>NC_050446.1:3880609-4565609 GCF_903995425.1 Onychomys torridus | reverse complement strand
ATTATCACAAACTAAAACATGGACGGCTGTCAGTTGGTGGCAGAGTTCTTGCTTTCATAATAAATATAAAATCAATTTCCTGCTCTAGTTCCTATTCCAAGTTGAAAATGATATATCTGACTATGAATTCCAACTACCTTCATCGGCAGTTTTTTTCTTTCTTTCTTTTTTTTTTTTTTAAGGGGAGGTGAGGAAGCAAGAAAAACAAAAGTTATAAGACTGTCAAAGTCACTTCTTCCTCATTTGAGGACACCTGCATGCAAGTTACCACTTCAACTTTTTTTTCAAATGCAGTGACTGACTTTCCATTAAATGCCATGTCCCTATAAGTCTTCCATAAAGCTTTATTTACAAGGCTTAGTTACCTGAAAGCTTGTAAAAGTCTTTTGTTTAAATAATACAATTTCAAAGCTTTTGTTCTCTGTTTCAACAGAAAATAGCTTCATGTGTTTAAAATAAAATTGTGTAAGTAATCAAGAGACAAATGAGAAGTCTGAAAAGAGACAAAAATCTAAAGTAAGCAGTATTTCATACAGAAAAAAAAAAAAAAAGTAGCTAATGTGTTATCTACTAAGTCCTCATCCCACAGAAATGTCATCAGGACTCTGTCCCAAGAGGCTCTCATCTTCACGTCTGTATGCACATTCCTAACTTCCAGTAGTATTAGCAAGCATCACATGCCCATCCAAGGAGACACAAGCCCTCATAGTGTACATACATGGCAGCTGTAGTGACTAAACTATCCATACGGCTCTGAGAAGTTATGGCTTCTTGGGTCTAGACATGATGGAATTCAGACACTAAAACCCAGTCTCAGTACAAATTCCTCGCCCAAACACTCCCATCTAACCAACCCAGTGATTTGTAGTTAGACAGCAATTGGCAGTTCTATCAAAGCTGTATGCAGGTAGATGCTCAGTGTCGGAAGAAATCTTAACTTTTTCTTAAGCCCAGAGAATGTTGCTCCTCCACTTCCTCAATCTCTTTAAGCATTCATTCATTTTCTCACAAAATAATAGAAAATCAGAAAGTAGCCTTATGGAGCAAAATTCAAATGCCTGGCTTTACCCACAAATCAGTAAAACCAGAATGAAGTAAGAAATTTCATTTTCAACATGAAAATAAAATATGGCAATCTTACATGTCAATACACAATAAAATACCAATTCCACAGGTTGTGTTGTAGAGGGCAAAGTTTAACCACTAACTAATTTTATTGTTTCAACTTCCATGAATTCAAGTCAAAATCTTAATGTTCATTTAATATAGGTTCTTGAAGCCCATTCACCAGCTTCTTTCTTCTCTCCCAATTCTTGTGAAATTCAGTTTAGTGCTGACACTGGTACACAATGTTTACACTGACAAAGAGGTAAATAAGTAAGTGATAACAATTCACTAGTGATGATGCTAAAGTCATTTGAGGAAAAAGAAATTAAATGACCAAATTCTTAATTTCACACAGAATGTAAAAGGAAAATTTCATATTACATTTAATCATGGCGGGAGAGGGAGCCCAATGTTCCAGAGCCTTCTCTAGAGCTTTCAATCAATTTTATTTATATGCAAAACCAAGAGAAACCAGGAAGGCGGGGGGGGGGGGGGGGGGGGGGCAGGAAAAAAAAAAAAAAAAAAAACAAAATACATACCAAAAAAAAAACAAAGCTCCTCCCGATGCTAAAGCTCTCAATTTACTGACAGGCAAATGGCTTCATGCTGCCACTTAATCTCATTTCTTGCATAATGCCCTCTAATTAGCATATCAAAGTGAATTAATACTTCTAGGGCATTAGCAATGGGGAAATCTGCTCCAGGCTCACAATAGCAGTTAAGAGAGAGCCAAGAAATCCTCAAAAACACCACAAACCACTTTGCATTGCAAAACTGTTCAATTTATTTATCCTCTCTCTCTAAACACTTTTACCGCACACTGTTTTACTACTGTTCACCAAACAAAATGATAATTGCCAAAGTTACCAGCATCTGTAATGCCTGTTTAGAATCTTAATTTAGATTATGCTGCAGATAATTCCTATATGCAACCATTTGTTCTATTATAAATGTTAATATAGAGACACTGGAAATGTTGACATTCTCAATCAGTTAATTTGAATTTGAAATAAAATTTTATGGGATTTTAAAATTTATGAATTTTTTTAATGTAAAAAGCCACCTGCTGGATGCTGATGCCTAAGAAATATGCTTTGAAAACTGATGTACCACATAAAACAAAACAAAACAAAATCATTTTGCACTAACATATGTTGGCATCTCCTAAATAATGGTTTAAACATCAGGAGAAATCATCAGCATTAAGAGGACTACACTGTATACCAAAAACTCATTAGTATGATCACACAAAAAGGGCTAGTACTCAAAACAGCTTATCACTTTTAAAATACTTAAGCTGAAAGAAAACAAATATAAAACTTTAAACAAGTATGTTTATCCATAATTACTTTGTTTCGGTAGTAATTGTAACTAAATATAGAGTAAATTTAAAAAATTGCTATGCTTATTCAATTTAACACATTCTTTCCTTTCGAACCAACTTCTTTGCTAGATATCACACTTTATTTAAATTCAGTGTAAAAGCAAGCCACACTTCACATTAAAAACTATAGCCATCTTATGTTTATGTCATGTCTATGAAAAAGGTAATAAGGGATTCTGCTTACAAAGAGCATTGTCAAAATCAAGATTTTAAGACTGAAATTTGTTTTCTAATATGTTCTATGTCTGAAAGCATAAAAGATGTCTTATTTTTCTCAGTGGCTCCCTCAAGCATTACTTTTTAATTTATTTGCTAAATATAGCACTATCACCTAGCTATAATAGCAGTTTGTTTCATTAACGTCAATAAGTTTGTAAAGAAAAGAAAATGTGGTAAACAGACCTTAAAAAGTCACTGATTTACACTGTACTATACACTGTGATGTCAATGAGTGTCTTCTCACACTTCCAGGCTGGAATGGCCCATAAAAGTCGAGCAAGCACTTGGAAAAGGTCAGCATGGGAGGGAGACGTGTGGCTTTGTCAGTTACTGCCTCACTCATGCTCATCACTGATAAATGGCTAAAGCACAGGCCTGCTGAGAAAACAAATAAGACATTATTCTCACAGTGTCGATATTGAAATAAAATGAATCTAAAAATTCTTCACATATACTTGAATATGGAAAAAAATAGTCTAAATCCTTATTTAACTTGCTATGTTAGTGCTGATGTGTCAAGTATTTATTTTGAATAAATACTATATGGTATCCATATAAAACAAAGTGATGAGTTACATGATTCAGAAAATTCAGTTTCAATTCTTAGACACCCAATTTATATAAAATATAATTTCATCCTACAGCATACCCTATACAGTATCAAAATACACATAAGCTAAATAAGATGGTAACTAAAATCTTTTTTGGATTATAAAATTTATAAACTAAAAATCTAAAACTACAAACAAAATTAATTAAAGGAAAATCACCAGTATGAAAAAAATGTAGTTTTATTGTTATAAAAAATGAGTGGATTTGTGTGATTTGGAGGCAAGTTGGGGCCTCCGTTACCAGTATAGTAATATACTTCTGATTTAGAATAAAGCTATGTAAATTAATAAAAATGACATGGTAAAATCCTAAATAAAGTATCAAAACCACACAAATCTGCAATGAGGCTCACTAAAAATAAAACTAAGGCACAAAAGAATTACTTGCACAGATCAAGTTAGTATTGACAACAGGCTTCAATATATTTTTATTGAAAAGAAAAAAAAAGGCTAGAAAAGATCATCCCATTTTAAAGGTATATCTGCATGATACTTCAGACCAGAAAGTTCTATACAGCTTGGCAATGACAACTTTCCAGGGTTCCTGCCCACAGATTGTATTACTGTTCAAGAGTGAAAGAGGGGGAAAGTCAGACACATGTCACTCTCCTCCAGGCTTCAAACTTCCTACACAACCTCCACAAACAATATAAACCTACAGAGAGAAACTTGACAAAATATTCTTAAATGGCTTTAAGGAAAATATATTGATAAAGCAATATAATTTATGACATTTCTAACATACATTGACTTTATATTTTTCCTGTTTAATCATTCAATATTCCCAGTGTAAACAAACCATAATGTCTATCTAAAATGGATATAAAATTTGAACTATTAAAGGCCTATTACTATCTGAATCAACAAAAACTCTAGAAGGGCAGGAGTAATAGAGAAAACAAAGTTGGTCAATTGTTGCCATTACTGAAGGCAAACAATGCTCAAAATTCTCTTCTACATATATATATATTATTGTTTTTATATGTATATATATATATGTGTATATATATGTATACACATATATATATAAAGAGAGGGTTGTTGTCCTTAATAAAAAGCTCTTAAAAGCTAGAAAATAGTCTCATTGAAACAGAAACATTATACATATGTGTAATAAAGCATTTGTTTTCAAAACTTTGGAGCAAATGTTAACTATACTGGATATAGTGCAAGATCAACAAAATATACAGTAAATACAGAATCACTGAGACTCAAAAATAACAATTTTCTTATTTCTTTGCTAAATGTTTACTTGATGATTGATTTGATTTTTTTATACATTGAAAATTAAATGAAAAGCATAGCACTGTACAATAAAAAAAAATGTAGCAAATTCTTATATGAAAGTTTTAAAAAAGAACAGTCCAGAAAAAGATGCAAATGAAATACTAAAAATGTAAGGTAAAAATTAAATGGAAGGGTTAACTAAGAGTACTGCCCTATCCTCTGAAAGCTATTCACACTTTTAGCAATGAAGATAAAAGGTTTAATCCACCATACACTAAATGGGTACAAAACTCACGTGCAAACTACATTCCTGTCCTAGTTCTGATACCTAAAATTCTTAGGACTTTCTCACGATGGATTATTTTAAAAGTATAGCATTTTAATAGTCATTTTCTTCTCAAACATTAAAAAATCCTTCAAGCAGCCCAACCAGCCAAGCAGGCCTTTCTCTTCCCCTGCGGACACCTCCTGCAGTAGAGAAGTTCATTAAGTTTTATGATCTTCCCAAGTCAGTCCTGCTTATAAGCCTCACAAAGCCTACAAATCTGGCAAACCACCACGTCTGCCATTAGACATTACTAGTAAATGAACGCTATTTAGGGTCTGTGTGGCAATAAATCAGAGTTTGGTTGGCAGCTATCAACAATGTGTATTTTAGCCTAGCATTGTAAAAGGGAAAGGTTATGCTGGTTTTTAAAATATACACTTTTTTTTTTTTTACAATTCTATGATTCAGATTATATACTAAATTGCTAGGTTAATATACATTAAAAATATTCCCTTGAAAAAAATGTTTCCTTTATTTAAATTCCCATAATTAAGGGTCTAGTAAAAAAGGCAGATTTTTGAAGACACATTGTTTCACAAAAGAAACACTTCACAGTCAAGATGAAGGAAGTCAAAAAAATAGGTAAGAAAATGTACCAATAGAAGAATGAAAATGAGCAGGCCTCACTGCATTAGAGATATTTAATAAGCGATGGATGACAACATATGACTTCATCATCCTAAAGAAAATCCTAGCCCATCATTTCTCTTGCTTACATAGTTTAAAACATATTTGTATCTTGATTTTAAAGCCTGTAACTTTTTAGTTGATTCTAAAATGTATAACTGTCACAATTCAACAATGAAAAATGTTTCTGCCCTAAAATAACTATACGATAAATTTTACAATAGAATATATGTTTAAAAAAGCAATCATCTTATAGTAAAAGTATACTTTCCTTAACTCTGAACAAGAAAATAATATAATTGTGGCAGATTGCCCATTTATCTGTCAGAAGGGGAAAAGAATGCCTTTTCATATTTGGTAGGGGAGAAATAAGATGTTTTCCAAACTAAGTCCCCTGTGTGCATCAAAACTGGCAGTATTCACAGCCTGAACAGAAACCTCAAAATCTACTGGCAGTTCTACAAATACATGAAAAATTGTAAATGATTTTGTCTTATTTTAAAAGAGAAACACAACCAAAATTGCACTCTCCACTGAAGTGGCAGTTCCCACCTACCCAGCCCTCTAGTTCCCCACTTGTCCGCCCCTCCCATTCATTATACAGAATAGTCATCACACATTTCTGGTTTATATTCACAAACGACTAGCTGAACTTTCTCTAGGTAATAAATCTTTAGATGTTATGATAATAAATTAGTAAGATGACTTAAAGAAAAAGTATTAAGTAGCATATGTGTATTCCCTAACACTTACTCTCTAAGTTCATAATGTCTCTAAAGCAGGACTGCAGAAGCAGATGGGGGTGATAGGCCCTGGAATGTGCTGCCCAGCTTTCTCTGCTTTGGTAACACTAATGTCTACACAGCTGTTTTATTTCAAATTGAGGGCTCTGAGTCTAGCGATCCTGTCTTCTTCTAAAACTGGTTTGGGAGCATGAGGCAGAGCTGTGGATGGTAGGGGAGAAAGGAGCGGAGAAAGAGAGCTTCACCCCCATCAATCACTCAGTACTTAAATCCCATCCCTCTCCAGCTCAGAAAGGCTGGCAGGGGGGTGCCTCAGCCCAGACAGCCGCCTTCACTCTGTGGGCTGCTGGCTTTTTATAAAAGAGATAACCTGAAAACTTGGGTCGCAGGCCAATGCACAAAAAGAGGATCTAATTTACAAGTTATCACTGAAAGCCAAGGAAACAATTTTCAAAACATAGAAATTTCTTTTGTCTACTCTCCGCAGCTTCTTAAATAGCAACAGCACTACCAAAGCTCCCTGACCATCATCACAGACTCTGAAAAGACTTGTATCTTTTTCTTAACTCACCTTTGACATGCCGTTGACTATGCTTTCCTTTCAGAACGGTGTAACTAAGTCCTGTGCAAATAAGCAACTAGAAGACTAACACTTCTTAATTGAATTTCTCCTGCTGATAAGAGTCCAAGCATGAAACGCTGTATGGTTCTGTATGGGTAGGCCAAAACTTTAAAGGGGCAAAAAATAAATAAGTACAAACCATAAGAAGGGGTTCTTCCTAGAGAAGAGTACAATTCCCTCTCTTTAGCAATATAGTGACATATAAAGTTGAATCAATCTTAATATTCACAACACAGTCAATACCCCATTGCCAGTGTGTAGCTGTTAGCACAAACTGGAATGTAGCCCTGATAGCAAGAAAACCCTCAGAAATAAAGTAACATAATGTACTAAGAATTATATACTTTTATTCTCTCAAATTGAAAGCCTTCAAGATTCAATGCTAGGTGTCTTTATAGTTAGATTTAAATTATCTACCATCTTAAATCACTAGGCACGATAAAAGTAGCTAAAAAAAATCAACATACAATAAGTCAATAATTTAAAATAACTGTGGTTTTTCAGAATGTAAAGTGTATCACTAAAAAATTATCATTAAAAATCCATGCCATGAATGAAAAGTAAATAAGGTTTTCAGTGTTTACTAGTAATTATGGTTTAGCATACATATATTAAGAGAACCATCATCTTCTCTGCCATCATATCACTTTTAGGTATATGAATTGTACCTGTTTAAACAGAGTATAACTCAACTACCAGCCTAACAATTCCAGGCAGTGTGCAATTATTTGTAAACTCAGTTTAAGGACAGCCAAACATTTAACCATTGAAACAGCATCACTTGGAAAATGCAATATACTGGACTTGACTTTTTCTTCTTTCCTTAACTTACAAAAGGGCAACTTTAAAAAGCAATACACCCAAAACATTCATTCAATCAATCAATCAATCAATGGTAAAGCTTGATTAAGGGAGTTGCTTGCCATATAGGAAAGATAACTAAAGACAAACTAAAACATGTGAATTATATCCCTACTTCTACGTTAGCTTTACCATTGAGCCAAAAGTAAAAATACCTTCAATAGAAAAAGTCTGACAAGAAAGTTAAACTAAAATGAACTACCAAACATTTCCCTAATAAAGTATCTTCACTTTACATTCTAGCACGTCTGCAAATCCTATCATCTTCTCATCTACTCCCGCCTTAAATATCTAAATTGTTTCGTCTGCATCTGTGGACATTTTTCTTTATATACTGAAACTCAGTTACAAGTCTAACAGTCGAAAGGTAGAGAATTTATAAGTACTAATAGGTGTGAAACACTGTATATGCCAACGCACATTATTTTCCTTCCTGGATTCTTAAAAGTAATCTCCCCACCTAAAACAGTAAGTCTGACGTGCTACTGCGGTCTGTTCAGCTGTGTCTTCTACCAGTAGAAAGAACCAAAGCTTAAGGCTGCCTAAGCAAAACAAAGTTCTGGTGATGCGTCTCCCGGGCACCTGGTCCCTGGCAGTCTCCCATCGCTCCTTTTAAAAACTGCTACACAAACAAGGCAAAAAGAGATAGGAGAAGGCAGATGGCTAGAGCCCCTCCCTGGCTGCAGCCAGGGGCTAGCGCCTAAGGAACTGCGACCCAGCCCCATTCGCACATACACTTCATTTTGCACCAAAGCAGAATTGAGAAATAGACTCCAGATTTATTGCAGTATTTTCTCAAGATCAGGAGGTGGGAAGCAGAGAATGATCAAAGATGGCGGTGCCCAAAAGCAGCAGCTCTCAACTGGAGAGTCGAAGGAGTAGATCTGAACCCCACCTCGGGGATCTCCAGGCCCACTGCGGGCAGCAGTCTTACCTGTTTTCTCTTTGATCTCACACAAGACGCTGAAGAGCGCCGGTTTCATTCTGTGACAGTTCAGAGCATGTTTCCTAAAAACAAAAAACAAATAGCAAAACACAAAGGTATTAGCATCACCTATTGGAATAATATGGCGCCTTCCTAAGTTAGACCCAAGATTTAAAGCCGGACCCCGGTGTGGGAAAGCTCTTTTGAACCACGGGAAGTCAACAAAAACTCAAGTTGACTAGTTTGCGATTGAAGGCAAGCTCTAGCGGTAAGAGCTCCAGCCCGAAAGCAGCGCGACCCATCTGCAGGGCCGACAGCAGCCTCGGCGAACGCAGAAGCGACCCGTGCGGGGAGCTCTGCTCCGGGGGCCGCGGCGGGGACCCCAGGGACCAGATGGGCGCCGAGGGGAACCCCACGGCCGAGCTCCGCCGGGGGAGCGGGCGCAGAGGCCGGCCGCCGGCGGCTAATCGGCGGATGACAGCTCCGCAAAGTTTGCAAAGCCTCCCTCCCTCCTAGAGAACTTGGTGCTCCGCACGGGGACCTGCGCGGGAGCAGCCGGTCACCCCGGACCGGCAGAGGGGAGTGTTCGCCGGGAGTCTGGGCCGGCGGAGAAAGTTGCACTCCTCTGCCGCACGGCCCGGGGCACGGCTGGGACGCGGAGCGCTACCGAGTCCGGGCGGGAGGTTTAAATCCGAGGAGGGGGCCGGGCAGCAGGGCACGGACGAAGCACGGACCGAGGCTGTCCCGAGCCCGGGGAGCAACTTTGCCAGCGCGGTGCGGGGCACGGCGAGTGCCCGGCAGGCCCGGGCCGGCGGAGAAAGTTCCCGCCCGCGACTGAGGCCCCGGTCCAGGGAGCCACCCGGGACCCGAGCCCGGCTCCCGTACACACACAAAAGATGCTTAATGAGACGACACCAACTTTGCTTGCGCCTCGTCCAAGCTCTGGTCGGTGATGGTCATGATCTGGTGGAGGATGTCGCCGATGTCCTGCTTCCTGCCGTCGCCGTCCGCCCCTTCGTGGCCGTGAGGGGGAGGCGGCAGAGCCATGCCCCCCTGGACCGAGTGGCCGGCTAGGTTCACCCCGGCCAGAGTCTGCAGCATCCTGGATTGATCGTCCATCCCGCCGCGCGCGGGCGGGAGCGGGCGGCGGCGGAGGAGGCGAAGGCTGAGGCGGCGGCGGCGGCGGCGGCGGCGGCGGCGAGGGAGGAGAAGAAAGAGGGGGGGGGGGAGGGGGAGGCGGCCGCGCGCTCCCCGCCCGCGCGGGAGGGGGCGGCCCGGCCCGGCGAGGCCCCGCGACTGAGGGGACGCGGACCGGCGTCCGGCTCCGGCTTCCGCCGCGGCGGAGACTGGGGACAGCGGCGGGCGGAAGCGGCGCGCTCGCCGGCGCTGGCGGAGGCGGAGGCGGCGGTGCCCGCTGCCTTCACGCGGCCGCCGCGCCGCCTCCTCAGCGCCCCGCGCCGCGCCGGGCGGCCCCGCGCAACTTGGTCCTCAGCGCCAGCCGAGTTGCCGGGACGCCGCGGCCGCCGCCGCCCGCGCCAGCGTGAACGGTCCCCTCCCTCCGCCGCCCGCCGCCGCCGCCTCAGCCGGGCGGGATCGGAGCACCGGCGGCCCCGGGGGAGGGAGCGGCGGCGGCGGGCGGCGGCGGCGGCGGCGGCGGAGGAGGAGGCCGACGGGCGGGCCGCGGGGAGCGAGAGGGGCGGAGGAGGAAAGTTTGGGAGCGGGCGGGTCGACGCGGCGGGGGCGCGGAGCCCGGTGGAGGGCCCCGGCGGGCCGCACGCCGGGCGGACAGCAGATTGATGAGGCGGGAGAAGTCGCCGCCGCCACCTCCGGAGCCGCGCACCCAGCCAGCAGCCGCCGCGGACCGGGCTCGGAGGCCGCTCGGCTGAGGGATTGACAGGCTGCCAGTGCCACTCACTCACTGCGGCCCCGGCGCCCGGGGGGAGGGGCAGGGGCGAGGAGGAGGGCGGGGGAGCGCCCCGGCTGCCCCGCCTCCGGGGGCGGAGCCTGCGCTCATTGGGCCTTGCGCCTCCCGCCGCCGCCGCTGGCCCCGCCCCCGGGGCTGGGACCGTCCCCTCCGGCCTCGGTTCTGGGGCACCGGAGAGCGCGCCCGGGAATCTCACGCCTCGTCGCGCGCGCGCTCCACAGATGGACAGCCCCGGCTGGGAAAGTGTTGCCTCCCGGCTCCTGCTCCTTTCCTGTTCTTAACAGCAGGGGACTTGGGGGTGGTGTATGGGGCCGGGATAGTCTCCCCAAAGCCAACCGCGTGGTCCCCCGTTGCGCGAGGGGAGCTTCACGCCTCGGACAGTGCCTGGTACACTTTCCCGCTCTTCCTGTCAAGAGGTGGTACCCTCTGGGCACAAGGCCGCGAGCCCGGGGCCAATCGCATCGCTCTCAGCGCCGAACGAGGCGGGACAGAGGCAAGAAAGGGTTGTCCCAATTGGAGCGTTCGAAAGTCCTGGGCTGAGACCGGGAAAGAGGGTCCCAGAGCCCCGCCCCTCCCGCGGTCGCCATAGTAACCCAGAGGGCCGAGCTGGGAGTTGGCGCCAGCGCTGGGCCTTGCGCGGTCCCTCAGAGTGACCAGTTAGAGTGGTGGGAGCCTGTGACCGCGCATGGACGGAGCCCTTCACTGAAAGGGTAGCATATGGAAATGTCACTGAAAGTGAAGTCCAGGACTAATTTCTAAGCTAACTGCAGTTTGCACACTCTACAAGTCCTGGTGATCCCGGGACTACTCTGGCAGGTGTGCAGAATCTGCGGAGAGCGAGCTGTTACTCTCACAGACAAGTTTGTTTAGAAATGTACTGGATTTCGCTTGTCAACTTACCCCTTTGGCAGCTACAATTCACATACCTGTAACACCTCTTCATCCATTATACTTCTGCCCGTGAGAGATTAAAGGCTTAACTGGTGTTGGACTCGACCTACACCTGTGGTGGAGTCTTGAGGACCTCCTTTCTCAGGCTGGGGGTTCAACATGATCTCATTTTAGATTCACGGAGATCACCCTAGATTGGGTCTTTAACTGGGTGGTTCTGAAGTCTAAATGTTCCTTCCTCAGACTCAGGCTGCCTTACCTGAAACTAAAAACAGGGGTGTGAGGAAATGAAAAATGGCTGTTACTCTGCAGGGTTGAATGTAGGACAAGCAGTTCTGTAAATGCCAGATGGAGTCTTGGAATAAAGCAGGCTACTCAGTTCCAGGTTCTTTCCTTCGTATGTTGAGTGTGCTTTTAAATGCTCCCCACTGCAACGCTAACAGCCAAGCTCACGGGCCAGGCAAGCTACAAGCCTTACCAACTGCACAGCTGCTGAGGAAGGAGTTCCAGACAATCCACTCTGCTTAAGTCCAAAGAGCCTCCTTCGAGTTCATTAATATTCCCTGCTCTTCTGTGTGTCAAGTTGCTGATTCTTCAAGCCCTCATTATGAGTTGCAGCCATCGTTGATTGGATTTTCTCTACTAAACTTGTTTTTCAAACTGTCACCAAATCCTTACACCTTTTTTTGCATAAAGGAGCAAGAGCAAGCAGACAACATTTTGTGATTCTCCAATGCTGAGAATGTAAAACTCACAGAATTTTATCTAAAAGATGCTGTAAGCTCTCAGATTCCTTCCAGCTCTAAAATTCAACGACCCTCTGAGTCAC
This sequence comes from Onychomys torridus, assembly GCF_903995425.1. Taxonomy (NCBI): domain Eukaryota; kingdom Metazoa; phylum Chordata; class Mammalia; order Rodentia; family Cricetidae; genus Onychomys; species Onychomys torridus. The sequence goes on along the minus strand of NC_050446.1, from coordinate 4,553,311 downwards.
TCTTAAGTCTCCTTCCTGCCCTCCTTCTAGGCTCATAATCTTGACTAATCAGTCATGAGGATGAGGCTAATTAGCAATGGGGATTTATGGTTATTCCTAGCCCACTCCAAACAGTGAGTTATGTCAGCAAAGCAACGTATATAAAAATGTAAATAAAATTAAAGAAACATTCAAGCAAATAAAGACGATTGGGAACTATGGGCTATGTAAACAAACTAGAACATAAAAACATAAATTAGAATTAAGGAAACACTTAAGCAAATGCCAGCAATTAGGAATAAAACAAACTTGTTAAAGGCCTACCATATGCAGTTAGGTTATGGCACACACCTCTAAATCGGTGGTCATCGGTGCTATAGAAAGCTGAAGCTTCTGCGGTGAGATTAGGCAGGCCTTTTGCTTAGGAAGCTTCCCTTTTGATTATTATTAATATGATAAGCAATAAATGCCAGTCAGTCCTAGCAGGGTTTCTTCACGTGGCAGCTGTAGTTGAGGTAAAATATAAACCTTTTTTTTTAAGATTTGTGTGTGTGTGTGTGTGTGTGTGTTTTGCCTACACGTATGTCTGCTCACCACATGCATGCCTGATGTCCATAGAGGCCAGAAGAGAGTGTCAGATTCCCTTGGGACTGGAATTATAGACAATTTTCAGCTTCCATGTGGATGCTAGGAATCAAAACAGGGTCCTTTGGAAGAGCAGCCAAGACTGTTAACCACTGAGCCTGCTCTCTAGCCACCTCTCTCTCTCTCTCTCTCTCTCTCTCTCTCTCTCTCTCTCTCTCTCTCATTGCTGTTGCTACTGCTGTGGCTGTTGTTTTGCTTTTTAACATAGGATATTATGTATACTCTGGCTGGCTTGAATTCACTATGTAGCTAAGGATGACCCTGAACCTGCCTCCACCCTCCACAATGCTAATATTACAGTATGTATACCTGTTTTATGCTCTGTTAGGGATGGAACCAGGGGTCATGCATGTTAAGCAAACTTTCTACCAACTAAGCTATATCCTGGCCTCTCATATTGGAGGTTCCCTTATCTCTGGTTAGTAATGTAAGTCATAGCCATGCCTTCACAGATTAATAGAATAGATCCCTCCCTAAGTGCCTAAATCTATCTTTGCTGTTTCTAAAGCGGTGATTACTTTAAAAGTCAAGGAAAACGTAATTGACTTTTGGCAAGTGGACATTCTTGTAACATTAACAGTGACAAAGTGGTGTTAAGGGCAAGACATTTTAAGATGTGACTTCAATATAAAACTGGTTTGGTCTGAAGAAGAAAAAATAGAACTTAGCTTGCTAAGAAAAAAAATCACATTTTCTTTGTGGTATATGCATAGAAGGTGTCTTCAGACACTTCAGCCCATGTGCCTTGTAAAGTCCAAAGAAGGACTTCATGTGTCACTCTCCACCTTACTCCTTTGAGGCAGGGCCTCTCACAGAACCTGGAGCTAAGCTGGTGTCCAGAGCTCTTTATTCACCCACGACAATACGGTGGCTGCAGGGACTCTCCCACCATGCTTAGCTTTTTACATGGGTTCTTTGAACTGGGGGCCTCATGCTTGCCCAACAAGCACTCTTCCCTACCACAGCCTCTCCCCAAACCCATTTAGACTTTCTAAGTTGTCATTTTAGGAAAGCTGTCTCAGTGCTTATTGTGTGCGCCGATCAGTTTTTCACAAACCCAGACTTGCATGGGCGGAAGGACTCAGCTGCAGAACTGCTTCCATCAGACTGGCCTGTGGGCACGTTTGTGGGGTATTTCTTATTGCTGATTAATGTGGTAGGACTAAGCCTACTGAGAGCAGTGCTCTCCCTGGGAAGGTAATACTGGGAAGTATAAGAAAAGTAGGTAGGCAAGCCAGGAAAAACAAGCAAGTAAACATCGTTCCTTCATGGGCTTCGATTCAGTTCCTGAACCCAAATCCTGCCTCGAGTTCCTGCCTTAATTTCTCTTGTGATGGACTATAATGCGTTCTTCTTCCAAATTGAGCTGGTCAGTTTTTTATTGCAGTAACGAGCTAACTAGAAAATTCCATAGAGCATCATGGTTTCATTGTTTGTACTGTTTTAGACATGAATCTCTAGAACTGGTCTTTACATTTGATGTTTGGTGATATGTAGCCTAATCAAAGGGCCAGTAGATAACAGTCCACTTTTCTACAATAGGGCTGTTTGAAAAGGTTGAGGCAGGAGGGTTCAGAATCTGAGGCCAGTTACACAGTGGGAACATTTGAGAGACAGAGACAGAAGACAGCGGGAGAATATTGATTGGGATACATAATTTCTGAAAAACTTGCTAGAGAGCGCCATCATTTATGTGCTTTGGTTCCTTGTGGTGACTGGTCGGTGCAGTCTTGATTTGAAGAAGGCACTAGAGCTGACCTCTCAATTGCTTGCTTGTCGTCTATTTCCCACCTTATCCATGCTGCATGATTCATACTGATGGCAATGTGCTTAGTCACAGTTGCGATCCCTCTCCTCTGAGCCTGTTAGGAGTGAGGGGTGATCTTATTAATAGAAATAAAGCCAGCCAGCCACAGTTCTTTTCTTGTGTCTTATGCCTTTCTCCATTGATGAACATGGTCCTGATTCTTGAATGGCAGCAGGAGCCATCTAGTGATAAGGAAAAGATCATATAAGGATAAACTCAACATGATTGGAAGTTTACCTTCCTTCCAAACCTCATAACCACATCTGATCATAAGGGAAGCATTTGGACCAGTCCCAGCTGAAGGACATTCTACAAAATGTTTGACCAATGCTTCCTGAAGCTGTCAAATTCATCAAAAACAAAGAATGTGAAAACTGTCACAAGTACAAATTATCTAAGGGAACCTGATGACAAGATCTTATCTCATATCCAGTATGGAACCTGGAAGAGGAAAATAGAACCAATTTTTTAAAATCTAAGAAGCTCTAAACTATGAAATTTAGCTAATAGCAAAGGTACCTGTTCTAGTTAGCATGAACTGTCAACTCAGTACAGCATAAAGTCATCTGAGAAAAAAGCCTCCATTGAGGAATTGCCTAGATCAGATTGATCTATGGGTATGTCTGTGAGGGATTGTCTTGATTATTAATGTATCTAAGAGGCCCAGCCATGTGAGCAGTGACATCCTGAGGTAGGCGATCCTGGCTGTACAAGAAAGCTAGCTAAGCTTGAGCCAAGCAATGTTCCGCCATGGTTTCTGCTTCTGGTTTTTGCTTGAGTTCTTGTCCAGATTTCTCTTAATAATTGACTATAACCTGTAAGGTGAAATAAGCCCTTTTCCTCCCAAAAGTTAATTAGGGTTAGAGTGTTTTGTCACGGCAGCAGACTGAAACTAGAATGGTACTATATTAGATAGAGAAACAGAGTATATGACACTGAGAAGCCTTGTATTAGTGTCTCATTTTTTCCTGCAAATACTTTATAGTAATAAATAAATGCAATAAAACATTTGTCAAAAATAATCATGAAGATGGGTGTGGTACCCAGGCCTATAATCCTAGTGCATAAGAGACAGAGGTAGGAAGATCACAGCCATCTTCAGTTAGTGAGCCCAAACCATCCTGGCTGCCTTTGTCCCAAGAACTAGCTAGTTGGCTCAGTAGGTCAGGTGCTTGCTGCCAAGCCTGACAGCTGGAGTTCAATTCCCATAACCTCCATGGTGGAGGAAGAGAGCTGATTCTGGCAAATGGCACACATGGTGTGGCAGACCCCCACACAATATACACAGACAGTCAATGAATAATTGTCATTTTAAAACCAAACAAAAATAAGTAAAATTGCCAGGAATGGGGGTGCACACCTGTAATCCCAGCACTGCGGAGGCAGAGATAGGTGGATCTCTGCATGTTCGAGGCCAGCCTGGTCTACATGTTGAGTTCCAAAACTGCCAAGGCTATAGAGGAAAAAGAGCCAGTCTCAAAACAATAAAAAGGTAAGATTAAACACAATATGCAAGAATAAGAGCTAGGGAGAGCCCAATCGTCTGGAGGTGCTGCTGAGCATCCACACCAAACCAGCAATTGCCGCTGAATCTCCAAGGGAAGGCATACATGGCTCCAGTTCCTACTGGAAACTTCTATAGAGAGTTTTCTGTTATTGTAAATAGATGATAGAGGCACTGGATGCGGGAAAGGGAGAAGCAGAGGGAAGGCAATGAAGGAGGGAGGGAGAAAGAGAGTAAGCACAATGCCTGGCACATACTAGGGGGAAGACATTGTATGGGGTGTTTGTGTTTGTAATCCCAGTTACTCCAGAGGCTGAGGCAGGAGGCTCTCCAGTTCAAGGCCAGTCTGAACAACACAAGTTGCTACCTTAACAAAACAAATGTTTTGGTATGCTCTTGTGTTTGTGTTTTTGTTTGAGGGTTATGTGTATTGGATTCAGGCATTTACACCAGCCTGCCCTTGCAGACCTAGCAGGACACAGCAGCAGCAGCCAAGATTTGACACTATGACCACTGCAGCCACTGAGTAGAGCATTCTCCCAATGTGTGCTATGACCCCTTCTAAAAAGCAAGCCCTTCTCGCCCCTCTCTCTCTTCCTTCTGCTCTTGCTCAGAGTCCACCTCTGCACCACCACCACCACCACCACCACCACCACCACCACCACCACCACCATCCAATAAACCTCCCATGTGAGCTCTGTTGCATGGTGTGGCTTTGTGGTGCCCCTTGGCTTCAACCCGCCAAGGTTACTTTCCACCATTAAACTATTACACTGTGTTTTGTTGTAAGTTTGATTGTGTGGTTTTTATCAGTTGGTTAGTTAGTTTGAGGCAGAGAATCGCTATGTGGCCCTGGCTTGCCTAGAACTCACTATGTAGCCCAGGTTGGCCTTGAATTCACAGATACCACCTGCCTCTGTATCCCTAGCGCTGAGAGTAAAGGTGTGTGCTGTCACACCTGGCAGATAAGTTGTTTCTTCTTCTTTTTTTTAAAACAGCATCTCCAGTAGCCCAGTCTGGCCTCAAACTGTAGCAGAGGATATCCTTGAACTCCTGATTTGTCTACTTCCACCTCTCAAGTGCTAGGATAACAGGTGTGTGTGACCTAGGTAGTCTACTCTCTGAACTGATTTCCTGTGAAGTAACATTCAAAACCCTTAGAATTTACCAAGTGATAGGAAATAGTATTGTTCATGGGCTCTTATATCACACCTGGTTTCACGCTAAGAGATAATGTAGCAGCTTGTCACCAGAAAGTCCATGACATGGCTGAAAGGTTGGGGGTTGTGAGCTAGCTTCCCCCTTCAGCAGAGGGAAGGAGAGTTCAGTCAGTCAGGCCTGCCTACCTTGTACTAGTTACTTTCCTGTTGCTATGATAAAAAAAAAAAAAAAAAAAAAAAAAACTCATGACCAAAAGCAACTGAAGCAAGAAAATTAATTGTGGCTTATGGTTCTACTAGGATAGAGTCCATTCTACCAGGGGAAGATGTGACATTCAGCAGGAGAAAGAAATGGCTGATCACAATTTCATTCATACACAAGAAACATGAAAAACCAGCAGGAAACGGGATGAAGCTGTAACTTCTCAAGGCCCACTGCCATTGACCTTGGCGGTTCAACAAGGCTCCACTCTCCCTAAAGGTTCCACAATATCCTCCAAACAGAGCCACCAGGGGTGGACCAAGTGTTCCAATACCTGAATATGTGGGAGACATTTTTCACTCAAACCTACTACAACATCCTAGTGAAAATTCTGGACACCAATGTTCTGTGGAATTTCGTGCTTGGCAAACACATAAGTCTAGGAGACCCATCCTTTTGATTGGTCCTGATTTCCATCCTTTACAACACTACTGTAACCATAATGATAGTGCTTTCTTAAGTTATGTGTCATTCCAGCAAATTACTGAACTCAGCTAAGAAGCAACACAGGAAATGCTCAAGTTCATAGTCAACCTGATCAGAAATGGAGAAGGCCTGGGGAACCCTGAACTTTTGGCTGGCTTCCATGCCCTTAATTGGACTAAGCCTAATTCAGGCAATTAGCTTCAGAATTTTATCACCAGTGCCCTAGAGATGAAGAGAAGAGAAGGTGCATGGACTGATGTGGGAGAAAAGGCAGCCCTCTTAGAAGTCCTTTTCCCTGGGCATCAAGAGGCTTTCCATTCGAACAAGTTCCATGCCTCTGCCCTCCTCAGGCTGAGTCATGTGACTGCACCTTTTGTCCTTTGAGAAGTACATACGGAATTTAAACTACTTTTCACTAAGCCTACCTTAGTCTAAAGTAGTTCTTTGCCTGTTTTTCCTTCCTCTCCTCAGCCTGCGGTGAAGGAGTCATCTTGAACCACAAGACGGCTTTTGAGTATGGTGGACATGACCTGAAATAGCAAAGCATAAACAGAAGATCCTAGGTTCCTGATGGCACGCGACATCACCATCCAAGGGATGATGCCAGCACTTATTGCCTCCTCCAGACATCTCTTACTGGGAGAGGAATGAAATTATATCCTTTTTTAAGCCAGTGTTGTGAACGTATTGCCAGTATATGTATGGCGTCCAACGTGTTGGCAAGAGTTTCCACCTAAAATCTGAGAAAAAAAGATTCTAAGACAGAGGTAAAAACAGTTTCCTAATTGTCTCTCTCAAGTTAGCAGCAGCCTGCCAGTTTGAGCTACTATGGCGGTTCCTGGCGTGTGCGTCTGACCTGCAGTGTGGCGGGAATGAGGAGTCTACAAGCGGCACCTTACTCTGCTGTGTGGTAGATTTAGCCTTTGCTAGTTAAAAACAACAACAACAGAAGTTTCTGGGCTATGAACTGCTTTGATAGAACTGCTTCTGATAGTTGATGGTGCACATGGCTCCAGACCCAGAGCTGGCGGTAAACTGTACCACCGCCATGTTGGGAAGCTGAGGTGGGCGGAGCCAGCAGCCACAGTGGCGTTTCAATCTTACAAAGATGGATATTACACAGAGAATCTGGTTTATGCTGTCTTTGGGATTTTTAACTACAGAAAAAGATTTGATCATAAAAGCTGTTGAGTTAAACAAATATGTAAATTTTAAAGGTACCTTGACTTCGAAATTTGGATATAAGGATATGTTGCTTTGGAAAGGAGTCTCTGCTTTTGTTTCCACAGAAAGCCAGAGGCTGTGGATTTGTTCCAGATTAAGATATATCAGGTTTGATCAGCCAAGACCACCTGAAAGGTCTCCGATGACACCATGGCCCAGATGATCCGACATCCAGAATGGTTTCAAGGCAACTGGCTCAGAGGTTCACCCTCATGGACTAGTCCATAATCCTAAAATTTTCTTTGTGTCCCCATAAGATACAGCGCCCCCCTCCAGCAGGAAGTAGTAAGAGAAACTACGCCCACATTCCCAAAATTATCAAGCTGGCTTTGGAGATGGAATTGGCTCACTCCTTCTCTAAACCCAGACATATTGCTAAAAGGAAAGGTTAAGAGATTCTTGTGTCCCAAATCAGAAGAGCCCTCTGGTGTGGGACAGACAAAAAACAATATTTTTCTTTAAAGCAGGTTGATTATAAATGAGATCTCTTTCTAAAGAAGAAAGGGGAATATGATATAGATATAATAGGATGAAAGGGTAGATTAGGGAACTTACTTCTAAAGAGCAACAACTTGTTTAAAATGTTTTACATTGGTTTAGATTTTAGTCTATTGATACAAACTTAGTTAATTTTGTTATATTGTGTGTATATTTCTACTCTTGTTTAAGGTATTATGTTTGTATAGCTCATTTTAAATTGAAATGGATAATTAAAAATAGATTAATAATTAGTCATCTATGATAATCATACTCGTAGCCATGTTAGTTAAGTCTTCTAGATATACATAGACATATTTCAGATAGATAGGTAATCTTCAAATACATCAAAGACCTACAGAATATGGCATTTAAAATACTTTTAAAATTTAGACTTTCTGGACAGTGAGACATGTCTGCTCCTGGCAGCACCAATTTACTTCAGAGAGGAGGATGGGCATTGAAGACACTTCATATGGAGTTTATCTTCACCTTGGCAAAAATAGCCATTTGGGCAAGAAACTGTTCTTGCCTGGACTGCTCGATCAACTGGACATGCAGGACCCATAGAAAGGTGACCACTGAACTTTGCTTTCAAAATGGTCCTTCAGGTTCCTGCTTCACAGAGGAAACTGCCAGACATTCTACAGGACACTGAGAGAAGTGACCAAGAGACTCTAGCCCTGTGGGCTGAAGACAAATGCCCCAACTTTACAAAGGAACATTAGGTGACTGTTCAGGCTGCCAGCTGTCTCTGTCTACCCTGCAAGACTCCCGAAAGTTGCTTGCATCCTTCTCCCAGTTCTCAGGTAATATTATATCCTTCTGAGGTCTTTGATGTGGTTGAAGGCTAGATAGTCATAATTTCCTCAGTTATGATAAAAGATAAGTTAGATATAAAACCTTAGACTCAAAAATATAAGATAGGATATCTTCTTTAATATTGTAACTGTAATTCTTGCTAGATAATTGTTTTGTTATATGTAATTTTACTATGTAAAAGTTAAAACCTTTAAAAAAAAAGAAAAGGGGAAGTGCTGTGGATATCGCTCTGTGTAAATAAAGTTCTGATTGGCCAGTGGCCAGGCAGGAAGTATAGGCGGGACAAGAGAGAAGAGAATTCTGGGAAGTAGAAGGTTGGAGGGGGACACCGCCAGCCGCCACCATGAGAAGCAACGTGTAAAGACACTGGTAAGCCACACGCCATGTGGCAAAGTATAGATTAACAGAATGGGTTAATTTAAGATAGAAAAGGTAGATAACAAGCAGCCTGCCACGGCCATACAGTTTATAAACAATGTAAGTTTCTGTGTGCTTTCTTGGTTGGGTCTGAGCAACTGTGGGACTGGCGGATAAGAGAGATTTGTCCTGACTGTGGGCCAGGCAGGAAAACTCTAACTACATATGTAGGCAAACACAAACTTAATACTAATTAACAAGGAAACCAGAGTCTAGGAGAGAGTAAAGTTATGGCCCCTAATATGGTCTGTGGGTCTGACCAGGCCTAGTGATACAGGCCTATAATTCAAGCCATCCACAGGGCTGAGACAAGATCCCAAAGACAAGGTCTGACTAGGCTACAAGTGAATTCAAGGCCATCATGACCTCACAATAAAAGTAAAAAGATGTCTGGGCTATACCTTAGTGGTAGAGCACTTGCCTATCATGCATGAGGCCTTATGGTCAATACCTAGCATTAAAAAATAAGTAGAAAGAGCTGCAGGCAGACTGGAGTCAGACTGGAGGCAACTTAGATCCTCACACTGTGCTACTAACCTCCATGGTACTAGATCTGAATTCACACTGTACTACTTAACCACCATGGTACTAGATCCGAACTCACATTGTGCTACTTAACCTCCATGGTACTAGATCCGAACTCACACTGTGCTACTTAGCCTCCATCATATTACTTCTCAGCTTTCTTGTCTGTAAATGACTAGTATCCAGCTCAAACTCAAGCCACGCTCCTCCTCAGCTTCTCAAGCAGCTGGGACTCCAGGCTTGCAGGCTCTACGTACTGGCCCTTTCTTCTGTCTGCCTTCATTTCCTTTTCCCTTTTCTTTATCTCTTCCTTTTTAACATCACCTCTCCTCATCTTATACCTCACCACTCTGTAGACCAGCCTGTCCTTGAACTCACAGAGACCCTCCTGGCTGTTTCCTCAGTGCTGGGACTAAAGGAAGGCACCACCACACCCCACTCTCCTCCTCCTCCTCCTCCTTCTTTTCTCTCTCTCTCTCTTTCTTTCTTTCTTTCTTTCTTTCTCTTTCTTTCTTTCTCTTTCTTTCTTTCTCTTTCTTTCTTTCTTTCTCTTTCTTTTCTTTCTTTCTTTCTTTCTTTCTTTTCTTTCTTTCTTTCTTTCTTTCTTTCTTTCTTTCTTTCTTTCTTTCTTTCTTTCTTTCTTTCTTCCTCTTGCTGCTTTTTCACCACCAATCTCATTGATTCACCCTCAAGCCGGCCATGTGGCTCGGGCTCCAGCTCCTCTTCCATTCTCAGAGTTCCATAATAGCTGCATTTATTGATTTACTTGTGTATATGGAATAGAACATTGCTACTATTAAGTTCTGGAGAGCCCTCCCTGCCGCGTTCCCTACTGTTACTGCCATTTTGTGTTCCCACCCATGGTGCACAAGAGTTGGTCGACTTCTAGTGTAGTTTCCAGGAATCTATTTCATATCCCTGGTTACTTGAAGGCAGGGTCTGCTGACACGCACACAGCTTTATATCCTGAACTGTACCTAGGATATAATTGATTCCTACACATCTGTTAACTAAAAGAACAAACGGGATATTTTTAAAGCACTGTCATGGAACAAAGGGATGTCCTTTCATATGAAACATCCAAAAGCTTCAGACAAGATTTGAATAGATGCTGGATGGTGTGCCTGGAGAGATTACTTTTTAAGGTGGTGCATAAATCCCAAGTCTCATTTCTTCAAAACAAGTAACCTCATGGTATATTTCTTTTTATCTTACCAGCTTCTTGTCAACACCAGGTTCATCTCCTGGTCCCATCTCTTTTCCAGGCTCACAATAAAACAGATTTAAAGTCAAAGTTTCTTTAAGAATTACACTACAATATGCTAATCCAAAAGTACATTTTCTAATATTATTTTTTTCTAGCCATAAGGGGGTCATCAAAGAGTTCTTGGTGATACTGTCTCCTAAGAACTTATGCGCAGGTTGTAAACTTCCTTCTCTTAGAAGTCACTGCATGCTACCTTTGGTGATCTCTTCCATTTTGAATTTCTGGCTCAGATTTAAACACAGAAACAACTCAAATGGACTCATAGAGGGTTTTTTTTAACCATTATAATTAATAACGTGTTAATAAGGGAAAGTGCCTTCAAATATGTATTTAAGGTTTTATGTTTGTACAAACAAGCTCCTGAGATATTTCCCTAAATTTTTCCTCTTCTGGTGTGTGTATGTGTGTTTGTATGGTGTATGTGTGTGTGTGTGTGTGTGTGTGTGTGTGTGTGTGTATGTATGTATGTATGTATATGTTTTATTTTTTACTTTTTTAGACAGGGTTTCTCTGTGTAGACTTGGCTGTTCTGGATATCGCTCTGTAGTCCAGGCTGGCCTCGAACTCACAGAGATCGACCTACCTCTGCCTCCCAAGTGCTGGGATTAAAGGCATGTGCCCAGTTACAATTAATTTTTTTTAAATAGGCCATGAATTTAAAGGGGAGCAAGGAGGGGTATATGGGAAGGTTTGGAGGAAGACAGGTAAGGGAGAAATGTTGTAATTAAATTACAATCTCAAAAGAAAGAAAGGAGGACATGTTTGCTGTCTGTTTAAATCAAGGGTGTGCAACCCTAGACTTCTGGGAAAAGTCTTGTTCAACTGACCAGGAAGAAGTGGAGAAAGCTACTGATAAAGGAAAGAAGGCAAGTCAGACAGCAGGTGCCTTTAAATCCCAGCTCTCAGGAGGCAAAGGTGGACAGATCCATGTGAGCTGGAGGCCAATCTGGTTTACATGGTGAGTTCTAGGCTACACAATGAACCATGCCCATAAATATAAACACATATATACATATGTATATATATATATATATACATATATGTGTGTATAAATACATATGCATATATACATTTAAATTTTAAAGGGGCTTGGAATGGAGTAGAACCACCTACAGCTGGACAGCTCTCAGGATTGCATGGCCCTCCTTTTTCTATTCCCAATGACCTCAGACGTACATGTCTCTACTCTGCGATGAAATTACCCAGTGTTATTCATTATGTCTCTCCTGCACTGGGCTTTGAGCTCCATGGGCACAGGGACACGGTGAGAACAAGGTTGTTGCCACTGGTCCTATGTGCTGGATCACAGGACGGACTGAGTTAAGGAAATATGTGAGTGACCAAATGAATGGATAAAAATCAGTTAGTCTGCAGAGTCGGGCTCCCTGGGCTGACTGGTTTTGTAACTGACTTTACAGAGGTCCAAGAAACTTTGTGGTAGCATCCTACAGGCGTGATGAAGCCAGCACAGGTCTGATTGTGCTCATTGTAGCCAAGGGTTCCTTCTGGTGGGCTTGGAGTCTCTGGGATTTAGTGATCACAAAAAGAGGAAGAGGAAAAAAAGAGAGGAAAGAAATGGGGAGATGTACCATCTCTGTGAAAATGCGGTGTCAGCTATTGATCATGGGTATAAAGACAAGAAAAATATAGCCATGCAGGACCCTGGAGTAGTTTAGGGGTAGCAGAGAATGGAACCCTACTCTTGAGTTTTGGGCTAAGGATATTGTAATGGTTGATTTTCATTAGGAATTCAATAGAATCTAGAGTCACCTGTAAAGAGATTCTCAACGAGGGATTGTCTCAATCAGGTTGGCCTATTGACATGTCTCTAGGGGATTGAGTTGATTATAGTTGTAGGTGGAGTTTGTGTTCAGACTTCCAGGTCAGCTCTGTCCCACCAACCACTCTCAAATAATCACACAGAGACTTAATATTAATTATAAATGTTTGGCCAATAGCTTAGACTTGTTACTAACTAGCTCTTACATCTTTAATTAACCTGTATTTCTTATCTATGTTCTGCCACATGGTGGTGCCTTTTTTTCAGTACCACATGTTCATCTTGCTTCTCTCTGAGTCTCCTGGTGACTCACTCCTTTTCTTCCCTACAATATTTTTGTCCACAAGTTCTGCCTAACCTTTTCCTGCCTAGCCATTGGCCAGTCAGCTCTCTATTAAACCAATGAGAGTAATAAATCTTCACAGTGTACAAAAAGATTGTTCCACAGCATACAATAACTGAGGTGAGAAGACAGACCCATTATGGGTGGCTCCACTCTCTAAGAGTAGAGAGGTGAACTACGAACAGGCATGCATACGTTTGTTCTCTCTCTGCTCTTGACTGTGGACATGACGGGCTTGGCTGCTTGGAGTTCCTGCCACTGTGAATGCCCCACAATGATGTGTCATATCCTGGAATGGTAAGAGGAAATAAACCCTTTCTCCTCTAAGTTACTTTTTTAGGGTGCTTTTATCCCAGCAAATGGTAACAAACTAAAACAGGCATCATGTAGTAACAGAAGGGCTGGGGGGGGGGTGAGGGGCAGTGAGTGGCATCAGGAGAACAGCATGTGCTTGGCTGCTCTGGGTCGGGCACAAACAGAAGACAAATTTCAGTTACATCCAATATTGTTGAGTCTGGGACTAGGTCCTGCTGAGTCTGCTCAGGACAGGGTTTCACAGCAGGGGCTGTCAGTGTCTATTGCATGTAATGGTTTTATCACTTAATGCACACAGAACTCAAACAAGATCAATGTTGATGCTCATGTGATACGAATAGCTATAGAACTGACCATGAACCAAGGGCAGTTCTTGGTGCCTTACAAATATCAATGCATTTCATCTTCACAAAAGCCCTTTGAGGGCTGGGGCTGTGGTTCAATTGGCAGACTGCTTACCCAGCATGTACAAAGTCCTAGGTATGATCCTCAGTACTGCAGTAACTGGATGTGATGGCACAGGCCTATAATTTCAGCATTTGGACAGTAAAAGCAGGACAATCAGGAGCACAAGGTGGTTCTTGACTTCAGGGCCAGCCTGATACCCACCTCACTCTCTGTCTCTCTCAAAAAAAAAAATGTGTGTATGTGTGTGTGTGTGTGTGTGTGTGTGTGTGTGTGTAGGTATACATGTATGTGTTGTTCATATGTGCTAGTGGGTGTGCAGACCATAGGTCTCCTCAGGGGCTGTTGTTTTTGTTTTATTTTGTTTTTTTGTTTTGAGAGAGGGTCTTTCATTGGCCTGGAGCACACCAATTAGCCTAGGCTGGCTGGCTAAGGGGCCACGGACATCTGCCTCCCAGTGCTAGTATCACAAGTTTCCTGCCATACCCAGTCCTTTAAGGGAATTGAACTTAGGACCTTGTGCTTGCTTGCACAAGGTATTTCACTAATACATCTCCCTAGCCCTGGTGGGTATTTCTATTCTAGAGAAGACAGAGTAGAGGTACAGAGATGGAGATATAAATGACTGCTCATATAGGGCATTCATTTATTTTTGTTTGTTTTGTATGTGCTGCTGGGAATTGATGTAGAGCCTCGCACATGCTGGGTAGGCAGGCCATCACTAAGCTATTATCCCTACCTTCCCTTTCTTCCTCTGAAGCAGTGCCTCTCAAGTTACCCAGGTTAGCTTTGAATTTGCCATCCTCCTGTTTCATCCTCTTAAATAGCTGGGATAATAGGCCTGTGCCACCAAAGCCAAGTGTAAGTGATTGCTTACCTCAGATGAAGCCCTGTGCTAGGCACTAGAGTGTTGTGTCAACTATGACTAAGGAAGTCCTGGCTCTGTCTGTTCTGTGTTCTGTACCTAAGGATTGGGGGTAGCAAGTGGGTTCTGCAGATTCTTTACCCTAAAATGTCCGCCAAGTTGTTTAACTTTGTAAAGCCACCTTCAGCCACTGGAATTGATTATTTATTTGTTTGTTTGTTTGTTTGTTTGTAGATAGGTCTTACCAAGTAAGTAACCCAGGCTGGTCTCAAAATCATAATTCTCTAACCTCCACCTAAGTGCTGAGCTTGCAGGCATGGACCCCATGTCCAGCTCACCTTCACCACTTCGACATCTCCAGCCACACATCTGCTGCTAACGAACCTGGCCCTCTCTGTTGGCTCAAGTAAGGAAGAAGCAGACATTTAGTTGGAGAAGTGAGCATAGGACTTGGTTTCCAACTTAGACAATAGTGGCCCCCAAGCCAGATTCTCTCACTCCCCAGTCCTAGTATACAGACATTTAGTGAATGCTTACTGAGAAAATAATCTCTTTTCATTCCTGCAATAACTCAATGAGGAAGATTGTTGTAGAATATTATTTTTTAATGTGTTACATTGTTTATGCTGTGGAACATTTGTTTAATGATACAAAGAAGTGTTGCATTTGTTTAACTCTGTGAAGCTGTGTTACTGTGCCTGTCTAAAACACCTGATGGTCTAATAAAGAGCTGAACGGCCAATAGCAAGGCAGGAGAAAGGACAGGCAGGGCTGGCAGGCAGCGAAAATAAATAGAAGGAGAAATATGGGAGGAAAAGATCAAGGAACAGAGAAAGAAGAAGACATTAGGACCAGCCACCCAGCTACACAGCCAGCCACAGAGTAAGAGTAAAAGTAAGATATACAAGAGTAAGAAAAGGAAAAAGCCCAGAGGCAAAAGGTAAATGGGATCATTTAAATTAAGGAAATCTGGCTAGAAATAAGCCAAGCTAAGGTCAGGCATTCATAAGAAAGAATACACCTCTGAGTGGATTGATTTGGGAGCTGGGTGGCAGGCAGGCCCCCCACAAAAAAAGCAAAAGAGAGAGGAAAAACTACAGAAGACATTATCGCATCTCTATTGAAGATGAGAAAAATCAAAACTGAGAACCAAATAAAAAATTGTCCAAGGTCAACCAGCAGTTTACAACAGAGCCAGGCTTTGAACTTGTGTCCAAGGTAATATTGTTCTGTTTGCTTTATTTTATTATATTGGAAATTTATTTCACATATACAGAATATAAGACCTATCTTCAACATGAATTATGCCTCCTCTACTCAGTTTTTTTCCATGCAAATATTAATGGCTAGTTCCTGGGGGGAGAAAAAAAATGGAAATAAATCCAGAACCCCACACTCTTAACTACTGCAAGGCACCGCTGCTCTGGGAGCTTTCGCATGGAATCCTGGGATCTCCAACCTGGATTCCACAGCTGCGCAGTTGCTTGGGGCCCACAGTTGTCTCCTGTGTGCATTTCTTGTTGGCTCAGCTTTATTTTATCCCCCATGATGCACACAGTAAATGCATGATAAATGTTTGTTGAATGAATGGATTTTACATGTATCTTGCTGAAATATTCGCAGTTCCATTTGATTCACTGGAGTGGCATACACGAACAAGAAATAATTTTTCTTAATGTGTCCCTTATAAATTGAACCCGACCATATTTGATTAATCTCACATCATGCATTTTTATTGCACCGATCACTCTGGTATCAGGTCAGATTTATTTTAAAAACAGATTCACAAAGGGTGCAGGGCTGGAGCGACAGTGTAAATATGTTAATAATAAAAATAATACTGAAGATATTTTACTGGAAACTCTTGCATGCTAATGATGAGTAAGTGCATTCTATGGAAATATGTTTGATTTACAAGGCAATTAATTTCAAAAAGATTCACACCCTATCCCTTGTTTTGTATACTTACATAATGAAAACTAAAAATATTAAAAATGAATATTCAAGCCATAAAATCCGAGGAGAAACAACAAAATCATCTAAAGGGTCCCAGCGTTTTAGTTAGAGCAACGGCCCAATCACAGAAAATGGCACTATCTCGCTATCGAAAGCAACTCGCTTAGGAAGATCCAGCCGGGGGGCTGTAGCTTTTACTTCACAAAGGGCGTTTGCTTGCAGTGTGTAGCCCTCAAGACTGGAAACCCAGCGCCACCCAGCGCCTCCCATCACACAATGAGGCATTTTGGGGTCTCTTGTTCCGCAAAGTCGCTCCTCATGGGAATAGGGAGCCAAGCAGATGCACCCTCTTGGCCTATTCAAACCACCGGAATCGAAAAATGTTTCATTTTTTATTTCGTCACCCATTGTGATTTCGTCACCCAAACAGGCCTTCTCGTGCACACTCTGGGGGCAAATGCCCCTTCGGACTGACCTCTGCCTGCATGGTAACTGAGACTGACATACAATGAATCCTACCTGGGTCAGGCCCACGAAGCTCTCCAAGCCAAACGGTTGTGATTGTCCCTCAGGAAGTGCTCATCTCCCCAGATGGACCCAGCGCCAAACTTTAAGCTACAACTATTTGGCCTATTTGAAAAGCTTGTATATAACTTTGATTTAAAACAAAAACAAAAACCCTTTCATTTATTAAAAAAAAAAGAGTTTGAGGTTTGAGTTTAATTATTACAAAGGAAATTAATTTCCATATCTCTCTGGCAATAATTGTCCATCTTAGTTGATGTAGATAGAAGGAATTATCACTACTAGTATCGTAGAAATTTTTTAAAAAGTAGAAAGACACTGAATTGGACCTTAAACAACTACAAACCAGCTTAGTAGCCAGATGGCATCTCCCAAGAAGCAGATTTAGGGAGAGTGTTATAGTATATAAAATCTAAGTGTGTCATGCCTTAGCCTGCTAATATTATTTTACCTTTAATCTTTGTGGACAAACAACTATGAAAAATAAATTTCCAATTTAGAAATCCAACAACAAAGCAATCTATACCCAAAGAGAAAACCCAAAGTGAGTACAACATAAGAGAGGGCTAGAGGGGCTGGAGAGATGGCTCAGTGGTTAAGAGTATTGACTGCTCTTCCAGAGGACCTGGGTTCAAGTCCCAGCACCACATGGCAGCTCACAACTGTCTGTAACTCAAGATCTGACATCCTCACACAATCATACTTGCAGCAAACAAAAAAACAAAAACAAAAAAACAAAAACAAACAAACAAAAAAACCACCAATGCAAATAAAATAAAAATAAAATTTAAAAAAAAAAAAAGAGAGGGCTGGAAAGGTAGGCCTTTAAGAGCACCGGCTGCTCTTCCAGGGGACCTGGCTTTGGTTCCCAGCATCCGCAAGACAGCTCACAATCATCTGTAACTCCTGTTTCAGGGATCCATCACCCTCTTCTGGTTTCCTTGGGTTCCAGGACACATGTGCACCGAGAGACATTCAAGCAAAATACCAATATACTTAACATTAAAAAAATACAATTTTTTTAAAGTGTTAGAACTTTGGACATTTAAATGAACCCAAATTTAAGTTTTCATGCTGTAGGTGACTTTGACCGTGAACAATATACCTTACTTCTACATCTACTTCCTTATTTCTCAAACGGGTACAATTGCAGTAGCTATTTCTCAATTAGTGTTAGGTTCACGGTTTTTTAATAGGAAATGGTGGATGGGGTTGGGGGAAGGGAGCCCAGTGACAGCGCGTAGCAAAAGGCCCCGGTTCAGTCCTAAGAGTGTAAGAGTGGGAGGTGGGAGGGGGAAGAAAAGAAAGCTGAAGTTAGGCTTGCCATCCTGTTCTGTTTGCACAGCACCCTGGAGGCAGCAGATTTGAGTCACACTATTTCCTGCACGGGTGTGAGCTTCTTAGTCTTCATCTCTCTTCTCCCTACTCAGTGTCCTCTGCTGATGTTCCCTTCAGCCTCCAAGGAGCAGGCTCCTTCCATGCCACCTTCCGGCTGCTGGACAGTCATTTGCAATGGCCAGCATGACCATTGTTTTACCCAGAATTAATAATGTGGAAAAAATGAACACCCAATTATTTTTTTAGTTTGAAATGAACAACTATGCCTGTGAAAGAGAAATCTTCTTGATTTTTCCAAAGTGGGTCATGACTGAATTGAATAGCCCCCAGTTTATTGTTGTTGGGGTGTATGATTCTCTCACAGACAGAGTCAACATTGAGGGCAGCAGGGCCAAGCTGTTGGAAGTCCCATGGAGCTGTGATGGGACTCAGGCCAGAGCTGGGGTTTTATTGTAAAGGGAGGTGAGGAGGCTGTCATCCAAAGGAGCTTGTCACTAGGTAGAGGGCAAACACTGAGCAGAGAGGGCCAACAGGATGTGACAGGTCTGTCACCGTTTCCTGACATTCATCTTGCTTGCCTATCTTAAATTTTATAGTGTCTGCTAGAAGGCAGGATGTCATTTAAAGGGCAGAATGAGGAAATAGAATCCAAATAAATGTCACATAGGTGTATTGAAACAACCTGTTAGAAAACAGAATGGTAAAGCCGGGCAGTGGTGGTGCACGACTTTAATCCCAGCACTCAGGAGGCAGAGCCAGGTGGATCTCTGAGTTCGAAGCCAGCCTGGTCTACAGAGTGAGTTCCAGGTCAGCCAGGGCTTGTTACACAAAGAAACCCTGTCTCCAAAAAATAAATAAATAAATAAATAAATAAATAAATAAATAAATAAATAAATAAATAAGTAAAGAAAGAAAGAAAGAAAGAAAGAAAGAAAGAAAGAAAGAAAGAAAGAAAAGAAAGAAAAGAAAAGAAAAAAAAGAATTGTAGAAACCTGGGAGATTTATGTTCTGGAGCAAATCTCAACATCTTCATTCTTGAAATGGTAATACTGTAAAATAAGAATTCTTTCCTCAGGGGCAATTGTAGGGACTGGAATAGATCTTGCTTAGGAAGTGCTGCACCCAGAGTTTCTGGCTACATTGCTGGTCAGTGTTGAAACCATCAGTCACCTCGGACTCTCATGCAGGGCGAGTGCTTTACCACCAAGCCACATTCCCAGAACAAGAGATTTGGCTCATCTTTGAACTAGGAAGACCAGCATTCAGGAATCAGAGTGGCTATTCATCTGTAAAGTTTGTATCATACCCTAATGAGGCTTTCAAATCTTGTCCTTCATGTCATCCTAGGATCTTTAGGGAGAAGGTTTAGACAGAACCTTGGACCATCTGAGGCTCTGGTTAGTGAGGGACTGGCCATATTGCTGGGAAGGGAGAACCAGGTACAAACCCGTGATCCACACTGTGGGAGGAACACTGGATAAACTTGGGCGTTCTCTGACTGGTAAGAATATCACATTTTCACATTAAAACTGTTGTTTCTAATCTTTTTGTCATATTACAAACAACATTGCTCCCTCAAAACACCAAATGTCCAAGTCTTCCTTGAGTATACCATTATACACCTAGTCTCTCCCCTGGGATAATCACTATAGTGATTTGAGAATGTGTGTGCACATGTATGTCTGTGTGTGTGAATGCATGTATGTGGTTTTTGTTTGTGTATTTACCTTCCTGTGATACTGGGGATGGATGAGCCCCCAGGCTTTGGGTATGCTAAGGAGATGTTCTACCCATAAACTTCATCCCCAGACCAATGAGAGAGAGAGAGAAGGAGAGAGAGAGAGATTTTGTAATTCACAACATAGTATGTCATGACCCTGCCAGGAAGATGTTATTTATACTCAACATGTGGGGAAACTGAGGCACAATGAAACTGTGATCTTATCCACTCATGTCACACAGGTGAGCTGAAGTTTAAAGTAGTTGGTTCCATTTGAAGCAATGCTTTCCATTGAGATTTTGACAAAGATCTAGGAAACACAAAGATGTCCAGCTAACCCCCCTCTTTCCTAGAGACCCTCTTTCTAGTATAAGGTGCTGTGGAGACATTCCTGGGCCAGATGAAGCAGGCTGTGAGCCTCTCTCCTTAGCTCCATTTCCTCCCCACTGATACTCTTTGATGAAAAAGCAGAGAGAGCCCTCAGCCTAGGCCAGGGGCTCTTCACTGAGACCTGTAGAGCCAGGCAGGGCAAGGCCGGGCAAGGCAGGGCAAGGCCGGGCAAGGCCGGGCAATGTAGCAAGTGCAGCCATCCAAGTATGGAAGGAGCCACAGCACAGGGCCATGTGGAATGCTGGTTGCCACTGTGCCTTCATTAGCCTGCTGCCAAAAGGAGGGTGACCTGCTGCAGATGCACATCGCCTGAGCAGGTCTGCTCAAGAACAGCAGGAAATCCCAGCAAGCCTCTGCAGTGTAATCAACCCTCAAGCTATTTTTTTGCTTATTATCATGATAATTACTATTACATTTATTTATTTGTGTGCACACCCATGTGTGAGCAGACACCTTTCTGGAGACTTTTTTCTCTTCCACATGGGTCCTGGGACTAGAATCACATCATGAGTCTTGGCAGCAAGTGACTTTACCTGCTGCGCCTTCTTCTGTCTGGCTCCAGAGTATTTACTTTTTTTCTGTTTTATTTGACTTCTGTGTCACTTTATCATTGTTGTGGGCACTGGCTTTTACAAAGTCATGTGGGTGATGCTGTTTCCTCTCTCCCTTTGATAGGGTCTCGTATATCCGAGGCTGACCTTGTACTCACTAAGAACCAAGGAAGTCCTTGAACTTCTGATCCTCTTGCTTCCACCTTCCAAATGCTGGCAGGTACCACTCTGCCAGTTACAAACAGTGCCGGGGTTTGAACCTAAGGATTTCATACATGCTAGACAAACATTCTACCAACTGAGCTACTCCTAGCCTCTTATCCCATCTTTCAATAGCCACTTACTGCATTTCATTTTCATCCAGGGAATAATTAATCTGCACGAAATATCATTCTAGCCCATCAATATAGCATCTGAATTGTGTGTGGCGGAGTGTGTTCACCTGGAACATTTTCAACTGATCATTGTCATTTTTTGGTGAGCACTTACTATGCTCCTTCAAATGCCACTTCTGAACTGCTCTGAGGACATATGTGCCACCACACGCAATTTCTGACCACTGGTATATCACATATTTAATAGGATAAATTTTCACAAGTCTTCCTAAATATTTGTTTCTGCTGTTCTCTACAGACATATAATGCAAATAGTCCCAGTTCAATTAAAAATTAAAGCTGGCTTTGGAGTTGGAGCATGGCTCTCTCCTTCTCTAAACCCAAGCATGCTTGTTAAAAGAAAATGCAAAATCTCTCTATCATGTCAGAAGACCCATCTGATATGGGACAGAAGAAAACCAGTTTAAGGAACTATTCTATTGTTATTAATCTCATAATTCTTTGGTTTTTACTCTTTAAAACTTTTGTTGTATGAATTTTATATCAAAATTTGTAAGATTTATATATATATATATATATATATATATATTTTAAACTTTTGTCATGATATTAATGGTCATAGAGTACTAACTAATCCTAGGAAAAAGGCTTCATCTAGCTTTCTGTACATGATTTCAGGCTTCAGTCTCTATCAGTTTTCTGCAGTGAACCATGGCCATGCCTAACAGTGATTTTGAAGTCTCCAAAAAGATGGCAGGGCCCAACAATAAGGACAATGATAACACCATCAAGATGACAAACACCACCAAAGATCAGCTTTGGACTACACACTGCTCAGGACAATTTTGAGGTGGCGAGCTGAGATGATCCAGCCTCACAGACTACTTGAGCAAGGACTTGAGACAGGCCCTGTACTTTGGCATTATGCAGAGTCTGGACAACAAATGGTATAGCTACCTCTCCCAGGACTTGACAATTAACCCCAAAATTTTCTTTTTAGGATCCCCTAAAGATGCCTTTGCCCTGAGACAGCAGGAAGTAATTTTAAGAACACAACACCCATATTCCCAAGAGGTGGGAATGGATGGTCTTTGTTTATTCTATGGGTTATCGATAATTGTCATTGTTTAGAATGGTTGGTTACAAGTTATTGTTAATGGTCAGGAAAAAGGCTAAATAAAGGAGACTAGATTTAGAGTTCTTGTTTGAAAAAAAAGAAAAAAAAGAGAGGATATAGATATTAGATGAAAGGTAGATTATTGAATCTATTTTTAGAAAGCAACTTCTTGTTTTAATATTTTACATTGGACTGGATTTTTGTATACAAATTTTGTATATTGATATAAATTTGAGATTGATTTTGTTAGAAAATAATATATATTTCTAATCTTGTTCAAGGTATTGTAAAATTGCTGGTCCTTGAGAGTTACTATTACCAATAAATTAGGATATAAGAAATGAAAGGTAATAGTCTGTAGTTGGAGAGCTTCTCTCCAGGTGCCACCAAGCCCTGTTAGTCCAACAACCCATTTGTAAAATAAACACACAGACATTTGTATTTATTTAAACTGCTTGGCCATTAGCTCAGGCCTACCATTGTCTAGCTCTTACTCTTATATTTAGCCCATTTCTATTAATCTATACTTTGCCACATGGCTCATGGCTTACCAGTACCTTATCTCTTTCTTCTCATGGTGGTAGCTGGCGGTGTCTCCCCGCCCCAGCTTTCCACCTCCCAGAATTCTCTTTTCTCTTGTCCCGCCTATACTTCCTGCCTGGCCACTGGCCAAACAGCATTTTATTTATACAGAGCAATATCCATAGCAGTAGTCATTATAATCAAACTTGTAGTCATATTAGGTGTGTTTTCAAGGTCAAACAGAAATATATTTTAGATAGACAGGTCACCTTCAAACCCTTCAGAGATCTACAGACTATGGCATATAAGATGTTTTAATAACATAGATTTTTTTATGACTATAAGACATATCTGCTCCTGGCAGCACCAATCTACTTCAGAGAAAATGATGGGCATTGAAAAAACTCCATATGTAGTTTACTTTCTTTGTGACAAAAGTTAGCCACTGGGTAAGAAAGTGCCCTTACCTCCACTGCTGACAGTATGCTGTCAAAATGGGACAAGCAGAACACAAAAGGAATGCTGACTTTGCCAAGACAAGGTAGGAAGGCCCTTTAGAAAATCTTGCTTCACAGATGAGTCTGTCAGGTATGCTAGGCCTGTAAGCCAAAGGTGGATACCCCAATGTTGCAAAGGAAACTTGGGTAACTGTCCAGGCAGCCAGCTGTTTCTGTCCTTTCTCATAGTTTTTGGAAGTTGCTTGTTTGTACTTCCTGCTTACTCAGTTAGTATTATTTCCACCTCAGGTCTCTGAGGGAGTTGAAGACTAGGTAGTTATAGTTACAGTTTTCCTTGTTAACAAATTCAGAACAAAAGCTCACTGAAGAGGTGTAAAGTGTATAAGTTTGAAAGACATCAAAAGATAGTTTTTGGTTGGTAATACAAGTTAGGATAGAAAGTGAATTATGTACAACATTTTGGACTGACCAAGATAGGATAAATAATGGAGCTTTTTGTCTGAGTTTGTCAAATCTTTATGGACTGGACATTGTTAATGTAATTCTTGACTGTATATAGTATATAGTTATTGTATTTATTGTATATAGTTTTTCTTATATTAGTTATATCCTTCCTTTATTATTTTAGATAAAAAATGGAAAATGTAGTGATATATTGTGTACCCTAATAAACTTGTCTGGGATTGAAGGGCAGAGCCAGCCATTAGATTAGATTTAGAGGTCAGACAGTGGTGGCACACACCCTTAATCCTATCACTTGGGAGGCAGAGATCCATCTGGATCTCTGTGAGTTCAAGGCCACAGTGGAAACAGAGCCAGGCAGTGGTGGCACACACCTTTAATTCCAGTACTGGAAGTACACATGCCTTTAATCCCAGGAAGTGATATCCGGGTGGAGAAAGGTATATAAGATGTAAGGAAACAAGAACAAAAGCAGTTCAGCTGAGATCCTTTCAGGTGAGGACTCAGAGGCTTTCAATCTGAGAAAACAGGATCAGCTGAGGAGTTGGTGAGATGAGGTTGGGTGTGGCTGTTCTGCTTCTCTGATCTTTCAGCTTTCACCCCAACATCTGGCTCCATGTTTTTTATTAAAAGACTATCTTAGGTTCAAACAACAGAAAATCATCCTGGTAAAATGGGAAGATGATGGAGTCACAGGAAAGATTTAAAAGAGCACCATTTGGAAGCTTGGCTAGCTTCTTGGCATTAGGACCACAGCTGCTCTCCTGGCATGTATAAATTTGAGCATGGTCTGCATGCATGTGCGGGTGCTCTTGGAAGGTGATGATAATGAATTGAGATAGGGAAAACCTGAAACTGATTTCAAGGCATGTGGCTCAAGGGGGAACGCTTTAGAGAAAGAGTCCCTGGGAGAAAAGGCAAAAGGAATTGGGGTTACTAACAATGTATCCTGGAGAAGAGAAGGTTAAGGAGAATTTAATAGCCATCTTCAAATATCTAAAGGGATATTGCTCGTGTGTTTTAAACATCAGTTCTTGTCTACAAAGGACAGGGCATGAGGGAATTATCTTAAATGGGAGCAGGAGGGACTTAGATTAGATACCAATGAAGAAAAGAATAAAACCCAGCTGAAAGGACCCTGAGACACTGGAAGGCAACCTGATTTCCAGAAAGGTGAATTATTTTAACAACAGCGGCTGATGATTATTACTGGAGGGTGTGTGGTGGGTGAGAGCTTGGGGCTTCCAAGTCAGCCAGTCACAAACAGTAGAATCTTCAGCAAATGACTTTACCTTTCTGAGATTCTGTTTCTTTGTTGGTTAAATGGGGGATAATGGCAGGATCTGTATATTGGATTGGTTTCAAGATTAAATTAGACTATGTACAGAAAGTCACTAGCCTGCGGTCTGGCCCAGAGGAAAGCTCATTCGGCAATAGATGCTGTTCATTATTGTTAATCAACTGTGGTCTTAGAAAAAAAATGCTCTACGCATGAATACAAGCTCTCTTTTCAAGTGCAGTCAATAAACAAATACTGCCATGTGCCATGAGGTTTATGTGGTGTCAACATTTAGAAAGTAAAATAGTTGGGGTTTTTTTGTTTGTTTGTTTGTTTTTGGTATTTTGGGACAGGGTTTCTTTGTGTAGCCCTGGCTATCCTATAATTTGCTCTGTAGACAATGCTGGCCTCGAACTCAGAGATTTGTCTGCCTCTGCCTCCTGAGTGGTGGAATTAAAAGTGTCTGCCACCGCCAGGTCTGGGCTGGGGGATGGCTCCATCAGCCGAGTGTTTGTGTGCAAGCATCAGGATCTGAGTTGAAACACCAGTGTCTATTAAAAAGGCAGGTGCAGTGGCACATGTACTGTAACCCCAGCAATGGACAGAGACAGAATCCCTGGGCCTCATTGGCCAGCCACTATAGTCAAATCAGTGTGTTCCATGTTCAGAAAGAAATGCTGTCTAAAGTACGTAATGGACAACAATGAACATCCAAGATTGGCCTCTAGCCTCCACACTTGTGCACACTCAACTTTGTGCAGACACACACACACACACACACACACACACACACACACACACACACACACGGTGTGGGGAGGGGAGAGGTAGAGGGAGGAGAGGAAGAGAGAGCAAAGTAAGGCATTTCTTTTTCTTCTGCCATGCTAGGAATTGGACTAAGCCCCTTGAAGGTGCTATGCAAGTATTCTACCACTGAGTCACACACAGGCTCCAGGAAGGTCAAGTATTGAGGGAAAGATGGGGGTGGGGACCCATAGAGGTTCTCAGATTATGTGGATGGACTGCTACAAATTATGTGGATGGACCAGGCATGGTGGTGCACAGCAAAATTTTAGCTTTTGGGAAGCAGAGGCAGGAGGATTGCAAGCTGAAATCAATCTAGGCTACATGGTGAGTTCTAGGTCAGTCTGGGTTAAGTAGTGAGGCTCTATCTCAAAAGAAACCAAAAAATTTCAGAAAAATAGGTGAGTAAAATTTGAATTCATGGGTTGACAAGATGGTTCAACAGCTAAAGCATCTGTTGCCAAGCCTGAAGATGTGAGTTCCATCCTTGGAATTCACGTGGTGGAAGGAGAGAACCAACACCCACAAGTTGTCCTCCGACCTCATCATGGACACTGTGGCGTATGTGTGTGCACATACGAAATAAACGCAATGAAATATTAGAAGAAAATATTTGAATTCACTAATATCCAAATGCACCAGCTCCAGAGGATCTTGGCTGACTCCAACAGTGAGCAGTTAGTTATTCATTGTCTAGGAAGCTTGCAGTATTCTTCAAAATCCTTGCAACTTCAGAGAAATACAGCTGTTTGTGTCTGACCCTTTGGATATATATCTTTAAAAAAAAAAAAAGGTATTAGGAAAACAAAACAAAAACAAAAACAAACGAACAAACAAAAAAGCCGGGAGGTGGTGGCACACGCCTTTAATCCCAGCACTTGGGAGGCAGAGGCAGGTAGATGTCTGTGAGTTTGAGGCCAGCCTGTTCTCCAAAGTGAGTTCCAGGAAAGGTGCAAAGCTACACAGAGAAACCCTGTCTCGAAACAAAACAAAACAAAAAAGTATTAGGTAAAATTGTGGAAGTCAGAGGCCAACTTTGTGTGCTCAGCTCTCTCCTTCCCTACCTTTATGTGGGTTTCAGGGGTTGAAATCAGGTGTAAACCCACTCTTGTGGCAGTGCCTTTACCTCTGAGCCATCTTATTGGCTCATTTCAGCTATTTTTAAGGCTTTCAACAAGCTGTCCTCTGAAATTGAAATTGCATTCTAGAAACTTTACTCCATTGCAATTATAACCCAGCAGCACATTTAACTTACTAATATTTATTGAAATATTTTTAGCTGCAAAAACATTTTATGTGCACTATTATTTATTAATGCCCTGTTTTAAAATATTACACATAAAATTTATTCCAGTGCACATTAGTAAATAAATTATGCTTGTAATTTCTAATGCATTTTTAATTATAAATTTATCCATGTCTACCTTTATTTATGATATCGGTGTCTCACTGTTGAACATACTGTATATTAATGGAGACACTGTTAATTATGCATTCTTGGAAGTTGCATTCGACAAAACATCCAAGGTTTCTTTCTTTTTTTTTTTTTTTTTTTTTGACATTCTAAGAACTGTTATCATCTGTTTATTTAGGATTCAGCACTCACAGTCCTAGCTAACCTCTGAAATCAGAAAACTGCTGTTAGGAGCTGGTTATGGGACCAGATTGTAGAAGGGTCTGCATTTATATATAAATGTAGCTGGCTGGCGAGGTATTGCAACACCAGGCCCATGTTCCATTTCATCCCACATACCCAAAAGGAGTTACTCAAGAGAGTTAACACTGAAGAGGAAAATGCCACAGAACAAGGCTCAGAGAATGTTTTCCTGGCCTGTGTCATGCAGCTCCATTTTGGTGCTGTGGATTGAGCCCAGAGCCTCACACACCCTCGTCAGGGAACTCTACCACTGAGCTACTTTCCTGAGCCCGCTGATGGGTATTGATTGTATTGGTATGGCGTGGTGTGGTGTGATGTGTATGTGTCTCTGTGTGTGTATGTATGTGTATGTGGTGTGTGTGTGTGTGTGTGTGTGTGTGTGTGTGTGTGTGTGTGTGTGTCTGTGTGTGCTGAACAATCTGTGTGGAGGTCAGAGGACAATTTGTAAGAATGGGTTCTCTTTTTACCATGCTGGTTTCAGAAATTGAACTCAGGTCATCATGTTTGGTAGCAGTTCCCATTACCTATTTACCATCTCACCAGCCCATGTGTATTCATACACTAGTCCCAAAATCCTATGTTTAAGATGATTTTGGTTGGTAAATTTTTCATCACCCTTTCAATAACCAAACTTAACTTAGAAGCAATATATTTGTCTTTTAAAAAATTCTTCACGCCAGGCAGTGGTGGTGCATGCCTTTAATCCCAGCACTTGGGAGACAGAGGCAGCCAGATCTCTGTGAGTTCGAGGCCAGCCTGGGCTACCAAGTGAGTTCCAAGAAAGGCACAAAGCTACACAGAGAAACCCTGTCTCGGACAAAAAAAACAAAAACAAAAATAAAATTCTTCACATTGAAGCATTATTTATATTTGAGAAAAATGCACTGTATTCTCTGAAGTTCTATACTTCTGGGGGCTTCTTTAGAATAGTCTAAATGGAATTTTGACACCTAATTTACTTTTTCTGAAATTTCTTGGTACCATAGCAGTATAAATAAATGCCTATGTTTCTCCTAAAAAGGCAGGGCGGGGAACACATTTCAAAAGCCGAAAGCAGCAAAATTGGGATGATAAGAAGGAAATGAATTAGCAGATTTAAATATAATGGCAGTACAGTTTTATAGAGCCTCCGGAAAGTGTCCCCCTGCTTCCCAGCTTGGGCAGGGTCCTGGAAGTACAGCTTCCACACCACTGTGTTGGCTTGTGGCTTCCATGTCTGTTTGCCAAAGTGGCCTTTTTTATGTACTGCTTATGCTTATGCAGAATAGGGTTTGCTAATTCTTCATCTCAAGCACATGTTTGGGTGACTTTTCAGTCAACATGCATAGTACCAAGTGTTGATGATGTTTTTTATACCAGACCCTGAGCTACACTCCTAGCAGAAGCTTTTAGTAAATAAAACAAAACAAGAAATACCCTCTTCCTTGTGGCCTGTCAGATGTATGTCAAAAGGATGGGTATTCCGGTTTGAATCTGAAAGGTTCCTCTCGGGCTCATGTTTTGAATGCTTACTCCTCAGCTGGTGGCCCAACTGGGAATGGGTCTAATTGGTCAAGTAGGGAACAAGGGCAGAAAGTTATACTGACCCCCAGTCTCTAACTCTTTGCTTTGTAGTTTGCTGTGATGTGAACAGCCTCTGCCACACATTCCTACTGCCATAAACTGAGCTACCATGAATGGCTTCCCCACCACAGACAGGAACCTCCGACAATCATGAACCTGGAGAAATCTTTTCTACTCTGTTTCTGCCAGGTGTTATGGTTATAGTATCTCAGAAGTAATTCATGGAGACAGAAAGTCTAACAGATGATGGCACGGAGAATAAGGCTCTGCATGTGGCCTGCCACTGGGAGGAAAGCAAGTGTGTAAAAAGATACAGTCCTTGCTAGCTTGGTATGTCAGGCCGTAAATGTATGGGACATTTCCATACTCCAGCCACTGTCCAAGGACTCCATGTATTACTTCTGGAACCCTCCCAACAGCCTAGATGAGGAAACATACATCAGAAAGGCAAGTAGCTTGCTAATGGTCTCACAGCTGGTGGGTTTCAGCTTTTGTCCTTGGTCCTTCATCTTGGATCCCAGAAGCAAAGCATCATCCACTTCTTTTCTAACCTGGAGGTGAAGGCTGTGCTGTCTGGTGGCTATGACCATGATGAAGCATGGGCCTCTTCTGTGCTCTTGTTCTCCCCAGCCCTGGGCCCAGCACCACCGTGTGTTTTCTATGTGTTTGCTCCTGAGGTCTGACCATAAGCACCCATAGATCAGGAGGCAAACAATGGATACTTTGCCTTTTAATGCTCCCTTTGCCTTCTGATACAATGCCTGCTTCCTGGGTGCTCAAGTCATCCAGTTGCTGTGTCTTCTTGCTTCCTTGTCTACCTTCATAATGCTGATCCTTGGGTTCAGAAAAGCATGGCAAAGGTCTCCTTCTCCTCCTCCTCTTCCTCCTTTTCCTTCTTCTCCTTTCCCTCCTCCTCCTCTTCTCCTTCTGTTTATGTTGCTTTTTTGGTACAAGAATTCACTCTCTAGTGCCTAGGACAAACTTAATTCCTAACAGTGTATGCTTGCTGACTGACTAAGATGTCATAATAGTGGTGACCATTCTTTGTTGGTAATCAACAGGTCAGCTCTGTCCATGTGAGTGACAGGTATTAGATCATCTAATCCTCACTGTTCAAAGAGCTTATTTAGACTTTTGTCATTCCCTTAAAAAGATTTCTTTTTTAATATGTATATGTGAGTGCTTGAATGTATATGTGTTCTCTATGTGTATGCCTGGTCTCCAGAGGCCTGAGTAGACATTGGATCCTCCTGGATCTGGAGTTCCAGATGGGTGTGAGCTGCCTGATATAGATGTTGGGAACCAACTCAGGTCCTCTGCAAGTGCTCTTCACCATGAAGCCACCTCTCCAGCTCCTGCCATTCCCTTTTTAAGTGTAAGGAGCTGTGTAGAAGGGAGGAAGGCTTCTTAGAGTGGTGACTGGCAACACTGCTGAGCAGCAGAGTAGAGATCTGATCTTCGGAACATGTGCATGCTTGGTAGTCCAGGTGATTTCCATTTTAGCTCGGTTTTATGTCTCTGAGAGACGGTTAGACAATACAGCTTCCGGGTGGACTCAAGAAAGGTAAACAGAAAGAATAAGATCTAGAGGCCCTAGTCCAGGCCTAGCAAATACTGGGCTCCAGTCCAAACAGACTGAGAGAATAGAAACCCCTAAACCTTAAAGAACAGACCGATAAAATTGAACACCCACCCTGTTACCATCTATTGTCTTACAGAGTGATTACAGCAGGTCCCTGAAGGATCCATGGTGGTGTGTGTGTAAGAGTCCAGCTGGGGATTGTGTGTCTCTCTCCTTCTGCCTCCCTGTTTGAAGCAAGAAATCAATCATATACCACTTGAATGGATCTGTAGGGTGCTGTGAAATAATCCTTCTGTCCACTGTGAAGATGTGTTGCTCTCATTGTTAATAAAGAGTTGATTGGCCAACATCTAGGCAGGATTTTTCTGAACAGAGGGAACGCTGAGAAGAAGAAGAGGAGTGGAGTCTCAAGGAGAAGGCGAGGAAGCAGGAGATGAACTTGCCCTGCTGACAGAAGGTACTGAGCCTGTGGCAGAACAAAGATAAGAAATATGGGTTAATTTAAAATGTAAGAGTTAGCTAATAGCAAGCCTGAGCTATTGGTCAAGCATTTATAATTGATAAGTCTATGTGGGGTTATTTGGGAGCTGGCTGGCAGGACAGAAAATTCGGTTGGTTGGTGACTTTAAAATTGGGTGTGGATACACCAAGATTCAGCCTCGTCTCTTTGGTTCTTTTGTTAAGTACATTTTTGTTCTCTTTTAAAGACAGGGTCTTGCTAAACAGCTCAGTCTGGCTTGGAGCTCCTAATCCCCTATCTCAGCTTCCCCAGTGCCAGCACTGGTTACCAACATTGGTGTCACACCTTACTTGCTGAAATGCATTTTTTGAGAAGCTTTTCAGACTATTTCTCAGATTGGAGAACACTAGTACCAACTCTCTCTTTTGGTGTATGTGTGTGTGTGTGTTGAGGTGTGCACATGGAAGCCAGAGGATAATCTCAGGTATGGTTCTTCCTTAGACACCATCCAACCTTTATTTATTTATATATTTATTTATTTATTTATTTTATTTATTGTTTTTTTGAAACAGGGTTTCTCTGTGTAACAGTCCTGGCTGTCCCAGAACTCATTTTGTAGATCAGGTAGGCCTCAAACTCACAGAGATATGCCTGCTTCTGCCTCCCAAGTGCTGGAATTAAAGGCATGAGCCACCACTGCTTGACCTTTATTTTTTGAGACAGGATCTCACTATGCAATCCTGGCTGGCCTAGAACTTGATATATAAACCAGGCTGGCCTCAGGCACACAGAGATTTGGCTGTCTCTGTCAGTTTTTTGGGTTTTTTTTTTTTTTTTTTGAGACAGTGAGTTCTAGTTCCTGACTGTCCTGGAACTCACTCTTTAGTCCATGCTGTCCTGGAACTCACAGAGATCCTCCTATCTCTGTCTCCTGAGTGCTGGGATTAAAGGCATGGGCTACCACCACCTGGCTATCAGCTTAATTTTTTTTGAGGCAGGGTCTCTCTTCAAGTCTTGGGAGACAACCAATTAGGCAAGACTGACTGGCCAGCCTGCCCCTGAGATCTGCCCACCTCTGTATCTCTGGGGTTGCACCACCACATACAGATTTTTACTTGAGTTCTGCAGATCAAACTCAGGTCTTCATGTTTGTATGGCAAGTGATTTCCCAGCCTTCTGCCACTGATTTCTGTTCCAGAAATTTAGCCTTCTTATGTCTCACCCAGACTTCCTGCCAGTCCTGAATATGGTTGTTATCTTCACTATTTTGTGTGTGATGAGAGTATTAACATTTGTTATGATGTGTTGGTCACTTTGCTGGATTTATTACACATCAACCTATCTTATTCTCATAGCAGTACTCAGAAGTTGGAACTACTGTTATTGGTGAAAAAATTGAGAGGGGTAGTGACCAAAGACTCACAGAAATACAGATTTGGTATTTGACTCTATAAAAAATTTTTTTAATTAAATGTTTAGAATTTCATACATGCATACAATGTATCTTGATCATATTAATGCCCTCCCCTAACTCATCCCAGATCCACTCCTACCCTCTCCCAAATTCCTGACTAATCCCCCCTTTAATTTTTTTTATTCCAATTTGTGTTGCCCATATACTTATGGGTGTGAGGCCATTCTTTGGAGATGGTAGACCTACCAGGGGCAACACCCTTAAGGTACGCCAACAGTCCCTTCATTCAGTGGCCACCAACTGTCAATAGCTCTTCATCATAGGAGTTGGGGCTTGTGAGCTCCAGAACACTGACTGGCTTGGTCTTATGTGGGTCTTGTTCAGGTAACCCGAGCTGCTGTGAATTCATGAATGCAGAGTCTGTCAAGTCCAGAAGATAGTGATTGTTCCAGACCTCTGGCTCTTGGCGATCTCTCTGTTCTTGCTTTCCTGGTGGTCTCTGAACCTTCCAGAGTGGAGGTGTGATGTGTCCCTACTTGTGGCTGAGCACTCACTCCATAGGACGTTCCATCTCCGCACTTTGGCCAGTTGTGAATTTCTGTATTAACCACCGAACACTGAAATAAGGGTTGGGAATTTAGCTCAGGGGTAGAGCGCTTGCCTAGCAAGCACAAAGCCCTGGGTTCGATCCTCTGATCCAAAAAAACCAAAAAACCAAAAAACAAAAACAAAAACAAAAACAAAACCCCCCCCCCCCCCCCCAAAAAAAAAAAAACCGAACACTGAAATAAGAAACTTCTCTGATGAGGTCTGAGGGCTACGCTAATCTGGGTGTTGAGATAAGACTTAAAAAGCAGTTTGATACCATGTCCATCTAGCAAATAATAACTGCAGTGAACTCTTTTTTCTGACATGGAGGTTAAGCTGAGGACTGTTCCTTGTAAAAGTGAGAATAGCTTACAGAGAGCCCTACAGTTTTGAGCAGACAGAAGTTAGTAAACTAGCTCCATCCTGGCCTGGGAGCAGCGCGCATGCGCAAACCTTCCATCAGGCCCCGCCTCCGCCCCGCCCCCCGGGAGGCTCTCGCTCCGGGCTCTGGGGCTTGCGCACTGCGTCCCCAGCCAGCGGCGCCTTCCCAACCGGGGACTTCCGGTACGCCGGGTGCGGTTCCGGGTCGTGGCGCGGCTGGGGGTAACAGGGCTACTGTTGCCGGCCGGTGGCGGCGGGGAGCGGCGGGGTCATGAGGGCGAGTCTGGGGCGCGGCAGCCGAGCCGGCCGTTAGAAGCGCCGGTCCTCGAGGACTCCGTGGGCGCGGGGTTCGGTGCAGGGGCCGGGAGGCTTAGGGAAGCCGGGGCCTCCCTCAGGGACGTGTCCTGGGCGAGGCGGCCGTAGTGTGGAAGCAGCTTCAGGTAAAGGTTGCCCCAGCCGCCGCCGCCCCCTCGCCCGCGGGACTCTGCGGCCCCTCAGCACCCTGCTGCCCGCGCTGCCCAGCGGCTGCCCGCCGGGGCCGTGCTCGGTGGCCTGGGAGCATCCGTTTCCTGGCCCTTCCCGAGCCTGACAGCTGGGTGTGTGACTTAGGTGAGGAGAGGCTGTGGTCCTGGTGGTATGGGGGCGGGGGCGGGGGCGCCTTGACTCTGGCGGTTTCAGGCCCCGAACTCGGCAAGGTCCGGTGCCCCAGCTCCATTCTGTGAAGTCAAGTTTTCAAAGCATTGTCTGGGCAGTCCTGAAACAGTCCTGTAGATTGTTTTCCTATCTGGAGTGCTGCTAGGAACTTGGATTCCGGTTTTTCTGTTTATGGGAGTGACAAGGAGTGGTCAAGCTGGGGGGTGGGATGGGAAGAAGAAAAGGTTATAATTTAAACAAGTGTATAACTCGAACCAGAAACTGTAAGATGAAACAGGGACCTCGAAATTTGTTACACTTCCTTTGAATGATTGCAAATATTGGAAACTGTCACTGTCCCCAACTCCGTGCAAAGCACCATATTTGTTATAACCCCCCAAACAGCCAAGTCCAAAACCTTCCCGGGTGTGAATAGTGACATGGACAGACACATCAGTTAAAAGATCGGCATTCTCTTGACCAACAGAAAGGGTGGGTCGGTCTTGGGAACACTCACCAGAACAGAAATAAAGTGCGTTGTTCCTGTGTTTTGGGGCCACACAAGCTGCAGTGGAAGTACTTGCTCAGTGATAATTACCCCCATCTTTTTCAGCTTCTACCCCGCAAACTTACTGGAGTCTGGGGAGGGGCATACTAGGTGCCCCTTTCCTATTTAGCTGGGTGCTCACATCTGCCTTCAGCTACTAAATGTGCATAGTGCCTGCATAGCCTCTGTGCGCCTGTGGCTCCTGGCTAGCTTTTTACAGTTAAGCTTATAAAAGCTACTATTATAGGCCTTCCCTCTGGATAAGTCAGTTCTCAAATCACTTCTGATTTGTCCCCAAGTACTTTAAAAAAAAAAAAAAATTTACCCTGCCCCACCTAGAAGCTTCCTGGGTTTGGGTTTCTGACGTAATGATAATACTTCCCATGGTCCAACTGAAGGTGGTCTCACTTCACCAGTTAGGGACAATCCAGCTTCTAATGATTTCTTTCTTTCCTTTTTTCCTTAAGAATTATTTTTTAAACATGTGGGGTTTGTGTCTGTGTGAGGGCGGTTTCCCTCAGCGGTCAGAAAAGCAGAAGAGGGTGTCATGCCCTAGAGCCGGAACCTCTGGTGCTTTCAGAGCTGCACACTGTGGGTGCTGGGAACCGAACTTGGGTCCTTCACAAGACCAGTACTGGCTCCTAACTGGTGAACTGTTTCTCTAGCCCTGGGAATGATTTCTTACCTTGCTAGAATCCTATAAACACTTGTTATTTACAGTCATTTGATCTAGCAAGCATTTATTGTGTGTAGATATAGGTCAGGTACTCTAGTGCAGTTTAATACGACTCAGTCACTTTGTACAGGGAGTTGTTACTGAGAGAGGGAAATTAGTCACTCTAGTGCTGTGGTAGACAGGGGTGTAAGGTTCTCTCTGGAGTGGAAGTAGTACATAATCTTAGCTTTTGAAAGATGACATTTGGTCAAGGGAATGAGTATCATGCAAGGCAAGTTGAACTTTAGTATTTCTCATTGAATCATTTTAACTAACACTTATAGACAGGAAGACACAGGCTACATAGCTGCTATGAGACAGAGCCAGGTCTTGCCGCCTTCCTTACCATAGCACTCTATGCAAGTATGTATTGAAACAACTGAATAAGAGGAAAAATAAGAATGTTGAAATGGGCAATACAGAAACTCCTCTCAAGGTAGACAAGGCCAGGTACCGTAGTGCAGGCCAGCTGCTTGGCAGGCTGAGGCAGTAGAGTACTTGTACAGATTGTTTGAGGCCAGCCTGGGCATCAGTGAAAATCCATTTTTGAAAAAGAAATGTTAGGCTGGAGAGCTATCTCAGCAGTTTAGAGCATGGGTGGCTCTTACAGAGGACTTGGGTTCAGTTCCCAGCACCTACATGGTGGCTCACAACCATCTCTAACTCTAATTCCAGGGGATCTGATCCCATGTTTTGGCCTCTGTGGGCACCAAGTAGGCACATGGTGTACAGAAGGACATATATACACACACAAAACACCCATATACATAAGGTTAAAAATAATTAAAAAATGGCTCTGCACTGACATATTCTGGAAGTCCCAAGTTTAATTCCCAGCAACCATATGGTGGCTCACAGCCATCAATAATGGGATCTGATTCCCTCTTCTGGCGTGCAGACATTACATGCTGACAGCATGCATCTACATAAACAAATAAATGTTTGCCAGTAGGAAGTGGTGGCACACGGCTTTAATTCTAGCACTAGAGAGGCAGAGGCAGGCAGATTTGGTGAGTTTGAAGCCAGCCTGATCTTCAGCTTGAGTTCCCAGGACAGCTAGAGCTACACGGAGAAACCCTGTCTCAAAAAAAAAAAAAAAAAAAAAAACCAAAAACCAAAAAACAAAAACAAACAAACAAAAAAAAAAAAAACCAAACCAAAAAGAATAAAAAAGAAAAGAAAACTGGTAGAACCTGAACACCCTAACCTGAGCTTTCTAAGCAGCATTTCAGATTTGGGATTTTTCAAGTTAGTGATGCTTATCTAGTAAAGTCTGTGAACCTGTTCCAAAATCTGAAATCCAAAAATATTTCTGGCCCCAACCATTTTAAATAAGGAATTCTCAACCTACAAATTATCAGGTACGCATAATAATATCTACAAGATCTTTGAGTGGATTTCTAGTCCAAGCAAAGCCAAATCAATGCAAATGTTTCTCAACTATTAGAGAGTTTATTGGAAGTCAGTGTTCCATGAAGTGTTACTCAAATCAAATTAAAAAAGTTGCAGGCATGTCACCAGGATGTTGCCATTGCTGCTTTTAGCAGGCATTTGAGAGGTAAAGTGGAAGGGCTAAACTCTGTGAGGGCACAAATGCCAGCCAGGCAATCGAGATGAGTTTTAGTTTCTACTCTAACTAGCCATTTGATAAAGATTTGAAGGTTGCGTGATTCATTCAGCAGTTCTAGGCAAAATGTTAGGCCCTGAGTATGCCACTGGGAATAAAGCCAGGTCCCCACTTTGAGTCATGGACATTCCAGTCGGGGAGGAATGTGTGCAGATGAAGTAGTCACATTCTGCATATGCTGCCACAGGGTGCCATGGAGCCCACAATGAGTACTTCCTGTGCATGACATTGTCCCCAAAGCTGTTTTACATTTGTCCCTGTGAGGGAAGGTATGAGCATCACCCTGGTTTTATAGATGGGAACTAGAGCATGGGAAAGATAAATAGCTTCTTGGGGGGATGTGTGC
The DNA here is from genome assembly GCF_903995425.1 of Onychomys torridus. Classification (NCBI taxonomy): domain Eukaryota; kingdom Metazoa; phylum Chordata; class Mammalia; order Rodentia; family Cricetidae; genus Onychomys; species Onychomys torridus. The sequence continues at coordinate 4,516,118 of NC_050446.1, read as the reverse complement.
AGCTCAGTGGTAGAGTGAGTACTTAGCATGGGTGAGGGCCCATGCTTCACTTCCAAGAACCAAAAAGTAAACAGGAAAGAAAAAGAGGTTCCCTGAGTTTATACAAGTGGTGTTTTGAGCTGAAGGATGTCTGCCAGCCTCTTCAGCCCCGTACCCTACTACTTGTTCTTGCTGTGTGAATGTGGACCTGATCAGAATGCCACAGAGGAGCCAGCCTTGTGTGGAGCTCCAGTGTCATGTCGCTGGCTAGGCACAGTGAGGAGTGAAGGTGGTCTCTGCACTCAGAGCCCATCAGCTAGTCTACTCTTTCTGGAGTGTTCTTTTTGTTGTTGTTTCTGTTTTTGTTTGATTGTTTTTAGGGTGGGTATATTTTGCTTGTTGACGCAACTGAATGCTTTAGAAACTGTTCTAGTTCAGTGGTTATTCCGATGCTTAGGCCTTACTGTTAAGCATGCAGCCAGATGTCAGATTGCTAAAAGAAAGAGAAGTCTATTACAATTCCCACTGAAGGTGCCTTGACCATGTTTCTAGAACCTTGTCTTAGAAGTTGGTGCATCAGGAAGCACAGAAGCTTGGGAAATTGACAGAGGGAGGAGTATTTTAATTCTTGCCCATCTGGTCTGCAGAGTGGCCAGTGTATGGTTTTCTCATGTCATCAAGCTGAATCTCAGAGGGTTTGGGTGAAGAGACCTTGTGAGACTTGGATTTGGTGTTTGGCCCACTGTCGATGCCACCTGGTTTGTCTTTCCTCGGCTGTCTTCGTAGTACAATGCAGTGGCATTGTTCCTTCAGTCATACCATGTCTCCATCGCCCTTATAACCCCTTATGGTTGGTGAGCTTACAAAGGAGAGCAATCAGAACTTCTTGAGATGAAAAAATTGGCAGCCAGAAAACCTCAGTTTTGTAGCTAGTGCCTTGGTCTGAGAGGGACTCACCTTCAAAATAAGCTTCACTGTGGACTGCCTTTGAAGTTTGGGCAGGTCATTTCCAGATCCTTGACTCTTTCCCTATCTGGATGGTGAATAGTGAAATTCAAGTCTTGCTGAAGTCTTTTCAGGATTGCTGTGCTTAAAGTTATACAGCACGGTACCAGCAGCCCCCAGTAGAATCTGGTGCTGTTCCTTCTCTCTGCATGACAGGGCAGGCCCTGCCCTGTGTTCTGTCATTGCCTCCAACGAACCTTGGTGGGTCAGTGCTCCCCTCAGGTATGCAGTGCTCCATTGACTGCCACACACAAGAGGGAAAGCAGACAGAAAGTAACCCAGTAGAGTACGAGAAATATGCTCAGGGAGTTCCCAGCCCAAGAGTTTATTTTAATTTTAATCCCCCTCTTCCACCAGGTAAAAATTGAAGAAATATTAGTCTGTTAGATACTTGTTTTCATTCATACTCTATTGTATAAAGAAATAACATGGAATATAAAAATGAAGAAAATAAATCCTGAGCAGTCATTCAGAATTTATTAACTGTACTTGGCAGCAGTCTGGGTGTATCAGGGAAGCAGATTTAAGATAGGAAACACAAAATTTGAAGTGAAAGTAGAAAATAGTTTTAAGAAATTAAAAATGAGAAAATGGAGAGAAGCCATGTTTTAAAAAAAACTGAAATTTTGCAAAGTGGTGTTAGAGTCTCTACTGGAATGATTGTGATTGCTTGTGAAATAATTGAGTGTTATGTCAGACTCCCCAAAATGTGTGCAATGTTAGGTTCCTAATACCCTACTCTAGCATGTTTTCATGGATTATCTGTTGTTGGTATAGATAAGTAGTCTGAAGGTCCAGAGCTTCAAAGAAGTAACAGTATTTAGCAACCAACCCACCACTGTCTTGTTTTAAGGTACTGTGCTGTAAGTAAGTATTGTTTCAGCAGGGAATTGGTAGGAAAACGTTTGAAAGAATGTGCTTCTTTTGTAGCTTTTTAAAGATGAATTTTTTGTTTATGTGCATATTTTACCTGCATGTATATATGTGCATTACATGGGTCTATTTCCCGTGGGGGCTGGAAGAGGGCATTGGATCCCCTGGAACTGGAGTTAAACCCAGTTGTGAGCTGCTGTATGGGTGCCAGGAACTGAACCCCAGTATTCTGAAATGCTGAGCCATCTCTCCAGCCCTTGAAAACAGCAGCTCTTTGATATGAACTTCAGTTGTTGACAACCAGCTTGAGTACTGAAGTAGTGTGGAGCAGAGCCTTGGAACCACACCCACCTGGGTGTTATACTGGCTGTCCGTGTGACCTAGTGTGTAGAGTGGGTTAGGGATGCCATCTACAGTCCTGTGAGGATTAAAAGGCCATGTCAGTACCTTGTACGCACTGCAGTGCAGGCTTTGGCATGCAGGGACATGGGGCATCCAGGACTTGACACTAACTGCAGTGCTTAGGAATGAAGAAGATTGTTCACATCTGGATCCTGAGTTAGTCATAACTTTGGTTGTACTTTGTGAGTTACTTTAGCATACATGACTGCTGTGTTCTATTGAGACAAGTTTCATCGTGCTGTTTGGGGGGTGGTTAAATTGATTTGCTGAGTAACATTAGAAACTTACACTAAAACTGAGCGTAGTGGCACACGCCTTTAATTCCAGCAGTAGGAGGCAGAGACATGCGGATCTTTGAGTTCGAGATCAGCCTGGTCTACACAGTGAGTTCCAGGACAGCCAGGGCTACACAGAGAAACCCTGTCTTGAAAAGCCGAAAAAATAACAAAGAAATGTACACTGGCTTATGTGGTCTTGTTTTGTCTGGTGACACCCTCAGAAGTGACTAGAACACAGGATGTTTGTCAGGTGCAGAAACCAAAGCTAGGGAGGCAGGGTTTCAGTGTCTAGGGCTACCAGTAGCAGCTTTTGCCTTGATTTGTCCATGCTCTTTAATCATTTACATTTAATGCTTACAGAAAGTCATTTTTCATTATTTGTAAGTGAATGTTTGTAGGTATAACTATAATATGAAGTTTAAAGATTTGATGAAACTGTTTGTTGCTGGCAAAAGTTGGCGGTGAGAAGGCTACCCATTCCTTACTTGTTTGACTGTAAGTTGGTAAAATTTGATAAAACTTCTGAAAAGACCTTGAGCAGCATTTATTTCAGGCTTTATGAAGCTATGCATGTATTTAAGGTTGTAGTTTTAGTTTTAGAAATCTCGGTTAAAAGGATTATAGATGAAGAAAAATGTTCATGTTCAAGGATGTTTCTTGTAGCTGGGCATAGTGGCCTAAACCTGTAATTCCATTGCTTGGGAAGCTGAGGCAGGAGGATCATGAATGTGAGGACTACTTGGACTATATGTTAAGTTTCAGGCTACTTGGGCTACATAGTGAGACTCTAAAGAAAAAAAAAATGGAAGAATTGCATTTATGTTGGTACTGGTGAGCCCATGTTGCCATCCCCTGTTTGTCAGTGCCCAGTGGGATAGTGACTAGGGCCTGTGACTGCTTAGTCTTACTTCCAGGAGGGGTGTGTGCCTCTGAAATGAAGGCTCCTAGTTGGCCAGTTGATAGAAAGCAGTTGTTTGTGAGTTTAAAGCTTATATATTATGAAATGCTTCTTTGATAGGGAAAAAGTTGTGTTAAAACACACACACACACACACACACACACACACACACACACACACGCCAACCAGGGGCTGACAAGATGGCTGAGTGAGTAAGGACACTTGCCACCAAGTCTAATGAACTAGGTTTGATTCCTAGAACCCATGTGATGGAAGGTGTGAGATGGTGGGGGTGGGGCACACAAGTGTTAAAAAAAAAGGTCAACTAGGGTACAACACAGTTTTATTTTCTTGTGTGTGTTATGGATGTGTGGTTGCATGTGCCATGGTGCCACAGCTTTAAAGTCAGTGGGGGCCTTCCAGGGATTGTACTTCAGTTCTTAGGCCTTGCAGCAAGTTCCTTAACCCCAGCCATCATCCTTCTAATGGACCCTGGGTTGAGGGAGGGGCTCTGAACCAGAAGCAGTATAGCTGCTCTGCTATGAAAGGCAGAGTGATGTTTTTATAGTGAGAATGAAGGAAAGCAAAGGAACTATTTGGTTGTGGTTGGCCAGTTGCCTGGTCTGACCTTTCAGTTGAGGATTCCCTAGCTACAGAATTACAGGTTAGATGGAGCTGCCATTGACTGCCTGAGCTTAGATTCTGTTTTGCTGTAATGTAAGCAAGCATTTACAAGAAATAGATCAAGTCAGTTTTGCTTATGTTTATAAATTAGGCAAGGTTAAAGTCACCTGTGTGATCTAAATGACTTTGCTTAGGATGGTCTCCATTTCAGTTTACTTTCACAAGAGCAAATTTCATCTTATTTTGTAAGAAAAAAATTGAAGGCAAAAGTTTTTTAGATACTAATTTTTCTAGTGTCAGTAAAGTTATAAATATTAAAATGACATGATGAATTGTCACCTTAGACTCTTCCAATTATATATTTCATAGCTGAAGTAATATCAGCATGCACATTAAGCATTATGGCCAGTTAGGTGGGTTTTTAAACTGTGTATGTTAATTTTCTTGTATGTGGTATCAAAACATGCACAAAATTTAACAAGTGTGTGATCGTATTTAAATTAGGAAATACCAGGCAAATTGTTTCCTTTGTAAACTGCTCTGTCCAAAGCATTCTGTGTATTATCAGAATGAAAAATGACAGCACTTTGTCATCTGCTCAAATTGATACTGCACTCTTTAGGATGACAGCTGAAAAGGCCCACAGGTGCCATATAAAGAGGTGACCATGTTGTCATATTTCATTTCGGCATCCCTCTGCAAAGCCATAATTACCTAATTAGGTTGTTAATTAGGAGATTAGCATTTCACTATATTGATAGAATGCTCTTTACCAGTGTGGGGCTAGATACAGATTTGTCTGCCCTAATTTATAATCTCTGCCTGCTTTGTACTTATTTATTTGCTTAAGATCCTTGTGTGGAGCAATTGAGTTTATCTGAGAAACAGTTTGTTTACAAGCTAATGAAGCTTTGATAACTCACTGATGTTGCTGAGCTAAGGTGTGAACAGAACTAAAGGATGGCCTCAGCCCTAAAGAGATTGTGAAAATTCTGAATTGATAGAACTTCTATTACCAGAGGCAACAAACACATAAGAGTTCAGATCTGAACTCTTATGTGTTTAGATTAATGGTCTGAAGTCCAAAACGCAAAATTTGAGTGTGAAGTGTGACAGATGTATGTGCCCTAAACTAGGCAAAGGGCATTACAACTTTAGCTGTATTGAAATGTACTACTTTCATTCGTAGTTGAGAAACTGAAGCTTGCTCAGCGACTTGAGAATAAATACATCCACCTCTTTAGTCATGAGCCAGGCTTTATTTCACTTGTACCTTCTGTTCTTTGGTCTTTGCTGGGGACATTTTCTTAACCACTCTTTGGCCTGAGTCCTTCTAAAGTTTGAAGTACTTCATAATAACCTTACACTGGTATTTGACTATGCGGTGTATCTAATATTCTTTTCAGGGGCTGGGAGCCATTACTTCCTTTCTCAGTATAGTGCCTGTAGTTGGTGCCTTCCCTAGCTTTCCAGTTCAGAGCCCCTTCCTCTAAGCCAGTGAGTGGTTTTCAACCTTCCTAATGATGCAACCCTTTAATATGGTTCCTCATGTTTTGGTGGCCTCCAACCATAAGATTATTTTCGTTGCTACTTCATAATGGTAATTTTGCTGCTATTATGAATCATAATGTAAATAGCTGTGTTTTCTGGTGGTCGTAGGAGACCCCTATGAAAGGGCTGTTCAGCCCCCGTGGGTTGAGAACTGCTGCTCTAAGCAGTAGTTTAGCTGCTGCCTTTTCCTGCTTTTTGAGAAAAGAATTCACAGGGTCTTTCTGTGTAGCCCTGGCTGTCCTGGAACTCACTGTGCAGACCAGGCTGGCCTTGAACTCATAGAGTCCACCTGCCTCTGTCTTCCAGGTGCTGAGATTAAAGATGCGAGCTAAACAGGACTCAGAAGGGTGAAGAAGCCAGGTGATAAGGCAAAAACATTCCAGAGAAGTTTCTGTGTGGATGAAGGTTGAGTGAGAACAAAGTTGTGTATGGACGGAAAGAACGAAGGGATGAGTGGGGAATGGAGCTGTTTGGTGGGCAAGGGTCAGAGTTGGGAAGGAGTTTGGGAAGTCAGTGAAAGACTTTAGGACAAGTTAGGAAGCAATTGTAATAGCATGGGTGAGAGCCAGTGGCTTACTTACGTTATTGAAATAATGAGAAATGGATGAGTTCTTGAGAGAAAGAGCTAGAATGTACAAGATTCTGACTAAATGTCATCAGGATCCATGGGAAGGAAGGAGTGAAGGCTCCTGATTTAATAGTCCATTCTTTGTGCATATTTGGAATATATGTCTGAGTGTGTCATAGATTTGAATGTTGGTTTGGACCCATTTGAATGTTGGGCAGCACCTTTGTGAGACTGGGAGGAGCTGAGGTCTAGAAAACGGCACCTTTCCTGTTTCCCAAGCTGAATTTCTCCTGAGGACTGCTAACAGAGGCTCTCTGTGGCTTCTTAGGTAGAGTTCTGATGCTCCTGCACATGGCATTTTCCTTGAAAGTTAGAAGTGCTGCTGGGATTTGGGCATTGGGATTAGTCTCCCTCAGCTAGAAATTTGAGTGTGTTCCTTCCACACTGATGTATTTCACAGTTGTCTTCCTCCAGAGAAGAGGACTTTGAGCCTTGTGTTTCTGCCTGAGTGATTGCCTACCTATTGCTGGCACCAACTCATTTTACAGGTTAAGTTTTTTGATTACTCTTGTTAGTTCAGCACAGTAAAGGACATTGTTGATACTTTCAGGTTAGAGTCACTAGAGCTAGCAGAATTCTGGGATATTGTCTTAGTTAGGATTTCTGTTGCTGTAAAGAGATACGATGACCACAGTGACTCTTATAAGGAAAACCTTTAACTGGGGCTGGCTTACAGTTCAGAAATTGAGTCCATTATTGTCGGGACAGGAAGCGTGGCAGCCCACAGGCAGACATGGTGCTAGAGAAGGAGCCCAGCCTTATACATCTGGATCAGCAGGCCTCAGGAAGAGAGAGAGAGACAGAGACAGACAGACAGGCAGATGGAATGGGTCTGGCTTGAACTGCTGAAACCTCAAAGCGCACTTCCAGTGACACACTTCCTCCAACAAGGCCATACCTCCTAATAGTGCCTCCCCTATGAGCCTATCGGGGGTATTTCCATTCAAACCACCACACATGTAGCATTGTGTGGCCTTCCTCATTTGTACTTTTCTTTTTTATTGAGATATGTGTGAGTCACATACCATAACATTCGCCCTTTTCCAGGTGATAATTCATATTATATATTCCAAAGCTTTCTGACCATCACTCTTACCTGTTTAGAACAGTCAGATCCCAGTCATGTGTCACTGCCCCTGTCCTGTGTCCTGCCCCTGCTGCCCCTTCCACTCTTGACATTTACAGTTCTACTTTGCGTCTCTGGTTTTGCTTCTTTTCAGTCTTTTATAGAAATAGAATTGTAATCTGTGGCCTTTCATATCTGGGTTCTTTCGCCTAGTAAAATGTTGAAACAGTTAAGATTATACCTTATCCCCCTTCCTCATCAGGTAATGGTCTACCATGTGTGTTTATGTTTGTGTTCACCACCCCTTGTTTGTCCCGTCATCAGTTGGACATTTTGGTTATTTCTGCCTTTGGCTGTTATGCTGCTTTGCATGTGTGTGTACAAACTTGTGTGTGAACAGGTGTGTTCAGTTCTCTAGGGTGCATGTTGAACCTATTGCTCATATGGTAAATCTGTGTTTCTAAGCATTGTGAGGCTCTGCCCAGTTGTCTCCCGAAGTGGCTGTACTGTGCTCACACTCTCAGCCCATCTTTACCTGGGGCTGTTGGACAGTGGTGGAAGCCAAAGAAGGTTCATTGTGACCTCCTCACAAGGATGATCACTGGGAGCTTCCGAGCCAGTGAAGAAAGGAGCTGCTTAGAATTTGGAAATTTATGTAGCATGCTTGTATACAGGTGGTGTGTGTGTGTGTGTATGTGCACAAGTGCACAAGTGCCTGTCTGTCTCTCTCTGTGTCTCTAATGCAGCTTCTGGGTTCTCTTTTAGTGCTATGTGCTTGTGAGCCTGCCTTCAGACTGTTGCTGTTCCCTGGGCTTTCTTGCCATACACATTCCCTGCTCATTCACCTATGCTTCATGTGTCACATACATGTTGATGTCTTCCAGATTTACTCAATTTTCTCCAGAGCTACAGGAAGTCTCCCCCTACCCCCAGTGATTTAGCTCTGTAACGCAAGTTAGTCTCTAACATGTGACCTGCCTCCAAAGAACTAATATCACAAGTGTGATTTGGGTCTTGCTGATCTCTTTGGGTAATCCATACTCAAGTTCACTGTGTCTGAAATTAATTCATTATCTGCACCCCTGCCCCCACCTGCTAACTTGTCCCTGTTATTGATCTGTGTGTCACATACATAAGGTCAGAAAAACCTTACAGGACTTAGTCCTCCTCTTGCTGTGTGGGCTCGGGGTCAAACTCAGGTAGAGCTTTGACAGCAAGCCTCTTCACCTGCTCAGCCGTCTCAGCAGCCTGTGTTTCATTGTCGGCAGTGGAAATGTTTCCCTCGACATTCACTCAGTCACTGAGTTCTGCTTTTTGTCTCTGGAATGGTTCTTGAGTTTATGACAGCATCTTATCGCTTCACTTGAGACCATCCTCTCCTTCTTGGGTTCTTGTCACAGCTTCACAGCAGTCTTCTGCCTTGTCCATTAGATGACTCTTCTGTATGACATGATGCTCTAGCAGTCTTTGAAATGCTAATCTAATCAGCAACTTTGAACTCTGTGTAGTTTCAGTTAATAAATACGTGTTCTGCTATTTCTTGCTTCAGTACCAGACTGTATTAAAGGTTGTTCCTTGACCTGTCTTCTGACCATCCAGCTTCTTTCTCATTGTTGCAGATTCATCATAGACTAGGGAATAACAGCAACAGTAATAGTAGGCATCTGGGTAGTGCCTGCCATGGGCCAGGCAGTATCATAAGTAAATAATATTCATTTATTCAGTCAGTCTTTATAGTTCTGAGTAGCCATCAAAAAGATTCCCATTTCCAGATGAGGAAATAGACATAGAAGTTGTTACTCTCCACAGGCCCTATAGTGAGTGCCAAGTCCAGATTTACACCCAAGAAGCTTGCTTGATTGTTCTCAGCTCTGCCTCCTGCTGACTTTCTCAACCCCCCCCCTCCCATCCCCCCATTCCCTTGACTTGTCTCACTACAAGGATCCTGTCTTTGATTCCAAACCAACTCATGTATGGCCTGATGTTAATTTGAAAAACCAAAGGGGATTTTATTGTAAACTTTCTAATCAAGGAGCCGGCATTACAGAGTGGGTCAGCTCTTTTGGTACTGCTCTTCAGGGAGGTAAGATGAAGTGATGACTTTCATTGTCTTGGTTACACTTATATCTTGGGAAACCTTTGTCTGAGCAACCAGTTTCATTCAGCTATTTGTTCATTGTGATTCTGTAGCACACACCATTGGAATCCTCCAGCATGGCTCTCGTGCTTTATGGTGATCAATGTAGTCTTGTGTTTTCTCTGCTGTCTGAATTTCCCCTTACTGATAGGGGCAGCAGCTGAGCACTTGTTACCCCAACTCCCACCATTTGGTGGGAGGCACAGGTGTTTGTACCTTTACATAGTTGAGTGTGCACAGTGTGTTCAAGAGTGTGGTAAGTGGACTAGGGGCAGAATGTGTGGTTTTAGGGTAGAGTGCTGGAGCCAGCCTGCCTGTGCTTTATCATGGCCCCATCTCATCCTTGTGTGACTTTTGGTAAGTTTGTGCCTCCATTTATGGATCTGTGGAACATGGATAATAGAATCTACCGCATAGTTTTGTGGACAAAAGAAGTGGCTTGTCCAAACCATACAGTTAGGGCTCTGATAGTTGGGGAGCTGAAATTCGGATTTCCTGTGTGGTTCATACATGCCACAGTGCTCATGTGGAGGTCTTTCAACCATATTAGTCTTCTGGTTGAATTCAGATTGTCAGTCTTGGTGGCAAGTACCTTTGTTTGCTAAGCTGTCTTTGCTGGCCCCAGAGAGATCCCTTTAATGTGTCATGCTGCTCTTTTCACAGCCCTCCATGGACTCCACATTTCTCTTGGAGTATCTAAGGATTTGCCTTACTTTTCCAGCTCTTACCCTGTGCTGCTTGACTCCCTTCCAGGACTCATGGGTACTTCTTGAATTGGGGCAGGCATGTGACCGAAGCCTTTTTCCTCATATGTTCACATGCACATGGTTCTCCCTGTCTTAGGTGGTAAGTCAGAAGCACTGCAGTGAACCATTCCTGTGTTGTTTGGTTTGTAGTTGCAATCCAGTACTCCATCTAGTGTGGCTCATTCTCCACAGCGCTTCTAGCTGCCATAGTGCACGTGCTTTGTTTGTTTGGCTGACCTCATTAGAACATGAGCTCCATGAAGGCAGGTCTGTGGGTGTATGTGCACACTGTGTATTCTGTATCTAGAAGAGTGCTTGGCAGATGTTGGCATAAAGTGCATAGTTGTTGAATGTACCCATTCAGTACTTAGTGACTGATATGGGTGGATTCATTACTTAGAGGTTAAACAGGCCATGCAGTGCAATGGAAATATAAAAGAACAGCTAACGTGGGATAAAGCGAGAAATCCACAGGAGTCTGCTTAAGGAGTATTACAGAATTTATTAGGATATAAATTGAGGAAATACACTCATGAATACAGAACTGAGTAGACAGCTAAAGTTGTCCTTTGATCTGACTGGGAGCTAATCCACCTGGCAGTTTGATCACCAGGGAGCAGGGACCTTGTGACCCTTCTCCCTTACCTTTTAAGGGGTCACAGCAAGAAGCACCACCTCTTGCCCTCTGCTCCCATATAGCCCATGGAGCAAATACCACTACATTTCCCCTTTTTATCTAAATAAGAAGGTTCTAAACCTAATGCAAACGGTGCTAAACGCCTTTAATCCCAGCACTCAGGAGGCAGAGCCAGGCGGATCTCTGTGAGTTCCAGGCCAGCCTGGTCTACAGAGCAAGATCCAGGACAGGCACCAAAGTTACACAGAGAAACCCTGTCTCGAAAAACAAACAAAACAAAACAACAACAACAAAAGAATGATTATGAAGTATTGTCCAGGAGAAACAAAAGGTAATAATATAAACAAAAATGGAGCCACAACCAGCAAGAACAAGATCAAACAAGAAACACATGCTAAATGTCCAGAACATGGGTAAATGGCAAATTACCAAGATTATTCTAAGAGCTGTCCTATTCTGAAGAATCTAACTATAGTATCTGATATGTTCTTAGCTAAGATATGAGAGGATTGTAACTCTAACCATCTAGTCTTCAAACCCATCAAAGATCTGAGAAAGGAAAATATCACCTGAGAAAACAGAAAGTGCAAACAATTTCTGAAAGATTGCAAGAACAAACAAAGACAGCTGGCAGCCTGGACAGTCACCTAAAGATTCTCAGCACCATTGGGGCATCCATTTTGGCTACAGGCCTAGAATATCTGGCAGACATTTTTTTAGAAGCAGGAATTATGAAAGACCGTCTTATCCTGACTTGGCAAGGTTCAGCAGTCACTTTTCCTTATGTCCTGCTTGTCCAGAAAGGACATCATTCATGCTGTCAGCAGTCGAGGCAAGGGCAGTTCTTTGCCCACTAGGCCATTTAGTGCCAAGAAGACAAACTTTCAAACTGAGTGTCTTAGAAGCCCAACATTCTCTCTGAAGTATATTGGTGCTGCCAGGAGCAATTATGTCTCATGTCAGCAGAATTCTAAGTTATCAAAACATTTAAATGGCATATTGTCTAGGTTTATGAAGTGTTTGAAGACTACCTATACATCTGACATAAGTTTCTGTAAATCTGGAAAACCTAACTAACATAACTATAGATATGACACTCATGGGTGACTATTAATCTGTAAGTCTTATTTACCTAAATAACCTAAGGACTAAGACTTCACATAAACTGGGTAAGCAATCTGTAAACAGATATACAGTATAAGGACAGTGACCTCAAAATTGTTATAATACACAGAATATCTTGTGATTTTTGTTTGTTCATTTGCTTTATAATGGTCTCCTGCAGTCCAAATGCTATGAGCTTGATATGTGCCAATGATGACCTTGAACTTCTGATTCTCTGGCATTCACCTCCCAAGTACCGTGATTATAGGCATGCACTACTATGTCTGATTTATGATGCGGTGTGAGGATCAAACCAACATTTCGTGCATCAAAGTGATCATTTGACAACTTATTGACATACTAAGTTCTGCCTTTTTTGTTGTTTGTTTGTTTGTTTTTCGAGACAGGGTTTCTTTGTGTAGTTTTGGTGGCTGTCCTGGATCTTGCTCTGTAGACCAGGCTGGCCTCGAACTCACAGAGATCTGTCTGGCTCTGCCTCCCGAGTGCTGGGATTAAAGGTGTGTGCCACCACCACCCACTGTCCTGGAACTCTTTACATAGACCAGACTTGGCCTTGAACTCACAGATCTGCCTGCCTCTGTCTCCCTAATTTTCAGATTAAAGGGGTGCACCACTGTGCCTGATAATAGAATTTGTTATTATAGCAGTGATTTGAGCTCTAGGTCTCCCTATTACATTACACTATCAAAATACTGACGGCAGGAGTTGGCAATAGGTACTAAAATAAGCAGTAGGAATTGTTTAGATTGCAGAAGTTTTGAGTGTAGATTTCAGTAGCAAAGTTTTTTGGTTTAGTCAGAAACGATTCTGAGGAAATTAAAAATGACCACAGATGTCTTTTCAAGTCACACATTAAGGTTTCTTAGCCTTAGCATTGTTGATACTGACCTTTTGATGGTATAGTTCTTTGTTGTGGGTGTTTCCCTGTGCACTGTGGCATGATTTGCAATCCCTAGAGTTCATCCTCTTGTTAGTAGCACCCATCCCCAGTGTGACAACCAGAGATATCTCCAGACATTGCCAGCTATCTGAACCCATGGCCACTGTTGAGTCTTCAGCAAGTGATTTAAGGAGAGGAAGATTCATACCTTCATAAAATAACTACCTTACTGAATCAAGAGTTGGATCAAACAGTTTGGAGCAGATAGTTCCTTAGAAATGGTGTTCCTATAGCTAATTAATGAAGCAAGAAATGAAGTGCCTGTGAAGCCATGTGGGCCCTGGGATTTAGAGAAGAGTTTTCAGGGGTGAGATCATGTGTTGAACTGAAGAGAAGGATTGGCATGTCTCATAACAAGGGACTATCATTACCAAAGACCAGAAGTTATCCAGAGCTCCTGAGAATTGCAGGAGGTGGGGAGGAGGGGGGCTGATAGTGAAACCAGGTTATAGAGGACCCCCACCCCACCTCCATGTGTGTGGAGGCCTTTGGGTTTACTGCATGACAGGTCATCTCAGACTTATGGCCGAAAGGAGTACAAGCTTAGGACTCTCAGAGACAGGAGTCAGGCTCCAGCTGGGCTCCTCCTTATGACCTCAGAGTTGAAATGAAGTTGGTGGTGAGCTTCTGAGCTTCTTAGGTTGTTTGTAGGATGCTTCCTCATGGCTCCTAGCTTGTTTTGTTTGTTTGTTTTTTGTTTTTTCGAGACAGGGTTTCTCAGTGTAGTTTTGGTGCCTGTCCTGGAGCTCACTCTGTAGAGCAGGCTGGCCTCGAACTCACAGAGATCCTCCTGCCTCTGCCTCCCAAGTGCTGGGATTAAAGGTGCGCACCACCACAGCCTCGTGGCTCCTAGCTAATGGCCAGTGTTGAGCCCTTGGTCCTTGCTGTGTGGTTCTGAACATCACCACTTGCTTCTTTGAGGCCCTTGGGAATTTCTTTGGTTGACCATTTCCATCTTCACTTGACTGAGAAGTCTCATGTGACAGAATGTCACCACTGAGGGATTGTGCCTTTCACACCTTTGTCATGTTCTGTTGCCTGTGTCTTGTAAGGTCTCACCTACACTCCAGAGAAGGGGTAGCTATACAGTAGAGTGGATAGATGATGCCAAGAGACTAGACTCTCTGCAGCTGTCTCTCCCATAAACCCCGGCACCATAAGGGCAGTGGTCAGGTCTACTATTTCTCTTTAGTCTCTATCTCTGGTGCCTGTCACACAGTAAGTGCTTTGTGACCTTTGTCGGATGAGTAAAATCTGTGAGTACTTGGTAGGCAGATGAGCACTGCTTACAGCTTACATCCTTAATCAGTGATTTCACATTAAAAACAGGCTAGCTGCTTTGACATTATTTGTGTCTTCACTCTAGATACAACTATGAACATTTTTACATGAGATCTTAAAGTAAAACCTGAAATTATTTATTTCTACAACTGCCAATCAAGCCTATTAGTCAGAGAGACAACACCCATTAGAAAAAATAATGACGTAGGGCTACCTTGCAGCGAACTGGTAGATTTCTTGTAACCACTGAAGTTGTCAGGTTTGGAGAGTGGAGAGTTGTGGGTGGTCAGGTTGTCTGAAGTTTTACTGCCGTCACTAGTTAATTAACCTTTCAGGGCTCTGGAAGCGCTGTTTATGACACGGGAGGAGTAATACTGCAGTCGGACTTGCCTTGGGACTTCATGTATGGTTTATATGTTAATCGTTCCTCAGTGATTGGTCTTACAGCTTTTGTACTTGTCATCAGGAACAGCTATCTGTAGGCAGAATTTTGATTTTGAGTTGTTCATTGAGAAAGAATAACACCAAAGCCAGTTTTTCCCCAGACCATGCCATTGAACCTGGGGTTTAGGAAAGTCCATGTATGTTCTGGGAAACTGAACCCCACAAAAACAAGCACTGCAAAAATTTCTAGACTATCAATTTTTGTAGTGTTTTCTTTCTGGTTTTACTACTGCCGCCTCCCAAGTGCAGAATCTACAGGCCTCTGCCCCACACCTTGCTCTAGGTGTGTGTGTGTGTGTGTGTGTGTGTGTGTGTGTGTGTGTGTGTGTGTGTGTGTATGTGTGTGTGTGAGATTTGAGGATTTGAGCAGCTTGGGACATGGTTCAGTTAGTAAAGTAAAGTAATCATGAGGACCTGAAAACTGATCCCCAGAACTTGTATAAAAGCTGGGTGCATGAAGTGCACCTATAATCCCAGCACTAGGGTTATGAGCAGAAGTGAGTCCCTGACACTCAATGACCAGACAGTCTAGCTGATTTGTTGCACTTCAGCTTCAGAGAGGGACCCTATCTCAAAAAATAAAGTGGAGAGTGATTGAGGAAAACACTCATTGTCCAGCTCTAACCTCCATAGAGACACATTCAGGCACCTGCACATACCAGTATGTGTACCTACGTGAACATGTCTGTGTAACACACACAGTTTTTCTTTTGATGATGATTTGTAAGTATTCCAAAGCCAGGCATCTAGAGGCCAAGATTTCATAGAATTATTTCCACTACATTTGATCAGTGCTAATTATAATGCAAACCCAGATTTAAGGATGGGGCAAAAAAATGTACCACACAAAGATGGTTAGTGCATCCTAGTCTGGCTGTTATGTGTTAAGGGATCAGTACTGCTCTCAGGAAGAGCCCAGCGTCGGTCATCTGTCACTACCCTCCTTGTATTTTCGCCTAAGCAAAGCCCAGCCATCCTTAAAATGCCACCTCTTCCTTTCTTGGACTTTGCTGTTTCTTGGAAAGCATAGTCATCTGGGAGTTGGTATATGCATTGTGTGTGTTCCTTTTCTGTTTGTGTGGAAGAGTGCTTATGTTGACATCAGTCTGGAGGGGCAGCACACTCGTGTAGATTCCTAGTCTTGCTCTAAGATGATGGTTAGTGAATGAATCTCATTCAAAAGAATGTACAAGCATTTCTTTTTTTCTTCTTCTTTTTTTTTAATCTTAAAGTACTTTTACTCAAAGTGTGGAAGTAGAAATGGAGGAGGATAAAGTAAGCTCCAAATATATGTTCTCACTGTTATTGTTCACTGAAGTTAGACATAGTCATATGGAGAAACTTTGAATTCCCAGAACAATTTTGAAAAGCCATTTTTGCTAGTTTGAAAAATAGACGAAGGCTTAATTTAGAGTCACATTGGAGAGAATTAGAGAAGAAAATTCAGAAGCAACAAACTGCATTTTATTTTAATAGTCATTTAAATTCTTTTCAAATTCTAGGAGGTATAAATTCTGAACTGTAGCTAAGTCAGAGAATGTTGGTCAGAGTCTAGAGATAGTCTGCTGGTTTCTAGAAATGGAAACTTCATATAGAATGAAAGGGTTTTGTTATCCTGACTTGTGACCACCCTGCATCATGGTAGATAAATGGGACTGGTTTTGTTAGTCTGAGTTAAGGACTTCTGCGTGGGAATCAGGTTATCATGACAGATACTAACAGCGTCAAGTCGGGGTACAGTGTAGAAAGGTTAAAAAAAAAAAAACCAACTCACATCTGCTGTTACATGTTGTTAACTCCCTTAGCAGACGTTAAATCATTTCAAGTACAATAATAGTGTGGGAGGTAAATTAACTAACCATTAACAATCTTATAAATACACAATTAACATGCCAGCATTTATATGACACATTGATGGGGCAGCAGTAATTTTTGATTGGGAGTTTGCAGACCTTTGAGAAGCGTTGGGCTCCTGCTTATTCAGTCAGGTTTTCACAGATTGCAGGTGAGGGCTGCTAGTAGAGCAGTGAGTGGTGTTTTGAAAAGGAAGGAGCAGGGGGTTCTTTCTAAGCAGGGGCTTGGGCACAAACACTTGACACACTGTTGCTTGCAGGTCCTTAGGGAGTGAAGGAGTATGACGAGGGCTCAATGCTTATGATGAATTATTTGAAGAAAGATAAAATACTTCAGCTATGGACTTGTAGCTGAGGTCGCATAAATTAGGATTTTCAAAAATACCTTTGGTGTGTGGTCAGAGGCGTAGCTTAGTGGCAGAGTGCTTAGCAAGCACACAGAAGTTCCTGGATTTGATCCCCAGCATTGCAACAAATCACCAACAGAATATATATTTAGACCTAACTTGAGATATAGAGTAAGACCTCTGGTTTTTAGGTTAAAAGTAGATGATCTCTTATGTTCCTTTCATGTGGGAAATTTTGTGAAAAATGTTTCTTTTTTAGCACTTGTTACAGGTACTGCTTATTTTTTTGCTGTTGTACAAAAATGACTGTAGCATTAGCAGAGTAACTGTCTTGTGTACAGCTGAACACGTGTGTGTCTTAAAGCTTTTATAAGGACCCTTGGAACCCACAACAGTGGGATGTTTACAAGCTGTCTTGCCGTGAATGGTGAATCTTTGTTGTGAGGCTATGATACACACCTGTGCACTGACCATGTTTCTTAATCTTTTTTTTCTGTGCATTGGGTTCTTTTTTTTTTTTTTTTTTTCAGTATGTAAAATGGAGACTAAAAAAATAGCCTCCTTTTTTTTTTTTTTTTTACATGTAGCTGGCCTGGAACTCTGTTCTGTAGACGAGGCTGGTCTTGAACTCAGAGATCCTCCTACCTCTGCCTCCCAAGTGCTAGGATTAAGGGTGTGTGTTATTATGACTTATGATAGCAACTGTCCAAAAAATAGGTTATTTTGATAAATTAATTCATGTAAAGAGGATAAAATAATTTTAGCTTTTTCAATAACTTCAGGTTAGCTGATGTGTAGTTCATTTTGGCTTCTGGAATTCTGTGGTCTAGCTATAGGAGATGTACAAAGTCCTATGTTTTATCCTGAATCACTGCCCATGGCTACTTTTCCCAACCCTGCATATGTTTTATCCTGCTACATTTCATGCTTTTCTGTGAACCATTGCCAGTAAAGTTTGGGAGCTTGCGTGTATAAAGTTCTTGAGTATTCCGAACTGGGCATGGCTGCTTATGCCTGTAGTCCTAGTTAGTACTCAGGAGGTTAAGACAGAGGATTGCTATGGGCTCCAGAATGAGATCCTGCTCTTAAAAGATTGTTGAGTCCTGATACTTATCGGAATTGGCTAGGCCCGATTTCAGTCGTGTCCCAAGTTACACATGCAGGTTCTGTGATTTTTAACCAACATAAACAGTTGTGAGGAGTTGTGTGTAGTATCCAAGTCATGCCAGGATCCTCTTTTAGTAGAGTAGTAGGAACTAAGCAGATATGTGCTGAATCTCTTTATAAGGAGACCAACTCTGTGCGTTAAAAATAGTTGTCATTTTGAAACTAGGAATGGTGGCGCTCACATGTGATCTCAGCATGGGGGAGGTGGGGTAGGTGGGTCAGGAGTTCAAGGCCAGTCTCATGGAAAGTTTGAGGTCAGCCTGTGCTATATGAGACCCTGTCTCAAAATGAAGAAGAAAAAAGCAGGGAGGTGGTGGCAGTGGGGAGGCAGAGGCAGGCAGTTCGAGGCCAGCCTGGTCTGCAGAGGGAGTTCCAGAACAGCCAGAGCTACACATAGAAACCCTGTCTCAAAAAACCAAAAAAATAAAATAAAACAAATAAATAAATAAAAGAAGAAGAAAAAAAATCTGTCACTTTGAAACTGTCCTCACTTCTGCCTAGATGTCCCTATTACTTAATTTTTTTAGTAAACAAATATGCTTTGAAGAACCTGTAAGTAGAAAGTGGGAGAAAGGGTCTTGGGGCATATAGCTAATACTGCTTACTATTTGTGAATTCCTGGGTTCCACCTCCAGTCTCTTGCTCACTTCTTTCTGTCGCATGCATAAATGTTAAAAAAAAAAACAACACATTATTTTATAATTGAAATTGAGATAAAACTGGTTAATTTTGTTTCACTTAGTGTTTCCCAGATTTAAAGCTTTTTTAAATTAAAAAATTTTCAGTTGTAGTAAAATGTACATACATGAAATTTGTCATTTTAATGACTTTTCAATATCCAGTTCAGTGGCATTATGTATACTCACAGTGGTATGCAGCCATCACTACCACCGTCTGGAGAATTGCCCATCTTCCTAGACTGAAAGCAGTACTGAACAGCTGCCCAGTCCTCCTTCCTCTAGCCCTTGGCAGAAGCCTTTCATCTTCTCTCACTCTCTTTTCTTTTTCCTTGTCTTTCTACTGGGGACCAAACTCAGGGCCTTGTATAGGCGAGGCAAGTACTCTACTATATACCCAGCTCCAAGTGAGTGTGTGTGAATATATGTGTGTGGGTGTGATGGATGTGTGTTCAGGTGTACATGTCCATGTGTATGAGGCCAGGTGAGGACATTGTGTGTTCTGCTGCCTTCCTCCCTTGAAATGGGGCCTCATTGTACTTGGAACTAGGCTAGCAGCCATCAAGCCCCTGTGCTCCTGTTTCTGCTTACCTTGGTTTTGGGGTTACAGGCTAGTACTGCTTCTGTGCTCAGATTTTTACTTCTAAGATTGATTTGATGTGCATGAGTGTTTGGCCTACCTATGCATACGTGTGTGTGTGTGTGTGTGTGTGTGTGTGTGTGTGTGTGTGTGTGTGTACCATGTGTATGGTTGGTACCTGTAGAGATCAAAGAATGTCAGATCCACTTGCACTGGAGTTACAGATGTTTGTGAACCAACATGTGGGTGCTGGAAATCAAACCCAGGTCCTCTGGAAAAGCAGCCCTCTCTCCATCCCCTCACACCGTCTTTTTATATGGATTCTAGGAACTTAAAACTATTTTGGTTTTGCTGGGTGGTAGTGACACACACCTTTAATCCCAGCATTTGGGAGGCAGAGGCAGGCACGTCTCCAAGTTCCAGGACAGCTTGGCCTGCACAGAAAAACAAAACAAAGCAACAACAACAAAAACTAGTTTGGTCTCTAGGGTCTGTTTCCTAGCCACAGTATATATTAGTCTCTGTTGACTATTTCCAGCCAACTGAAAAAGTTCCATCTAGTCCATGGAATAAACATCATTACATGTAGTTTTAACAGAATCAAGGAAACAGTTTTTATAATTAGGTTTCTAAAATAAGAAATTAATCTTGTGGCAAGGCAATTTTGATTAATACATTTTATTTTAAAAACACAGTATTGTCTTAAGAGAAAGAAAAAAAATGTTTATTGAGCAAAATTACTTTGGTGATAAATTTTTGTAAAATCCGTGGCAGCTCAAAAAGCTTCTTGTCCCTTTAAATTTACAGCCGTGAGACTGTAAACTAATAAGTGCAGTTGAGTACTGTAGCATATCACCTGACAACACCTTGCCCCCATAGCATCATGAGCAGGTGCATGGAAGAGGGAAGGAAAACATCCGTTCTCACATGGTTCCTTGCTTTGAGTAGACTCACTGAGTAGTGCTATGATTTTTTTTTGGGCCATGGGCCTGGTGTTTATAAGGATTTCCTTTCAGTTTAGAGTTAATCCATTTAAGTGCCTGGGTACCGGGATAATGTTGGTTTTCAAGGTAGTTTTACCACATTAAGTTTGTTTGAAAAATGATTCAGCCATTTTTTTGCCTATTTCTTAAATGTTGCTGTGTGCATCATGTTTCTAGGTAGGTGAGCCCTCGAAACAGTATGAAGAGGAGAAAATAGCCTTAAGGAAACTGGCCCACAGGAAGGATGGCCTTCTTGGACAATCCAACTATCATTCTAGCCCATATTCGACAGTCACACGTGACCAGTGATGACACGGGAATGTGTGAGATGGTTCTCATTGATCACGACGTTGACCTAGAGAAGACCCATCCTCCTTCAGTGCCTGGAGACAGTGGGTCAGAAGTTCAGGGAAGCAGTGCTGAGACTCAGGGCTATGTGTACGCCCAGTCTGTCGATATTACCTCAAGCTGGGACTTTGGTATTAGAAGACGTTCAAACACAGGTAAATCTGTCTTTAGTTGTCTTTTTAACTTCAGATCAGTAGTCAGCTGAGAGAGAATGGGCAGTGTTGGAACAGGTCCCCTAGGGAGTCTCTGTGCCTAGTCAGAGAGTGTGGATGAGCATCTCTGTGAGTGGGTAGAGCCTCTGGTGTGGGGCTGTT
This sequence comes from Onychomys torridus, assembly GCF_903995425.1. Classification (NCBI taxonomy): domain Eukaryota; kingdom Metazoa; phylum Chordata; class Mammalia; order Rodentia; family Cricetidae; genus Onychomys; species Onychomys torridus. The sequence continues at coordinate 4,495,235 of NC_050446.1, read as the reverse complement.
TGGAGGAAGTAGACAGGAGAGCCTTATGTAAGTGGAAGGAACCTTTAGAAAAGGATGTGTCCCTGTTTTGAGACCTTAGAGTCACCCAGTCTCAAGTAAATTTCCTTGAGAGAGATTCCAGGGTGACAAAGAACTCTTAATATGGGAACAGGATAGTCCAGGAGTACAGGCACCAAAGTCAGTACAAGAGCAGGCTAGCCCAGGAGTGCAGGCCATCAAAGTCCCAGCTCCTAGAGGAGCGGTGGTCAGGAGGTGGTTTTAATAGGATTCCTACATAGAGCGAGGAAGATACAAAAATGCCCCTATTTTGATGAGTTCCCCTTACTTTCTTAAGTTGATCACTAACCTTTGATCTCAGTGGTTTGGAGATGCTCTAATTTGGCATATATATTTAGTTCATAACTTTTAGGGGCTCATCATTGTTCACTGTCCCGTTGATAGTGTTTTTGTGATCTTCCCAGGAGAATGCAATGTGCCAAGGCTTAGGGGAGGGGAGAGAGGGGGAGAGAACACATACATAAATATATATACATACATGCATACGTACGAGAGACAGTGTTTTAGGAATCATTTTTTTTAGACCATCATAAAATATAATCAGAATCAGTAGCAGTAGCCTGTTAATCCCAGGGAAAGGGAGTGGTAAGAGATGGACAACACTGGAGAATGTTTATTACCATGCGGAGTCTTCTGGCAGAGCTGGGTACACCTCACAGGGAAAGGCACATTGAAGTTGGGTTCAGAATGCAGTGTCTGTGACATTGAAAATAATAGTTTGCCCTTAAGATGAAGATAACTAATATCACTTCCCAGTATCTAGAGAGACTTTTATCAAAATAGGGTTCAAGTGAAGGTTTGCATGTAATTTAGAGCCGTTGGCGCTCAGTGCTCTAGTTGGAACATTCTTCTGAGTCACTGTGAGGATGTCTTCTGTGACAGGCTAGATACATTTTACCAGGGAGGTGTTGCCCAGTGAGAGCATTATGATGATATTACTGTGACTACACCCTCCATAGTTATTAAGTACAGTGGAATGTATTTTTCCTCAGTGGATTTGGTTAGGTATAGTGACATTGTCAGAATGCTTTTTGCAAGCCAGGGCAGTAGTGGTGCGCACCTTTAATCCCAGTACTCGGGAGGCAGAGGCAGGTGGATCTCTGAGTTCGAGGCCAGTCTGGTCTACAGAGCTAGTCCCAGGACAGCCAGGGCTACACAGAGAATCCCTGTCTTGAAAAACAACAAAACAGTTGTTGTTGGTGGTGGTGCATACCGGTAGGATTTGCTGAGAAAACAAAACAAACAAAACAGAATGCTTTTGCCAGCATAGTCTTTTAATTTCCAGCAAGATTATTTCCAGTGTTGCTCTCCCACAGTGCTTGTAAACAAAGTTGATCTTAGGGGTTTCCCTGTTGTCCGTGTGGGTGCCTGAGTAGGACGTGGAAGAGTAGCAAGAGAGAACAAGCTCTGGCAGAGGCTTGCGTCTGACTTCTCAGTTATGGCTGGAGCAGCAGGTGCTTATGGACACTGGTGGTCTTTCTTTAAGGACCAGGCCACTGATTCTTGAAGGTTGAAGGTTGATCAGTCAGTGGCAATATAATCACAGATGTGTGATTTTAGGTGACTTTTGTTGCTGACATTTCTTTAGTTAAAACACTGAGGTGCTAGCCCTTAATTGGAACTGTAGGCTGTGTTGGTGATCGAGAAATTTAGTTTTTAATCTTTAAAGTGCATCTTAAAGTTTTTTAAAGAAAAATTGTTCTTTTTAAGATTTGACTAATGTGACAAAGATACAAATCATTTATTTTACTACCTATAAACTGTTTTAGCCCACTGAAGAAAAGCTATGCTAATTTATATAGCTTTGACATTTTATAATTTTCATGATTTTTAGATAAAGGATTTTATATTTAAAACTTTAATAGTCTAGTCTGAGTTCATTTATCTTTAATTTTTGAAATGGGTAGAGTAATTCATAACAGTAATTTTATTCCTATAATGTAATATTCACTTCAGTTCATTTGTGCATTAAAATTCCTTTAAGACCGTTATTAATGATTTATATAATGAAATGTCATATTAATCACAGAAGTTTTCACATTTTATTATTCTCTTCCATGTTAATACTATCTTTATGATCTCTATTAATGTTTTATATCCTCTAATTTCAATTATAAATCAAGAATATTTTCATGTTTTTGTTGGTATTTGCTTTTCAGGGGTGCCACCTTTAAAATTTTATGACTTTCTCCCTCCATCTGCAATATAAAACATCTTTATTCATATAAAGGTAGTTAATTATGTCTTTGTTTATAGTAAACTTTCATTGACAAACTTATAGTTATAATATTTCTTTTCAAGCTCAAAGATTAGAACGACTCCGCAAAGAGAGACAAAACCAGATCAAATGCAGAAATGTTCAGTGGAAAGAAAGAAACTCTAAGCAATCAGGTAAATGGAAGTAACTTTCATTTATGATTTGGGATTTGTATATTTAGTTTATATCATTATATATGGACTTTTAAAAGATCTGTCCTTCTAAGTCCTTTGGGTGATACCGTTTGTTTTTGACCTTGGATCTCAATGCCCTGTGTACATTGGCCCTGTGGGTTTGGACCCTCTTTTCACACTGCTTTACAGGGTCAATTTGGGTAGAAGGCATTTTCTAAAGCCACTACTCTGGTGCCTTCTGGGCCAAGGATAGTATATACTTTTAAAATCAGTGTTTAAGTTATAGATTCATTTGTACTGTTCTATTTATTTCTTTATTGTTTGTACACACCCATGTACATGTGTCACCCTGCATGTGTGGAATCAGAGGCCAGCTTGCAGGAACCAGTTTTCTCTGATCATATAGGTTCAGGGGAATGAACATGGGTTCTTCAGCATGGCAGCCAGAACCTTTACCAGTTGAGCTATCTTGCCAGCCTCATTTATATAGTCCTAATCTAGACTTTTCCTGTGTCAGTGACCACAACACCCTTTTTTGTGTATATATGCTGACTCTTTCAGCTTAAAATCCATTCTGTTGCTGGTATTGTTAGCATTGAGGTTTTGTGTTCATACACTGTATGAATACATAGGCTGGTCATTTTACATATTTTCAATGCTTTATTTTCAGCAAGAAGAAAAAATTTTAATTTCATTACTATGGAGATGGCCCAGTCAGGAAAGTGCAATGGCAGGCCTGAACTTCCAGTGCTGAGAACGCAGTGGCCTCTGCATGAGATGAACATGCACACACACAGTCTTAAAGTAGTCTTGAAACAGTTTACACTGATTAGATCATTTTCCAAGATGTTCTCTTTGTTTTTTCCTTTAAAAGAAATGTCCTCTTTGTTCTCCCAATACCTCCTTGGCAGGTGATGGATGCCTCATAAATCTTTGTTGACTGTCTCCATTGCTGCCCAATAATTCTGAGACTGGCAATGTTAATGATTGCTACGTGACTAGCAGGGCTTCCTAGTGTGTGCTCGGCACTTCCTGTTCTTCACCCTATGCAAAAGTAGAGGTATTGGTACTTATGGTTGCAGGTGAGACAGTCTGGGGAGACTTGATTAACTTACCAAACAGCTGGGAGGGAGAAGTGTTTCACATCCGGCTTTGTCTTCTTGATGAAGCACACTGCACTTGCTTGTTTCTTCTGCAGTGTTGTCATTAGGTCCAGTTTCTCAGCGACTTCCTCTAAATGATGCCTGTGCAGAACCAGAAATCCCGTTGACATTCTGAGACAGCAAGACATACCTGTCATCCTAGCACTCAGGACCTGAGATAGAAGAATCTCAAGTTTAGAGCCAGCCTGGGCTACCATTTCTTTCTCAAATTGACTTCTTATAGTTCTCAGTTGTTTTTTCTTAATGTGTGTCATGTTCATGTGCGTTTGCATGTATGTGGGTGAACGTGTGTGTATGGACTAGAGATTGACATTGAGTACCTTCCTCAGTCACTCTTCATCTTAAATGTGGAAGCAGGTCTCTTGTCGAAACCAGAGCTTGCTCTTTTGACTCCTGTTTACTTCTGCCATGACATGCTGGTATTAGAAGCTTTCACATGGATTCTAGGAATCCAGACTTTGGTCCTTGCATCTGCTTGGTAAGCACTTTATCTGCTGAGCCATCTCCCTATCCCTAGCTTTGCTTTTGATACTTTAAAGATCTGACAGGGCTGCATCTGTGGTACCTCTCTCCATTATATTTAACATGGCCTGAAAACACTTGAATCCTTCACCTGGTTTGTTTAGAAATTCCTGTGTTTCTCAGTGCAGTTGCTGTGAACCTCCTCTTAATGACAACAAGACATGGTTTAAGCTCTGTTTCTTGGGCTACCCTTTATTTGCTTTCTTCACTTTCAAATCTTAAATGTATAAATAAAATAGAACATGAATCGAGCACCTGTGCTGTCTGCAGCATTCCATTTCGAACTGGAGAGTGGTCTTCAGCTGGAGTGTTCTTCTCCAGCTCATTCCACCACCTCACTCTTGAGAACCCCACAGAGTATGCTGGGGAAAAGGACTGCCCCCGGCTTTCATTTGCAATCCCTCCCTAAATTTCCTCCTCCTCTTTTCTGTCTCCTACATTTCAGGAACGGACTCTGTGATCCTATTTCTGGAGCAGGTCGTTAATGTCTGTTTATACTTGGAGATGTTGGCCTGGAGTCTACCCCGCTCCATGGCTCTTCTAAGCAGTTATTGTGAATGTGCCGCATCAGTGCATAGAATAGTGTCCTTGAAGATTTCTGTAGGTGGGCCTGTCTTCCCAGCTGAGCACTCTGTTATCCTTAAGCTTGCTAGAAAAGTGGAGTTAGGAGTTCACTAAGCATGTGCCTGGCAAACTGAACAGCACTCTTTTATTTAAAATTATGTCTCTGTGCACATACACCTATGCTTGGGGGACCAAAGGAGTCAGAACCACCTGGAACTGACTGGTGTGCTGGGAATCAAACCCAGGTCCTCTGTAAGAGCAGCATATGCTCTTAACTGCAAAACCGCCTCTCCAGCCCCTGGCCCTTTGCTTTCACACATCTTTCAAAAACATGCTCTCTTCTGGGGACAAATGTTATATTGAAATCCTTTTGATAGTCCTTGGGAATTTGGGGTCAGCACCATTTATTCTTTTTTAACTACTTCTATTTTGTCAAAACTCTTTCATCTGTCTTTTATGTTGTTCTCACTAGAAGAGTCAGCATAACTACCATGAACTCTCCTGGAATGCTCTTCTTCCCACTGGTTCTACGACATCCAGTCAGTGCTGCCGTGTGTGTGTGTGTGTGTGTGTGTGTGTGTGTGTGTGTGTGTGTGTGTGTGTGTATGGTGTTTATATGAACAGAGGACAACTTGAAGGAGTTGTTTCTCTCTACCATGTAGGATAAAAACTCAGGCCAACGGTCTTGTCAGCCTTACCTGCTGAGCAATCAAGCTGGCCCCAATGTGGACTTCTCAGAGAGGAGTTAAAGGTCTCTTGGATGGAGGATGGTCTTTGTGACATAAATCCCCAAGACATGTTGTAAGGGAATGCTTAGAATAAGACCCTCAGGCCTTGCAGTGGTGGCACGCACCTTCAGTGCCAGCACTCAGGAGGCAGAAGTAGGTGGATATCTGGTGAGTTCTAGGACAGCCAGGGCTACACAAACCAACAGAAAGACCCTCTGAGTATCCTGTGACTCAGACTTCAGGGACAGATGTGGACATAGTGTCATCAGCAGTCTACTTTGTCAAGAGTTATGTCACATCAAGGTCAGAGAGAAGAAATCTGAAAAATTATAAACTACCAGTCTCACACACAGGGGGAAACCATTGTTTAGATTTTCATGTATTTATTGTAAATTTCATTTATGACGTGGGTAAATGTATTTTAAGTTGATCACATGATCATTTGTGTGCACAAATAGTGCATAAGTGTGTCATTTTGTAATGTCTATAGATTCTCCAGGGTGTCTTATTAAGGTTATTTCCAGATGTTTGTATTTCCATTGTAAACAGCAAGTTCTTCATAACTTTTTTATTTATACTTGTTTATAAATATTTTAAATTATAAGAGCTTTTTAATTTTCTTTATAAAGCACTTGCTTTTTAAAATATAATTAATAATTTAAGAAACTATTAATTTTCTTTGTAATACATGTTACATATAAACTTTCTTTAATATCAGATATCTAATCTATTGTCCCATTTCTCTGATTACCTCAAATTTTTTTGTTTTATTTTACTCTTTTTAGAATTGAACCCAAGGTTTTTTTTTTTTTTTTGGTTTTTCGAGACAGGGTTTCTCTGTGTAGTTTTGCGACTTTTTCTGGAGCTCACTTGGTAGCCCAGGTTGGCCTCAAACTCACAGAGATCCACCTGGCTCTGCCTCCTGAGTGCTGGGATTAAAGGCGTGCGCCACCACCGCCCAGCCGAACCCAAGGTTTATATATTACTTTTATTCACATTTTATTTACTGTTTTTGTGCATGCATGTGTGCACATTTGTGTCACACTGCACATGTGGAGATCAGAGGAAAATTTTATGCAGTCAGTTCTTTCCTTCCACCTTCATGTAGGTTCTGGGAATTGAACTCAGATCCTCAGGGTTACATGGCAAGGGCCTTTCAGTCACCTTGCCCACCAGCCCTATTTACTATTTTTTTTCCCCAAGGCAGATTTTACATATAATAAAGCTTATAGGCATTGAATGTACAGTTTGATGACTTTTAACAAATGCATATACCTATGACTAACACCCCAATCACATGTAGAGGAATTCTGTTGCTCCTCAGAGTTCCCCTTTCTAGTCCTTATGTTCCTCAGAGGCAACCATTTTTTTACCTTTTATTGCCATAATTTAGTTTCACCTCTTGTAGAAGGTGTTCTAAAATATAGGGCAGGTGAGGTCACTCAGGATGTAAATGTAGATGGAGAAAGAGGTCAAAGCCAAGCTCTGGAGAATTTCAGTGGCCCAGGGAACTATGGGGAATCCACAAGGTGGCCTGTGAGAGACTAAAAGCCAGATGAGGTAGAGTCCTAGGAAGCCAGTGAGAACAGTGTTCAACAGGGGGGAATGACAGTCATCCAAAGGCTGCAGGAGGTCTGAGGGGTGATTCAGCTTGAGCTAGAGCAGGAGAAAGGAGTTTCTGGGTTAGGGTTTGGTTTTTTGGTAATTTCCATGAGAGTTAGTTACTTTGGTAGAGTGGTGTGGAGGAATGTTTGGTTGGGGTGTGTTTGAGTGACTGGGATTGAGTGATGAGAAGGTCGGGACTGTGAGGATGTGGCAGTGGATCTCAGGAGCGGAGAAATGGCCGGTAACTAGGAAGAAGGCTTGGGTTCTCTCTGTTAATGAGCAGTACTGCCTGTGTTGCCGGGACTGACTGAAAGTGGAAGAATGAATGAAGGAGGCATTCTCTGGCTTGGCAAAAGGGGTATGAGTTTTGTGTACAAGGGAGGAACCAGGCTGAGAGAGAGGTTCTTCCATGGTTTGAGGAACAAAGACAGAAAGATGTGCAGGTGAGGTCTTGTTTCCTTTTTCCCCAATACACAGAGAGCTAAAGAGGAGGTGTGGTCAGGCTAAAGTGGAAATTAGTCTGAATGGAAAGAGCTAGTACATCATCCCTCACACATAATCTATTGGAAACACGTTCAGTAAGTTACTCCTGCCTGCTCTGCCTGTTTCTCTGTGGGGCCAGTAGGAATCTATCTTTTCAGCTCAAGAGGACAGAACATATAGCACTGTTAATAAAGGACTATTCCTTTCTAAAATATGGCTATAAAACTTTTATAGAATACATGTAGCAAGTTAGTTGTAACATTAAAAATACCACCCAAATCTTCTTGCAATACAAGTTCTTCAGATGTGCGTTTGATAGGCTTTGTCACTGGTGTGACTTGTTGTGAAGAGACACCATGACCAAGGCAACTCTTATACAAGAAAGTATTTATGTGGGGCCTTGCTTATAGTTTAGTCCATGATCATTACGGCAGCAAACAGACAGGCATGGTGCTGGAGCAGTAGCTGAGATCTTTATATGCCAAACCAGGCAGTAGGCAGAGCCAGGAAGGGGAAAGACAGGGAGGAAGGGATGGATGGACAGACCAACATTGGGAATGGTGTGGGCTTTTAAATCCTCAAAGCCCAGCCCCAGTGACACTCTTCCTTCCACAAGGCCACACCTCCGAATCCTCCCCAAACTGTTCCACTAACAGGGACCAAGCATTCAAACATAGGAGCTAATGAGGACTGTTCTCATTTAGACCACCATAGGTAGGTTAAATGTGTTTGTATGCCCAAAATCCAGATTTAGGCATCATATGTTTAAAGAGTTTGATCTTCTGATCCTGACCCCACCCCAGTTCTGCTTTCCATGGTTTTAGTTACCTGTGGTCAGCCTTAGTCTTTTAACTGGGAAGACTTAGAAGTAAGCAATTTGTCAATTTTAATAACCTATTACTGGATGTTTTTATGATTTTAAAAAATTTCTAATAATTTTTTACTGTTACTGTTTTATAAATTAAAGTTCATCATCAGTTTGTATGTGTAGGAAAAATAGTATAGCCATGCACACTTAACCATTTAAGATACATTCACAGAATTATGTCTGGCAGCTTTGTTGTTGGGAGGATAATCATAGGAAGTGCTGGTACAAGCAAAGATAGTCATGCCGTTTTATGGAAACAGTGCCATACATTTAGCCCATCTTTGGTTGGAAGTGGCACTGTGAGTGTATTTGTAGGGATTGGTACTCTCTGGGGCTTTGGAACCCTTCCCCTGTGGAGGGGGCACTTTGCCGTCTGACTCGTGCACTAGCTCTGTAGAGTATTCATTGGATAAATTTATTTCACCAGCCTGTTGGTAAAGTGATGTAAAAAATGGTAAAGTGACCATTGGAGAATTCTGTTGATTTCTCTTTATTTAATTTGACATTGTTGAAGAGTTGAATGGGGTTGAACCTGTTGATTGCAGATTTAAAATCTGAGATTGACTTATATAAAAGTTTTAAGTGTTGACAGTTTCTAGTATTCATGAAATGGAAAAATATGATTGTAGGCGGATATTTCTTTGACAGTCAGCTCACAAATAATGACACAGAGACTTCTTATTAATTATGAAAGCTTGGCCTTTACTTTAGGCTGGTCTCAACTAGTTCTTATAACTTAAATTAACCCGTTTATATTCATCTATGTTCTGTCATGTGGCATTACCTCTCTTTCATCTTGCACCTCCTGTTTCCTCCCTGTCTGGCTCCACCTCCCTGGTGACTCCACCCTCCTAGATTCTTCTTTCTCTCCCTGGAATTCCTGTCTGTACGTCCTGCCTAGCTATTGCCTATTCAGCTTTTTATTACACCAATCCCAGCAACACATTTTCAGTGTACAAATATCCAATAACATTTCCCTTTTTCTGTCTAAGTAAAAAGGAAAGATTTTAATCACTAACATAGTAAAACTATATACAATAAGAATAATTATCAGGTAAGAATTACATTTACAATGTTTAATCCTTATGTATTTGGCAAATTCAGAAAAAGTACAGAATTATCTATCCTATCCTATCCTAGTGAGTCCAGTTTTATACCTAAACCATTTTCTATCATAACTTGTACTACCATCCTAAACATGTCTTTTTAGAGTTTAAAACATCTCCTTAGATAAACAAGTTAAGCTTTTATGTTTCTCAACTTTAAAAACTTTACTTTTTTTTTTTTTTTTTTTGAGACAGGGTTTCTCTGTGTAGCTTTGTGCCTTTCCTGGAACTCGCTCTGGAGACCAGGCTGGCCTCGAACTCACAGAAATCTGCTTGCCTCTGCCTCCCAAGTGCTGGGATTAAAGGTGTGAGCCACCACCGCCTGGCTACATCTTTTATGTAAGTTTCTTTTCTGAATTTGGTAACTTTTCTGTAAAGCAGGTATTTTGAAGGACTGTCGTACCTTGTCTTGGCAAATTTCAGCAGTCGCTTTGTGTCCTGCTTGTCCAGTTTGGACAGCATACTGTCAGTAGTCGAGGCAAGGGTAGTTTCTTGCCCAGTGGCTAACTTTGACACAATAAAAGCAAACTCCATACAGAGGTTCTTCGATGCCCATCATCCTTTTTTGAAGTAAATTGGTGCTGCCAGAAGCAGACGTGTCTCACTGTCATGAAAACCCTTATGTGATTAAAACATTTTAAGTGCCATATTCTGTAGGTCTTTGAAGTGTTTGAAGACCATCTATCTAAAATATATATTCTGTATGACCTTGAAAACATAACCTAACATGACTACAAGGTTGATTTTTATAGATAACTATGAACCTGCATTTCGTAATTATCCTAAGTGGTTTATAATAACTTTTAAGGACTAGAACTTTATGTTACAGTTTCAAATGAATGCATAGGCACAATGTCTTAAACAAGACTAGAATCATGTATACACTGTAACAAAAATAACCTTACATTTGTATCAATATACAAAATTTATACCAGTGTGAAATATTTGAGACTAGTGGTTATTCAAAAGTAGACTCAGCAATCCACCCTTTTGTCCCATCATTCTGTATCTCCACTTTTTCTTCCAGAAAGAGATCTCTGAATCTAATCTTTGTTCAATTTTTTTCCTGACCATTGCCAATAACAACTTGTAACCAACCCCTCTAAATGATGACAAACATCCATTACCCACTGAATGACCAAAAACCACCCACCCCACCTCTTGAGAATGTGGATATCGTGTCCTCTAGGCTTCTTCTTGGTGTCTGGGGAGTGGCAGCATCTTTAGGGGGACCCTGAGAAAATTGAGATAATGGTCAAGTCCTGGAAGAACTAGCTGTTTGTTGTCCAGTCTTGGTGTGATGGGAAAGTTCAAGGCTTATCTGAAGTTTTGGCTGGATAGTCTGTGAGTCTGGACCATCTCAGCTAGCAGCTTTGAAGTTGTTCTGGATATAGAATTTTGAGGAAACTACAACATTTTGAGAGGCTAGATCACCTGGGCTGTTTGTCTTTATTGATGTCTGGTTCTTTTTTCTTTTTTTTTTGAAAACACATAAACTTTTAAAAGTAACATTGATATTTGTATTAGTAGGACTATGGAATATGCAGTGTGTACAAGTCAGTCAAAGGTGATTTTTTTGCTTTATGTTTGAGCAGGTAAAAGGCATCTGTCAACTTTGTAAGTCCATTTGGAGTGTATTACCAAACCTCTATCCATGCTATATGAAAGCATGACATGTAATAATAAGTCATAAGGACTCTGCAGCCAGCAAGATTTATCATGTTCCATCTGGTCTCAGAGCTGTTCCCATAGTGTATGGATCAGCATATTCATGGTAGTCCTGTAGTCTTCCTTGGTTTCTTTTTTCATGTCTGTAGTCAAGATTTTTCAGGAAATTTCCCCCAATCAAGTTTGATCTTCATTAATTTTTGAAGAGAGCCATAACTTTATGTTTCCTGTGGAAACAAAGGCATAATCTCTCTCCCAACACAACATACTTTTTGACTTCCATTCTGGAGTGAAGACATTCTTAAAATACACATGTTGGTTTAATTTAGTTTACATAATCCAGTGTGTCTCAGCAGCTATTTTTTTTTTGTTTATTAGCATTTAAGAAATTCAAAGTCAACAAAGCACCATACAGGATCTAGATAACCCCGTGTATTTCCCATCTTTATGTGGCTTTTCTTTTTTATATTGCTTTACCTTCTCTTTAAAGACTTTCTGTTATTTTTTAAAAAATAACTTAACGTATTTTATGTTTACATTTGTGTTTTAGTAGCCCTAGGGCTGGAGTTACAGACCGTTGTGAGCTGTCATGTGGGTGCTGGGAATTGAACCCGGGTCCTCTGGACAGTCAGTGCTTTTAACCACTGAGCCATCTCTGCAGCCACATCTATTATTTTTAAATTATTTATTTTTCTCTATGACTGTCTATAACCATTTTCTTTTCTTTCTTCAGCATCTAAGCACATTTTTAAGCATACTATATCTGTTCAGAGTTGTTTTTGGTCTGGACCTGACTTTCTGTGCCTGTACAGCATTCTCTGACCATATGAGCCAAACTTTAAACTGCTAAGTGTAGCAGGCTCTTTTGGATCACCAGCCCCTAAATCATGACATAGAGACTAGTTATTAATTATGAATGCTCAGCCTAAGCTTAGGCTTGTCCCTCTAGTTCTTATGTTTCTAGTCATCTCCATGCTGTCCTGTGGCTTGTGGGCTTTTCCCTCTCCTCTTGCATGTCCTACTTCCTGTGCACCCAGCTGGCACCCCCACCTTTCTTCTTCCCTGGACCAATCTGTCCTAGTCCCACCTAACCTCCTGTGTAGTCCTGCCTGGCTATTGCCATTCTGCTCTTTATTAAACCAGTCACAATGACCTATCTTACAACAGCTACGTGGCAGCTAGGCCCTCCACATTCATGGCTCCGTTTAGCACACGGCCTGGCAGCTGGCTTTGCCCCCTTCTTGTTGGTGAGAGTGGAATCTCATACCCGCAGGCCCGGCCTAGAGCCAGTATATGTGCCCCACCTCTGGGAAGTTTCTGGTCCATGCTGTGGTAGATGTTTCTAAGTAGGCACCACTGAGTAGTGCACTACCACTGCTCATAAACTGCATTCACGTGTTTGGTAGCAGGACCTCTTCAAAGAGCTGCCCTGTGTATGCTGCAAGCACTGAGCCTACTTGGAACTTAGTTCTGTTTTGTTTGTTTTTTTCCCCCCAGCTTTCTCAGGCCCTATGTGGATTTACATGCCTCGAGTTGGGCACCAAGTGTAGTCTATTTCTTTTGGCTGCCAGCTTACAAATAATGACACAGAGACTTCTTAGTAATTATGAAAGCTTAGACTTGTTTCAACTAGCTCTTATAACAACCCATTTATATTAATCTACGTTCTATCATGTGGCATTACCTCTCTTTGATCTTGCACCTCCTGTTTTCTTTCTGTCTGTCTGGCGACTCTGCCCTCCTAGATTCTTCCTCCTCCTCTTCCTTCTCTCCCTGGAATTCCCACCTATACCTCCTGCCTAGCTGTTGCCCATTCAACTTTTTATTACATCAATCACAGCAATACACCTTCACACAGTGTACAAATATCCCACAACATATGATAGTCCCCATGTACTTGCCATATACTTACCACCTTGATGGATGTCCAGGTGAATTTAGAGAGTTAAATGATCTTCGTGAAGATGTGTAACTGTCTTGATTCAGTGATGAATAAGAGCTGAAGATTCTGAGTTGATTTAATTTAATTTGTATCCATTCAATCATTATTCACTAATTTATGCAGCAAGTTTTATTGAGTATGTTATGTGTTCATTTGTGTCTCCATTGGTGTAGATCCCAGCCTTGCAGTTTACCTGGTTGCAAGAGTTAGGCCTAACAAGAATATTCCAAGCCGGGCAGCTGTGGTGCTCGCCTTTAATCCCAGCACTTGGGGGACAGAGCCAGGCAGGTCCCTGTGAGTTCAAGGCCAGTCTGGGCTACAGAGTGAGATCCAGGACAGGCACCAAAACTATACAGAGAAACCCTGTCTCAAAAAACCAAAAAAAAAAAAAAAAAAAAAAAAGACTATTCCAAGCTAGTTTTCATGTTTTTTCCTGTTGACGGAATTGGCAGTACTACAACACTCTTCACAGGCTTGTTACAAAGATTTAATAAGCTGTGTTGGCATGCATAATGAATGCTGATTCTTTGTTCCTCTTTTTCCTTGTCTCTGTTTTATGCTGGGTATCATTGGAAAGTGGGAATGGACCTTGACCTTAAAGATCTAGATTCTAAAATCATATACCAGTAGGTCACCCGAGAGCTCTGAGGTTTTCTAGGGTGACTCGCCCAGCGAGGTAGAGTACCTCGTGTCATAGAGCAGTGGCTGCTGCTGCATCCGGGTGTTGCAGCTGTGAGCACTCTTCTTGGAATGACTGTTCCATTGCAGTGACTCTTCCTTCCACAGTCCAGGGCTGCACGTTTCTCTGTGCACAGACCCTTAAGTGTGTGTGAGGGGCTAGTTCTGTTCCTCCACATGTCCTCCTTAGGATCCAGAGGAAGGCTTGAAGAAGAGTGGACAAACTGTACACAGTGACAGAGACTTTTTTATCCTTTTCTATCTCAGCCCAGGAATTAAAGTCACTGTTTGAAAAAAAATCCCTCAAAGAGAAGCCTCCAAGTTCACGCAAGCAGTCCATATTGTCTGTACGCCTGGAGCAGTGCCCTCTGCAGCTGAATAACCCCTTTAATGAGTATTCCAAGTTTGATGGCAAGGTAAGTTCAATAAAGAGGCTGTGTCCCTTTACCTGAGACAGAGGGGGCTTATTGTTGGTATCATCATCATCATTCATTATTATTAGATTTAGGTTTTAAAATTGCCTCAGTATTGTAGAACACCACATTTCCCAGGACCATAGATACAAAAGGTAAGAAGGTGGGTTCATTGTTTCCCTAGTAGTATTTAGGAGGGCTAACACAAAAGCCTGTGCACTCTTTCCTTCCTTCCTGTACTTACAGTCCAGGACTGCTTTAATTCTCCCAGACACATATTTTTACACACACACACACACACACACACACACACACACACACAGCTGAGTGTGATTGTACACACCTACAATCCTAACACTCAATGTGCCAGAGCAAAAGGATGGTGAGTTTGAAGCCAGCCTGAGCTATATAGCAAGAACTTGTCTCTCAACCCAATAAAAAGAAAATTTCTCTCTCCCTCTAATGTATATAATCTGTGCACACATATATGAGTATATATGGGTAGAAGTCTCTCTCTAATGTATATAATCTATGCACACATGTATGAGTATATATGGGTAGAAGTCTCTCTCTAATGTATATAATCTATGCACACATGTATGAGTATATATGGGTAGAAGTCTCTCCAATGTATATAATCTATGCACACATGTATGAGTATATATGGGTAGAAGTCTCTTAAATGTATATACTCTATGTACACATACATGAGTATATATGGGTAGAAGTCTCTCTCTAATGTATATAATCTATGCACACATGTATGAGTATATATGGGTAGAAGTCTTTCCAATGTATATAATCTATGCACACATGTATGAGTATATATGGGTAGAAGTCTCTCTCTAATGTATATAATCTATGCACACATGTATGAGTATATATGGGTAGAAGTCTCTCTCTAATGTATATAATCTATGCACACATGTATGAGTGTATATGGGTAGAAGTCTCTCTCTAATGTATATAATCTATGCACACATGTATGAATATATATGGGTAGAAGTCTCTCTCTAATGTATATAATCTTTGCACACATACGTGAGTATATATGGGTAGAAGTCTCTAATGTATATAATCTATGCACACATGTATGAGTGTATATGGGTAGAAGTCTCTCTAATGTATATAATCTATGCACACATGCATGAGTGTATATGGGTAGAAGTCTCTCTCTAATGTATATAATCTATGCACACATACATGAGTATATATGGGTAGAAGTCTCTAATGTATATAATCTATGCACACATGTATGAGTGTATATGGGTAGAAGTCTCTCTCTAATGTATATAATCTATGCACACATGTATGAGTATATATGGGTAGAAGTCTCTCTCTAATGTATATAATCTTTGCACACATACATGAGTATATATGGGTAGAAGTCTCTAATGTATATAATCTATGCACACATGTATGAGTATATATGGGTAGAAGTCTCTTAAATGTATATACTCTATGTACACATACATGAGTATATATGGGTAGAAGTCTCTAATGTATATAATCTATGCACACATGTATGAGTATATATGGGTAGAAGTCTCTCTCTAATGTATATAATCTATGCACATATATATGAGTATATATGGGTAGAAGTCTCTAATGTATATAATCTATGCATACATATATGAGTACATATGGATAGAAGTCTCTTAAATGTATATACTCTATGTACACATGTATGAGTATATATGGGTAGAAGTCTCTAATGTATATAATCTATGCACACATATATGAGTACATATGGGTAGAAGTCTCTCCCTCTAATGTATGTAATCTATGCACACATGTATGAGTACATATGAGTAGAAGCAAAGGAGGACAGTATGTCCCTGTTTATTTACCTGTTTCATCACCTTGTACTTGAGTTTGTGCTGAGTGGACTGATGAAGCAGTTGTGTTGGGAAGACTTAGAGTGGCTTTGGGAGGTAGTGTACATTGTCCTGTCTACTGCCCACAACTGTAGAAATTGTGAGGTCCTTCCCTGCAGATATCCAGGTCATTGCATTTGGTCTTGCACTGTTGGAGGGTCTTATTGGATACTGCCAGAATAGGTGACTTTTATTTTTCCTGTTTATAGTAACAGTTTGCTTTTATAAAAGTATATTTATTTTCTCTCTAGAAAAATGGCCACTGTTTCAGGAGGAGCCTGGTGCTGTTATGAGCCTCAGTTTTGAGCTGAGCAGGGCCTTTATAGGAGACAGTTGATTTCTTAATTTATTGCCACTGTGTTTGCTGCCTGGCAGTAGTGTGGGGTTGCTGAGTGATAACTTGCTGCCTCGAGGGTCATATGCAATTTGTCTTATTTCAACACTGTTGCAATTAATAAATGGCAGTGCTTTGCTCATGTTTGCATTTTTCTTCCTCATACACTAGTTCTGTCAGTTATTATCTCTGAGCAAAGAGATCTTTCTCTCTGGAAACAGCTTATCTCAGACCTTGTTTCTGGTTTCCATAGGTGGAAGTCAGCAAGTGGCCATTGGCGGTAAGGCTAATGTATCAGTGAGGGTGGAGAAGAGGAGCTAGGAACACATTAGTAACCTACAGGTCCTCAGATGATCATGAACTCCTCCAGAAACACCCAAAAAAAGCACTATCAGTCACTTCCAGGTGTCCTTTGCTCTCCTCTTCTCTTTAGTCATCCCATGCTATGTAGTTCTGTGGAATGTAGGGAAAAGAAGGAAGGCTCCCCAGGACCCTGGGATGTCTCCAGCTGTACTATAGAGTGTTTGTTTAGATGGGTAAGAAGCTATCCTGAGTTGGGACATGGCTGGAATTTACCTGCTTCTGTAGCTGATACAGTCTCATTGTTTGTTGATAAAGCTGATAGAATAATTTGTGATTCCATGCCAACAAACTAGCTCAGGCTATAAAAAATACTTTCTAGAATGTCCCTTTTACCGTTAGCTTGGGTTTGGATTTGTCGGAATTTGTCTGAGAGTTGTGAACATTGCCTGGTCCATGCAGCTAAAACCCAGGGAGACAGTAGAAACAACAAAAAAGCCATTTCCTTAGTCCTGCCAGCATTTTTGTTAGATGTGTGCTTACATTTAAGTTCCTATGCTTTGGCTTCGTGAACCTTTTGGTAATCTGTAGAGAGTGAGCATTGATTGAGAAGGATTTATACATCGATACGTCTGTCTTACAGTGCCTGCTATTTTATTATTACCCCATATATTACAATGCTAAAATACAATTAAACCCTTGTTCTCATCTATTATTTAATATTGATGCCTTTGGCAGATACGTAATGAAAATGGCTAATATTTGAAGGATATTGTACTGTACATATTAAATCAGTCTTTATCTTTGTGAAAGGCATCAATATGATAGTCAATGGCATCTCAGTGATTAATAGAGAATTATACTTGAGTCAAGCCTTTTTGTAACCTAGAAATTAAAATGACTATTCAAATAACACCTCAAATGATCAAATTAGCATTCCATGATTGCATAATAATGGGACTGTAGTGGTGCTAACAGTGCCATGGCCGCCTCCAGAGTTGAGAGTATGTCAGCCCTCAGATAGTAAAGCCTTTCTGTGACAGTCGACTTTAATCATTTCCAGATGGATTCTCCCTGTAAATCACCTGACAATCAGTACTAAATTTTTGTTACTGTTGTAACTTAAAATTATTTTATTTTTATTCAGCTCATATTTAAGAATTGAAATGAGAGCTCTGTCTTAATGATTCATCATCTTGTTATTTAGACTACATGTTTTGTCTCAAATGTAAGGGTTTTCTATGTATTTAATATATGTAATGTACCTACATGTATATAAATATATATGTATTTGAAAAGAATTTTTAAAGCCACTAAAACTTATACATTTTTTTTTCCCATTTTCCAAATACTCATGATGCTCTCCTTGGGAACAGTGCTTGCCTTATTTACATAATTAACTGAGTTGCTTAGGTCTCTTGGGCAAATGGTACATAATTGGGGAGAGAAGGGGACAGGAGGAGTTTGGGGTCTAATTAAATATGCTAAAAAACTACTTAATTATGTATTTCCTCAAGAGACTAGTGGCTGTGCAGCCCTCCTTAACATGTACTGTGTTGACTTGGAAGAAAGGATTTGTTCCGGGTACGGAACGATGGTCTCAGGGTAGTTATGCAAGCATAGTTAGTGTCTTTAACAGTGTTGCAGACTTGGGTTGTTGGTTTTAGTGAGTCTAAGGGTGAGCATCTCTTCGAATTTTTTTCCTGAATTAAAGTATTTTCAAGTAAGTTTTGGTTCCTATGGTTGGCTAAAAATTTATAAAAAAAATTTTGGCGGTTAATATTAAAGCATGGAATTGGGAGGTCTGTTAGACCTTGGTTAGGATTTTTGATGGTTTGGAGGGAGAGACATGTCAGGCTCAGTGTTTATATTATGCCTTTGGCAAATAGATGATGCTGTCTACCTTGGTTTGGAACCTGAACATTTGAAGGAAGTTCAAGGCAGACTTCGAGGAGCTGTAGGTGATGTTTTGTCTGAAGAGGCCCAATCCAGCTCAGCATCTGCAGGAAGCCTTTTTTGTTTATTGGTGGGAGGATGGACTCTGGGCCTCCTGTGTGCCAGACAGACACTCTGCTGCTGAGCTACAGAAACACACTCGGAGAAAGCTTTCTCATAGAGCACAACACAACCTCTGCTGTAGGTTGAGATCAGAAACTTTCTTGAGATCAGAAACTTTCTACTCCAGTTCTGATTTTACTTTGTGGAGAAATGGACTGTGCTTCCAGATGCTTGGAGGTGATGAGAGTGGGTTCTTGTGGGAGAGGGAAGGTACAGAGTCATGCCCCACACCATGGTGTTAGAGATTGACCCAGTGTCTCTTACACATGCGTGCTAAGCAAATGTTCGACCACTGGTCTGCATCCCCAGCTCAAACTTGATGTTTAAAGAAGTGGATCTAAGGCAGGTGTGGTGGTACACCCCTTTAATCCCAGCACTCAGGAGGCAGAGGCAGGGGGATACTCACCCTGACAGTTCTGACTAGGGATTCAGGTGGTGCTGTAGGCTTAGGAAGAGTAAACAATTATTTATTTACATATTCATTTACTTATTGATTTGAAGGTAATGACTACTAAAAATCAGTCAGAAAGATAGTCGGGCATTAGTAATTGCTTGGCAGTTGTAATAGAACACTAGGTATCCTACCTACTGTGACATAGCTAAATACTATTCCCCAAACGTGAGGTGCGTGTTTTCTTGACAAGGGCTTGAAGGAGCAAAAGAGGTCTGGTTCCCACCAACAGCTGTTACTTTGTGTTAACTTGTTAGAAAGTAGCCACTCCTCCAGTAGAAACTGCAGAGGGCGTGGGGGAGGGGATAATTCACGAGTGCTAATTGCTTGGCTGTTAATTTTCATAAGTGTTGATAGAAGCAGTTCCTTAAATTAAACTTTGTTTAAAATGTATCAGGGGAAATATTCCACAATGTCGAGCCTGAAGTGAAAATTAATATGAATGCCGTGGCAATTAACACATACTGGTTAATAGCTTTTAGCAGCATTTTGGGATGATAGTCCTTAAATACATTTTTGCATGCTGCTCTTGTTTCAGCATTGTTCTAGTCGGATGTCTGGATAATTATGAACAAATGTTTCCTACAATCATTGGCATTAAATAGCTCTCTTCAAAGAAAGTCACTTGAAACTTTTACAGAAAAGAATGATGTCATAAAGAAATGTTATACACTTAGAAAAGTTCAATGAATTGAAACCATGTTTTTTAAAAAACAGTTGGACTGGACAGATGCCTTAGTGGTTAGTGATTAAGAACCCAGCTGCTACAGGGTGATAGTGGTGCATGCCTTTATAAATGCCTCCCAGCACTTGGAAGGCAGAGGCAGGAGGATTTCTGTGAGTTCAAGGCCAGCCTGGTCTACAGAGTGAGTTCCAGGACAGCTAGGGCTGCTATACAGAGAAACCTTGCCTCAGAAAACCAAAAAATAAATAAATAAATAAACAAACAAACAAATAAATAAAAAGCACTGGCTGCTCTTGCCAAGGACCTGAGGAGCCAGTTTCCATTCTTAGTGCCCATATGGAGCTAACAACCAGCTCTAACTCCCGTCTCTGTGGTGCACAGCTATAAATGCATGCAAAGCACCCATATACATAAAAATAAATATCAACAACAAAAACAGCCATAGAATGAAGCGCTCCTCACTCTGAACCTGGAGAACTTGCTATCGCCATGGGAACGAGCCCTTCTAATATATTGAGCTGTTTTAGCTTCATAGTGTTTTCTAAAGCCACGACAGTTTAGGTGTTGAGTGTTGGCTGTCCATTTCTCCAACAGCCTTCTCTCTTTCCTCTTCCTCTACCTGTCCAAAGTAGCATGCCCACCTTCCCTCTCCCACCCCCAGGGAAACAGTGGCTGAGAATGAGGTTGACTGAATTGTTAGCCTCTTCTCACCCTCCCCCTGCATCTCCTTTAATAATGGTTCTCCTGAGGGTCACAGTAAGTTCCCAGTAAGAGAGGAATGTGGGGTGTCCTGGGAGGTTTTGTTTAGGAGGTGTCTTGTTCTTTCATTGACCTTATTCTGTTCCCTCGATTGCTCGCTCACTCACTGTCTGTCTGTCTGTCTGTCTGTCTTTCTTTCTATCTATCTATCTATCTATCTATCTATCTATCTATCTATCAATCAGTCATTGAGGCATGGTCTCTTCCTGTCCTGGAACTTCCTACATAGACCAAGCTGGCCTTGAACAGAGATCCACCTGCTTCTCTGCCTTCTGAGTACTGGGACTAAAGACATGCTCTATCACACCTGACTTTACATACTATTTTTTACAAAAAACAATGAAGACTAAATACCAGCATGACATCAGTAGCTATTCACTTGCCTTATTTCTGTGACTATATTTTGCCAGCATTCCTTTTCATAGACAGAATTTGTTAGTCCATTCTTAAAACAAGGTGACAGCTGTTCACTACCTTTCCCACTTAATGGTGTACTGATAGAACAATCAGCTTCATTAGTCATCTTTTGATGAGATACTTTCCCTTTATCATCCTCCTTCCTCAGCATCCTAAGTACTGGGGATACAGGCATGAGCCCCCATGCTTGTGTTTATGTTCAGAAACAAAGTTAATGGTAGACTAAAGTATTGTGAGGATTCAGTGGAGTGTCTGGTCATGGCTGGTGCTAAGAGATGTTTAGTTTACTTTCCTCATGCCTTATTGCCACTCACTCACTTTCTGTGGAGAGGTTCTAGTATGTAGCAGTCTGGATAGTGGTGAGCACATGGTCCTGACTTCCGATCTGATGGGAATATCACACTTGAATCATAGTACAGCCACCAGCAAGGAGATGTATTTCTGTAGGTTTGTCTTAAATAAAGGGCAAAGACAGGTTTGTACAGCTGGTGTGAGGACCAGGAATATGATTGGATTTCCCCAGGTGATGATGTAAGGTGAGGCGGCTGAGGCAGGCAATGGATGGCTGAGAGAAGTGTTTTTTTTTTTTTAACGTAGTACTGAGAAGCCTTGAACAGGTTCAGATGGAGCCATGAGGTAAGCTGATTTGAGGGGGAGGGGTAGTTTTGTTAAACCCATATGCCATTTAGGTGTTCTGCCTCTGAGCCTTTTACCACAGCCCTTCAGATCTGTGTATCCAAATGGCACTGGGAGTCTGCTGAATAGAGTATACTTGAGCAGGGTCTGTGAGGATAAAGAAACCAATCAAGAAAGGTTTCACCCTGGACTGAATTGACAATGGAATTGGAGTGGATAAATTCAGATGATATCTAGTATATAAAAATGGTTAGACTTGATGGTTGGTATAGAGAGGTGGAGCTATATCACTTAATAAAATATGTTGATAGTAATTCTTGGAGGGTAGTGAACTAAGAAGTCAAGCATGGGTATGTTTCTGGCCTAACAAGGTTACTGTTGAAGAACTACTGTCTCCTTAATTCATTACCAGGTTAGTAGAGGAAGTCTGGCTGGAATGATTTTTTTTTTTTTTTTTTGGTCTTTTGAGACAGGGTTTCTCTGTGTAGCTTTGCGCCTTTCCTGGAACTCGATTTGTAGCCCAGGCTGGCCTTGAACTCACAGAGATCTCTGCCTGTGTCAGCCTCTCAAGTGCTGGGATTACAGGCGTGCCTCCCCACCCCCCCCTACCCCCCGCTGGAGTGTATTCTGAGCTTTGAGGTGCCAGGGAAAGCCTGGGGAACACCCTTACTTGTGGCATTCCCCCTCCACCCTGCTCAGTATGAACTGCAGTCGATATTCTAGGTCCTGGCTTACTAATGTGACATTCTGATACCAGCTTGAGATCCCCAACCAGATCCCCAGCCAGAACAGAATCCAGAGAGCTCATTGTTCTTTTTGTCCAGGTGTTCTAGTTTGAACTGGTTGGCTCAGGTGACACTTCTTCCTCAGTTTTCTACTGCACACACATTAATTATGTGTTGATTGGCATGCACTACTGCACTCTGATTAATATCCATTCTTTAAAGTTGTTTCTTTATATTTTGAGATTATACTATATTCACATTTTCCATTTCCTCTTTTTTTTTTTTGGTTTGGTTTTTGAGAAAGGGTTTCTCTGTGCAACAGCCCTAGCTGTCCTGGAACTCACTCTGTAGACCAGGCTGGCCTCAAACTCACAGAGATCCACCTGCCTCTGCCTCCCGAGTGCTGGGATTAAAGGCGTGCGCCCCTGCCACCAGCTAATTTTCTGTCTTAGCGTTATTCCTGTTGACAAAAGTTGCATTCCAGGGCCAGAAGACCATGTGTTAATAGGAACACAGATACGGAGTCACAGACGTGTCAGTTGTGACTGTGCCATTCTTCTCTCGGAGGTCTTTACACACCATTTCTTACCTGAGAGCTTTGGTTTCTTCATAGTTCTAAGAATCGGCCTAGAAGGATCTGTAGTTCCATGATGGTGGATAGTAGTGTCATGTAGAGGATTGTAAATGAGAAATCTTAACCTCTTGGAACTCTTGTGTGTGCACGTGCTTGTGTGTTGTGGCTCAGGGTTTGTTACCTCGTTTTACAGATGAGGACGAAGGCTGACAGAGGGTACCACATCAGTACATTCAGAGCTGAATAAACTCTCTTTTCTTCAGTCTGGTGTCACAGCTGTATTTTGCTTTTCTTCATCGTTAGGAAGGGGGAAAACAGTTTATATTTGAAAATTTTCCAAATTGAAAAGCAAGTTTTTTTCTTTGCCAGTGACCTAGAAATCTGACAGACCAGTTTAGGTGTTATTGCCAGCTGTGTGGTTGGATTAAGTCATTGTCTTTGTAAGTCTCAGCACCCTCACAGGTAAGAAGGGAATATTAAGATTAGGGCTGGTTTAGGGGGAATGCTCACATGTAGACTCCAGTGTTTGCTCCACAAGCTTTGTCTCTTTCCATCGATCTTCCTGGTGTGCAGGACTGAGGATGGACTCACCCTTGGTCTCTGCCCACCTACCTGTCCATTCCAGCAAGTGGCTCACTAAACAACCACCCTGGATTGGTTCATTTTAAACATTGCATAGCAGCTTTGCCGATAAGATGTAGCTAACCTCTGGAGGAACTTTAAGGAAATATAGCCAGTAAGTGAAGGAGCCTTCTCCACCCCTCTAACATGTTACCACTGAGCTATGTCCTCAGCCTAGAAACAGTCTTTACCTTCAGGGTTATACTCATTGCCAGGGACCCTTATAGTGGTTTGTGGCTTGGAGTGCATCAGAGTCAGAGAGGAATAGACCCATGAACAGCAAACTGTAGAGTAACTCAAATGAGCCTGTAGTAGAGACTGGTGTGGAGGATTCTGGGCTGTGAGGACTCAGTGGTGAACGGCAGGCAGAGGTGGCTCTCAGTTGTCTGAATTTCGGTTGTGTAATTTCTAGAGAGCAGAGGCTCAGTTTTGTTCACTCTTGTAATGTAGCCCAGAATGACATTCTCCACACATAAATATGAAAAATGTTAAATGGTACTGGTAAATTTCAGGTGTCTGTATTCTTTGAGGCCTGCAGCTCCAAGACAGGGCCCAACCTGAGAGCTGTGTTCTGTTCATGGCTTGCTCTCGTCTGTTATGTTGAAGTCTAACACCTAGATAGAGATACAGGTAAGAAAGTAAGTTTAGGGAATTTGCAAAATACACTACTATGCAACAAAGATTAAGTTGATTTGTTATATGTGCATTTAGCTACAATTCATTTTAATTGTCTGTATGAAGTTAAAAAGTATTAGTGTCAGATAAAGATTCATCACCAGTATGTGATTTAAGGCTCGTGCTGGAGAGTGCAGGCATGTGTTCCGGCAGATGTTTGTGTAGGCGCTGTCTTTCCTGACAGCAGTTAAAAAGTATGGTTATAGTAATCAAATTGTGGTGCTGCGACTCTGAGGCTAGGGCCAGATTGAATTAAAATAGATATAAGATTTATGAATAGCAATAGCTGTGATAAAATTTCACTGCCTTCTTCAATAGGAAGGACTTTCCACAGTGGAAAGAAGAAAATCTAATAACCACTTTCCTAAAACTGTGCTTTGCTGACTTTCATTTTCCCTTCCTAATTACAGCATCAAAACAATAACTTGCAAGGGCATTTTCTGTTCTGTCCTCTCTTATTTTGGCCATAATAACCTTTCTTCCCCTCCCCTCTATTGTATTGAATACACAGCGTCAAAACAAGCATTCTAATAGAATACTGTTTTAGTTTAGAAGCTCAGTTCCTATAAAGCAGCCCAATTAAGAGCAGTGTTTTAAGCCCCGTTTAAAGAAAGCTTTATTAGCACCAATGTAGCTGCATTTACTGATGTTCTGTTTTGTGTCCAGTCCTATAAATTGGCCTGTGTTGTCTGCCTGTTCCTCACAGCTGCTATCTGGTGTGTCACTGATGATCGTGAGACTCTGGCTTCTTACCTTCTTTTTCTGATACAGGCTCTTGCTGTGTAGTATAGGCTGGACCCTGTTCTGAGATTGCATTTTTATGGGACTGTGTCTGGCTAAATTTTAATATTACCCTACCCACAGGAATTCTTTGTTTTTGTCTGTTTTTTCAAGACAGGGTTTTTCTGTGTAGCCCCAGCTGTGCTGGAACTTGTTGTGTAGACCAGGCTTGCCGTGAATTCTGGGATCTACCTGTCTCTTCTTCTTGCGTGCTGGGATAAAGGCGTGTCTTTTTACTTTCCAGAGGCCTTGTCATAGGATAAACAGTTCTTTAATATTAATAATGTATGCATTTTTAAAATAGAACACTCCAGTGTTAATAGAAGATGTTAGGAGTTCACTCTTGATTGACATTAAGATAGCTGGCATGTCACTTTTGCCAGGCATAGGGTGCAGGCTGAGGTAGAAGAAGCTCAAGGTACCCTTTGGCTAGAGAGTGAGTTCAAAGCCAGTCTGTACAACTTAGTGTGACCTTGTTTCAGGTAAGATCCAGTGCATTTAGGGTGGTATGGCCATAGATGAGACCTTGCTTAAAAAGAAAAAAGAAAAATGCTTGTTTACCAAGTGGAAGACCCTAGATACAATCCCAGTATAGCAAATAGACACAGATAGGTATTTTGCAAGGTGTTGTTTCTGAAGTAACATTAGGATCAACTTTGTCAGGGTTCTTTCAGAATAACTTATGTAATGAGAACAGTGCTTGCTAGTGTTTACATGCCAAAGCCTGCTTACAAGGTAAATCAGTGGCAGAGGGGTGCTGACATTTAGTCTCACATGAGCCAGTTGTTCTAATGTGCAAATGCTGTAGATGTCTTCTTAGATAAAGTTGGATTGGGGAAGGAAACACTCTCACATTGGCCACTGCTCTCAGCCTGTCTTTAAAAGTGTGCTCTGCTCTGCCCTTTCCTGGGCTCCATCTCCTGGATCTTGGGGAAAAGGCGCCCTTTGACTTGAAGCTGGCAGAAGGGAAGAAGTGGTGTCACATTCTCCTGTAAGCGTGGGGTTTGTCTCTGCAGCTTTTCCTGCAAAGCTGGAGGCTTGGTTTCCTTCTCCATCTTATCAGAGGCTGTCCCATCTCCCCTTTGGTTCAGCCTCCTCTTTCTACTCAGCTCTTTTTTAGCCTTCTCTCTCTTCTTTTTCTTTTTCTCTTTGTGTATATGAGCACAAAGGACCAAGAATGAATTTCTGTTTGTCTTGTTCTCTCCTTTAGTGATTTTGAGATTCCTCTCCACCTTCTATGTGTTTGAAGATCTGCTACATTATGACTGATGATTGTGCTGTGTCTAACATGCTGTTGAATATTTTAAAAAACACATTTTTCATATTCAATTAGGTATACAGAGAAAAATGTTAAGATGTAATTTTGATCTTGAGATGCAGTTATGTCGAACTAGAAACGGATATTATCTCTTTAAATGAGACAGCAAGAATAGGTCTGTTGACCATGAATAATTTTTGTCAGTTTTGCTACCCCGGCAGATCCTTCATTAAGCGTTCAGCATTAAATTAAAATAAAACCAGTTTCCAATAGTAATTAACTTGAGTATATCGGGAGGCCATTATTCACATTAAAGTAACCTTTTAATAGCTCTGCCTTTAACTTCACTGCAGGTAATGACTTTAAAGAGCACTTATTAAAAGAGAAATGGTAATGAGCTTTAATAAAGCAGAACAACTTGAAAATGAAGAACCATTTTCTATGGAACAGGATGTGTAGGTGTGACTTCAATACCACATTAATGCTGCTAGTACTTCTTCATCTAGTCTCTTCATGTTAACAGTGATTGCAAAGGGACAATTGTATTACAAAATTAATTTTTGCCATTTTGGGGTAAAATTGTGTTAATATGGAATATTGTATTTCATATTTCAAGGACCTTACTACTGGGATGGGTGAGTTGCTCACAGTTGTAATTCTGGACCCTTATTATGTACCCATCTTTAATGAAAATAATTAAGGTAAATGGGTTAACAAAGGTTGTCTTGAACCATCCTGGTAGTTCATATATTAGACACTTGCCTTAGGAGGTTCTGAGGTGATTAGTAAAACATCTGTTTTCTCCTGACATCCATTCTTCTACAGACACCCCGTGAAGATCTATCGCTTTCTGATCTGTGGCCTCCCTATCCCTCTTCACCTCCTTTGGGAAGGCAGACTGCTTCCTGAATATGTCAGTTTATAATCAGAGTTCCGGTTGCATTAAAGCCTGTTCTCTTTGTTGTTTGTTTTTTGGGATAGGGTCTCCATATATTCTCCAGGCTGGCCTGGAACTCACAGTCTTCCTGCCTCTTCCCCTTGAGTGGGGTTAAAAATGGCTGCCACCATGCCTAGCTTTAAGTTCATAAGTTTAAGAATTGATATTTCCTGAGTGTCTAATTGATTGTCTTTTTGGTTTTTCGAGACAGGGTTTCTCTGTGTAGCTTTGCACCTTCCCTGGATCTCGCTCTATAGACCAGGCTGGCCTTGAACTCACAAAGATCCACCTGGCTCTGCCTCCCGAGTGCTGGGATTAAAGGCGTGTACCACCACCACATGGCTTTTTTTTTTTTTAACTGATTGTCAAAAAAGACAGTGTCCTTCTGCATATATTTAACAGTTCAGAAAATTCAAGATAGGCCAAAAATAGTGGTGACAGAATTTCTTTCCCATGTTTACAAAACCAAACTGGTAAAATTTTGATTAATATCATGGGTCTAATGATGTTAGTGTGCACATGCATACACACACACATATATACACATGCGCATACATACATGCACACATACATATATATATATATACACATACAGAGAGACACGCATAAAAACACACATATTCACATAAACATATACACATATATACACAGAGAAACATATGCATGCATACATAAACACACAACACACACATACTTGAAAATAATATATATATATATATATATATATATATATATATATTATATTCTAAGGAATTAATCAGAAAAACTCTTCAAAAATAAGGGATTTCATTGTTTATATGATGGAAATGCCAGAAAACAACCTAAGTGCTCAGTGCTGGAGGACTGAGAATATTTGGGCATTAGTCTCTACATAACAAGTGTTAAACAGTGATCTAAATCCTGAAATCCTGGCACCAGTGTTACTTCTTGGCATAGACAGATTTTTGTATTATAAGTAAAAGCAGGTTATAGAATAGTGCATGCATGCGTATATTGTCAGCACGCTTTGTTAAAATGACTGTACACATAGGAAAAAGTATGTGAGGCTGTGCACAGAATAGAGCATCACATTTTTATTGATTCAGCACTTGTAGTCTGATCCTTTTCCCAGGTGATTGCATTGTTCTTTTAATTGTGGTGATGGCCAAGGAGCAAAGACAGAGATGTGAAGTAGGTTTTATTTATTTATTTTTAGCTGAGGATTGAACCCAAGGTCTTGCCCTTGCTAGGCAAGTGCTCTACCACTAAGCTTAATCCCCAACCTCAAAATGTGAAGTTTTAAGAAAAAAAAATCACCTAATTTTATTTACAGAATCCTGGTAGTCTGTTTAAACAGAGAAGAGCCTGAGTTTCAGAATAGTGAATTCATGCTAAAGAACTGTTGTAGGGCTGGAGAGATGGCTCTACAGGACCTGGGTTTCATTCCCAGCACTCACAAAGCAGTTCACGACAACCTATTACTCCAGCTCTAGGGAACCCTACACCACTTCTGGCCTTTGAGGGCACTGCATTCATGTGTACAAGTCTATACACACACACTGAAAATAAAAACTCCCAGGCCAGAGAGATGGCTCACTGGTTAAGAGCACGAGTTGTTTGTTCTTCCAGAGGTCCTGAGTTCAAATCTCAGCAACCACATGGTGCCACACAGCCATTTGTAATGAGATCTGATGCCCTCTTCTGGTATACAGACACAGACCATATACATAATAAATAAATCTTTAAAAAAAAAATTCCCTCTCTCCCTCCCTCCGTCTGCATGTGTGTATCTACTACTGACATCTTAAACTGTTAAATTTTTTTAAACAGGTAAAGAAAAACCATTGAGTACTTGTTTGAACAACTCCTCCCCCAATAAATGTTCAGTATGTGTGTGCAGAGCACAGACTAGTCACTGGGAAGGGGAAAGAGAGGCCCTGCTTGCAGGGGTTACAGACAGGTAGAGTGTCTGCTGTACTCTTGAGTTCTCGTTCTGTGCTGGGTAGCATGTGTCTCTATGATGTATGCCATGTTGATACTGACCAGCTCTGGGTGGAACTAAGCAGCTTGCCTACAATCATAGCTGATGTGGTACAGCTTTGAATCCAGGTTATATGATGCTTGGAGTTTATACTGTTTTAAAAAGAACCATATGTCTTAAGAGAAATATTTTTTTTCAGCTAGATATAGTGGTGCACACCTTTAATCCCAGAACTCAGGAGTCAGAGGCAGGTGGCTCTCTGAGTTCGATGTCAGCCTGGTCTACACAGAGAGTTCCAGGACAGCCAGGGTTTCATAGATCCTATCAAAAGAAAGAGAGAAAGAGAGAGAGAAAGAGAAAGAAAACTACTTTGAATGCATATTGTTTCCTTGTCGAATACACCATGTGTTCAGATGGAAGAATTGTGAGAGGCTTACTGGAGTTGGCCTTTTCTAGGTCAGACGTCCTTGATTCATAAGCCCTGGCTTTTATTAGTTACTGCCACTAGCTTTCTTTTCCTTCCTGTGTAGCTCAGACTGACCTCGGCCTGGCTTTCTATATGACTGTGATTGTGTCATCATATCCTTCTAAGCTAAAACCAGATGGTAATGTGAGGTGTGATCTATTATTACAATTACATAGTTTTATGAGGCATTGTAGACTATTTGAAGACCCTTAAGCATTTAGGTTATTTTTGATAAGACACTACTGTAGTCAGGGCCAGGTGTTCATTCCTCAGATGTTTCTTATTTGCTTGGCTTCTAGCAGAGTAAGAGGTCCCAAGGGAACACTGACAAGAGGGTACTCTGTGCTCTCAAGGGTCCAGCTCAGAATCTTGCCGAAGAAACTAAGATAGAGAGATCTATAAGTTCAGAGAAAGGAGCTGAGTCTAAGACAGGGTCTTAGTTTGAGGAGTTCTTTAGTCGCAAGCCCAGCTTCAAGGAGGAGGAGATTGAGGGTAGTAGAACCCTTATGGCTTAGTTCTTCAATGACTGTCTTGAGGACTCTGCCCCTACCTGTGGGCATAGACATTTTTCAGCAGAAGACAAGCCTGTCTCTGCTATCTCATCACAGCCTTCCAGGCAGCTGTCTGGGTCCTAGAACCCTCAAAGCCCCTGGTAAGGTTTTATGTTAGAACCCCTAGGCCATGCTTGTTGCTTCTTCTGGAACATTTTCTTTAGTCACCTAGTAGTGGCTTCCTCCTCTACTCCACAGTGCCTGTTTGTGCCTCTTCAGATCACACATCTGTCCATGTGTGTCCCCCTCCTTTTCTTCTCCATCACAAGGTACCCAGTACAGTAGGGGACGGGAGAACAGCAGGAAATGGACCTGATTCTGTTGATAATAGCAGTGAGTGAGTACACACTGAAGATTTCCTGGTGTGCCCATCATGGTTCACAGTGCTTTGCATGGATTAGTTTTGACCATAGCCCAGTGAGGTGGTACTGTAGTACCCATGACAGGACAGGAAACTGAAGCTTACCTGAGGTCATGTGTCTTAGAAGGAGGAGTCGGCACTTGAACCCCATATCACTGTGCTTTAGTGTTCCTGACTTCTGTTGTACTTACCATGTGATAGGCTCCCAGCGGCTTCGGCTTGATATTGTGAAGTGAGTTCTCAGCTGGTTTGTACGTGGCTCCCACAAAGGTGGCCATGGTTCCTTCTGCCCTGAGGTTTTCATAAAGTCCTTTTGCCAATGGAGTATTTGTAGCTGGAGCCATTTAGGAGACAATGAGGTGCTTAAGGATAGAGTGCTGCTATTCTGCCTAGGACACAATGTTTTATGTCCTGCAGCATTAAAGGACACAAATCTACTTCCTCTGCTAGATGATTGAGAGACATGAGTGGGAGTAACTTCTGCTTGAGAGACCCGTGTTTAAACTAACTAGGAGCTTGTAGAAAAAGCACAATATTCCAGTGTGGTTTGTGTATCAGGTAGGGTCGTTCTGTGAAATCAATAACATCCAACAAAGGATTGTTTCTAGAATATACTTTCCTTCTTTTATTATGCTCTCCCTCTCAGCATCTGCAAAATTCACCAGTCACTCATGCCCTTGTGTTAGGACTTATCACACCCACTATGTTTCAGCAACTTCCAGATTGGCCTCTGCCTCTTCTCTCCTCCCATTCACTGTGTACTGTGTCGTAGCGGCCAGATTCCCACCACCACCCCTAGACACACACACACACACACACACACACACACACACACACACACACTCACACACACTAACCTTTTCCAGTATACTTTTTATTGTTGTTGTTTTGTTTGTATGTTTAAGACAGGGTTTTGAGACAGACAGGTCTATGTAGCACTGGCTGACCCAGAACTTACTATGTAGACCAAGCTGGCCTCAAACTCATAAGAAATCTGCTTGCCTCTGCCTCCCGAGTGCTGGGATTAAGGGTGTACACCACAACAACCTAGCCCCTGGTGTGTTTAATATGAACAGTTGTTGTTGTTGTTGTTGTTGTTGGTGGTGGTGGTGGTGGTGGTGGTGGTGGTGTGTGTTTTCTATCTTTTTCATTTTTGTTCTCTTCTGTACATCCCTTTTCGACAGCCTCTGAGCCTCTGTCTGTCCGGATCTGACACTTTTTGCTGGAATGGTGTTTTCAGCCTCTGCCCATCCCAGAGCTGTGGTGTTCACAGAGCTCCTGTTGTTTGGCAGCAGTTCCCTAGGGCTCTTTCTGACATACACCAGCAGAGGAGGGAGACTTGGGAATAGTTCCTATGTGGTCTTGGCCCTGGCCTGTGTGTTCTTCAGGGGAAGGCGTCTCAGAGCAGCAGCTGTTCTTGCCACAGCAGCCACAGCTGATGTTAGCAGGTCAGACATGTGCCA
Organism: Onychomys torridus; assembly: GCF_903995425.1. Lineage (NCBI taxonomy): Eukaryota > Metazoa > Chordata > Mammalia > Rodentia > Cricetidae > Onychomys > Onychomys torridus. The sequence goes on along the minus strand of NC_050446.1, from coordinate 4,463,159 downwards.
AGCTGAACTGGAGTCTGACTGACTTTTCATTGAGTTGCATATGCAAGTGAATGCAGGCATGCCTTCTAAACATTTTTGTTTAATGAAAAACCTGTCAAGCCCCATGGATATAGATAAGAGTATTTGTTTCTGTTCTGAAAGAACTTGCAAACTAGTAGGTATGTATACCATAATAAAGAACTGAGAACATTTTGTATTAAAGACTCAGCTTGCAGTCAACATCTCACATGCCTTTTTTTTTTTTTTTCAATAGATGCTAAATCCTGTTTGTGCCATTGAGCTTAGAGAGGAGTGGGAATTTCATTTTTTCCAGCAGATATTCTACAGTTTAGATACTTCTTTTGCAGACAGGGCTGCTTCATGTGCAGTCTGTGGAGAAGGTAAAACAAGGAGTATCTGAGCAAGGGACAGAGCATGATCTTGGTCAGCTGCACTGAAGACCTAGTTAGCTGAGCCTGTGGAGTCTGGCTGACTTTTCACTGAGCAGCAGTTGGGGAACATATAGAGAAAAAGGTGGTTGGGACACAAGGGGACTTCAGGTTGATTGTGTCTAGCAGCTTTAATATAGCTTACGAAGTGCTAGGTTGTAACCTCCTGACAAGGGCTTATGCCACTAGTGATGCTTGAGGTGAGTGGGGTGCTCTTTGGCTTCTGGCTCTTACTGTAATCAGACATTTAAAACACCTGGTAAATCCGAGAGTAGAATTAACAGACTCATTAATTCTACTGTATTCTACTGTGGTATTGCTGGAGAATAGTTGCCTCTGACTGAATGGAAGAGTAAGTATTAGGGCCAAGGGGAATGAACCAGACATCGGGTGCTTGGTCAGAGAAAGGATAAGAGTTCATCCAGAGGCTGTGATGGTGAGCAGTAGAGGGCTGTCCATCAAAAGATGTAGATTACATCCCTATGTTCTTTTTTTTTCCTCTGATAAACCTTAAGATAAACTCACTGGGACAGACACTCTTTTGTCCTCATCTAGAAACAGTGGAGTGAGTAAGGCCTGCTGGCGGAGGCTATCACAAAGGGAAGGAAATAGAGAGCAGAGTAGTGGGGAAAGCCCTCAGGAGTCACTGGCTCCCGGACCACCACACTGTTAAGTATTGTGGCTTTTCAGGCTTTGACTTCTTATCTTCCTGTGACAGGCAAATCAGAAGGGAGATATCAGTAGTTCAGGGAGAAATGTAAACCATACATAGCTTCACCAGTCAGTACTCAGTTTGCCCAAAGAAACTGGGAGGGCGTCTCTGTGTGATGTTCATTTGCCTACTTAGATAAGGTGAGGTCATAATAGTTTCTGTGGGAATTTTCTTCCTCCTACCTTGTGAGAAGTATATTCATGTGTTTTCTAAGACTCCCTTGCAAGTCTAATTTGATGGTAGGAATCACCATTATTGCTAAATTTATTACACGTTCACCTCTTTTCCCTGAGTGACTCATTATTGAGTCCCGGAAATGAAACTGTTTTTGTTTAGGAGGAGGTGGTGAGGGAGAACTTGGGGATGACTTTTAAGTAAGAGAACTTTGTATTATATTTATCTGTCTGGAGGCAATAAATCTGCTTCAGATTAAATACAGACTTCTTATAAAGCCCTGTTTTCTCAAACCCCTTATCAACAGCACTTGGCAGTAATCACACCTATGGAAACTTGTAATTTTCCTCAAGGAGGTGACACTGACAGAATTAAAAATGAAGGCACCCCCTGAAAAGCAAGTTCATTACAAATTAACAGTGGTCCTAGCAAAGCGGTGGGCTAAGGCGTGTCAAATAGCAATATGGATAAAGAAACCCAGCATTTTAAACTGTCAGAGCTGGGAGCAGGGCTAGCCTGAGAACAAATTAATCACATATTGTCAAGGCAAAGTTGCATCAAATTAACACATCGGATTCCAGCATATTAATGTTAGAATGCTTTCACCTGATTATTACTGCAAACCATTGCCACTCTTTGAATGCAAAGATATAATTAAATTGCTAAATAGAAAGTGCATATAATATCTCCACATGCATTTAGGATGCACGAGCTGAAAAGTGCACATCCTAGGAAGTGACAGGTTCTATTTGTAGGGGGAAACTTTACTTTTTCCCCCCTTTTATTTACTTGAGAGTACTAGAGTATGAAATTAGAAAAGTTAGTTATGTTATTCATATCCTATATGAATTAGATGAAATACAGGTTTAATTTAACTGATTTGCTACACTGACTATGAGTCCATAATTACCTCTGCATTTTTCTGGAAGAGAAATAGGAAAATGTTGCACAGTAGTTCTTTGCAAAATTGCCCATAGCACATAATCCTGGTGTGGATTTGTCATCAGACAGTGCTTCAGAGAAACTACAGAGGCTGTTCTGACAACTGTCTTTTATATAAGGGTTACTTTCCACTCTGCTTTATCTAGCATGTGTTTATTACATTTATGGTGAGAATTCAGGCAGAGGCCCAGCTGTGGTTGACCTTTCTGATCAAGGAGGCAGTGTACCAGAATGAACTTCCTTTTTATTAGTCCCTGCTTGTCCCTGGACCAGGCCTTCTGACTTGCTGTCCCTCTCATCCCTATTGAGGCTTGATTACACTCCCTCTATCCTCCAACATCTCCCTCTGTCTTGAGCACTGAAATCTTTCATAAAACCTGCCTTCTTGCCTGAACTCTCCCTTAGCAACCAGTCCATATTTGTAGACTCACTTTTCAACTCTAGGAACGCGTGTTCTTGCCTTTACAAATGTCTACTTAGCAACCAAAGGGCTTCTGGGCGGGGATGGGGGGGTAGGGGAAGGGGGGGCACTGTGTGTGCTCATGTGTATGTCTGTGTGCATCCATGGAAGCCAGATGGAATGGTCTGGTGTCCTGCTTTGTCATCCTATGTCTTGTTGCTTTGAGATAGGATCTGTCACTGAACCTGGAGCCAGATTGGCAGCCAGTAAGCCCTAGGGAGTCTCCTCTCTTTGGCACCCTCCCTCACATCTCCTCTACCCCCAAACAATAGGGTTACGTGCATTCAAGCCATGCTCAGCTTTTCTTATGTGGATGTTGGAGATTTGAACTTAGATCTTCAGGCTTGCACAGCAAATGCTGAGCTATCTCTCCTGCCCAAGGCTTGTAACCTTGCAGAGGGGAAGTAATGACCACTAGAAGCCACCATGAGTTGATTCAGAGCTAGAAAGAGCAGAGTAACTTGGTTCCCTTCTTGGATGGGGTGGTTATTAGGGCATTTTAGTCATCATGTTTTCAACTTTAATAAAGTACCTAACTATTTTAGCAGAAACTTGCGGTCTTCTTATAGATAAGCTGGAGAATGTTGAAAAGTAGCATTGTGATCAGGTAGACTTTGACCTGGTTAGTGAGTAGCTAGAGTGGTGATCAGTGGGTTTATGTCACACTGGAAAGCCGTATGTTGTGGTAAGATGTGAGCAGTGTCTGTCCATTGCTGTCAACAGCTAGCAAGGATGATAGGCTGCACACACCGTGAAGGCAGATCTAGGAGAATAGCAGGCATGTACATTGGCAAAGCCAGGGACCAATGTCATGACAAGCCAAAATGATCCTTGCAGTTAGATGATCAGATAATTTGGGTAGAAAGTTATGATGGAGAAAGGGGGAAAGATGAAGCCTAACCCAATAGTACATAAAGGAAAAGGTTTGAAGTTATAACCAGTTGGTCATAAGCTTGTCTGATTTAGCAAAGCTAGATGATTAGAAGAGTAACCATTCATTCCTCAGAAACTTCCTGTTCTTTCACATGTCCCAGACATAGTGAATGTTGAAGACACCATGCGGAATGAGACAGATAGTCCTGCATCTAACAATATTTGTGATCTTTAATGGAACTACATCATGATACAGTGTGAAAAGCTAGGAGGGGGGCATTCATGAAGCTGAGATTTGGACTGAAGGACAAGATGCATTTGAGGAGGGTCTTGACTGGCCAGAGACTCTTAGGCAGTAGAAATGCTGATAAAAACTATGAGGAGAGAACTCTGTTAATGTGAACAAGTGAAAGTTGAGTGTGCCTAGAACACAGGGGAAGCTAGAAATAAAACTGGACAGAAGGGCTCGCACTTGTTCCTGATATATGAAGTAGGAAATTGACACCTTAGGTCTGAATGAGTCACCAGTTAGGGAGAGCAGAGGATGAAGTGTGAGGAACACACTGCCAATAGTCTGTTCAGGAAGGGCCACCCAGAGGCTGTAGAGACTGGGAACCAGGCAGGGTGTCGAGTAGACAGAGTCCATCCAAGCAGTAGATGGCTTCTCATGTAGAAGAGCTCTGTGTGGCTCTGCCAAAGCTGGCATACCCTTGAAGTAGTTATCTTTGGGGAGTAACTGTTCAGCGTTGGCCAGTTGTAGGAGCAGCACAGTAGAACACTAATTCCCTAGATTGGCATCACAATACCAGAGCTGCTACACTGCCTTGACAAAGGAGTTCATCATCTGTAAAATGATAAACCACGTAGTTTGTGAAGGCAGAGACCTGGAGAGCTCTCCAGTTCCTGCAGAGTTGGAATTCCTGGGCCCTTGACTGCTGCCCGGCATTGCCCAGTGCTTCTATTTCTACCATGTCAGGATCTTCATTCACTTCAGGCTCATTGCTACCTCTCAACACTCTTCTTTATTTTGTTGTTGTTGTTTTGGTTGTTTGTTTTTCAAGACAGGGTTTTGCTGTGTAGCCCTGGCTGTCCTGGAACTTACTATGTAGATCAGGCTGATCTCTAACTCACTGAGATCCATCCGCCTGCCTCTGCCTCCTGAGTGCTGGGACTGAAGGCATGTGCCGCCACCACCACCTGGCTCTCAACACTCTTCTGTTCTTTGCTGCGAAGAGAATTTGTAAGTTCAAGCCTACAGTCTAATTTTGATAATCCATGTTATTTGAAAAGTTTAGGAATTAAGTGCTGCAAAAGTCACTTTTATTATATTCCAAAGAAATCTAAAAGTGTTTTTTTGTTTGTTTGTTTGTTTGTTTGTTTTGTATTATGCATGGCCCTTCCTACTTCTGTTTAGCATGGATATTTGGGAGTGGCTACATTTCCATATTTATTATTATGTTTTTTATTATGATGTACTAATTATATATAATGATAGGCTCACTACAATTTACACACACACACACACACACACACACACACACACACACACACACTGTATTTTGGCCATATTTACACCTATAACATTTTCTTGGCCTTGCAGCTTCCACTCATCCCACTTTGTCATCCCAATACATTTCTGTATTATTTTTCTCTTTTTAAAAAGAAAATAATATTTGTGTGTGTGTTTCTATATCCATCCATCCGTAGGTAAATATTTCAGTTGTTTTTGCCTCTTGGCTACTGAGAGTAATGTTATAATGAACATGGGTGCTCAGTAACATTAAAAACTACCCAGAAATAGTGTTTCTGGATTATGTGGTAATTTAGTCTGCAGTGTCCCATGCCATCCCTTCCCCCACTCCCAACACACATGTGGCCCGGGGGCCTGTGTGTTGTTTTCTATAACAACCGGTAGTCCAGAATTGCAGTTTCTCTGGTCCTTCCCAACACTGTTTCTTCCTTCTTCCCTTGCTTGCTTGCTCCCCGCTTCTATTGGACATTGCTAACAAGAGGTTGATTTGAAGCCCTCTGATGTCATTCCTTATCATCCATGTGCCTTCGGAGAGGTGTCTATTCAAAGTCCTTTGTCCTTTAGGACACTGGATGAGGTTTGATGCTTTGTTTCTTTCAGTTGTAGCTACTCTTTACATATTCTGGATATTAACCCCTTGTGGTTTGGAAACAGCTTCTGTTTACAGGGGCTGTGTCTTGCTCTCTTGATTGTTCCTTTGTTCATTTGATGTGGTCCATTTGTCTGTTTTCACTTTTGCTGTCTCTGCTTTTATGATCTATCCAGTGTTGTGAAGCTTAGCCCTGACGTGGTCTCCAGGGACTTTACAGTTTTAATTTCACATGTTGGCCTTTAATACATATTGAGTTAATTTTTATGTACCATCTAAAATAAGGGTCAAACCTCATGTTTTACATGTGGATATCTAGTTTTCCAGTATGATTTTTTGGTGAGACAACACATTCTTGTCATACATGGAGCATCATGTGATGTGGAGAGTTACGTCCTACACGGTCATTTGGCTTTTCTTGGTTTTCCTATAGTGAAGCTCTTTATTTAGAATGACCTTTCCCCACATTATCACACCACCTGCCCTCTCTATGTCATAGCTTTGTACATGTTGTTCTCTACCCCCTTTGCTGGTGTGTTCGTCCTTTATGATTCAACCCACATGGGACCTCCTGATACCTGAAAGCTCACTCCATTGTGATTATACACTTAGGTGTTTGTGTACTTGTTTGTTTTGAGACAAGGTCTCATCATTTAACTCAGGCTGGCTTGGAACTTTAAAAGATCTGCCTGCCTTTGCCTCCTGAGTGCTAGGATTAAATGTGATCATCTTACCCTGCTATTTATGTATCTTTGATTTTTGAGAATGAAAACTGGGTGAATGAAAATCTGGATGGCATCCAGTTTGTCTGTATAACCCCAGCAGTCACTGTAGATCCTGCCACCAAGAAGCCACTTAGGAAAATTAAATGACTGAAAGGTCACTGCTGTCTATAAGATGATGATAAGACTGAACTGATGGAAAGCAAGAAGTATGTTTCACATGTCATTTGCTGATCTTCTGTCCCCCCAGTACTAAATGACTTTCCAGGGTCTCTTCTGGCTCCAACAGGGGTGCCAATCACTTAGAGGGAATTATTAGCCAAGCCTTCCTAGGGCTTCCTTTTCAGAACATGTATTCTTAGATCTTAAACTCTGTGTGTGCACAGTCTTTGTGAGGATGAGGAGTTTTGCCATGACAGTTGGGTGAAATAAAGCATGCTGGCCTGACCTCTCCTATGTGTCCTAGCTCCAGCAGCTTGTCTGCCATTGAAGAGCAGCTATCCCTCCCCCACTCTCTTCTAGCTTCACTGTTCCAGCCCCTGAAACTGGGAAGATTATTAGACAGGTCATCTGTTTATAGCGTAGTGTGTGTGTTTGAGGAAGGAAAGATAGCATTTTGAAAAAACATCCTCATGTTGTGTTAAGGTAATGAACGAGTAATGTTTACATGACAACATAAATAGTGAAGCCCCAATAACTTGGTATTTGGGGATGTGCAGGAGGCACACTGTGCCAGCGGTGAAGTGCCCAGCGTCGTGGGGAAGTGTGAGTCTCAGGTAGTCACTAGAAGGAGTTGTAGACAAGCTGCCCTTGGGCTCTGCAGCAGCTTCTGTTACTTCTGCAGCTCCTGAGACTCTGGCTGGCGGGGACACGGCAGGCTTTGGATGAGCCCAGCTTCTGGAGTTAGGACTGTGTTGTGGATTTGTTCACTTTAGCTCCCCCACCTGCTCTGTAGTGTGGGCAGATCATTTCTCCAAGCTTTAGTTGCTCTTTCTAAAAAAGTTGAGATGACATTTATTTGTTTATAAATGATGGGCATGCACGGTGGCACACATGTAGAGGCAGAGACTAGTCTGCTAGAGCTGCTTCCCTCCTTCTGCCATGTGGGCTCCAGGGACCTTGAGGCCTGCAGCAAGTGCTTTTATCCAAAAAGCCACCTCACCAGCCTTTGTTGTTGTTTTTGTGTGTTTGTTCTGTTTAATTGTAAAGGGGATATCACAACAGCACCTTCTTTATAAGATTATCCTGAGAATGTGAGGATGTAAGTCAATAACTGAAAGCTCTTTTGTAATGGCTAACACACCATACACATTCCCTATGTGCCAGTTACTATTAAGAATTCCGTGCTAGCTTGGAACCATACATACCCTGATCTCACTTAGGAACCTTGAAAGTTACATGGAGAAATCAGGAAAATGGAATTAGATAGAGCCCCTTTATTATTGATAAATCGGGGTAAGTCCTGTAGACCTAATCTGGCTTCCTTAATACCTCCCTTGTCTACTGAGTCCAGACCAGCAGTTTGTGCTTGAACTTTGTGTGATGATGGAAATGTTCTGAGTGTACTGTCCAACGTAGGAGCCACCAGCCAAATAGGACTGTCCAGCCATTGAAATATGGCTAGTGTGATTATGGAACTGAGTTTTAAAGTTTATATATAATGTTTAGATGTGTGTAGTTAACAGAACTTAGCATAGCAGTCTTGGATAGTGCAGGTCTAGACACAGGCATGACTCAGCCAGAGGAATATTGGCTTTGCTGAGGAGACAAGCTTAACTAGAATTGCTGTCTCCTACCCTTCCCATGCCAGTAATGGGGTCAGAGAGAGCTGAACCCCCAGACCTGCTTCTTAAAGGCTGTTGAGGTCCTGACCCCCTGTGCTGAGCACACAGAAGGAATTGCTGAGGAGGCACTTCTGAGGGGGCTGGAGCAGGTGAGCTGTGCAGGTTACTCACTTTTCCTGGTACTGCTCTTTCCAGTATTTCTAAAAGCACAGAAAGTCTCATTTTATGGCTAAAATTTGGAACCCTGGGACCAGATGTACTAGTTCCCTTTCCTGTATACTGACTACTGTGCTTTTGCCTAAAGGTAAAATTTCAGTTTTCAGTTCTTAGTGATAAAATGTGCTTGTGTTTTGCCACACCATTGGATATCCCACGTGTTGCCTGTTTTTCAGATTCATTAAAGACAAAACTTAAAATTATGCTGAAATATTTTAGCCTAGAAGTCAGTTTTGAGGTGACAGTTCAGGCTGAGGTCGGGGGTCAGCTTATGAAAGGCCAGCTGTCCTCTTGCAGCATGTTTCCTCTTCCCATCTTTTGAACAGGATTCAATACTAACAACTTCTAGTGGCCTGTGTTTGTAGCAAATGAAGTTGATGTTCCTTTTGAAACTTCACCCAGATAGCACCTTACATCATATAGCACACAGCAACATTAGTGAACAATGTGGAGTAGCCTTGTTAATCTCACAGTGGGATAGCCTGTTGTCTATGAGTCGCTGTTATTAAAGCTTGGAATGGCAGTACCAGGAAATGACACCTTTCATTTTAGAATTTTAAAAGTAATAGCCTCTTTTCCTTTAAGATTAAACAGTATTTACACACCCCAACTTTCAGTTGCTATCTTTCTCGTCAAGTATCAGATAGACAGCTACCTAAAAGCCTCCCCAGTCACTGAGTCTGAGCAACCACATTAAGACCCTGTGACTTGTGCAGTGAGGGTGGAGCATTGCTAATGTGCTCTTTTGCCAATCGTAAGGGCTTGTGTAGCCTGCCTGTATAAAAATACCAAAGCATGTTCCTAAACTTTATCTGGTTCAAGTGATTGAAATGTCGTTGAAAATAGTCCTGATTTTGGAAGGCATTGTGCTGAGTATTTTAGATACTTTATCTCCATTATCTTTACACACCTGTGAGACACTGTGAGACACTTTCCTTTCTTCATATTGGGGTTACTATTACTTGCTTGGTTGTATTCATGTGGATTAAATGCAAATCACACCTATGTTAAAATGAATAAATTGCCATGTTATAACTATCTATTTTTGGTTTCATGTCTTTAGTATATAATGCATTTTTAAATTATTTAATGATTTTAAAAGATTTGTTTTTATTTGTGTGTGTATATACCTCCAGAGGCCAGAAGCTCTGGGACCTTCTGGACTTGCAGTTACTGGCGATTCTGAGCCACACAACATGGGTGCTAGGAACTGAACTTGGGTCCTCTGGAAAAGCAACAAGTACTTTCAGCTGCTGAGCCATCTCTCCAGCCTCCCAAAATTATTTGTTAGTTAGTGGTGTGTGTGTGTGCGCGCGCGCGCGCGCGCGCGTGTGTGTGTGTGTGTGTGTGTGTGTGTGTGTGTTCTCTCCTTCCACCTTTACCTTGGTTCAGGATTTATTTTTGACCCCTTTTTATTGTAGTAAAATATATCATTTTCCTTACGGCATCTAGTTTTTATATTAATTAGTATGAAAGGTTTTTCAAATACCTTGTTTATTCCTATATAGTTTCTGCTGTTAAAAATAAGCTCATTTTTGTTAAGTTTTTGTGTGTATTCCTTTCTTACCAATTTTATGTAGTGTTTTAAAACTCATTTTGTAGGCTGCTTCATATATGCCATGGATAGAATACTGTCAGCATGCAGCAGTGCGTGGAATAAAGCGGTGGCTTTTTGCCTCTTTCCTTTCATCAATATCCCTGTGCCTTCTCTTGTTCGTGTGAACTCTGCTGCTTGCTGATGGTGGTAAACTCCTACCACCATCATGCTCAGCTGTGAGCTATAAGCTGGCGTTGGTCACTGTTAATTCTCTTTCTGAGGTGCAACATGTAAATCTCTCTCCAATGTAGCTAGCCCGGGCTAGGCCAAGCAAAGAGCACTGTGACAGGCTTTAATGAGTGAGAGCTTAAAACAGGGTCCAGACGGCAGCAGCCTCTGAGTGAACCTCTGAGTGCTCAAGAGAGGCTGTGCGAAGTAGTCATGTGTTTGCTGCTGCTGCTGCTTTAAAGGCCGTTGTTGAAAGTCATCACAGGGGATGTGCACTTCAGTGACTGCATTTTTTTTACCTTTAAAATCATTTGGTATTCTTTGTTTTCCTCTGAGAGTAGCTCATGCTTGACAGTAAACAGACAATAATTCATTTGTTCTCTACTGTAAACAAAGTTGCCTTTGACTTATTATAAATCAACATTTTAATTATCAATTGCAATCAGTTTAAGGGTTTCCAGAAGTTCAATTAAATGTAGGATTATTCTTTTGTTCTTATCTTCATCCTCTTCTCTCCCTCGTGTTTGGTCTTGGTACAGACTAGGCAAATCCTATCAAGTGTCCCACTGTTGAGATGTACCTCCAGCCCAGGACAGTGATTTTGATTTGTGAACTTAGCAGGGACTTGTAGAATTTGAAAGAAGATGACTTCATATACTTCTCCCTCAAGTCCTTAGCAGAATCTGCTGCTTGGAATGTTAGGGGCTTCCTTCTGAATAAGCTTGCCAGGCTAAGGCAAGGAAATGGTTCATGCACAAATACTTTTGTTTAAAAGTTTCTAAAGTAAGGATTGAGTATCTATAGAAACATATTTTTAAAATACACACAGTATGAATAGTCCTGCAGTAATACTCATCTATCCGTTGCCCACTTTGAGAGGAAGAACATTGTTTTGGAAGGCCCTTCTGACTTCCTTCCCACTCACAGGGTGTATTTAACTCTTTTGCTGATTATGCTTTCATCCTAGGTACTTGTATCCCTGAACAGTATCTCTCCAACATTTGCCTAAAGGACTTACACTAGGAATATGCACGTGTAGCTTTCTCCCGACAGTGTGCTGGTCCAGAGATCCATTGCATAGCAATAGTTGATTCATTCTCATTTGGCAAGGAGGTTCTGTTGTCTGAACATACTGCAGGATATTTGTGCATCTCACTGTTGGACACCTGGGCTGTTTCCAGCTTATAGCTACTGGAAACAATGCTGTTTATAGATATGTCACGTGTAAGAATTAGTGAAAGTGGAGGCTTACAAACATCTGAATCCCAAGTCACATAGGAAAAATGCATTCTACATCCCAATTTAGTATTTTGTATAATAGTGTATGATATATGGAGACAAAAATTTCAGGAAAGAATATTTACCTTTATTAATTAGGAATACTCACTGAGTTTTAAATTTTATTAATCTTTTATTTAAAAGTTGTTGGTGGGGCTGGCAAGATAGCTCAGTGAGGAAAAGCATTTGCCCCAAGCCTGGTGACCTGAGTTTGACTCCCGAAACCCATGCAGTGGAAGGAGAAAATCAGAGAACTGACTCCTACAAGCTGTCTTTGACGTCCGCTTGTGTGTTATGGTACATGTGTATCTTCAGACGCTGCATGCATGTTGTGCAAAAATGTATGTTGCCGGTAAAATACCTGAACACAGAAAAATAAATCAGTTTTTTTAATGCATTTAATTTGTAGGTTTTTGTTTTTGTTTTTGCAAATAGTTTCTTTACCAGTTTGGATGAGCTACATCTTTCCATTTAAGGGATCCATAAAGTCTTTCATAGTATTATGTGGCTTTCTTCATGGAAGTCTTAAAATATTGTTAATTGATTCATATATACCACCCATAAACACATAGACACACATATAAAATATTTCTTTTGAGATAGGGTTTTGCTATCTTCAGACTTGGAAATGACTTCCTGTTTGTTGCTAATGGACAGAAATGCAGTTATTTTCCACATTGATTTAACTTCAAGGACGTTAATAAACTCTTTAATTCTGTTAATTTTTCCATTTTTGGTTTTCTGTGGAACTAGCCATTTTCAAATAATGATAACCCCAACCCCAGTCTTGTATTTTTATGTCTTCTTCTTGCTTTGCAGAGCAGGCTGAGCCCCCCAATACTGCACTGAGAAGAAACACATTGAATTATTAACTCTAGTATTTGCTGCTTTGTTAGATGGCCCATGTTGAGTTAAGGAAGGTCTTTTGAATTGCTAGTTTACCCAAATAGTAATTACTTTTGAAGTCATGAGTGAATGTTGAATGTGCTGAGTGCATTTTCCATATTTATGTAGGCTACATTTATGTAGACTTTTCTTCTTTTGTCTCTTAATCTGATTGATTGCATTATTTTATTTTCTTGTGCTAAAACAGCACTGTAATTGGAAAGAGAAGCTTAACTTTGGTCATCAAGTATCCTAGTTTTATTTAATGTGTTCTTGGTTTTGCCAATTACTTACTCTTCCTCCTCTTTCTCCCTCAATCCCCACCCAGGATCTTGATTTAGCTGACCTCAAACTTGTAATCCTCCTGCCTCACTTGACCTTCTAAATACCGGGATGTCCTTTCGAGTATGTTTTTTAGAACTTGTGGTTTTTGTTCTCAAGACAATCTGACCTGTAATTATTTGTTCTCTTAGGTTTGAGCCAGGTATTGTGGTACACAGCTGTAGTTACAGCTACACAGAAAGCTGAGGGAGCAGGATCCCTCAAACTCAGGAATTGATCCTGAGGGAACACAAGGAGCCTGGTCTCCAAGAAAAGGAGGAAAGGAGGGAAGAGAAGGGAAGGGAAGAAAGAGCAGGATTGGGTAGGGAGGAACAGGACCGTGGAACAGTCACAGGAAGATTTCCAGGAAATCTGAATCCCAGAGAGAGCCTGGCCTCTGTCTATGTCTGACCTGACTTTGGGTATTATCTACACTGAGGAGGAAAGACTTTGGTCAGGTTGGTTTTGTTAGCCAGCTCACTTCTAGGAAAGAACTAGCAACCAACCGCTATCAGCCAGCACCATCTCTGGCAGTTAGGAGATGCACCTTCATTCCTGGGAGTGCATCTGGATTAACAGCAGCTATGCCCATCTACTTTTAAATACTGCTTGTGTTTACTTTTCTCATATGTTCTTGGACCACACTTTCACACCTGTACATTGGGGCCTTATTTTGGGGTGTGTGAAACATAAATAAGTCTAGTAGAATGAACAGTTCCTTTTCTGCCTCCTACCTTGAGGGCACAGCTGATACTCAGCTCTCTTCAAGTGTCTATGCTGGTCCTTCTAACCTTGGTTAGTACTTCTGCAGGTCCAGGATGCTCCTGTGGCAGAATGACCTTAACCCCATTTCCTTGACAATCTAAGCCCGTTTGCCTTGCCCTGGCCCTGGCTGCTTTGTTTGAACATTTCCCATCATAACTAGGTATGTTCCTTTCTACCTCCATGTGTGCCAGAAGTCCTGGGTTCTCTTCTGAGTCCGTTGCTCCTGCCAGGATAGTGGTTTCTCTTTTGCCCATGGTCCTTTGTAATAAAGAGCTTGGGCAGTTGTAGTTGCTTTAACATTTATTGGAGTTCTTGCTGTGTCCTGATGGAAGCCTATAATCTGTCCCCTTGGGATTCAGGCTCCTGCCATCAGAAGGGCCCCAGTGTGTAGGAACAGGAAGCACATATGCCTCAAGTGGGTCCCGGGGAGTGATAGTGAGTGGGACCATTTCTTCATTTCCCTCAGTTCCTAGAGCCACTGCTCTGTCTCCTGGGGATGTAGTATGCAGTTGTTGAGTTTAGCCCTGTTGCTACCTGGAGTCACAGGGTGTCAGTGGCACATCTTTATCTTCAAGAGGTTGTTCATTTACTCTGTTGGGTGTCCAGCTTTTGGGTAGTTTGGCATGTGATATGTCAAGGGGATTCCACAGCTGTATGCTACTGCCACTTTTTCCTTGGTCTTCAGAGTTACACACTATTCTGTCGACTGGAATCTTGAAGTACCAAGACAGTGTTGCTGGTTGAAGCGTTACTGTCAAAAAGTTAAATCGGTGTTTGAATATATATGGCTCTCTGCCCAAGCCCATCCGTGAAGATGGGATTCAGCACCATCAACTTGCCACCAAATGACTGGTTGACCTCCTTGAGAGATGATACAGTACTGGGGAATCCATATTGTTTTCTGTTGCTGGAAGCGTGAGACAGTTGATAGTGGGAAATGGCAGCATTAGCTGTGATGAGAGAACATGTTAGTATCCCACAGATAGTCTCTCCTTGTTACCTTGGATCATATTATGTGCCCATGCGCCAGCACTGGGGAGGCCAGTGCAGAAGATGGCTGAAATTAAATAAAATCTATTCTCAGTCCCCAAGACCACCCCTTAGTTTGACTGATTGGCTAGAAAGACTCACAGTATCCAGCAAATAATCACCCTCAAGTCTCTGTGGCAGCAGAGCAAAAGAATGCACAGCACGGTGGACAGAGGGCAGGGTGCTGGACAGAGGGCAGGGTGCTGGGCAGAGGGCAGGGTGCTGGGCAGAGGGCAGGGTGCTGGACAGAGGGCAGGGTGCTGGGGGGGGGGTTCTAGAGAAGGATGAACAGCACGGTGGGCAGAAGGCAGGGTGTCCAAAGTAATCTAGACAAAGCCTGGTGCTGTATGTCTCTGAACTTTTAGGGAGTGGTGTTCTTTCAGGATATTTTCTTCCTCTTTGGCTGGTTTTGGAGTGCTGTCTCTGTAGCTGAGGAGCATGGTGTCCCTGCTCCTTCCGGTCAAAGAGGGTTCCCTCTTTCTGTGCCCAACAATGTCTGCCCTCTTTCACAGGAACCCCAAGGGTAGGAGGGTATTTGCATTCTCTCGGGTTCAAAAAGTGACTAGAGTTCTAGAGGTACCCTATTGAAAAAGAGGCATTGATGGTTTCCTCGTGGACACAGGTAGTTAACAGGGGTGCAGAGATACACACTGGAAGCATTGGTTAGAAGCAAAGCTGAGGCCTTCCCCCATGCTTTGCTGCAAGTGGTTAAAATCTGATCTCTGTAACTACTTAGTTAGGCATCTTATCAGGAACAGGAGGGCTCACATTGCCTGCCTCCATCTACCCTTTTGCTGTCTATTCTTGGCATGGCCAGAGACACGAGAGGTACATCTTAATCATTGCCTTTGTGTGCTTCTCTTGCACTGCTATTGTCACTTTGGTTTTCAGTAGAGGAAATTGGCTTTTTTGAAACATTTGTCTTAATCCTCTATGGAAATATCAGTTTACGGGAAGGTTAAAGCAGCTCGTTTGGGCTCCTCCCAGAGTCTCTGCTGCAATTTTTGGGAAAGAAACTCCAGGGAAGCCCCTGAGCTTTAGGTCTTTAGAAGAGCAGGGCCTATGAGGTGTCAGCACTGCAGATGCTTTATCAGGTGCTGTCTGGAGAGCAGAAGGAATAGTTGCATTCAGTGTCTCTGCTTTCCAGCTGGGCAGACATCTTCTTTATCTTTGGAAGTTTGGGGGTGCCTCAAAGGCAGCCCAAGAAGCCTTTTTCCATTGGTTTTGAAAGCACAGTGTTTGGGTTTTCTCCGACTTGAATTGTCACTGCCTGTGTTTGGACAGGGTTTCACTATGTATCTGTGGCTGGCTTGGAACTCACTATGTAGAACAAGCTAGCCTTAAACCCCCAGGTGCTGGATTAAATGTTATGCCACCACACCTAGCTTCTCACTGTTAGTGCCTTTTTCCTCTCTATTGACATCAAAGGATTCAGGAAGTAAGAGTGGAAAACACAGACAGACAAATGAAAAAACAGACAAGAAGCTTTGGTGCCGTTGCCATAGCCAAAAGGGTTTCCTATAGCATTTGGGAGCACAGCAGCTATTTGATGAAAACTTCAGGCTTTTTCTTAGGAACTTTTTTCTTTTTCTTTTCTTTTTCCTTCTCTTCTTCTTTTTCTTGAATAGCACTGTGGCCAGAGAGGAGCAGTATGCTAGAATGAGCCGCTGCAGTGGGATGTTGCCTTGTGATATCCCCTCACTCACTGCAGATACTTCTGAAACCCTTGCTCTCCCTGAGGCCCCTGACACCTTGGCCACCCACAAGGGCCCAAGATTGATTTCTGAGTCCTTTGCTGTTTCTCATCATGCAGCTTTATTAAATACACAGTAAGTAGTGTTGTATTGTGGGAGGCCATGAATTAGCTCCAGGCTTGCACCCCACCTAATTTACCATCTGTGACCTCAGGCAAGTTACATCATTTCTAAAAGCTTCCTTGCAAAGTAGGAAGAATGAGTGACTCTACCTCACTGAGCTATTTTGAGACTTTCACATAGTCATTGTGTATGTCATCCATGGGATAGTAGGACCCGTAGCAGCGTTTAATAAACATCAGCTGCTGCATTGTTGGAATCAGACAGGCTTTTAAGAACACCTTTGTAACATGACTGTCTTCCCTTGGTAGAAGTGAGATTCATTCTACTTCGGAGAATTTTCACTCATTTCTCCAGTTCACTCATAATACTTATTATCTCAGTCACTATAATATTGCTTTATGAAATTATAGTCTTTATAGGTCATAAATGATTGAATGCTAGCAGTTTTGTATGATTCAACTTGATAATCTAGGTGTGGTTGAATGTCTGCTCCTTGTTAGAATGCTTCTACACTTTTCTTTTTTCCCCACCTTTTCTCTGAAAGTACACTCTTATTCATACCATTTGTGAATGGAGAAACTGAGGATGAAAAAGGTAGGCAGACTTGCCTTGCCATAGGTTCTAGTAAGTAGTCACTCCAGAATTCTAGTGCAAGTCTGTTGACTCCCAAGCCCAGTCAACTTCTTTCCAGTCTGTCACATTCGGAGAGTCTCAGAAGCCCTCTCCACTGCTCAGACAGAGCTGCAGACTGTCCTTTCTCTCGCCTCTGTTCCAGGTGGTGGACCTCTCTGTTCTGCTTTGTGTCTGTGTGCCTGTTTTGTATCTTCCTGTTGGAAGCACAGCATGTGTGTGCAGTGTCAGGTTCTTGGGTCTTTCCTCCACCCGTCTTCACTACCCCATGAGATTCCTCATGGCTGCTGTGCTTTAGTGCCTGCTATCTCAGAGTGCTGGGACTGTCTTCGTTTGTGGAATTACTGAGGGTAGATGCAGAATCCTGTACAGGGGAGGAAGCTGAGGCCAGATAGGGTGCACGTCTCTTCTGGGTCTGCCTTGGTTCAAGGCTCAGGTCTTTTCTCCTACCCCCACTTCCTCCTCTCAATTTTAGAATTGTTGCTAAGGTTGAGGAGGAGGGCAGCCCTTTTGGTAGGGTAGTGTGCTTTTCCTAGTGAAGGCTCCTTCCTCTGTCTGAAATGAATTTTAAGATTGGAAACCACTCAGTGTATTTCCTGAAGGAAATCAGAGTCTCGATACATTCTTGTTTGTTTGTTTGTTTGTTTGTTTGTTTGTTTTTCCTTCTGGCACGAAAAAATTATTTCTCCATTTAATGTGCTTTCAGAGGAATTACTATCTTTTAAAAATATGCTACTAAAACAACCATGGTTGAATTCCAGTCAGTTTCAAATGAGGGTGACATCGGTCTTTAATAGGAATTTGGAAGTAATTGCTTAATATCTGAATTCAAGATAATGACAACACATTTTGAGTTCTAAGAAAAGCTGCCTTGACCCAGCAGTCAGCCCTCTCACCTGCTCCTGAGCCTATTGGGGAAGCCCCTGTGTTTGCAGCTGGTGGCTGTACTGAGTCCTTTGTTGTCCCATTGTTTCCTTTAGGGTAAGAGAGTAATTATGGGGAACATCTTTCCTGAGCAGCTGGAGCCAAATTCCAGCTGACTACAGCACCTGCAAAGATGGCACCTCTGCCTCTGGGTGGCAGGGTGGGATGCCAGCCATGAGCCGCAACAATGGGCGCCAGAGTGTAGAGACGTGGCCGTGCCGCACAGCTCCTGCCCTTCTGTGAGCTTCAGATGGCAGGAAAACCAGTGAATGCAAAGTGTCTGTTTTAGACTAATTAGTGGGATGATTTGTGAAATGGTGGCTATTTATTTAATTAATCACCAGCACAAAGCCATAAAACCCATATTTTAAAAATCCCTGTTAGTTTGCCATGTGGTTAATAGATTGAGGCACATTAAAAAGTGACATAGTGATGTATTAAAAATGTTCCACCTAAGATTCCTTCAGGAAGGAGCAGAAGCTGTCTGTTTGCAGATGCTGAGATGGAACCTGCCAGGATTGACCCTTCTGAGGTGGAAACATTTGTAAAGGCATTTATCTTTTGAACAGCATCTGTGTTAGAACAGCACCTCCTGGAATATTCCAAATGAAAGAACTTTGTAAAATAACTCAAAAATTAGAATTGGAGTTAATTTTTTAATGTTTCTCTTAATGATGAGGACCTATAATTTTCTATAAATTACTCTGTTTACCAAGCATAAGAATATCTCTTATAATATAGGTATTTTGCTTCTATTTGTGGGCAAAGAGGCATTTAATTAATGAAATATTAAACACAGAAGCATTTTTCTTGCAGCTGACAGAACTTCATTCTGTTCAGCTATGTTATTGTTTTCTGTTAAATGGGAGCAAGGATAATTGTACTTGTTCAGTCTCAGATCAGGGGAATTGTCATTTTTGCATAGTAAGATAAAACTGAATTGTTCAAGAGATGACACTGACATTAACAAAGAGAATAAATGGCTTTAATGGTAACAAGCAATGGGTGGCTTTTATATACTTAAAGTTGTAGTTGATCTTTAGTATCAGCTAGACACAAGCACATACATAACACATTAACTAGTATTTGAACTAAGTTGCCGTCTGCAGTGCTTCATTCTTTACTCACACACACTTAGGATTGAAGCAGCCTGTGTTAGAATGCTGTGCAGTAGGGCAGGGCCATGGGCTCAGTCCCCAGTACCAGGGAGGAGATATCAAAGTGACCGTCGTTCCTGCTAAGAAGCAAGTTACCTACAGTGAAATCTGCTCCAGAAAATCCTCCAGTGTGTGAGAGTGTGCAGCTCTGGGATGTTTGTAGAGGAAACTGTCCACCTCTTAGGTCCCTGCTTCTCTGCTATGTTGCACAGTTCCCTGCTCTGTGAGAAGGGGAGCTGGAATAAAACATGAGTATGTTAATGTAGCCTGGAGCTGATGTGGTGGTGATGATTACAATGCAGAGAAAGCATTTCTCATAACTGCTGTTGCCTACTGGAGCCTTTGAAACATCTGGACTTTTAATTGAAAAATAGTGTGGTGCTGTGCAAGGCAGACATGCTAAGTGAAGTCACTAATTTAGAATACAGAAATATAATTGATAAAGTGCTTTATTTACATTGTACTTAAGTATTCATACTTCGTTATGCTTTGTATAGCAGGAAGTTACTGGGTTAAATTTTCATGAATGTAGACAGTCTAAAATGAGATAAATTAAGTGAAAGCATTAGTAGAATTTTCTATTGAAACCAGTGAACAGTTTGCTCTGGAAGGGTGTACACATTTGCATCATTTCGGACCTTTTAAGGAACTAAAGAGTTCAGGTGTTTTGTGTTTTAAAAGAATTAGCTCAAGTTTAGTAGCACCATTACATTTCTTTCTTGTTATTGCAGTCATATCTTGGGGTTTTGTTAGTTTGTTTTGTAAGAAAAAGTTTCCTGGCATAATGGTGAATGGTTCTAATGGCAGCATTATTGTCCAATAAACCAAAGCCTTCCCCACCTCTGGGGCAGGTTATCAGAGTCTGCCCAGGAGAGCAGAAGAGCTGGTGAAGGGTGTGCAATTAACCTTTGTCCTGCCTTCCAGCAGGGGAACTGACCCAGCAGCCTTCCGAGGAAATCCAATTTAATTTAAAATGAATTTGGAAAGACAAATTAGCCATATCTATTTTAATAAGATAAAAATCCCGACTCTGCCTGCATCTGGTTTAGTTAGGACCTCAGAGGAGATCAGACTGACTGAGCCTCAGGATGAACATGAAGAAATAATGCTAGGGGGCTAAGATAGACACCCTAGGGACCCAGGTGCACCAGCAACTCTTCGGTTTCTGCAAGCGAGCAAGTCTGGGCTGCCCCTTTCTGCAGAGGATTGCAACTTGAGAAGTGCAATGGCTTCCTTAAGCCCCTAGCCAGAGAGAGGTTGTGCCATCTGCTGCTGGCTCTTCCCTCCAGGGGCCAAATTGTTATTTTCCTCCCTGGATGAGAGCACAGCAGGGTACTGCCACTAGGGTAGCCAGACTTAACAACAGAAAGACCTCACAATTACAGATTTGTCTTTTCGTCTAAGAGTAGCTATCCCTGAGGCCTGTGAGTGAGTGTTGACTACTACATGTGAAAACTGAAGAGAGTGTGCTACCAACTTTTGAAAGAGCTGAATGTTCTTTGCATTTTAACCCCAGAAACATAGGATTACCAAGCTCCACTGTGTGCCCAACATCAGGGAGATCGGAAGCCTCTCCACTCCCTGAATAACTGGGGCAGCCCTTCCTCTGTCTGTCTTCCTCTCTTTCCAGTGGTGATCCCTAGTTTTGAAGTTGTGGCTGCAGAATTTGTACCCTTTGCTAGATACTCTGGGCTTCAGATGTGAGATTCACCCAGGGATAGGGTTTTGCCTGGGAGGAGAACTTAATGCTTTCTGTCTCAAAAAGAATTTGGAGCAGCCTATGTGATGATATTCCTCAGCTCCAAGACAATCTTCATCGGACTTTGGGGTGAATTAATGAAATCATGTGTGGCAAATACGGGACTCTGGCTAGATGCCCCACTAATGGCAACAAGCAGTGGCAGAGAGTAAATGGGAGCACAAAGATCTGTGTACAGTAAGATCTGTGTCTTCACTGGCAGCCTAGCGATTGGCTCACTTTGTGTTGTGCGGCACTGTGCATTCCTGATTTCACAGGGTGACAGGCAGACAGCATTTCTTATTATTCATTTTTTGTTTTGTTTTGTAGAGACAGGGTCTCACTGTGTAGCCTAGGCAGGCCTAGGCCTCATTGTGAAAGCCAAGCTGGCCTCAGACTTGCAGTGATCCTCCTGCCTCTGCCTCTGGAGTGCTGAGATTATAGTTATGCACCAACACTCTTAGCTATCTTTCAGTGCTCAGTACTGACTGTCCTCAGCACTCAGGGACCCTACCCTCCTCTCCTTTTTAAACATAATTTTTTTCATTCTTGGGGACTGGTGAAGACTTGGTAGAGTTTTGGGTACTGCTTTGTGTTTATAAATTTTGTGTATAACTCCAAGTGATTGTCAGTACATTCTAGATACGTATAAATGATTTGGTTTCTCTTTTTCCTGCTGATTCTGTTTCTGGGCATTGATAAACTGTTAAATGAAAGTCTTCAGTCGACCACTTATGTTTGTATTTTCCTGTGAAAAGCAGAATGTGTTTTCTTCTTAGTCTCTGAGTTGTAGGCTCTTTGTGTGGCTTTTTCTTGCACAGAGCAGACCCACCCCAGATCTCACTGTGCATTTTGAGGATGAAAGTAAATGTCATAATTGGAGAAATGGAAGGCTATTTATTTCCATTTTGTCTGATGTTTTTACATTGTTTGCTAGGAGGTGCGTCAGGGACTTGAATTAATTATAATTACTGAAGAGGCATATACTGACTGAGCAAATAAAGTAGTAAGCCCGTTTATGCCAGGGTTGTCTAATTATAGCCCAACTTTGGATAAGCGATATGTGCTTGAAAGATTCATTTTTAAAGGTTTTAGAACTTACTAAATAATGATTCAGTGAAATGTTTGAATTCTATCAATGAAGAACATCAAGTCTTAGAGTGATAAAGCAATCAGGAGCCTAGCACTGCATAGAAATTTGTGGGTCTTAAAGACCAGTTTAATCAAAGAAATGATATAATTTTAAGGTGAATATTTACATTTAAGAATTTTACAATGTTTAATCAACTGAAACGCTACAAAATATGTGTCTAGATTATTTCCTTCACTATTTTTCTGGCTCTGCTCTGAAATGCTTCACTGTCTCTGAAATGCAGTTGTCCATGGGGTAGTTGGGAGGGTTGTGCCAAAGTTTCCCTGTTGTTGGGATTATGGTGACGGCCAGTTGTAACCTTTGCCAGAGCTCTGCCATCTAGTAATGGAACCAAGCATGCATTCTCTGTTAAGTTTTAATGTTGGAAATTGGTACTAAATCTTAAAAAGACTCATTATACTGTGAAAATTGATAGAGTTTAAAACATGTAACTCTTCTTTATGGTCATAAAAAAACCTATTTTTACTTTTAAAGCATATTGATTTTATTATATAAGTGATTTAATAATAAAGAGGTCTCTAAACTTATGCTAGGTTCATGCAAATCACCTTTCCCTGATATTATCATCGTTATAGAAGCCATTGTTTGTGTAATTAAATGCAAAGTGCTGTGTAGCATTTAATGATCAAAGAATCCCACAGTGGCTATGAAAATTCAAAATGGACATTTTCCATGCTGTAAAGATGGCTTTAAGGTGGCTGGATTGTACCTGTGAGCACACATGCTAGGACATTGGGTAACCATCCACAGGTCAGGTAAGAGGAGAACACTGTGGCTTTTCTTCGCAACCTTTTTTTGTTGCCTGTGCCTCCCTTTGCTCAGAGAGACACTTTGTCCAGAAACCTGCCTAGCCTTAGCAGCGACTTAGACCATAGTAAGAAGGGTCACCAACTGCAACAGTCACAGGAGCAGACTCTTGCAGGAAAGATGCCAAGCACCAACCCAGGGCCTCTGCACAGAGCTGCACCCCAGCCTTACAAAGGCCTGGCATAGACTGCTATTACTTTGAAATAGATATTCTCATTTGTGTTTCATAGCTGAGGAAATTTGACTTTCAGAGAGGCTAGAGACTTGCTCATAGTTGCACAGTTCCAAGTCCAGACCAGTCCTTTGGCCTCTGTACTAAGGAGCCTAACACACCAAAATGATGGTTCCACCATCGTGGGAGAGTCTGTCATGTCAATAAAAGCTTTTAGGTCTGTGATTGTAAAGTAGGAAAACATATAGCAAACATAGTGGACAATGAGCATTTCATGAGCCTTTACTGTAGATCAGACAGAAAAGTGAGTGCTTCTGTGTGCAATCATATCACGCTCTCTCTATAACCCCATTAGGCCTGTTATTGTCCATGCTTTTAAAGTCTCTGTGTGTGTTTGTGTGTGTGTAGTGTATGCATTGTGTGTCCTTGTGCATGTATGTGGAGGTGAGAGGTTGACTCTGGTCCCTTCCTGTGTTGCTTTTCATTTTATTTACTTATTTTCTTAAGCCAGGCTCTCTCACTGTACCTGGAACTCACTGATGGCTAGATTAGTTGACCATACTGCACTACACCACTATGTTCAAATTCTGTTGTTATTTCAGACAGCGTCTTACTATATAGCTTTGGCTGACCTGGAGCTTGCTTGTAGACCAGACTGGCCTCCAACTCACAAAGATCTGCCTGCTTCTGTCTCCCAAGTACTAGGATTAAAACTGTATGCCACCATACCTGGCCCAATGCCTAACACCTTACATGGGTTCTGAAGATCCAAACTCAGGTCCTCATGCTTTGTGGATGAGGAAATCCTGACTCAAAAAGCTTAAGTTGCTGAAGGCCGGAATGTAGTGGCACTGTGTGCAGATGTGAGTTACATCCTGTGCTCTTCGTCATAACACTGCACACTGTGCTCCCGCCTGGCTTCCTTTATGATGGCAAAGATCCGAGAGACACCAGATCAGAACTTGACCTTGCTAAAGAAGAAGTGACAGTTGACGTTCTTGATAATAAAAGCTTAATGGAACCAAGGTTGGTGATTCTGAGGGAATTAATGAGATTTTGTCAATTTTATTTTAAGCTTGTCAGAAAATACAGTGTCCAGTGACAAACTGTAGAAATGTTTTTGACAAATTAACTTGACTACAGGTGCCAGATCAGGGAAATGTTAATTTAATAGCCTTTAAGCAGTCCAGATTTATTGAGGGGTAAGATAGCAGTACAAAGCCAACTCCATAGCTCTGAATGGATTTGTCATAGAATTTTATACAAAATCTATTTATATTCATTGCTGCTATTTTGAATGTAAAAAAAAAATGGGATAATTTTCTAAGCCCATAAAATGGTGGTGTTTAGAAGTTTTTCCTCCATTATATAGAACTTCTTTATTTCTCATAATTAGATAATCTAGCTTATGCTGGATTTTGTTTGAAAATATTACTTCTTTTCAAATGGAAGCCATTAAATATCCCCAGGGAAGTGAGCATTTGAGTGTACCAGATCTCACTTGTCACCTATAAAACACAGGTCCTTTCTGTGTCTTTTGAGGAGGTTAAGAAGAAAGGTGTCAGTAGAATGGCCTAGCAGCCATTTCTTAAACAGAATGTTTCCTTTCAAAGGCTACAAATAACCCTTTTATCAATTTGCATTATTATGTTATCTGGATACACTGATACATTTATTTCTGCATTAAAATTACATATAATGATCTGCTTGTGTAGTTGTGACTAATGGAATAATGTTGCCTGGTTTTTGTCTCTTTAATTGCAGAAGCCAAGCTGTCTGTCCTTTCTCTTTCCTTCCCTTGGCAGAGAAATTGAACACTTAGCAACAGTTTGGAGATCTGTTATTCAATTTATTATTGGAAACGTTGATGTTAAGTAGCCCTGCTAACTGAGTCTTGTGTTCTTAAGTCTTAGTTCAGTTGACTCACTTGATGTGAGTAGCTCCTAACTGAAGATTATTTTAAGCATGTTATGTAGCACAAGTTTGTAATCCCAGCAGCATGCGGAAAGCAAAGGTAGGAAGATCACATGTTTGAGGCCATTCAGGGCTACATAGTAAAACCTTCTCTCAGAAAGTATGTGTGTGTGTTGGGGTGGGGGTAGGCTTAGAGAGATGGCTGAGCAGTTAAGAGCACTGACTACTCTCCCAGAGGACCTAGGTTTGATTCCAAGTACCCACATGGTGGCTCACAATTGTCTGTACCTCCAATTTGAGGGGATCCAAAGCCCTCTCTGGCCACCTCAGGCACCAGGCACACATGTGATACACAAACATACATATACATAAATAAATACAGAGTTTTGGTGTTGTTTTATTTTTGTTTTGGTGTTTTTGTTTGTTTGTTTGTTTGTTTTTGTTTTTGAGACAAGTTTTCTCTATGTAGACCGGGCTGGCCTTGAATTTGGAGAGATCCGCCTGCCTCTACCTCCTGAGTGCTGGGATTAAAGGTGTGTACCACACCTAGTTTAACATAAAATTCTTTTTTAAAAGATTATTTGAGCTGGGTGGTGGTGGCAGTGGCGCTCACCTTTTAATCCCAGCACTCGGGAGGCAGAGCCAGGTGGATCTCCATGAGTTTAAGGCCAGCCTGGGCTACCAAGTGAGTTCCAGAAAAGGCACAAAGCTACACCTTTTTTGAGGGGGAGGGGAGAGATTATTTGAAACTGAGCAGCACCTATTGTTCTTTCTGCTTTCTGTATTTTGGAAATTATAAAGTGTAAATCTTGAAATTAGTTTTATGATTGGCAATGGATATATAGGTTATATATTTATATATTTAGGTTATATTTTATTTTAGTTAATGAGACAAATGGGCAAAGACATGGTATGAAGGGACTAATCCATCATCATGTTCAATGTTGTACATTTTAGTTAGTATTATTTACATTCCATGTAATAAATTATTTTTTAAGCTTTATGTTTGAGATTGGAAAATCTAGTTATTAGATTATTAATTAGATAGAATTGGTTCATGATGTTGATATTCTCTTGATAGGCTGAAAATGGTCTCAAAAGAATGAGCTTTTTCAGTGTATCATAAGGTACAAAGACTCAGATCCCTTGACCCAGTACAGTACACCCGGAATATGTACATACTTATATCAAAGAATGCTTGAGAGAATACAGCTTACAATAGTGGGATGTTTAAAATGCTCAGCTCTGTAAACTTCAGTGTAATGAAGTGTTTTCAGTCATTATTCCTCACCTGCTATATGTCAGGTCCTGTGTTAGGTGCAGGAGACATTTCAGAGAAGAGAGTGGTCTGGAGGAGCAGAGGCAGTCCGTTTATGTGGGAGAAGGAAGAAGAACGAGACATATAAGGCCTGTGTGCATCTTGGCAGGCTAACCCTGAACCTCTACCATACTTCAGGCCCGAGGAGCATACAGAAGTTGTTCCCTTTCTGTAATTGGCACATAAGCTAGTGAAGAAGGCAGAGGTAGATACAGAGAACAGTAAACTATAAGGTTGTGATGATCAAATTGCTAGGAAACAGAGGAGAGGCGGTTATTTTTGAACTCCCTTTCTTGAAAGAGACGTTTGAGTTGAAGGACACGGAAAGCCTTCATTTCTTGGTCAGTGACTGTGTGTGGGTGTGGTGGATATGAGATGAATTCCAGTGAGGAAGTAGAGGTTTGAAGAGGTGTCTGCTGCAGACCTTGGTTCAGCTCTACTCTGCATTGTTGCTGCGTGTTGTAGCAGTGAGGCGCTGGGCCTGGCTGATCAGGCTATTAGCTGCCATGCAGAGGCAGGGTTGCTAGTACTGAGCTGGTGGAGAGTTACGGTATGTTTCTGAGTGGCATGAACTGTGATTTGAGGGAAATTTTCTCACTGTGGGCAGAAAGGAGGTAGGGCTGTGGAGGGTGGGCTTCCTGAGGCAAGACAATTGGAGATGATGCAGTTTTCATCTAGGCCAGAGCCATGAGGGAAGAAGGAAGAGCAGGGCTTGAGAGACATTTGGGGCAAGAAAGAGTTATGGCAGTTCCTAGCCTGTGTGATGCAGTTTCCCAGTAGGTACAAAAATCCCTGTGAGTACACAAATGATGGGAGAGCTGATAATGGAGAACACTGGCTGAATGTAAAGTTTCACCAGCGTTTTCAGAGCCCTCGCTCGGTTGGGAGGCCCGAGGTCTGGACTTGTGTCAGCCCTGTGCGGATTGCCCCATGCAGGCTGCCCTTGTGCTGAGGAAGTGCTCTTCTGTTGCCTCAGATCTGCATCTCAGGGTTTGCCTGCTTTCCCTTGCTTAGAGCAGTTCTGGAGAGCATGGATCAGTTTCACATTTGTTGACATTATTTAAAAACAAAATTAAGATACAGATTTAGAACTTAATTGTTTGTATGTGTGTGAATTTACTTGTGCCACAGTGGATCCTCAGGACAGGTTCAGGGAGTCCATTCTGTTCTGGTACTAGGTGGGTCCCAGGTCATCCAGTTTGGCAGCAAGTGCTTTTACCTGCTGAGGCATCTCACCAGCTGGATTCATTGCTTTTTATTTTTCTTTAATAAAAATTATTTAACCCTGGGCCTTGCTTCTGCTAGGGAAGTGCCACAGTGGAGCTATAGTCCTAGCCCACGTAGTATGCTCCTAGTAGGTATTGACTTAATGCCTTAACATGGGGCAGCATTTCCAACATGGAACTTTGTTCTCTTATCTAATGCCCTTAAACCTTGAGTAGTTGTTATTCTTGCTATCTTTATCTCCTTGTTGTTGTTGTTGTTGTTTATAATTAGGGTATTTTGTTTCTAATTGTAAACACAGTGCTCACTTTAGAAAACACAAAGCAAAAAATTAAAGTCACTCATAGAATCCCCATGTCTCAGAAGGAACCTCTGCCCCATTTGTGTTGTACAGGACTCATGACTTTCTGTGGAAGCATGACTGAAAAGTTTCCTAAGGTGCCTCTACCAGGCCCTCCCAGGGTGATTGCTGGGCTCTTTTAGCAGTTTTTTATCTTTTCCTTCTTAGAGTGCTCACAACTGTGAGCCAGGAGACTGCTGAAGGGCTACTGAGCACCTTGTGTACTAGACCTGACCTTCTGGTCCCAGCATGGGTTTCAGTGGCTGTTTGTTGAAGGCATGAGAGAGGAGAAAGGTACAGCTGAACCCTTTCACCATGAAGCCCTCTCTTGTGCTCTAATTATGGCTTCATCTCCCCAATCCTGTACTGGAGAGCACATAAATTGCTGTATGACGTGATCTTTGTTTATTGCTAGTTGCTTTTTAATAGTTGGATGTTAGGTCTCTGGAATATTGCTTTCTTGATGCGTGATGAATACTTTTAATCCTTTGGTCACCTTATTTTTTTTTTATAAGTTAATTACATTCTATTATGTTGATGGATTGTTTTATATTTTAGATGATTTTCTCTAAATCTTGCAACACAGGGACTCTTAGTTGAGCTCACTGCCACCACCTGGAGCTTTTTCCGAAGAACCTCCTCATTAAAATAGGTAATTTCAAGATTTGTACAAGGCACTTTCCCAGGATGGAATTAGAAGATTAAAATGATGAAGTACTTCATTCATTTGCTAAGCATCTCTGTGTTTATTCTGATTTCATATGAAATGAGCAGGGTTAACAGCTGCTGGGTTTCCTAACTCAGCAATTATCCTGCAGTTTGGGGCAGAGAGGGCCTAGGAGGTGGGGTGGGGGTGTCTCAGTCTCTGTCTGTCCTGCTGCTCCAGGTAGAACTTTTGTTGTGTTCATGAGGACAGAGCAAAAGAGAGAAGGTGAGCTGCAGAGAGTGGCTTGGTGGCACTTGGACTGACTAAGGGGATGAAGGGTTGATATTCAGAACAGTGGCTTTGGAGTTACGATGGCTCAGGTTGAACCGTGGTTTTCCGTGTGTCATCTAGTAAGCTGCTCTGCACTTGGAAGCACATTGCGGTTTGGGAAGCAGAGTCACACTGTCTTCCCCAGTGGGCCTCCATATCTTGAGATGTCAGCCCTGTGGCCCTCAGGTGTGGTTCTGCAGGTGGAGGAGGGCTATGTGAGGATAAAAGGGGAAGGCAGTAAGCTGGCATGAAGGCTCAGTGAGTACAAAGGAAGTACAGTAAAGCAATAGACTAGGCCTCATAAGGAAGGTGTGTGTATGTGTGTGTGTGTGTGTGTGTGTGTGTGTGTGTGTGTGTCTGTCTGTCTGTCTGTCTGTCTGTCTCTATGTGTGCTTGAGTCTGTGTCTATGGAAGGGGGGTTTATTTGACTGGTTTACAGGATAGTTCAACAGTGGCTTTATCCTGGGGGAAAAGTCAAGAATCCACAAGTTGTTCAGTCCACAAGACTGGATGTCTCAGCAGTGCCAGTCTGCTGCTTGAGCCTAGAGGATTCCTGGAGAGCTGCTTGTTTTCAGTTGACTTTGGAGTCTGTTCAGCAACAGAGAGATAGACTTCCCAGTAGGAATGAGGACAGGCTTGCCAAGCAAGGCTTCCACCTTCTATGTCCTTTTATATGGGCTGCACTAGGAGAAGGAGCCCAGATTTAGGTTGAATCTCCCTACCTCAGAATCCAATTGGGAAGAATCCCTCAACTAGGCTGTGGTAGTACACGCCTTTAATCACAGCACTTCAGCTAGTTCTAGGACAGCCAGAGCTCCATGGAAAAACCCTGTCTTGAAAAACCAAAAAAGAAGAAAGAAAAGTTCCTCAAAGGTGTGCCAGCAGTTTGGATTTTAGCTTCAGGTTCCCACTATAGTCAGGTTGACAATCACGACTAGCCATCACACCCCTTCAGAAAGGCTCCATTGTTGTTTGTTCACCCTTTGCCTGCCTTGATATATATTATCAGTGTAGTTGCTGGAGAAGCCTTACTTAGCCGTTGCACTTATTATTTCTAAACTAAAAAGTATGCATGTGTACACAGACAG
Organism: Onychomys torridus; assembly: GCF_903995425.1. Classification (NCBI taxonomy): domain Eukaryota; kingdom Metazoa; phylum Chordata; class Mammalia; order Rodentia; family Cricetidae; genus Onychomys; species Onychomys torridus. The sequence continues at coordinate 4,433,427 of NC_050446.1, read as the reverse complement.
GCCATGCCTGTGAAGAAGACAGGGAATATTGTAGAGAGTTGACTTTGTTACTACTCACTTCATACCTTTAGACGTGGGGACAATCACTTGATCTAATGTTCATTGCTGGGTTGTAAGAGAAGTAACATTTATGTAAAGTGATTTTTAATCCAACTTTATCTTACTTTCCTTCTGATTTTTTTAATCTTAGAATGCTAGAATTATAAAGTGAAGCCATGTGATTGGCTAAATCTGTTTCCCTGAATGATCAGGAAACAGACCCATGAAAAAAGGGCAAGAGGGAGAAAAGAAATGAAGATCTATTGAGTGCCTGGAATAGGCATTTGGGCCATTCAATGTGTTTTGTTTGTTCATTTGGCATTTAGTGTAAGTGGGGATGAAGTTCCACTATGACAACCAGGCAGACCTCAAATTCCTAGGCTTAAGGATCCTCCTACCAATTAGCTGGGACTATAGACAGTGCCAGCATGTCTTGACGAACAGTTTCTTTTAGAGGGCCTTTAGTGTGCCAAGCACAGTGCTAGGCATTGTGTATGAGCAAAAAGCAAAGAGATAGTGTCACTGCTCTGGTGGGCAAAGCATGTACTAAAAATGAACATAAATAAAGGCATCATCTTAAATTGTTAAGAGGTGCAAAGAAAATGAGCAGGGTACCTGTGGGAGAGTAACTGAGACGCACTTCTCTCTATAGCATCAGCAGCAAAGGAGCTGTGAGCTCTGGCATCAGTCCTCACAAGAGTCTTATCATTACCATTTTACATGTAAGGAGCAGAAGCCAAGAGCACACATGAAAGGATGACAAGTGATGGAGCACAGCCTTCTAGATGTAGTTAGTTGTGCCCAGTGAGGTCTTCGAAGTGAGAGATGCAGATAATATGCACAGATGTGTGTTCAGACATACGTCCTGGGAGCACTTCCAGGCCAAGGTAGCTAAACCCTGATGGACAGGAAGTGGAGTTGGCATTGGGTGATGATGGAGAAGTGGGTGGGTACCAGACCTATCAGACAGTGCAGTGAGAGTTTGGACTTTATTCATTGTCATTCACTCACTAGAAAAATTCAAACAGGATTATAATGTGATTGGCTCTCAGGGTCAAGTCCCTCCCTCACTCTTCAAATCAAAACTAGGATGTACTTATAGTAAGGAGCACTCTACTGGTGTGCGTGTGTTCAGGGAAGTGTGTGTGTATGTGTGTGTACACATGGAATTGTTTTGTAACTACCTTTACACCATGGCTATTTAGCAGATTCTCTGTGGCTGTGACTTGCATTATGATGGATGGCATGGAGTATCCTTTCATGTTTTTATTGACCACTTGTATATCTCCTCCAGAGAAATTTCTGCTCAAATCCTTTGCCAGTATCTTAATTGGATTATCTTTTGTGTTGCCTTGTGCGAGTTCTCAGCATGTTCAAGATGGTAGGCCCTTACCGGATGAATGGATTTCAGCTCTTCCCCTTCTGTGGGTCACCTTTTCATGTTCTTGACAGTATCTTAAAAATTTGATGAACTGATATATTTTTTTGTTGCTTATACTTTGTGTCATTTAAAGAAATTTGTGCCTAATTCAAAGTCATGAAGACTTCTCCTACTATGAGTTTTATATTTTTACCTCTTACATTTGGATCTTTGTATATGCTATGAGGTAGGAATGCAAATTCATCCTTTTGCATGTTGGTCTTTGGTCATCCCGATGCTGAAAAGACCATTCTTCTCCATTGAAACAGTTTTGCAGTAGTTGTCCTAGAACTTACTAGTGGAGTAGAAAGACAGTAGGAGGAGAAAGAATCTGGGACATGGGTAGCTGCTGTGGTGGTGGTACCACAGCTGCAACGAGGAGGTTGATGTTGTAACTTGGGGTAGGAGGGAATGGGGAACAGTAAAGTGCACCAATGTAAACTTGAATTGTCTGTGCTCTTTCCTTTTTATGGCGCACTGGACATGCTTGTGAGTAAGGAAGACTGTGAGCCAAGACTGCCAAGCTCTAGTCTCTGGTGAGGAAAGGGGATGGCCCGGGCCATGTGGAGCAGAGCAGGAGAGGAAGCTATGGTTGAATCATTTGGAACTAATGGAACAGGAATTTTTTTTTTTTTTTTTTCAAGAAAAGAGGAAATAGCAGTTTGGAATAGTGGGGAAAGGACTATCTACATGGCCCCCAACCTTGAGGATTATAAAAAAGAATACTGAAGAGCAGGACATGGTGGAATGTGCTTGTAACTGCAGCCAAGGCATGTGGATCATGAGTTTGAAGTCACTGTGGGCAGCAGGGCAACTTGGGAGGTACAGAGGGGAAGAGAAGAGAACTAGGAAGAGTGAGGACACAGGGGAGAAAGCAAAGCAGTCTTGCTTGGAGAGAATGGCAAAGGAGGCCTGCCCTCCCCAGACATAGCTTTTGCTTAAGGTATAGAAGTAGAAGAATGTTGAAAAGGCAGCTTGGATGTGTTGCTGACTAATGCCAGTGCTCCAGAGAGCAAAAAAGGAGAATGCAGAGAAAGGAGGGCTGAATGTGTGGAAAGAATCGGGAGTGCCTAGAGTCATGTGCGTTGAGCAGTAAGAGAAGAGCAAGGACCCTTGAACTTCTGTGGCACTTAAGGAAACAAGTGCACTGCCCAATGGAGTTAGTACCCTAAGTCTCAGACACATAGACAAGCTCTTGGTCCCAGTGTGAGTGCCTCCTCTTCAACCTCTCTAGGAGAGACATGCCTATACCAGGGAAGGCAACTGATGCCAGGGTCTGTTAGTATGTCCTCCAAGGGCAGAGACTTGCTAACAAACCTAGTCTGTCCAAGCACTAGCTCTGCTCATGCTTGTACTTGTCTTCTAGAGCACACACACCTTCCTGAACACACACCTTGAGACTGGCTAGGCTCAGAGTAGGTCTGTGTAGGGTAGGATATGGCTGTGTTGACCCAGGCCAGCAGAGTTGTGCTAGGACTCACAGTGCCTGAAAGACCGCAGCTGTATGCTTTACTTTCTCATGCATGTGCTCCCTCCACAGGGCCATGTGGGTACAACTGCAACTAAGAAGATCGACGTCTACCTCCCCCTGCATTCAAGCCAGGACAGACTGCTGCCAATGACCGTGGTGACAATGGCCAGTGCCAAGGTGCAAGACCTCATTGGGCTCATCTGTTGGCAGTATACAAGTGAAGGACGGGAGCCAAAACTCAAGTAATCCTTTTTCTTCTCACCTACTCTAGTTCCTAGTGGTCTCCTAGCCACCAAATCTGCATCCTTGGGCATGTCAGTCTCTCTAGACATTAGCCAGAGAACCAGATTTTCATACTGATAGAGCTCAGAGTACTCTCCAGCACTCGAGAGGCAGAGCCAGGCAGATCTCTGTGAGTTCGAGGCCAGCCTGGTCCACAGAGTGAGTTCCAGGATAGTCAAGGCTACACAAATCCTGTTTTGAAAGACAAAAACCAACCAAACAAAAAATTATAGAGGACCTTAAAAAAACTCATTTATGTACATTATATCTACCGATATTGTCTGTAGAACTCTTAACTTAGATATATGTTTAAAACATTCTCAATTTTAAAATAACTTATAAATAAATAGATTGCATATTGGCATACATTTTTATTTTTTTATTAAATATTCTTGAAGAACACTAAATGAAATTGTTATTAGGTGTGTGTGTGTGTTTGTACATATACATGCATGTGTTTGTACATATACATGCATGTGCTTGTACATATACATGTATGTGCTTGTATATATGCCCAAGTGGCTGTGGAAGCCAGAAAACAACCTTCATTGTCATTCCTCAGGAGCTGTCCACCTTGTTCTGTGAAACTGTCTCTCATTCACCTGGAGCTCACCTATTACTCTAGGCTGATTGGCCAGCAAGCCCCAGGAGTCCTGTCTGGCTCTACCTATCGAGAGCTGGGATGTCATGCATGTACTGATGCACCCAGATTTTTCCTGAGTGCTAGAGGGTGGAGACAGAAGGATCCCAGGGTCTTGCTAGCTAGTTTACTTAGCCAGTTCAATGAGAGGCCCTAGTAGGGTAAAGATTTGTAGAGGAATAACCCAGATATTGACCTCTGTCCTCCACAGGTCACATACACACCACATATAGCACATACACACATACATAAATAAATGCCACTAAAAGCAGAAAAATGTCTGCAGCTTTCTCAATAGCCAGGGAAATATAATTAAGCTTATCAGTTAAACATAGCACAGAGTGGCTGGAGAGATGGCTCAGCAGTTAAGAAGAGCACAATGCTTGCTCTTCATTGGACCCTGGTTCAATTCCCAGCATCCACATGGCACTCAAAACTGTAACTATAGTTCTTGGGCACCTGGTGCCTTCTTCTGGACCCTGCAGGCACTCAAAGCACATGCTACACAAACATACATGCAAGTAAAACATCCATACACATAAAATAAGTAAAGATGTGAAATAAGAAAGAAAATAAAGAAGCAAAAGGACTTAGCATGGTGGTGCCCATGCTCCTGGCTCGTGGAGACGGAGGCAGGAGAATTGCTGGAAACTTCGATCTTGCCTGCAGTGCGTAGTGAGTTCAAGGCCTTAGTGTCAGACCCTGTCTCAGAAACATACATAAAATATGTTTATTCAGATGAATTATGAATGATTAATGCCAACAGAAACTCACCTATTAAATATATATCATTTATGGCATTAAATTTCAGCCTTTAGTGTTATGATGCTCTCTCATCACGGCACAGCATCTAGAAGTTACCTCTCCTCCTCTGCTTGTAAGTCCTTCTCCCCGTCCCTTCCCGTCACCAGGTGCTCAGCTCAGCTTTCAGGAGGAATGGGAAAGTAGCTGGGGAGCTGATAGAGTCAGACAGGAGAATTGTTTGTTTGGTTTGTTCTTCCAGACAAGATTTCTCTGTGTAGCTCTGGCTCTCCCAGAACTCCATCTGGAGACCAGGCTGGCCTCAAACTCACAGAGATCACCTACTTCTGCCTCCCAAGTGCTGGGATTAAAGATGTGTGCCACCATGCCTGGCTTCAGATAGTAGAATTTAAGACAAAAACATACCCATTTTGGCAAAGTCCATGGTGAAATAAGGAATGACTCATCTAGGTAACATAATAATCCTGTGTTCAACTAGCAACACGCATCAAAGGAAGAGACCACCAAGTCTTTGATGATGCTCTTCTGAAACAGGCTGTTCCAGTACACTCCTGCCAAAGCCTGTCAGCCAGGCGAGGGGCCAGCAGAGGGTCAGCCGAACAATGTTTAACAAAAAGCACACAGCCAACCCCATTACTTTATGTACTGATTCTAAAAAGCAAATTAAAAATGTTATGCAGCATTAAAAGAAAGGATACTAGCCAGGCAGTGATGATGCATGCCTTTAATCCCAGCACTCGGGAGGTAGAGACAAGCAGATCTCTATGAGTTGGAGAATATCTTGGTCTACAGAGAAGGTTCCAGAAACCCTGTCTCAAAAAAACAAAAAGAACTCTATGGACCGGGGAAAATTTGTAAGAACAATTAGGAGTTGGGGGAGATAATTTAAGCACATAAATAAGTCACAACACATTATTTAAGAAAAGAAGACAAAAAATGTATTGGAGCAGCACATGGGATCACAATACTTTGTCTACTTAAGCTATTATGTATACAGAACACTAGACTTAAAAATCATCTGTTTTTAGCTTCATCTCTCCCTCATCATCCCTCACTTCACTGGTTAAATAACTAGTACTACACACTGACTTATTCACATTGATGCAGCATGCTCAAATAGGAGAACATTAAAATGTCTCAATTTGTCTTACCACAAATTAAAAGAATAAAAAAGAAAAACCTTTTAAATTCACAATTGCATTCCTGAACACCTTTTCCTGGCATACATATTTAGGGAATTTAAATCGCAAAATACACATAATGAAATTTTTTGTATTTATAAATATATGTATATTTCATTTGGTAATCTAGAATAATTTAGCTTCCTTATTTTCATAGTTGGTGAGAAGAAGCTTTTGCTCTTTTTAAGCAATAAATGACAAACTAAAAGATTTTTTAAAAAAGAAACTTGAAAGGAAGGTTCAATAGGTGGTCAGTTTAGGCTCTGTGTAGCTTGGGACCCTGCTAGGGTGATCTCTTGTGTTCCTTTGTCAACTTCTGTAACTGAGCATGGCTTTCAGTGGTGTATTCCTTCAGGAACTCCATGTGCTCACATTTCAGTAGTCACCCTATCAGTGCATTTCGAATTGCCAAGTTAGGCCTGACTTTCAGGTGTTTGCAGTTTGTCTGTAACACTATATTCCTTAGTCCTGTTTGGTGTAAGCCAGTCTGTAAAATAAATTTCTGAAATCCCTGCCTGTCGGGCGGTGTGGGAAGGATTTTCTTTTCAGCCTGTTAGTGTTGATGTGCTGGAATAGATCCTTATTTGGTCTTTCCCCAGTGGGCTGGTCTGTGGAAGAGAACTTCATTCACTGGGGCCAAATTGCTAGATGCATGTAAGAGCTTTCCTCCAATTTTGGTTTGATTGTCAAGAAAACCATTTATACAAGAGTATTGTTCAGCTGCCCCTGTGCTGTGAAAACTACAACAGCCAACTGGCCCCAGGGAAGGAATGGAGTGTTTGGCAGGGATTCTTGGCATCCTTGATTCTTTCTTGTGTTCGTTAATTCTTGTGTAACATCAGACTATGGGATTTAGCTTGATTTCCTGGTTATTTTAATGTACTGATTCTGAGAAAAACAGTGGGAAGACACTAACTGAAGCAACTTCAGTCTTTCTACATGATTAAATTGAACAATTTAGACTTCATTATTCACATTTATTGAATTTGCTCAGAAACTATAGCTTATAAAGTTTTGTTTAGATTTGGGTGGCTTACTATAATTTCTTTGTACATAGTCCATGATTTGGGGGGAAAAATTCCCTCCAGCTTGTAGATCTCAATATGTACTTACTACAGCAATGCATTTGATCACTTGCTGATGCCTTGGTTGAAGGATGAAGAGACACAGAGTAAAGCTCCACTCCAAGATCTCTTTATGCTGTCTGGGCTGCTTGCAAACTCCTGGGCTCAAGCAGTCTCAAGTCTCAACCTCCTGATTGCTGAGACAGTAGGTGTGCTCCACCATGCCCAGCTGCTTCCCTTGTTTTTTCACAGAATGACATTACACTGTTTTCCCCACTTTCATGTTTGCACTGAAGAGTATCTCTTCCTTCTGATATTTTGGCCATCACATAGAATGTCCATATTCTCATGCAGGTTTGTGTGCATAGGAATTTTCATCTCATTTGGCCGAGTACCCAGGAAGCTTGTGTTGTAAGACCCTGTCAGCTGTATTTCAGAAGGCTCTGGCCATTGATATTCCACTGGTGAGCACTGAGAGTTCTGTTGTCCCTCACCCTCTCAGCATTCAGTGTGGTTGTCATTTGGACTTTATTCTTATGGGTGTGCAGTGGTCATCCCACGTATTGACTTGTACTCCTCTAATAATGGATGATGCTGAGCATTTTATATTTGGTTGCTGTTTGGCTGCTTTTTGCTCATTTTGAAATTGAGTTGTTTTTTTTATTGTTGAGTTTTAAGAACTCTTTGTATTTTTAGATACATTGTCAGATGCTTTGCAAAGACTTTCCTCCCAATGTGTGTTTGTCTTCTCTTCCTTTTAGTTGCATCTCTTGTAGAGTAAGTGTTTAAATGTCGGAGACCCGTTCTTTCTCTCACAGGTGCTGCTTTTGGTGTTCTTCCCATTTTGTTTAATTGTATGTTGTGTGTGTGTGTGTGTGTGTGTGTGTGTGTGTGTGTGTGTGTGTACATGTGTCACAGCATTCATGTAGAGGTCAGAGGACAACTTGTGTGTACATGTGTCACAGCATTCATGTAGAGGTCAGAGGACAACTTGGGGAAGTCAGTTTTCTCGCTATACCTTGGGCTTCTAGGGATCGAACTCAGGTCCTCAGGCTTGGTGAGCATCCTCACCTGCCAAGCCATCTTGCTGGTCCTGGAGTTCTATCTAAAAGGTCCTCATTATATCCAGGGTCACCTAAATTTTTCTCCTACATTTCCTTCTAGAAGTTGTGTGACTATGTGCTTTATGTTTAGATGGATGAACCTGGATTAGGATGTCTCAATGGTAGAGTGCTTCCCTAACATGTACAAGGAGTTAGGTCCTGGGTTCAATCCTCAGTGCTACAAGAAGGAGACAGAGAAAAGAATATGCCTTGGATTGAGCCTGGCTGGGAGGTCTGGGTTTGGTCGCCTGGTCTCTATGTGCATAGCTTGTTCCTCAAGCACCATTTAGGAAATAATTGTTCTTCTCCATTAACTGCCTTTGCCCCTGAAGATCAGCTGCTTCTGTCCTGTAAGGTCTGCTAAAATAGTCCTTAGTTAATCTTTCTCCTTTAGAGCAAGAATGGAGCAGGAGCTTTTGAATAACACCCATTTGTGCAAGAAAAAGAAAACTTGGTGAGGTTCACCCTGTCAGAATCCTGAGATATACACCAGCTCTTCACACATAGCCACACTTATTCTGCTTTATAGATAACTGAGGGATTTTCAAGGGTAGTTTTGACTATTCCCGTTTCTTTTGCACAGACTTTGGTCATATGTTGTGACTCTTGAGCACACTAGAGTACTCCCCTTCCCTCCTTTTTCTGCAGTTCCTGAGACACTCATCGTTTCTCTGGTCAGTGATAGGTGAGCTACTAAAACCCTGAAGAGTTTGCAGTGCTCTGGAGCAGTGTGCCTGTAGAGATTACTGCTATGCCCAGTCGTGAAAGTGTCAAGCTACAGCCACAGTGTCAGCCATCTACAGCTCTTGAGGAAAGTTGGTGGTTTTCTGCAGTCAAGAGCTTGTCTCATTAAGCACCAAACATCACATTTTTCATAGATGCTTGGAAACATATTAGCATCTTTGTCTGTACTCTTTGTCAGAGTACAGTATAGTAGTTAAAAGTATAAAGTACAAAGCCATAGCCTTGATTCTAAATCTGGTGTTACTGGAACAGCATGTTCTTGAATGTGTTAACTTAGATTCCCAGCAGTATAGTGTTCTTGTGTATAAAATGTAGTGCACGCTGTAACAGATTATTATTAAAAAAAAAAAAGAGAAAATCCATGGTAAACATGTTTCTGTTGTTGCCACATACCATTACCATAGCCAGCTACACTTACAAATTTCTAGCATTCATTCAACACAGGAGTATGATTTAATACTGTCTTATTACAAGTGATTTATACCTGGAGTTTTCTCCAGTCCCGCCTGGGCCGCAGCCGCTCAGACCCAAATAAGCACACAGAGGCTCATATTAATTAAAACTGCTTGGCTATTAACTCAGGCTTACTTCTGACTAGCTTTTACACTTAAAATCAGTTTCTGTTAATCTATATGTCATCACATTTTCCGTGGCTTTACCTCTGTGCCATTACATGCTGCTCCCTGGACGGCAGGCTGGCATGTCCTCTTCCCAGAATTCTCCTTGTCTGCTTATCCCACCTATCCTTCCTGCCTGGCTACTGGCCAATCAGCTTTTTGTTTATCAGTCACTCAGAGCAACACATTCACAGCATACATAACATCCCACAGCAGTGATTGATTGTGCCATGGTGTGATACTCTGCTGCCACATAAATGAGTCCCAGTATTTAGGCAGGTTGGACTTTCCTTGATGTCTCCATCTAGCTTTGCAGTTTGATGTCTTTGGTCCATTCTTTATCTGTCTCTTCTCACACTGAGTGCACACCTCTATCTATTCTCCCCTTTCTACATCACCATTAGAGTCCTCCTTAAGAACCATTTGCTCAATGCACTATTATTAGTAAGTAGCCCTTCCCCTTTTGCACTCCTAGCTGTGCTCCTGTGCATGTTAAGGCTCCCATTTAAAGCTGGCAACACCTTATGCATTCCTACTATTCTCTAGTCAGAATACGCCTTTCTGCCTTCTTCTCTGGATATCTGCCTAATCTCCAGAATCCTGTGTGTCACCTATGCATCTCTACTCCTCACCTTTGGCAGCCACTCACATTTGAAGATTTTACTCTCCATTCCTTCCGCAAATAGTTTTGGAGTGCTAGGCCCTAGATATTAAGGAAGGATAAAATGGAGAACAAGAGAAATGCCATCACTTCACTCAGAAATTTACAGTGTGTTTGGTAGAAGAAATTATCAAGTGTAATAGCACTCTGTGTCTGGCTCATTTCATTTACCATTTGTATTCATCCATGCATTTCCCCAACACTCACTAAGTGTTTTGCTGTATCTCAGGCATTCTGCTGCTGTACAAGTGCTGAGTACAGCAGACATGGACTCTCTTTCCTGAATTCAACAGTCTCATAAAGGAAGTAGGCAAATAAGTGAAAATTTTTTCAGATAATGAAGCTGAGTGCCTAGCCTGAAGTCAGGGAGATTCTCTGGGAATGGGCAGCAGAAACCCTTGGGTCAGAGAGGCCCTGTAGATGAAAGAGTGTGGCAGCAGACCCAAGGCAGGAGGAAGCAGTGCCCGTGTGATTGGAGCACAAGGGAAGGCATGAAGAAGAGAATGCGTGAAACTAAGAGAAGCAGACAGCTTCTAAAGGACTTGAAGTGGAACTCCCAGAATGTAGGGGGAGAAACAGTGTCCAAGATGACCCCTCATTTCAGACCTGGTTGCCTTATGTGCCGTGGTACCCTGTGTTGTGATAGGAAGCCTTGGAAGAGTCTGTCTTGGTTGATTTCCCAAGCACAGGATGGTGTGAGTTTAGCTTTCTGCAAATTGATTTGGTGGTCCTTTTGGTTATTGGAGTTCAGAGGAGAGAGACAAACTGGGAGGGAGACTTTGAGAACAGTTAATATCCAGAGAGTTCTAGGGACATGTGAATAAGCTTTCTGTCTGGAGCATTGTCAGCCCAGGTAAGAAAATTCACTTACATGTGTATTTATATAGTAACTTAAGTATAGTATAGTTATTTTTAGGTAGGATAGTTAGTAGTGTGATTCCTTTTGACTTTTCCAGACATCCTTACTGTTACTTTACCCTCTTTCTTCCTTCTGTATTTATCTTTTTTCTCTCCCTAATTAGAGTCCCCCACCATTTTCCCCATTTTATTTTTTTAATTTTATGTATATGGATGTTTTATCTGCGTGTATGTTGGTATATCACTTACATGCTTGGTGTCCATGAAGGCCAGAAGAGGGCGTAGGATCTCCTGAGACTAGAGTTTCAGACAATTGTGAGTTGCTATGCAGGTGCCGGAGCTAGGACCCCAGTCCCCTGGAAGGGCAGCCAGTGCTCTTAACCGCTGAGCCATCTTTCAAGTTCCCATGTCCTGATTTAAATGATAGATACAGAGTTACTGCACAGGACATTCCAGAAATGACAGAATTAGCAAATAAGAATGTTAATATAGTTGTTATAAACTTGATCAAGACAGCAGAGCTCTGTACAGAAGCATGATGAAAATGGGTAAGGTATGAAAACAAGAAGGGCCTTGGATTTGAAGAGGATGGCAGAAGTTCTTCAGAGAGAAAGGCTGAGTGTAGCTACAAAGGTTAGCTGCCAGCAGTTCCAGTTAGCCGCCAGCAGGTGTTTTCTCAAGAATGGCTGTCCTGGGGAAATAGAGACACTCCTGTGTGAGGCTGCTGTGCTTTCACCCTTAGTTTTTACTATTCATTTTATGTAGGTTCTGGAGAAACAGAAGCTTTGACAGTCTTAATTTTTCTCCCCTGACTTCAGAGACCAACCTCTGAGCTACAGTCTTCTCAATGTCCTCTCACTTTCCCTTACAGCAGACTCTGACTGTTGATCTGCCATCGCAGTAAACACCAGGGGCCTGGTGTTGAGAGTTCTGGACATTTCAGAATAATGTGTTCTTTTCTTTTTCATTAAAAGCAAAACAGAACAGTAAGCTTTTGCCTGTGGTCATCACACTATAAAGGATTTTTCCCCTACATTTCCAAAAAATGGGTGCATTTTTATGAGTGTATAAGTTGAACATGCCAGATAAAACCTGGCAAAATCTGGGATGCTTCCTGGAATGCTCCTAAAGTTTTTATGTATGAACTAAATGCTATCCATATATAGGCTGCAGGTTTCTATCACTTCATAAAAGCCACACCAGTCTTTGAACAGAAAATGAATATTGGTCAACTCAGTGAAATACATTTTCCCAATGAAAAAAAATTTTTACATCAGTTGTTGATATATAAATAAGTGAAACCAAGTTGCTATATTCACTGAAAGTTTGGTTCATTTCTCCATCCCTTCTGCCCCAAGGCTATCTCTGACCATAGGCTCCATTTTACTCCTGTTCAGTGTTCAAACCCCCATCCCATCTTCTTACAGTGTGGTTGTTTCTCCTCCCAGGCCTACCCATCATTAAGACTGAGCTTCTTGTTGCCCTCTTCCTGCTTGTTAGTCTTGATTATTGTGTTTTTAGGTACCAGTCAGACAGGAACTTAGGGTTTCCCTGCCTCATGCTCTCTGTGCCTCATTGTATTCAGAAGATGAAAACTTGAAGAAATCTTGGCAAAATGAGAATCCTTTTTCATGCTAGACACTGTAATGAAAACAGTTATTTAATCTTTATAAGACCCTTGTGTGGCAGATAGGATTATTTCCTATGTAATTCTAGAGTTTCATAGTACAGTGGGCACTTCAAGCCTGTGGCTGTGCTGAGAAATAAGTTACCCCAGGATAGTGAACCACACCTGTGGCCAAAGCACTGGGAGTTCAAGGGTTGGGAAGTTAGCCCATCTCAGAGTTTTTGCTAACTCTAAGGAAAGGAAACCGAGAGCAGGACATTTGTAAAGTACAGAAAGTAGAAAGGAAATCCCCCTGTGACAAATGTTTCTATAGCCTTTGAAAATGCTTTGTACAGTTATTTATAGTCTTTGTGAACACAATTAAATTTTTTATATAGCTGCAATCATTTCTCATTTGTTTTTATCCATCAAAAAATGGGATGCCAGTATTCATATCTTAAAGGACTGTAGAAACACCCCCCACCCTCCCAGAAACTATTCATGGTGACACATTCCCCCCTCCCTTTGAGAAGCCATGCATGGTGGCACATGTTTGCAATGTCAGCATTGGTAGCAGAGGCAGGAGAATTGGGATCTTAAGGACAGCTTTGGCTACATACAAAGTTTAAGGCCTGCTTGGGCTGCATGAGACCTCTCTTAAAGCAGCAATCTCCCCTTCCCCCTTGACCTCCTTGTCTGCTGCTTTCTCCTTTGTCTGAAGCTGCCACGTCTGATGAGTGATGCCCAGAGCACCCCATTTGTCTGATGGCTACCCCTCCTTCTTTAACACATACTAATTAATCATATCTTTTACTTTTGTTCAGAGTAACTCCATCTACATATTCATATACTCATTCACTTAACAAATATTTGTTAAGTACCGTCTAAGTGCCTGCCATTTTATTCTTCAGTAAGCGTGGAGAGGCTTAGAAGAGCCCATGCTCTTTGGGAGAGCAGACGCATAAATAGGGAAAGGAGCTTTGTAACCATGGATGTGCAGAAATGGTGACCAAGAAAGAGAAAGCTAGACTGACTTGGATCCAAGTGATTGTAGAGAAATCAAGAAAACCCTTTTTCACACAAGATGGAGCTCAGAGAGATTTGTTTAGTGATTGAGTTACACTAAGCCTGGATGGTATTCATCCAGAATGGAGTCATAAGAAGCCCATATTTCCCTGTGTTAAAAGCTCCAGCATTGGAATTTGTAGAATTTGTTGGCAGGACCAGAGCTGCTTTTTTCCCCTCCCGTTTCAAAACACCACCCATTTCTGATTGATCAATAAGTTGAAAAACAGTGTGTCTGTGAACTGGATCATCATGAACTTGTTTCCCCTCTTCTCTGTTTCCACTCCCCTACTGTAGTTATGAGGAGGATCACATAAATCTCTCCAAGTTTATAATTAAAAACAAGACCAAAAATTAATGTGTCGTGTTTCCTTCTCTTGAGACACCAAGTAAGCATGGGTCCCCAAGCACCTTGAGAAGCATGGCTTTACCCAAAGAATTGGTGGGGTCAAGGAATTTTTGGCTGCCTGGGTTTGAGTGTCAGCTCTGTCACTTATGTGTCATCTAGTGCTGAATGAGCCTCTTAGCCCCAGTAAGCCTCAATTTTCTGATGTAGAAAATAGAGACAATGACTGACTTCACTGAGTTGATGTGCAAATTCAGTGGATGGTCAAGGCCAGTTGCCCAATGTGGTACACAGTAACCAGTGCACACAGCCAGTGACATTGACTTGTCCTAGGAGCACTTAACGCGGAGTCTTAAGCAGTTTCACAAGTGAAAACACAAGGATGATTGCTTTGTAGAAGCTCAAGGGAACCAACAGGTCTGTGCATAGAGAGGGGAATGGTCACCATCTCCTTCTATTCTCAGTTGAAGGCTTAGAGCCCCATTTGCTGATAACCCTTGTCAATGACCTCACTCCTCTTGTATGATCCCTGAGGAGTACTTCTTAGGACAGACTGCACAGAGTAAACATGATGTAGATGCCTTACTTTGAATAACTTACTTGGCAGTTTGTATGTCAGAATCGGTGAGTTAAACCCTTGGTTTACTCTCAGACCTGGGCTTGTAGTATTTGTTGAATTTGTTTCTTCAGGGACTCAGCAGCATCCCATGACAATCAAAGCAGGATTCTTGTGCTATCAGTTTTGGGCTTTCTGCTTTGATCAGTAGGCTTACTATTTGCCCTTGAACCGCTGTGGTGCTGAGAAATCATGGACATTTCTCAGATTGATTTACATGGCAATAAAGAGTCAGTGTTGTCCATTGCTTGTCCCATCCGCATCTGTCCTACTCATACAACCCTAGAGGCACAGCAGCCCCATTGACTTAGAGACGTGCCTGCCTGGAATGAGATGCTGGGGTCACAGCTGCCCTGTTGCTCTACTGTGCATCCATAAATAAAGGGCTGACAGAACTCTTCAAACTGGTCCCCATCTGACTTTACTACAGTCATCTCACATTTATATTCTCCTTCTGTTATGCTAGGCTCTATACATCACCAAATTTAACCCTGAATTAGGCTGTTAGGGCCTCATTATGGATGTGGAAATTGAAAGCCAAGGTGAAGCTTATTCTGAAATCACAAAGCCCAAGAACCATGGAGCTGAGACTTGAACTCAGGTCCCTCTGACTGCAAAACTGTGAGTTGGCACTCTCCTGAAGCATTTTCCTCTTCTAAGGAGTGTCTGCTTTGCACTTATTTTGTGGTTGACAGCTTGCTGTAAAGAAACAGAAGTTCCTACACTGACACAAGAATTTTATATTTCTTACCAACATTGCAAACACATGAAATGTAAAGTGACAGACATTGCCAGATTACTTTCTTGTTATCAATCCATTTAGCAGATTTATAGTTTCCATTAATTTTCATCTGTCCCTATTACTTGTGTTATATAATAAATACGTCTCAGCCTTGACAGACACACTGAGTGTAGATCACCTGAAGTAGACTCTCTCAATAAGCAGAGTTGCAGCTAAAGATAGTGAATTAACTGGGAAAACTGCAAATCAGGTAGTCAGCGCAATAATTCCTTGTCACATCCAATCGATAAACTTTGTAAATCAACTCATTTAATTCCAAAAATGATCTATATAGATCAAGCAACCAATTAAACAATTAGCATACACTTTGCAATTAATTAATTAAAGCATCAATCATGTAATTAAAATTCCAAATTTGAGCTGCAGAATTTAGAATTCTCCTGCCTTCTGAACTATTAGATAATACTTCCGAAGCCAGCGTACCTAAATGCTAGCAGGTTTTCAATTTCCCAGTCCATTCTGGAGCAAGCTGTCTTAAAGTACTTACAGTGGTTTCAGCATTTGTTCATTGACTTACCTAACTTACATATTGTCAAGGCCTCCTATATCCCAGGCTAGCTATGTGGCCAAGGACAACCCTGAACTTGGGATCCTCCTGCCTCTACCTTCTGAGTGCTGGGATCACATCTCTGATTTGTGCAGTGCTAGGGTTTGAACCCAGGACTTTATGCATGTTTGACAGGCGTTGCCAACTACACCCTAGCCTCATTTCGGCTTTTAGATCATGTTGGTGTAGTGTCCTGTCATTGTGAACAAATTGTCTTTTTATTGTCCCTCAAGGGAAAGGTATTTGTTGATTCTAAAAGGGCAAGGCTAGAATCTGGAGGTCCTGGCTGGACATGATAGAGAAACGAAACACGTCCAAAAGTGGTCAGAATCAGGATCAATCAGGATCAATCAGGATCAATCAGGCCGTTTGCTTTTATTCAGCTAAGGTTTTATGGTATTTGGAATTAGATCCTACCTAAAGAGTTAGTTATTTTTTAGGGAAAGGAGAACCATGTAACTGGTCATGGTTACCAGGCTTATTTGTACATCAACCCCCACCCACCCCCAGTCCTTTTTCCTTTGTTTGCCACTATGTTCTTGTACTATAGTGCTTCCGTCCCACTCCTGTATTATGAGCTTCCATTTTTGTTTTTAGTTTGGTTTGGTTTTTGTTTTTTGAGACAGGGTTTCTTTGTGTAGTTCTGGCTCTCCAGGAACTCACTAGTAGACCAAGTTGGCCTCAAACTCACAGAGATCTACCTGCCTCTGTCTCCTGAGTGCTGTGATTAAAGGTGTGCGCCGCCATCACCCAGCTAGATAAGGCTGGCATCAAATCTCACTTTTCATCTCAAGGATTGAATTCTAGGTCTTACTTATCTCTAATATGTGTTCAGTTTATGTTGGGGAAATGACATAATATGAGGGCACCTGTTGTATTGCCAAGTGTTTTCTCCTTATCAATGAACCAGGAGTTAAGGGTTCCCAATGCTTCCCAGGCTGAGGGTAGAGAGCAGCAGGGTCAGTGTGCTGGCTGGGCTCCATGCCGTCTGGTCTGCATGTTCCTTCCCTACAGTACTCATTTACCTTTATGGTTTCCCTTTCAGTGACAACGTCAGTGCTTACTGCCTGCATATTGCTGAGGATGATGGAGAAGTAGACACAGATTTCCCGCCGCTGGATTCCAATGAGCCCATTCATAAGTTTGGCTTCAGTACTTTGGCCTTGGTTGAAAAGTATTCATCTCCTGGTCTGACACCCAAAGAATCACTCTTTGTTCGAATGTGAGTACTGCTGGCCCTTTTCCTCAGTGTCTCACCCTGACCTTCTAGCATTTTCCATCTGATTCTGGTTCTGTACACCAGGTGAATTATGTGTGGTATCTAGGCTCACATGACTACTCACAGAATTATTTGGGAACATGTGCATTGCTGTTCCATGCTTCTACACCTAGGGTGTTTGCAGCCAGTAGCAGACTGAGGTAGACTGGGAACAGCATGTCCACAGATGACCTCTGGGGGCAGTGGTGACAATGAGCCTGGGAGGCAGCATTTGGGTTTGCCTCTTTCTAATCAAGGAAATGAACATGCAGATTGTGGTCATTTTTCCTCAGTTGCCTTCCTTTAGACTATGCTTAGCCTTTTCTGTGCATTTGTCAGTCTGGTAAAACCTAGAAAACACCTTCTCAGAAAAGTGTGTGTACATATGTAAAATAAAACCCGTTGGAGTGCATCTCCTGCATTGAAAGTCAACAGATCGGGATGGAGTGATCTGTCTAGCTTTACTAATAGATCACCTAATCATCACTCTGTTGATTCAGAGCAGTGAGGAGTCGGAGTGCTGTTTCAGAACTCTGCACCAGTTGTAGCAAACAGTACTGTTAGCTAAGACGGTCCTGACAGCACCAGCATGGCCCCTCCCCTTCCCCCCAGGGACTGCTGAGGAGGACTGCCGGTGAAGATAAAGATGACCGTTGTCCGTCTGAGTCCACAGAGCTGCTGTTCCCAGTAGCTAAGGGTGATCCCACACACACTCAGGTTTCAGTCTAACCAGGCCTCTGCTGTCCCGCTCCTGGCCATCTCCTGAGGTTAATAGTGATCCCTTTGGCACCCCCTGCTGTTTGGAACCAACAAATTCATGGTCCTAATAAGGGATTGCCTTGAAGCACTTTCTCCTGTCCCTTTAAAACAGATTCCTTTGTTTGAGACTTGGGAAAATGGGATTGTACAGCATAAGCTATATGAGTATTCTGGATCTTTCTTCCCTTGAGCAAGAACAAACACTGGGCATCTGGGATGAGCTGGGAGCTGCCTCTCTAGCTTTCACATTGGCCACCTCACCTCTCGAGTCAGGTTTGATCTATATAACAGCATATTTTTTTCCCCACATTTTCATTTCTGAGGTACAAAAACAGCAGTTTTATAGAAGACTTAGAATAATTTTAAATTACACAGTTTTTAAAATAATTAAAAAGTTGTCCAGTGATTCCACCTTTCTAATGAAACTGGGTTGGACCCATTGCTGAGTTTGCTGCTGCTACGTTTCTCTGCCTCCCTGTCCCCTACTCAGTGTTCTATGGACCACAAGGCATAACAGGAGTTACTTTCACCAAACATGGGCAGGTGGTGGACACTGAGACTCTGGAGACTCAAATTAGCCGAGATAGGCAAGACCATCAGCTCTCCAAAGACTGGAAAAGGGCGGATGGACAAGTTTGTGTCCTTAGCACAGTGGAGGACGTTGTGGAGAAGGTGTAGGTGGATCTTCAGGTTTGTGTCTGCACCTGGCCTTAGAGGCTCTCAATCCCACACCCCACACAGAAACCCACCCTCGCCTCCTAGTAAGACAGCGCAGGCTTTGAACCTTCAAGTCTCACTAGCACTTGCTGTGTGATTTTAGCAACTTGACTTTGGTGTGTCTTCCTTCCTCTCCTATCACATCTGGACAACGGGGGATGTTCTTAAACACAAGTAATAAATTCTCATAAACTTAGGCTCATTGTTAAACCCCGCTGTTTCCCCAGATTAGTTTTAATACAGTGTATACTTGAATGTATACAAATATAAAACTTAGGCTATAAAATTCTATAATGTTTTAACTATAAATTCTATTTTTTTTTTTTTTTGACAGGGTTTCTCTGTGTAGCTTTGGCACCTTTTCTTGGAACTCACTCTGTAGCCCAGGCTGGCCTCGAACTCACAGAGATCCGCCTGCCTCTGCCTTCTGAGTGCTGGGATTAAAGGCATGCACCACTGCCACCCAGCTAAATTCCCTATTTTTACACACAACCTAAAATATGACATTAAATACAAGTAAATGGTAGCATTAATAAAATGTAAATTTAATAATCTCAATGCCAGTGTTTGCTAAAAATAAATTGATGCCGGGTTTAGTGAGAATTAAATGTTTTACTTGTTAACTTGAGTCTTTTGATTTTCATTTTCATGGAAATATGATTGCCATATTATTTTCCTTTTAAAGAATGAATGGTACTTTTAATTACTAGCACATTATTTTAATTGATTTATAATGTATTCCCCAAATGTAAACCTTCTCTACTAGAAAATTCTTGTTTGCATTTGTCCCATTGTACTTGTTGCTAGCGTGGCTAATCCCTATTGTTCTGCCTGTTACAAAACTGAAAGTTCTGTGCCCAGAGCCCTCTCCTCCTCATCCCCTTCCTCCCATCCCAAGTAAGCCAGGACAGGTGTGTGGTTCCTGCTTTTGTAGGTGGTTCTACACAAAGGTGGGCCCGCCTGGTACCTAGGCACACATGATTCTGACACCAAAGAACACACATTGTTCCAGAGACAGCCTGTCCCAATAAGGCACTGTGTGTTCTCTGAGTTCTCACACCATCTTTCTGTTTATCAGTCTTTGTATCAGCTTGCAGTGATGAATCTGACCTTTAGTATCCATTAGTGATGTTAACTAGCTCTAACCGCTACACTACAGCCCCCACATCTTCCCTATCCCACAAGTTAGCAGACCTCCTGTGAAGGCCAGATAGTAGATGTTTTGGTCCTGTGTATCAACGGTTTCTGTAGCAACACTCCATTATAGTGTGAAGGTTGCCGTAGGTGATGCCGAGGTAGTAGGCGTGGCTGGGGTTTGTTTGTCAGCCTCTGGTTGGTTTTTAAAAGGCTGGTTTCCTTTCATTTCTGTTGGGTGAGGGCCAGCTGGGTGGAGTGAGGAGCATGGAACCACAATTGGTCGTGATCTAAGCATATGCATATTTATAAAATTTGTGCCGGGCAGTGGTGGCGCACGCCTTTAATCCCAGCACTCGGGAGGCAGAGGCAGGCAGATCTCTGTGAGTTCAAGGCCAGCCTGGTCTCTAAAGTGAGTTCTAAGAAAGGCGCAAAGCTACACAGAGAAACCCCTGTCTCAGGAAAAAAAAAAAAATGTGTATGTGTGTGTGTTTGTAATGTGTGTATTTATACATTAATTTTTCTTTTAGTTCAATCACATATAGGTCTCCATATAAATACATATGATCTTTGTATGTGTATATGATTTTCATTGAGCTAAAATAAAATAAAATACTATAAATTTCATAGTTGACTCCTGGAAGAAGAGGCTATGGGCCTCAGAAAATGATACTATGCAGATTAATATCACGGAGAAGGGAGATTTAAATTAAATTTCCTTTCTATCCTGCAAAGATTATGAATTATTAGATTTTATAATTATTTACATTCTAGTTTTTATTATTTTCTGCCCTCATCAGACAAGTAAAAAAAGTAACCCTGCTGCAGTGAGCCAGAGGTTGACAACAGTAAAACAGACTTCGTTTGTTTGAAGGAAAAAAAAAACTTAAATGAATCTCTACTGGAAAAATGTTCTGTGGACATGAATTTGGAGTTGAATGCCTTCTAATACATCTTGTAAGTGAAGCCAGGGCCTAGCCAGTCCCCCAAATCCCATAGGCCTCAAGAAATCCCAGGATATGGAGCTGCTGTTTGAGGGAGACTTGATTGCCCTACCAATTTGAAATTTAGGAACTGGCTAACAGAAACAGCCAGTTTTCTAAGCCCGTAGGTGGATCAGTTTCTAAACTATCTATTAATTCTTATTGACTTCAGATAGATTGGGTGTGTGTTGCCTAAGCTGCTTACTCTACTACTTTGAAGATTGGTAGACATATCAGGACTCTGGGAAGAAGGGAGGATGTGGAAAGGAATAACAAGAGAGGTGGTTTGTTTCTTGAGACAGGTTCTCTTTTATGTAAGGCTGGCCTGGAACTTGGTGAGTAGCCAAAGGTGACTTTGAACTCCTGACCCACAGAATGCCTGGTTTATACAGTGCTAGGGATCAATCCTAGAGCTTTGTGCCTGCTGGGCAAGCACTCTCGTAACTAAAAATGCGGCCAACCCTAGGATGTTTTTTTAAGTGATGTCCAAAGCCAGATGAAAAGCTGTTATCTCAGATGGTGCCCAGCATCTGGAGAAGTGCTCCTTGCTAGCAGTGACCAAACCAGGACCCAGTGATCCTCTAGAGATATAGTGGTACAAGAAAGGAACCTGCCTCATCTGTCTGCTTCTACCTTCCTCCAGCACAGTGCTCACTCACCCAGAACTGGTGAAATGGAATTGAGTTCACAAATGGCAGTGACAAAGCAAACCTTACTATGGAGTGAGGAAGGAGGGTTCCAAGGGAACAAGCATCCAGGCTAATAAAACAGACAGATCCCAGGTCAGATCCATGTCAGTCAGAGCACTTACACTACCTTCCTTTGTGTTTTCCTTAAATGTTGAATCCAGTAAATGGACATAAGATTGCAGGTTAATAGAGTCTAGCTGCAGCTCTGCTGTGTGGATAAAGATCTACCAGGAGAAGGTGGGAACCTGGACTGCCTTGAACAGCCGACGTGGCCCCGAGGGCTCCCCAAAGCTATCTAGGCTTCATCTGGCTCTGTCTGAAGGAGTGGTGAGCAGCTTTTTAAAGAGGCATGCCCAGGTTCACTGTTCTTTCCTATGTGAGGACTTTTAAAAGCCTGCAATTTGTAACTTACCTTTTTGATGGTATCTCCAGAATGTACCCCAAATGACCAGGTCCTTTATCAAAAAGGACAGCATTAGCTGGAAGCTTCTCCTGCCTTGTGGTCTATAAAATGGAAAGAGCAAGAAAAACAGAAGAAAAGGCAAACAAACATTTTTTAAATGTTTAATTTCTGCCTTTATCCCTATAAGCAGCTCCTTTGTAAAACCTTTAAGCTGAGGGTCAGAGCAAGATCAGATGGTTTGGGAAGGGCAGAGCTAACATGGAATACAAACTAAAAACAAGATGTGTGCTCTCTGTATCAGGCCTGGCAATCTGGGTATGAATTACTCGGACCAACTGTGTGTTGTTTCTTTCCATTCTGTTATATTAGCAAACATTTTCATTGTCCAGATTGTCCTCATATATGGAAATGGAACATATGCAGCCTGCTTAATTTTGTATTTGTAAATCTGACTTGATTTCCTTTTTGGCAAAGGCTATTGTCTGGAGGAAAAAAAAAATTCTTTGTGTCTGTTTAAAGTGACAGAAATACTGGAACAAATAATAAAGATGGAAAGAATTAATTACATACTTGTAAGAATTTAAAGGTCAGGCAAACCAAGTATGTGTGTTCTGCTCACTGGAATGTCTGCCTGCAGAGAGTATGCCAAGGTATGCCTTACTCGTACAGTAAAAGCACACATTTTAGATAGCTATCAATTTACTTCAGTGTCCAACAGTTATACCAGATTGTTGCTCTAGTTCCTGTATCTCTTGAAAGTTTGGGACTCACACTTCTGAGTTAGTGCAGTTTGTTTCATGCTGCAGCCCCATGGCTATGTTCAGTTCTTGTGTCTCATTTTGATTTCCTCTGCTCTCCCTCAGCTTACGTTGGAGTCTGTCAGCTGCTGCTGTGTACATGTCAGGCTAGTGACTCGTAATGTTTATTAATACAGTGTCAGTCTTGCTGCTGAAACAACCGTGATGCTTCAGAAGGTTGCAGTGGAACGAGGCGTTTGATTTCCAGATCCTGTCTGCACTGCATGGTGAATACATTCTCACATGTTACGCAGTTCACTGACCTGACAGTTATAGAACCCCGCCTGGGACCCCATTTCAGCAGGACATATTCAAACAGAAACAGTTTGCAAAACTTTACACACTTAAACTCCTGCCAAGGCAAACTGTTAGCCACTTGAGTTTGTTATAAATACCCAGTGGCAGTGGTTGGAAGTAGCCCACAGTGTGTTTTATATTCTGAACGGAATGTGAATGTCTTTGCGGTTATATAGAGTAGTAAATAATTGAGTTTGATTAGGGAGAGGGACCTCATTATCCCCACCTGTGCCCAGCTGGAAGGGGAGGGTCGAAATGAAGCCATTAGCTGTCTCTCTTACTGGCATCTCAAAGAGCTCAAATACATCTGTGTCTTATTTTCGTTTCTGGCACAATCAGTCGAGCAAGCTAAGCAGGCATGACCAGATTTGGCAAGTCCCAAGGACTCTGGCAACGATACACAAGGAGAAGGCGGAGGGCAGTCATTTTGGCTTCTCACTGCCCATTAGTCTAGCGAGTTATGTTTTTGGAAAATGTCTGTTTTGAAAAAAAAGTACTTTGTCCAATGTCAAACATCGCATGCTTGCACGATGTGCTTTGATCTTTCAAAAAATGTGGTCAGTGCCCCGGGAAACAAACTGTGGCATTCACACTAACGTCAACCCCCTTTGTGGATAAAGTGGTGTCCCAGGGAGTGACTCTAAAGCAGGCATGCTACAATCATTGCAAGACTTTCTCTTGCTCATATATTTTCATTTTCTACCTTGGAGTACTGGGGAATGAACACATGGAAGGGGGCCAGAGCAGGTGGCAACCAGAGGAATGTGTCTCTATTGCTGTTGTGAACTGGTCAGGACCAGAGAACAGAGCACTATTCTTGGCACCTTTATCCCACCTCTGGAAGCTGAGACCATGGCTCATGAAACCATGGCACTTTCCAGGGTCTTTTAGAAAGGATCTGAGAGCCAGCGTATTTGTAAACCTGTCTCTCAGGTTGGTCATTGGTTCCCATCTGGGAGATGTATTGCTCTCTGGAAGTCTCATGCCCTCAGCCTCCACTCTAAGCAATAAAAGAGTTTAAAAGAATAGGAAACAAACAAACAAACAAACCCAAAGACTTCAGAGTGTAGGAGATGTACGGTCAATCTAGGGTTAAATTGTGGCTCCTGCAGGGCTTGTTGCTAACTATATAACTTAGTAACTTGATGTATATCTCCAGGCAGGTGTCTTAACCTGTTGGCTTCCTGTTATAAAGTGGGACCAATAACAGCACCTGCCCCTTTGCAGGAAAGGGATTATGGGAGCAAGTAAATGCTCCGAAATATTGTTCTTGTTACACATCACTCCTTTTGTTTGGCTGTTTTCTGAGACAAGATCTCACTGTGCTGCTCAGGTTGGCCTGAAACTTCAAGCACCTTAGCCCCCAAGAGCTAAGTGACAGGTGTTTGCTACCGTGCCTGAAGATTAGATATCACCTTTAATAAAAACCAGCTGATGGCTAATATGTTAGGTATTGCTCATTAAGTCTTATTTGATAGATGTTATTATAAACACTTTCAAGTCCAAGAATTATTATCATCCCATTTTGCCTATGAGGAAATGGAGCCAGAGCAACTATATGGCTTACTCAACAAAGGCAAGCTTGACTTCCAGCCAGCCACTGTATTCTGTAGCTGGGTGTGCTCTGCTGCCTTAGTGTTACTGTTCCCTCACCCCGAGAGAGCTCCTGTGACTCTCCTGGGTGTGGCTCGTCAGGTATGCCATGGTTCATGTCTGTATAGAGAGTGGCCATCTGTTGACTGCTTCGGCCTTCCCTCCCACAGACTGTGTGTCAGGTACCATTTTGTTGTTGACTTCTCAGTCTGAACTAGGATGAGTGTGAGTTCTGCCTCAGGAGACTTTCCTTGTTTCTGTGAACTGATATTTGTGCTCTTTTAGGATTGAATGCTTTAATAGAGGTTTTAAACAAATTAAAATAATACTAGTCACATAGTAAATGTTCAATAAACAGTAGTTGATGCTGTTATTTTGGGGATTATTAAATGGTAAGCAGTGTATATTATACAAGTTTAAAAACTCTGTAATTCTCACCAAATTTTCCTGCAATGTGACTGCTTTTCTATTGCCTGCTGTCCTGCCCTCCCCCCAAACCACTGAGTTACACTGCTCCTGAGTTTTAGTCTGTCAAAAAGAATCCTTTGAACACTGATGCCTGTATCAAAGGCTGCTTGCTGATAGTGCCCCTAAATGTTGCCACCAAGCACACTTTAATGCCGCCCTGCTACTATGAGTGCTGAGATCCATTCTATCCTCCCAGTAAACAGTCTTTGTGGGAGCCAGAGCAGAGAGGGGCTGTATGAGGCCTCTTTGGGGATGGTGACTTGGGTCAAGGCTGACACAGAGAGCCAGCATTAGGAAGCACTTCTCCCTATTTCCCACCCCCAGTGCCAGATGCCTAGCATCCATTGTGTATTTTACTCTTGTGACAATTCCGAAGGAAAGGGCCCTCATCTCGGGGGAAGTTGAAGTGCTGGTGTATCACAGCCTTCTGCTCACAGGGCATTTTACTTTCGGCCCGCCTGCGCTCCTTCCCAGTGAACTGCCTTCTCGATGGGTGTCCTGCCCTATCTCTGTCCAGAGAGTTTGCTTTTGGATGAGGACCTGTGTCTTGTTTACTGTGTGTCTCTGTCACCTTTGGTTTTACCACTTAGGAAAGCACTCATTGTCCAGGACTGATGCTAGTGTCAGAATTCTGTAGTAAGTCTGACGTGGTCACATAAGTTTATAATCCCAGCACTTCAGAAGTTGAAGTAGGAAGGTCTCAAGTTCAATGACAGTCTGGGCTTCATTGCCCGACTATGTCTCAAGCTCCCTCCCCTCTCCCAAAGCCTCCTTGGTGACTGTGGCTTTCACCGGCACAGAACTGAGCTCCTAGAGTGAGAAATCTCTTTTTAAATGTCTGTGTGTTCTTCAGTGGTTAGCAGACTTGACAGGACCCAGCTTTGAATTGACTGAAACATTCCTGGCAGCATTTAGTCAGCTCTCTGACGTGGAGTTTCATCTTGTACCGACACAGGCAGCCCACAGAGGTGCGGGCTGTCTCTGCTCAGTGTCCCCAGGATGCCCTGTCCTGAGCCCAGATGCTGGGTCTGTGTGTGACCTACCTGTCTGTCCTGGCTAGATACCCCACACAAGTCCCAGCCAGGAGAAGGCAGGCAGGGCTAGCAGTATGTTCTGCCCATGAGTCCATTGTCTTCCCAGTCTCAAACCTGACGATGCCCTCTGTGGAATAAGAGCAGTTCTAAAAGACGTATTGCAGTAGACATTTTAGAAAGCTCATAAAAAACAAAAAAACAAAAAAAACCGCTGAATAAAGAAATGAGGCAGAAAACCCAGACTGTTTGGAAGTCAAGCTGAGAACTGTGGTAACAGATCTCCATTTCTGTTTATTAAATAGGAGCCCAACTTAACAGCCACGCCTAGCTGGGTGCTGAGACCACTTGCCCCTGACTTTACCTTCAGAGTGTTATGTGCATCTGCCACTCAGAAGCCCGTCCTGTGGGGCTGTGTACCCAAATAAGACCCAAGCTTTGCATTTGTTGGGAGGTAAAGAGGTGGAGTGTGGACCTAACAGAAAGAAACTGACTAGATGGGGCTAAGCGTGCTCCACAAGGCAGAGCCACCTCCTCTTTTTATTGTGCACGCTTTTACAGAAATGGAGCCCCAGAGTGGGATAGCATATACTCGTCGACGCACATTCAAGTGCTGCTTTGCCCCTTCCCTTCACTGCTGTTTTCATTTTCCTCCCATGAACCTTGCTACCCTGGCTTCAGCTTGGAGGCTGTAAAGGAAGATGGAGAGCCGAGTTACCTCAGAATGATCACTATCGTTAACATTCACGGGTGGTTCACTTATCATTCCTGACTGCACAGACATGGCAGCCTCGCGGAAGCGTCCGCAGGTGTAGCATGGTGATACATATTACATTGTGCCACAATGGATTTATGTATTCTGTAACAAAAGAAAAGTGTAATGAAAAAATACAGAAGGTAATCCTTTATTCCTCCGCCACACAATTTATCAGTAAGGCCT
Source organism: Onychomys torridus (assembly GCF_903995425.1). NCBI lineage: Eukaryota > Metazoa > Chordata > Mammalia > Rodentia > Cricetidae > Onychomys > Onychomys torridus. The sequence continues at coordinate 4,406,534 of NC_050446.1, read as the reverse complement.
GTGGACGGGCAGTGCCAGGGATTTCCTCCGTTTGCTTTAACCTTGGCACCCAGGTATGTTTTGGTACGATGACAGAAAAATACAGACAGGGTTTTCCTCTGCTTCAAACCTTTTAAAAGGACACTTTGAATTTATGAAAGTTAGTCCAGATACGAAAGTGCCCGTTAAGCTTTTACTCTGCCCTTTGCCTTGGAATGATGCTGTCAGCTGGCCGCAGAACAAGAGCCGGTGCAGCAATTACTAACAGCAGAATCTACCATCGTTCAGGTAGCTCCCAGGGGGATGGGAGTTTGCGAGGCCTGGGCCAGTACTAGTTTGCAAATCCCCAAGAACTTGTGTTTCCTTTTGGCCCTACTCATCCATCGCCCAACATATTGTCACAGATGGAGGACATACTGACTTCTGAGGAGAAAGCTGGGGAAGGCAGATCTGAGTGTGGTTGATTGGCATTTGTTCCAAATACACACTGGCCTGGTGCCAGAGCAAACACCCGCAAGTTTTTAATGCACAAGGCTCTTTACATATCAGTACTCTTGCCAAAATATCACTTACAGCATCTCTCCCAAAATAGAGCTGTTGTTTTCTTGGGTTTTTTTTTTTTTTTTTTTAAAGAGCTATTTCTTATTTTGCTTTGATCAGTAAAATAAACTTTTAAAGATTGTTCTGGGATGGGGTCCAGTTTCTGAGGTAAAGAATGACTGGGGTGCAGGCATGATTCAGTAACAGAGTGTTCAGTAAAATTAGCTCAACAGTTCTCAGGCCTGCTGTTCCATAGCGACAACTTCAAGTTAAAATGGATGCTTCTGCTGGCCAGAGCAGCAGCAGCTTTGTGCTTCTTAACAAGTGCAGCATTGAGAATGAGAGAGAATTCTGTGAAGAGATCTCTGTTCTAGGAAACACATTGGGTCCTTGGTTTTGAGATTAGCCCATAGTCCCTGTAGAGAACTAGCCACCTGGATGGGTCTAACCTGGGCTTCAGGCCCTTTCCCAGCCTGATCTATCATTGGGAGGCTTTCCCAGGGCTTGGCTTTTCTTTCAGATTTCTTAACAGTATTAAGCTCCGCCATGGTTTTTAGCCATGTTCCCCTTTGAGATTCTTATGGGGAAATGGGAATGTGACCAAACTCCTTATAGCAATTCTCATGTTTTGTAGTTGGAAACTTGGGTCCCATATTTTTGCACGAGCTGCTTGGAATTAGCCTGTTTTGTTCCAGTGCCCAAATGTAGGGGGTAGTATTTGTGATACCTGCCACCACAGTTAACAGCCTCTGTGCAGTTACATCTCACAAAGGCGATGGGCTACTGGTTTCTTGTTTTTGTTTATTCATCATCCTTGTTGTTTTGTTTCTTTGCGGTTTTTTTATTTCCCTGTTTCAAGCTAGATGAACCTCTAACCTAATTTGACTAGAAGCTTGCACGTAGTGTTAGAGTTTTGTCTTTTCACTTATTTTGGCTTAAACTAATGTTTAGTTTGATTTTTCTAGGACTAGATAAATAAACCATTTATAGTGACATATACACAGATTATATTACAAGCTGTATAGGCTGGGGATTTAGCTCAGTGGTAGAGCGCTTGCCTAGCAAGTGCAAGGCCCTGGGTTTGATCCTCAGCTCTGAAAACAAAAAACAAAAAAAAACAAAAAACAAAGACAAAATAACAAACTTTTTCAGCTGGGTGGTGGTGGCGCACGCCTGTAATCCCAGCACTCTAGAGGCAGAGGCAGGCAGATCTCTGTGAGTTCGAGGCCAGCCTGGTCTACAGAGCTAGTCCAGGACAGGCTCCAAAGCTACAGAGAAACCCTGTCTTGAAAAAAAAAAAAAAAAAAAACCAAAAACCAAAAAAAAAGCTGTATAAGCTGGGCATGGTAATACACAACTTTAATCCCAGCATTCAGGAGGCAGAGGCAGGTGGAGCTCTGTTGGTTTGAGGCCAGCCTGGTCTATATAGTGAGACCCTGTCTCAAAACAAACCAAAATAACAACAACAAAAGGTGGATGGACACACTGATGTTCTACAACAGTTAAGAGCCTTTTCTTTTTCTCAAAGACACCTAGGGGCTTATTGTGATGATAATATCTGCCTGTACTGACATCTGCTGACATGAGTCAGTCTCAGAGATGCACCTGCTTCTGCCTCCCAATTCCTAGGATTAAAGGTGTGTGCCACCAACATCTTGCAAATTTCTCCAAAATAATCACTAACATTTTCCGTACTGTTGCTTTGAAGCTTTCCCAGGTGTAGTGGAGACTGTAGTGATAACTCTTTCACACTTGTCTTTTCCTACAGAAATGCTGCTCATGGATTCTCCCTTATCCAGGTGGACAACACAAAGGTCACCATGAAGGAGATCCTGCTAAAGGCAGTGAAGCGAAGAAAAGGATCCCAGAAAATTTCAGGTGGGTTAGTTAAATTATACCATGGCAGTAGAAGCTTAACACTTAGGGGAGGGGCTGGGGAGGGTGGTCTGGCTACATAACTTTGGATAATCCTTTCTAGAAGGCTGATTAGGAAGCCTACAGTTAAGCGGGGGAAATGACTTTTTAAAGCTTCCTTTGGGCTTCAGAAGGAACTAGGTTAGTGGCATATGTGAGAAGAACATGTTCAAATCAGTTATGGGCAGTCCATTAATAATTTGTGGTAAATTAAGACAGAGCTATTTGTGTTTACCATTAGTTAATGTAAACCTGTCTTAAAATCCAAACCAAGGAGTTAGAGACATAGCTTAGTGGCAAAGTGCTTGCCTAGCATGTGCATGGTACTGGCTTCTGTACCCAGCACCACAGAATCAAAACAAAACATTAAGCTTGAATCATTGCTTATAATTTCATATTTTCACACAGTTTTATGTGAGAGTATTTTCAGTTACTAGGATTCAGAATATGGGGGGAGGGAAGACATTCTCTTCATTTTTATTACATGAGGGCAATCTTATTAAGATGGTTTTAAAAAGATAAATTGTTTGATGCACCCATGCACCTGTTAAACTCTAACTCCTCATTAACCAACTCTTGTGTAGAAAATAGGCTCGTGTTATTAGATACATGTAAAAGGATATAGAACACAAATATTACTAATATTAAGAAACAGTTCCAGCACCTCCACCACTCAAAAAAGGTAACAGCCTAGACAGAAAGCCACCGAAGAGAACTCTTAAAACTTGTGATTAGGATGCTGACGTGTAGCTCTTCACAATTAATGACTTCTGGCTGGTGCTGAGGTTTGGGGTGGTGGAGAAGGATACAGTGTTTCTTGAGGGGCTGGCCACCAGAAGTTGGACCATGCTCCAGTGAGTGTATGGGCAGCACAAATTGGACTTTGGGGGGTGTGGAGGGTCACATCGGTTGGGGAGAGGCCTGGGAAGTGAGTGTGCTCAGGGTTCATGATGTGAAATTCCCAAATAATCAATAAAAATATTATGAAAAAAAGAAAGTTATTTTCAAAAATAATTCAAAGATATATCTGTAATAGACTGCTATACTAAAGTCAGCACATATATTGGCAAGTCAAGTATTCTTAGCTTTGTAAGTGAAAAGACTTCTTAAACACCTTTGAGCTCACCTTTTGGAGAGAAAAAGGGCATTACACAGCTTGAAGAAAATAGTTGTGTTCTCTTCTTAAGGGGAGGCATATAATCTGTTCCAGATTTAATTAGCTATCTTCAGATGAAAGCTGAAGTTTTAATAAAAGTTAGAAGAGATAACACAGTGAAGGACACGGATGAGCTGTCTCAAGGCCATATTCCAGGGGAACGATAAGAGCTGTAAAAAATGGCAGAGGAGAGCAATTGAATGGAGCAATGAAAATCTGATTCTCATAAAAAAGAGAGAGAGAGAGGAGAGAGAGAGAGATGCTGGTAGGGGCGGTTGTAGATGAGACCTGCTAGCGTCTGCAAGCAATTTGGATGCTTGCCAGGAGTCATTGTTCACCCTCGGCTGTGGCGGCTCCGTCCAGATGTGCCAACTGCACGTTTCGGCTTTTGCCAGCTGACTGCGCCGTTTGATAACCAGCTCTCTGGATGCCCATCACTGGCCGCAGAGATAGAATTAAATGATGATGATCTTCCCACAAGTTGGGAGAGGAAACAATGCATATAAATCTTGATTTCATCTCAGCGTGAGAAGTCTTTATCCATCATCACTCATAATGAACAAGTCGTTAGCTGGGATGAATGGTGTTCTGCTTTTTCCAAACACCTCTTTTGTTCATTTTTTGGGTGACTTTTATCTATTGCATGGGGGTCAAACCTCTTTGCATTTAGGGGATGATTAAAGAGGCACAGCCTCTCCATCCCAGGGGAGAGTAGATGTTTTGGGGATTCCAGGTGCCAATCTAATAGCTTTTAAATAGCTTCAGATACTCAAGGGTATTTAATGAGCACTCACTCTGTAGAATCAGGAGTCTTTGCTCTCTACATTTTTTACATAATAGTGAGTTTTGTAACACAATTCTTTATATTCTGAGAATGCATTGGTTTGAGTTGTCTAGGAAGGGGGTGGAACTTTTTATTTTAGCCTTCTCAATAGAAATTGTGCTGTTAGTGGTTTTGTTTGTTTGTTTTTTAAGACTGTGAAACCCCAATAAACTTAGAGGGTGCAGCGGAGCTAGTGTCCTTCCTTACACTGTCCAGTCTTACACTTGTTTATCTGTGTCTGTCCCCAGCATCCATGTTTATTGCACATGCACACAGACATGCACACACACCCGTGCTTCCTGGTGCTCACCTTTATGTGTGCACCCTGCCATTTTCATCAGTCTTTGCCATATCCTTGGCAGAAGCTTGGGGTTTGTTATCCAAAACACCGTGATCTGTATCCTTTATTCCTCTCCATACTACTGAAGCCAATTGAGACTTACACATTTGCATAAATTCCTGTTCATTTTCTTAAGTCAAGAATCATTTTAAAGTATACCTTTTTGATTGCTTTAAGAGTCTGTTCTCACAAGTAGAAGGGTCACACCAGTTTGGCAAAGATTTATTTATGGTTAGCACCGAAGTGGTGGTGTTCATGTTGTGGTTACAGTTATGTTACGATCACTCTGTGCTGGGGAGTGAGCTTCTTTTCGAGGGTGACTAAGGAAAAGAAGAAGAACCTCTTTAGCAGAGGAAAGTGCATCAAGAACATTTGAGGATGCTCCAGGACTGGACAGAGCTGTGTGATTAGCTCTCTCCTCAAACAGCCTTTGCATGAGGGGGGGTCACACTCACCTCTTTACCATTGTCACATAACTCAAGTTAGGAGAAAGGGGTGACACTCGACATTGAGCAACATGTTAAAGATGGACGGCGGGAAGCCTGAAGAGGCCCTCAGAAAGTAAGACTGGAGGGATGTTTGGCTCCTTTCACACATAACTAGCTCCTCTCGGCTTTCTAGCCTAACCATATGGCTTCATTTAATAATAGCAGCAAGTGGGGTATTGGACTTAATGACAGTCCCATACCTAATACTGTCTCTGGTACTTACGTAGTTTCATTTTTTAAAGAAAAAAAAAAGTAGTAAGTATTGAGAAAAAAACAAAACAAACCCCACAAAATCAGTTTATATATAGCACTTTGTTAATGGAAACCTTTGGGACTTTAAGATAGTTTTTGCTTTTTAGGATAGACTATCATAACAAGTCATAACTATTGTTGAACACTACAGGGGTTTCCAGTTAATATCCATGTACTTAACTATAGTAATCTTCTCACAGTAGTTCCAGTCAGATCTCTGGTAAGGCATATTTTTAAAGCCTATTTTTAAATGTCTCTTTGAATATTTTTTCATTTTATCACTGACCTACTTGACGTTTGGAATTTCTTTGCAGCAGCAGAAGTATGCTGTTAAAAAAATAAGTAGATAATTCAGTTCTAGAAGAATTAAATAAAACTTGTTTACTGATTTTAATGGTTGAGTGGGAGAGTCTTTGACACAGAGAAGCCAGATCACTGTCAGATCCCTGGATTTAGCCAGTGAACTCCACTGACCTATGATGTAATGGGTGAAGGCCATATAGGTGGTCAGTTTCTCCCTTTGTCAGGGTCACCCTTGTGACTGGGGCCTGGAGCTTCCTGGTACTTTGTGTGTTGTTGCTGTTGCCTTAGTACTGTTGTCCATCAGCTGTCACCAGTCTCCTGAAGCTTGTTGGTGTGACAGAGATGCTGCTGAGAAATGGAAGCATGTCAGTTTCAGCTTCACACCAACACAGTAAGACAGGTGCCTCCCAGTCTCGAGAGGGAGACTTGCAAGTAGGATCTGCCCAGCAGAGTAGAGGTCTGTGTGGCGCTGATTCTGGATGCGTTCTCATTTTGAAGTGGAGCCTCTTTCCTGTTACCTGCTGAAAGGGAACAGAAAGCATGCTAACTTTTCTTTAACAACCAGTTCTTGCCTTTTGAAGTGTAGACTTACTTTACTGTCTTAAATTTTTTTTTAAGTTTTTAAATATTGATTGCCTTTTGATGTTCATTAATGCTTGTCTCAGAAATTTTCACTTAGCTAAGTGTTAGCTTTGCCAAGGATCTCCTTCGACTCTTTGCTGAGAGCCACAGAGGCAGAATTACCTGCTAGTTTACTGTGCTCCACTACTGCTTCCCAGGCAGTGTCCCCTGAAGTGTGCTGGGGGGACGGTGGTGGTGGAGGTGAAAAGCAGCCACAGACAGTGCAGGGATTCTGTGTGATAGATAGACGGCACTCCCTGGGTTCTCCATTAAAATTCATGTACAACCTGAGTGCTGACTCAGAGTGCACAGGTGCTCTATATGTGTCTATTCATCACACTCCTCTCTTCGTTAGACATGGCCTGAGTACAAGGAGACAGTGGCAAGACAAGACGCTTACCAAGGCTAACCTTGTACTCTAGAGAGGAAGGAGACCTAAGAAGTAGGGGATAAAAAGAACACAGGCAGAGGAGCTCACTTCATTGCACAGGGAGGGTGCGCAGGGTGTTTCCCTTCCCTAAGAAATGGCCATTTGAACAGAACTCCACTTGTACACTGGGTACTTGAGTTGGAAGGGCACTGCAAGCAGAGGAGTTGCTTACCATATTTCACTGTAAAAACATTCCAGTTTACTGTGCTATTTAACTGACTTAACTGAAGTTGTAGTAAAATTGACCCTGAAAAGACGTACCACAGGTACTCACATGGTCCATAGGACCATCATCCTCCTAGTACCAGAACCGCACCCCTTGGATTTTTCCATGCCAGCTCCCCATGCCTTGACCACTAGTCTACACAGCCACCGAGGGACCGTGTAAAATTTGAAGCTGATCATAGCTGCCCCAAACCCGTGGAGGATAACCACCCTGCATTCAGAATAAACCCAAACTTACAGTCATTGTCAAATACACTGGGGCCTAAAAGAGAGAAAGGACCTCACAGGTACTGAGAGTCCAAAGAAAGGAAAGAACTGGGAATTAGTGGGGACACAGGTCAGGCAGTGTCCTCAACAGAGAGAGGGCAGCATCCGAGCCTGTCTGCAGCCACAGGAGGCCTCACTTTTATTCCAGACAGACCGAGAAAGTTGAATGTAAATAAATGTGCTATTTACTGGGTAGACATCTGAGGGCATTTGTGTCAGGAAGGAGTTGGTCTTTGCAGAAACAGGATCTGTTGGGGGGACAGGGAGCTAAAAGCTGTTGTACCGTGTGCCTTTGTGCTCTTAACAGATATCCTCACTTAAGCTGATAAGCACAGAGGAAGGTGGTGGTGTGCATGCATACAGATACCTTCAGAAACAAAGAGAGGAGAAACATGGCACTCTGGCATCTGGAGCTGTGCTGACCATGGACACTCGGAAGCTTCCAGGCCTCATGGCTTTCCTCCGCTCTGGGAGAAGCTAGTTACCCAGATTTCCACAGCTAGTGAATGGTAAACCTAAATTTGAGCCCAGGCTTCCTTGACCTCAAAGCCCACACTCTTTATTTGTACCATGTTGTTTATTAGAACCCCAATGGGAGAACAGATTTAAAATTCTGTAAACAGAAATGTTCGTTGATTGTGAGATCTAAATGCACTAGAGAAGAGCAGCATTTAGAGGAACCCTGCGGTGAATCTCAACATAAAGCCAGGAATTCTTTTTGTAATTGCACAGTTTGTCTGTATTGGTGTCAGTTCTAATGTTTTATGTCTGGCTTTCTTAAAGCAACATACACCTGGCCTGAACTGCCCTATTAAAAAGGAAAACCTGGGGTCTAGGGGTGTAGCTCAGTGGTAGAATACTTGCCAGGAATAGATGAGGCCCTGCACACCATCCCCAGTACCACAAGAGGCGGAGCACACATGTGTAATGGAGTCAAGTTTTTAAACTCATGAGCCTGAGATACTCTGTGATGAACTTGTAACACTCATGTAAGTGTCTTCTGGCATTAGAGTTGAGCAGAGCCCTACTTCACATGGAACTGTAGACCAGAGATCCTTTCTTCTGTAGAAGGAAATAAAGCTTATAAGCGAGGGACCAACATGGAGGCTCCTTGTGCTGGAAAGGGCACATAGGAATGACATCTAAATGGTGGTGTTTGGTTTTGCAAAAGGCAGTCATTTCCGCAGACAGCTGCTCCTCCTTATGAAAAAGTAAGTAATGCTGGCGCCACTCACGCATGGGAGCTGAGTAAGAAGTAAAGATCCAACACTCGGAGGCCCTGTGGGAAAGGCGAGAGTAAATTAGGATTGCTAGGTGTTTAAATGTGTAACTGGGAAGTGCCCCAGGCAGGAAGCTTCTAGTTAAATATTCCTCCTTGACACCGACACCTCTCTCTGCCTCTTTATCTTGTTGTTTCTTCTCACCTGAGCCTCCCTCTGTCTGGAGTGCTGGGAGGCTCCTGATGGATCTTCTCTAGTATAGCGCAGAGCACATTAAAGATGGCATTGCAGTCAACTATTTTATCCAGAAAGCCTGGAAATTCAGAGAATTTATGTCAAGCAAAAATCTTTTGGAACCACTTTAGAGACCCAATTATTTTAGAAGGGTGTTATGAGCTCTCACAACTGCCGCATCAGAGCGACTTGAAATACATCATTCGCCAAAACTGCATTTGACCAGCACTTACTCTTCCTGCTAGTCGCTAATCTTTCAGAAGTTCCTTTTCCATTACAAAATCTATTCATTCACTTCATCCAGGCCAGTCACAACGCGGATTAGATTAATGAAAAGGCAAAAGGAAAGGAAGAGAGAGGACACACACAGCTCTGAGACAAGGGTTACTTCCCTGGGTCCACTGGGGGGTTAGCTTTAGCTCTCAGGAACTATTACTGCACTGAATGTGCATATTGATGGTGAGCTGCTGCCTGATTTTAGAAATGTTGAGAAGATCAAAGTGTCTGTTTAGAATGAAAGAACTATGGCACATTTGTGAAATGCCGGCCTACCCTCTCAGCCTCACTCACCTCAGCTCTGACATGAAGAGGTTGAGTAAAGACTCCTCCACACACTGTATGCACCTCAGCCCTGTGGGGCTCTGAGATGCCACTCACTTGGTTTACAGAGGTCATTAAATGCTTCCTCGGTGCCAGCGCCACACTGGAAACTCATAGAAAAAGAGACAGTAAACTGTGGTAAATCTCTTAGCAGGAGCATCACAGATAAGGAACTGTAATGCTAAAAACTACTGGGTGAGGCAGGAGCCCCAAGCAGAAAGGCTCTGCAGTGTTTTCTTTGGCAAACGGCATCTTCAGATGCTGTGTGGCTAAATGAGAACATCTCCAACAGAAAAGATGCAGTCAGAGACACAGACACCTCACAGGAAGGAGGCTATAGAACCTCGGCAGGGGCCATCTCTGGCCAGGCTAGCTCTGGTGGTGGACTCAGATGAAGGAAATGAGTTTATTTATTAAGACTGATGATGTAGCAGGTGAGTGTAAGCACTAGGGATTTTCTGACACCCAAGAAGCCTGTGATCAGCTGGAGAGGCAGGCAGATAAACAGGCAGCTATAACATCATGAGTATGTGAGGGGAAGGCCTTGGTTCAGTCTTAGGGCATTGGTGAAGACTGAGCATGCTTTCTGGCAGAGGCTCTAGCCTCTAGGACAGTGAGGAGGTATGGGATTGAATGGTCAGGCTGGTGTGTGTTCTTCATACTCTTGGGCAGCTTAATAGCAGTCTGAGGGTAAGGTGCTCACTTGGGGCTAGGTCATGTTTGTAAAGCATGTTAAATTTGATGGCAAGAAGGGATCATTGAAAGACAGTCCAACAAGGGTTCCTCTTTAAACACTGTGTATTGTGCCAGGTAGATTGGAGACCACAGAGCTTGAGGAAGTAGCAGAGCGGATGATGGCACTCTGGAAGCAGGTGTGGAAAGCACTGTGTTCAGAGAGGGAGGGAGGACACCAGTCAGAACCCATCTCCTCTCTGGGGCTTTGGAGTGGTGTGAAGCTGCATCCGGGACCCTGGAGCTGATCTCAGAAGATGGAGCTATAAGATGGCCCTGTCAGTTAAATACTTGGAAAACATTTGGAGGCGTGTCCAGCAAAAAAATGTGTCACTTACTGGAATTTCCTTTTGGATTTTTACTCAGTTCACATACAGATACATACACAGACTGTTTCATGGGCACATATGCTCCCTGGGTTTTTTGTCTGTTTATTTTACTTTGAAAAAAACTTCACTTTAAATTTATCTGTGTGTGTGTGTGTGTGTGTGTGTGTGTGTGTGTGTGTGTGTATGCACGTGTGCATGCTACAGTGCACATGTGGACGTCAGAGGACAGCTTTTTGGAAGTCAGTTCTCCTTCCACTTTCAGGAGGGTCCAGGCATTGAACTTGAGTTGCTAGGCTTGACAGGAAGCACCTTTACCCACTAAGCCATCTTGCTAGCCCTTGTTTTTTTAACTAATTATGTATGTATTGGGTTCTTTGAGATAGGATCTCATTATGTAGCTCTAGCTAAGCCTAGAACTCACTCTGTAGACCAGGCTGGCCTGGGATTCCTGAGATCCACCTGCCTCTGCCTGCTGGGATTAAAGGCGTATGTCACAATGCCTGGCCCTTTTTGCTTTTTAAGTCATTTCCTTCCGTTAAACCAGCGCATGGTACATAAGAGGTGTATATGTGATATCAAACATGTCTAATCTTATGTTTGCTCTTTCATTCACACACATCACGCATTATTCTGTTTGAGAATGACTATGCAGTTTTCTTTTTCTAGTGAAGTGTGTTTATCCTAACAATTAAGTTATTTAGATTATTTCTGGCTTTTCGGTATACAAAACATGCAGTGACTGGGCAGTGGTGGCACACACCTTTAATCCCAACACTTGGGAGGCAGAGGCAGGCGGATCTCTGTGAGTTTGAGGCCAGCCTGGGCTACAGAGTGAGCTCCAGGACAGACTCCAAAACTATACAGAGAAGCCCTGTCTCGAAAAACAAAACAAACAAACAAACAAAAAAAAAACACACATGCAGTGAACAATCTTCTATGACTACTGCATATTTTGCTAGACTTTAAATATGGGATTGCTTGTCAGTGGCTTGCTTACTGAAAATACTGAGGGCTGGAGAGGTAGTTTAATGGGTAAAGTGCCTGCCACACACTCATGAGAACCTAAGTTCAAATCTCCAGCACCCACATGAAAGTTGGACATGGTTGCATACCTCTGTAACTCGAGCACTAGAAGATGGAGACAGACAGATCCCCGGAGCTCACCTGACTGGCTTCAGTGAGACCACCTCAAAAGATGAAGAGAGTGATGAGGAAGACACCTGATGCTGTCCACTGTGGTGCCTCCACTTCCCTGGTTCTGTCTCTCTCTCTCCCTCCCTCTCCCCCCCTCTCTCTCTCTCTCTCTCTCTCTCTCTCTCTCTCTCTCTCTCTCTCTCTCTCACACACACACACACACACACACACACACACACACACACACACACAGGAAGAGAGACAGAGAGATTGTCTTTCAAACAGCTCCTGTATGGTCCCGTCACTCTGGAGTATGTAGAGTAAGGACTTGCTCTGATCCCTTGTCAACACTGAGTTATCAATCTTTCATCTTTTCCAAACTGATAGATAGCAGTTAGTATCTTATTTTGCTTTGTATGTCTGAGTCTTCAGTGTAGCTGAGTGTTTTCAAATATGCTTCTTAGCCATTTGTCTAAGAGATGTTACCACTTAAGATGGACAGTCAATTCTTTAAGAAAAGGAATTGAGAGAGGTCTGACTTTAATAAATTGTAAAAATGTATCCTGTACTTCAAAGTATGTACTTCCATCCCTCTGGCTAGGCAGGTGGAAAAGAACGTGTATACACACAGTGGTGTACAGAGAGGGCACACATCCAGGCCAGGCAACTTGACTTGTTTCCTGCTGGCCTTTTGATCCATTCACAAAGCTTCAGTGTTCAGAGGGACTGTCTGGTAATTTACCAGAATTCAGTTCAGCTCATTTGAGACCTTATATTATTTACTTCCTTTATCATTAAAACTATCATAAAACACAGATTTTCAACAAAATGTTTATAAACACTTCCTTTCAGTCTGGTGTATGTACTAGCACTTGGAAAGCGCGTCATACACTGAAACTTAGAAATGTAGACAAAGTTGTCACCCCTGAGCAGGTTTCTTTTGGGTAGGCATGTCTGAGGACACGGCTGGCAGCATTATAAACAGCATTGGCACCAAGGGCAACTGTAGGGGGCTAATGGAGACCCTGCATCATTCTTTGCCATGTGCCTAGTGAGAAAACTCCTAGAAGTTTCTGGGAATGGTAGCAAGTGGGGAGAGGCTGCAACCAACAATCAGTGTCACAAAGTGGGGATGACTAATTTGCCGAGGAGGCCGTTGAGACGGATGTTTAATTAGCTGAAGTCAGAGTGGATAAATTGGGAGAGGACTGCCTATGCAGAGAGGTGCCTTTCCCCACATCTCTCATTTAACATTGCTTCCTCATTACCATTTTGTTTTTCAAAGCAGCATCTTTAAATTAGGGGGAAAAGAAGTGATGTCCACTGAAAACTTAGAGTATTCCCAGCATTTTTATGTTTAACCTTTACAGTAGACCTTGTGACCTGGACTTTATCCTTTTTTGTTTTTATGGTTGCAAAAACCGTGATGGGGGAGTATGTGTTTGCACCTGTGCATGTGTATGTATTTAGCGCACAAGCTTGTACTATTTGTGAGCATTGATAATGGGTACCATAGGTGAAATTAGATTCTTAAGCTCTGTGATTTTTCTCAATGACACAATTTCCTCACTTAAAAGGAAAGGCTGTTGAAAGCTTTCTGGGCTAAAGGCAATAGCTTGCATGTGGACAGAGAATCCCGGGAGGCTGGGAGTGAGGATGCACAGCACAGGAGAGCAGACAGCATTGCAGCGTCTGTACCGATCACTGTGTGTGGATTTTGTCTAAAAGTAAACAGGGAATTCTAGTTAATTAGTTCACTGCAAAGTGCCCTAAATATACTGGTATCTGCCCCTTGCTTCAAAATGTGCTTCATACGATTGGTAGAGGGGTCAATACTTGCTAGAGCAAGTGTAGCCAAGTATTAGTAACGGAATGTAGTAGAGTAGGTACACAGATTTTTCTGTGTGCAGGTCTCAGCTTTTCAGGGCTCTATAAAGTCAATGAAAAACGGAAGGTGGGGATGAAGAAATGACCCAGGGAGCAAAAGCACTGACCCCATAAGCACAGGGAGCTGAGTTCAAATCTCAACCACCCATGTAAAAATCTGGGTGTGGCTGCATGTGCTTGTAGCCCCAGCATAAAGACAGGCAGGTCACAAGAGCTTGCTGCTTTACCAGCCTAGGCAGAGCAGTGAGTTTCTGAGTTAGTGAGAGACTCTTTGAAGCCAGTAAGGTAGAGAGCAGCAGAGGATGACACCCAGTGGTGTGGGATATTTTATTTTTCTGTGCATAATATGTTAAATAACATCTGAGGTCATAGATTCTTCCATTAGCCTGCAGTTCTAAGTTTACATATAAAGTTACTGTATACTATTACCACTATGTCAGCACTTTTTCAAGTTCCTAAAATAACTTCTTATTGGTTGTTATTTTCATTTTATATAGGATATGTCTGAAGTTCAGAGAGGCTGCAGAACTTGCCATGGTCACACAGTGGTAATGAAGAACTTGGGAGCTACATTCATGTGTCCCCAAGTTGTCCCACTACATGGTGGTTCCTCCTGCTGGGTTAGTTTCAGGACCCACAGCTCAGTGCACACCTCTCCCCTAGAAAGACTAATCTTGCATTCTGGAATAGCAGCATAATTCTGTAGGAAAAGCCTAGACTTTGGTACTAAACCATCCTAAATTCTCAGTAGCACATAAGCTACTTGAAATGAGACAAGTCATCAGCCCCTTCCAGCCTCAGTTGTACTCTCTGCAAAGAAGGTTGTAGGCTTGCTCAATGCTTATAAAGTACTTAATCCAGGGTTGGTGATTTAGCTCAGTGGTAGAGCACTTGCCTAGCAAGCACAAGGTCCTGGGTTCGATCCTCAGCTCAAAAATAAATAAATAAATAAAGTACTTAATCCATAGACTATTCAGTCAGCAGAGGTCACCTGCTGTCGTCTCTGTCACCATCATGTTAGATGCACCCTTATACCTGGGTTTCTCTGGGGGGCTTTGCTTTACTTCCTTTCCACTCATGTGGCATGACTTTTGCCTGTACCTTCTGTTTTCCAGTATGTTGAGTCTATAGAAAACTTAACATATTGCAGAAGGAGCTTTTGTATTGTGCTTGAACTTGAGGCTGCTGGAATCACCTTTCCTTGGAACAGCTGGCTTTCCCTGACAAGGAAAACCCTCCACTGTAGAGCAGGATTGATAATCCCAAGGCACCTTTGTCATACAGCTCTATCATCATTTCCCTTTCCAGAGAGTCTAGCAGGTGAACTTATTTACACGTGGCCTTTGTACACTTCTGTTGTGGCTTAGCACCTTCCAGAGTGCTTCTGCTCCTCATGTGCTGATGCAGAGGCTCCGAGAATGTGGGTCTTCCCCAGCACAAGCAGAAGACCCAGTCTTCAGGCATGCCAGCCTTCTGTTGATCCTGTTGGCAGCTGGAAGAATTTGCCAAGATTGAGTTTAGCTATTTTGCATAAAACCACTCCTTTACAGAGTTAGCCTGCCCCAGCAGACTTCTCCAAGACCAGCCAAGCATCCTCAGTCCTGACCCACAGCTTGCAGAGGCCTGACACCAGAGCCATTTAGAAGGCAGCTTTCAGCAGCTACACTACGGCAGCATAGAGGTCTTACTTTTCTGTCAGTTACAGATGGAAGAGCTTTCTGTTGTGTATCTTAATCATTGTGGGCACATTGTGAAAAGAAGACGCTCAGAGCCCAACACTTAAGAGGCAAGAGGATCAGGAATTCAGGGCCAGCCTGGGCTCTCTGAGACACGCAGAAACCCAAAGAAGAGGAGGAGGATTAGCTAGTCAGTGAGGGCATTACTTTCTCTGTTTTATTGTGATAATGTCTAGAGACAAAGATAGTTTAAAATAGGCCAGCAGCATCAGCTGGCAGAGAGAGGCAGGTATCCGTACCCACCTCTTTAACTCCCCAGATCACAGGGTGCAGTCAGTGAAGTGTACAGATGCCACTGTGTCATCAAACCAGTTTTCCACAGAGGAAGCCAGTGGGGTATTAATAAAGCTCAAGCGCTGTAGCAGATGCAAGGTGGCCTTGGTGCTCTTCAGTATTCCCAGAGACTGTCACCACTAAGTCACAGAAATGCCAGAGCTTTTAAAACTTAAGTTTGCTAGGTTTCTCCCCATACTCTGTTTAATAGTGGAACAATGTGACTTAAGATGAAGCACAATTTAAGTTAGACAATCAAACTGAAGGGTTACACAGATTTCTCAAGCAGTGGGTGTCAAAAGCATCCTTAGCACTCAGTAAGTGTTCTGGCAGCCTCTGCTGTGCCAGGCAGTGCATGGAGAAGTCAGCGCCTGTCCTCAGCTCACATTCTGATGGGGAGATGAGAGTAAAAGGTGATGGATGGACGGATGGATGGACGGACGGACGGACGGACGGACGGACGGATGGAGAGAGACAGAGACAGAGACTGAGACTCTGATAACATCACCAGGAGCCAGAGGAGCATGTAACAGCCAGACACTTGGTACAGTAGAAGGAAGTGCCGTGCACACCATGTCCAGAGGAGTGAGAGGGGCATAGGGACACACTCGGTGCACTCCTCTTCTATGGTGGACATTGATAGACACTGTCTGATCTAGATGATCACTTTTTAAAATCACCTGGTAAGAGTACTAATAGAAAATCTGAAGGTGAATACCAGATGAAAAGTCCTGAACGCTTCAGTTAACTTCCTGTGAGGTAGGCCCTGGGGGGGGGGGGGGGTCACTGCGGTTCATCCTAGGACTTGGGTTTTGTTTACTTCCAAATTGTACATGATCTATGATGAAAGTAAAAATAGATTTTTTTCTTTAAAAAAAAAAAAAACAGCTTCCTTTCAAATTCTGCAGTTTAGAAAGATTTCTCCTTTCCTCTCTTGTATGGACTTTTTCTATTTGGAAACTTCCTTTCCCCTAAAAGCTACCATCCATTTTATTAGTTAGATGTCAGGTTTCTCTGAGAACATCATTAAATAGTTGCTTCCCAGCATAAACAGTTCCAGATTCCATGAGTGGAGATGTTATGGGAGCATAGCCATCATGTTGTGACTCGGCCAACATTGCATCTCTGTGACCTGGATTTTCTGTGGGTTAAAGCACAAGCTATCAGCAGAATACTCATTCCGATTCTAAGAATGACTGATACCTCTAATAGAAATGAAAACAGCTGCTTTTCCATAGCATTAGAGTCCCAAACAGCTGCCACATGTACATTTTGACATCCTTTTTTCCCGTTAAAACTGGGACAAAAATGAGTTTACTGGATCTACTGATCTGGCTCATCACACCATATAACTTTTATGGAGAGGTAGAGAAGAGGTCGTAGAAATCCTGTTGAGAAAGAATGTAGCTATCCCACGATGCTTGAACACACTTAGAATGAAAACCCCGTGGTGAGAGCCTCCTGTCCCAAGAGCTACTGCCCTTACTGTGGAGCCTGAGCCTGAGCCCCTGCAGGCAGCCATTGTTGAAGACAGAGTGCCCCTCTGTCTCCTGAGAGCCTTGAGTACTGCCTTCTCCTCAGCTTTGATTGTGTGTCAAGGATGACTGCTGTGGAAGAAGAGGCTCTCCTTTGGGAAAACTCACACTGCCCGCTGGGTGACCTGAGGCCCTTCTACTGGGCGAGCACTCTAGCCTCTTCTTCGGTAAACAAGGTCCCAGCTACAGGCTGTGGTTTTTCTAGACAGGCTTTCTTCGTGTGGTTTTGGTGCCTGTCCTGGAACTCTCTCTGTATACCAGGCTGGCCACAAACACACAGAGATCCCTGGATTAAAGGCGTGTGCCACCACCGCCCAGCTTGCTGGCTTATTCTTAACTGCAGAAGTAATGCCTGGATTCTAGGAGAGCCTGCCTGGCTCTACTCTTGCCATTACTTCTGCTTGCTCCTTGGTGTCCTATCCTGCATGGCCCTTCATTTCTCTTGTGTGTGAGGGAACGTAGTTGACAGTGTCTTCATGGCGCTGCTGTGAGAATATGAGGTTCATACAGCACTCCCTCCCCGCACGTCCTCACCGCGCTGGTGGACACTAATCCCATCCTCTCCTTTCAGTGACTGAGGCCCAGGCCCATTTACGTTCTGTGCAGTATTCTGGGTTTGGTGTGTGCGTGTTTGATGCCTGTGACTACTTTGGGACCTGGGAGACTATAACTGCTAAGGGACCTCAACTCGAATTAGTCCCTAGGAGGGACAGCCTAGAGTATGGGCCTCCGTCTGCCCAGCTGCTCCTTGAGCTTGTCCAGAGCTGTGAGGCCCTCGTCAGAGCAGCGGTGAGAACACAGGAGCGCACGGTTTGGCCAGACCCGGCATTCCTGGAGCACCCTGATAAGCAGAAGGGTTAAAAGCAGGAGAAACTTGGGTCATAAATTGTCTTTCCAGCAGGACTTTCCAGGGAACATCTGATATGAGCTGAGAAAAGATACTGATTGGCCTGGGAGTCAGCTGAAGGAGACAGGGACTGCAGAGGAAGCTGCTGGATTTACTGTTATTAGCAAGGCAAATGGAAAGTCAGCAGGGCAGCCAGCTCCTAGATAATAGATGAAAGCAGAAGGGAAAAGGCTGCCGCCATGTCCCTCACTGCCATTTGTCTACCACTCTAGCCTTTGGTTTTGTTTGTCACACAGGGGAAACATAGCTAAACTTCTCAGTTATGTCACAATTAGCTTAAAATCAATCAGGGTATATAATGACTCTTTTCACCTGTTTTATAGCTTGAATGTTAGGCACAGAAAAGTTTTATCACTGCCAGGCTGAGCACTTTACCTATGTTTGTACCTCATTTCATTATTGCACTAACCATGAGTTAGACACATCATCCTCAGCTTAGAGACAGGGAGCTGGAATTTGCCCCTGAGCATTAAGGGTTGCCCAGTTTAGTGGAAGGTACTGCAGCCAGAGCCTGTACAGCTGTTGGGAAGAGCTGGGCAGGGTCTTAGCCATTCAGACCTACTTAGGATGCTCATGTCCTGACTTGAAACAAGTTCTACTTGGTACATGACTGTTGGAAGAGAGATGGGACAGGCAGAAAGGAACCCTGCTGCCAGATGGGGCTGATGTTTAAAAGGTCTGTGGGAGACGGTGGCATAACCTGGACACCAGAACCAAGAAAGCAGGTAATGTTTAGCATCTTGGGACAGCTGCACAGAGAACCACATGCTAAAACTGGTTGGACCACAGAGGCAACCAGTGAGCAAAAGCCTCGCCTTCAGGATCCCTCCTAAAAACTGCCTCCTAAAATGCTGCTCATGGTCCCACACAATGTAGTAACTTTTCTCATGAAATCCATATAGTGAGCTTTTTATTCTCTAGCAGTAGGACCGATAAAAGCTAGGAATGAATAATTTCAAATGGTGCAGTCAAACTTAGCCAGAAAGATGCTCCGAGTATAAAATGGACTGGAAAACCGGGACACCGCCATCTTTCCAGTTAGTTCATCAGACATTGACCAAGTTGCATCATTTCAAAGATGCAAAAAAGTCATTTGTCAGTCTGTTGAGAATTATGGCAAGTGGAATTCCACACATTATTTACATTGTTTTCTTGATCTGGTCATTCCCTCTCTTTTCCTTCATTCTTAACTAGCCAGTACAGTTCAGTTCCATAAATGTACAATTTCTGCACAAGGAGATCCAGGCATGCTAGTGCCCTCAGAAGATAGAGCAGGATTTCAGAGAAGCACACCAGGAGCATGCTGAGAACCCAGCAGGGAACCTGGCCTGAGGACAAGGGCCATTTTCTGAGTGACATAAGAAGGCCAAGTCAGGGTGTTAAAAATGAAGCCTTGCTTTTGGCCTCCTGGGATTTTAGAGATCCTGCTTGGAGCAGCACCTGTGGTGACAGGAATGTGGGATAACCTGCCTGTTGTAGGAAAGGAGGAGAGTCTGGGAGTTGTGAAGCTCAAGAGAGAGTAGCAAGTACAGATTCAGTGATGGAACCAAGGGAAGTTCGTCAACACAGGACTGACAATGTGGAGGACAGATGCCGTGCATGAAGAAGCAGTGCAGGGACATAGACAAGGAACCATGAAGTGTGCACTAAAGGAGGGGAGACCAGTTCGCTAATTCCTAGAGAACACAGGACGAGAAAGGAGAATGGATGGAATGCCTGGATAGCAGCCCCGGAAGAAACCTTCAGAGTTTGCCTCTAGAGAGCACCCTCTGAAGTGGGTGAAGAATGGATGACCAGAGGCTGGGAGGTAGTAACAAGACCATTACATGCTGGGTGGTGGGCCTACAAGGGAGCCCTGGCAAGGGGGCAGAGCCAGTGGAGCTTAGGCACTAAGAAGGGCAGCATCAGGAGGAAGACTAAATGCCCTGTGTACCCTGCAGCCCTTAGAGACCAGAGGGGGCTTTGCCTTCCCTCTTCAGTGACTAGCGTGGGGCACAGCAACTGTGGAGAGCAGCCGAGTGCATTCACACAAACATCCATTGTCACCATCAGACCATCCCAGTGCAAGGTAAAAGGGTAAGTTTGAGAGGTGAGGACCCCAATGTTTAGACTCTTGTTGTCCTATAAAATAAGAAGCTAAAAGGACTTGGAGTTTTCTGTTTCTGCAAAGACACAAACCAGTCACTGCCAGTGGTGCTTCCCAAGATATCTGATAGGAGCACCAGCAGGCCTGTGGCCAACAGCCAGATTTTCTGTATCGTTTGCAGAACACTGCCAGTCTCTGGCCTCAGTGGATTTGAAGGAAGCCTTCAGCTTTCCATGAATCATAAGACTTGGCTCTGTGCTGGCTCCTCACTGACTCTAGTTGGAATCCCGGCTGTCACACCTCTCAGAGAGACTGCAGAGAGACATGGTCTCCTTTTTTCTGCACCCCCCTCCCCCAGCTGAGGATCGAACCCAGGGCCTCTTGTGCTTGCTGGGCAAGCGCTCTACCACTGAGCTAAGTCCCCAACCCATGGTCTCCTTTTTGTTTCTTTTCTTTTTGTTGTTAGGTGCTTGTGACTACACTCACGAATTTCACTGGGTGTCAGTGCTGTGTTTCAGAAAATGGGTTTGAATTGCTGTGGTTTTGAGCACTGGACTGGATGTCAGAAACCTTTGCTGTCATGGGGAATTCTGTCACTCTGGATTTACTATCTGTTCCCTACAGCTGAATTCCTCAGCAGTGTGATTTAGCACCCTAGCTTCCCATCAGCCAGTTTTGGCATTTATTTGAATGCATTACCCCACTGGTTTCTATAAACTATTTTACAATTGTTTAAAATAAATGACTGTTTATTTCCATAAAACCATCTGTATTTCTTTACAGAGCAACAGATAACTGTATGTAAAATTTGGTAATGTCACCACAACTTAAGTTAAGAGAAACATATTGGGTTGAAAAGTTAGACGCATAGGGACAGTGTTAAAGGTTTCCATCGTCTAACAAGTGGTATCTGAGTCCTCAAGAGGAAAGGAATATTTCTTTTTTCCAAGTGATCTCAGACCTCCTGCCTTACCTACCGATGACAAGATGTTGGTGGCGAGCTCCCCTCGCCCTTCTCCCACTGCCTGTAATGCTGCTAGGAGGCTCCTGCTCAGCGGCCTCTAGCTTCTAGGTTTTGAAATCTCATTGCCCAACCCCTGGTTCTGAGCCGCACAGGCTCCTTGCATCCCCAGGAAACCAGTCAGAGTTGGGGTCCTGTCAGGAGCCCCCAGCATTGGGAGTCAGATGGAGATAGAGCCCCAGTCTTGAGGAAGAGGTGGTTGGGAGGGCTAACCAGGTGAGCAGCACGTTCTGAATGCACTTGTGTGTTGAGACTGTCCTAGGAATGCAGACTGCTTGACAGTGCTTTCTACCCCACTGTAAACACCTAGCACAAGAGAGCCTGTGTTTGGGCTGCCCCACGGGGTCCAGAGGCCAGCTGGGCAGAGTTTGACTAAAGGGAACGACTGGAGAGAGAAGAGCAAGAAGACTAGCAGGACCAGGAGGCAGAGACCCCAGGGGCTGGAGTCTCTTTCTGGATTACCACATCAGTCTAAGGGAGGAGGAGGAGGAGGAGGAGGAGGAGGAGGAGGAGGAGGAGGAGGAGGAGGAGGAGGAGGAAGCAGCCATGACAGGCCTCAGAGGTTCCAGCTGCTCCTGGAGAGCTGAAGACAGAACAGCAAATCAGGCATCTGGATGGAGTGTGAGCTGTGCACCAGACCCCTGCTCCTAGTTCTTGAAACAACCCTGAGAGACAGGTGCTGTTGTCCCTCTGATGTCAGGAAACTGAGGAACAGAGAAGTGAGATAACGTACCTAGGGTTACACAGGTTACAAGTGGTGGAGCTGCAAATTCAGACCCAAGCAAGGTGCTGCTTAGATAGTCTCCATGCTGTCTCAGATGTCCTGGAGTTGCCACTCCCTAGACAACATGTCATATGTAGCAAGCTCAGGGCAATTGTGGGGACGGACTCCTGACACACTGCTTCTTACATACAAGCTGGAATGTAAGAAGGAAGCCTGGTAGGGCCTCCAGAACAGTATGGGATCACCATTTGTTCTCTGTGTAGAACCCATGAGGAGAACAGGGCAGGCAACTTTATTTTGTTTTGTTTTGTTTTGTTTTTGTTTTTCAAGACAGGGTTTTTCTGTGTTACAGCTTCGGTTGTCCTGGAACTCACTCTGTAGCCCAGGCTGGCCTCCGACTCACAGAGATCCACCTGCCTCTGCCTCCCAAGTGCTGGGATTAAAGGCGTACACTACTACCACCACCACACCGACCTCTTTTTTTTTTTTTTTTTTTTAGGACAGATTATGTAGCCCAGGCTGACCTCAAACTCATGATCCTCCTGCCTCAGCTCCCCACATGCTGGGATCATAGACATGCACCACCCCATCTGGGTTTGTTTGTTTTTAACTTGCTCATGTATTAAAGGACTCTTCCCATGTCTTAGCTACCTTAATTTCTTTTTATAATAGCTATATAACATCCCAATTTACAGATATACTATAATTTACTTAATGGCTTCCTGCTGGTGACTTTTAAGCCCTATAGGGTTTTCAGTATTAAATGACGTTGTGGTAAATGTCTTTCAACATAGGTCATTGTATTAGCTGGACTAACATTTCGTAATGTGGGCCCACAGTCATGGACATGAGTTGTTGCATCTGAAGTACCACCCTAGTGAACAAAGATCATTCAACACCTCCAAAGCCCTGGAATACAAGGCTGAGGTTTTAAAAGCCCCACCCCACTTCAGGGAGGACCCTATAGCAAAGGCGAGGTCACAGGCAGAAGAGTTCCTGCTCAGCTTTGTGGGTGCTTTAGGAAGCAGGGTCCCAGGAAGGTGGTATGGAGGAGCTCTGAGCTCAGGGGATACAGCCAAGGTGTGCTTCCTGCCAGCCCAGCCCTGTGCCTGGTGTTCAAGAAGAAATTTGTTTGGAAGAATTATGAGGCTCCCACATTTTCTCCTACACAAAGGAGGAGATCCTGGCTGCACGCCCTTTCCTTTCCTCGCCTTGGCACTCTCTGATTGATGATTGGAAATGATGGCAATACATAAACTATTTTTCTTTTTATTTTATGACCTGGTAATAGCAGTAACATATTTCCAGTAAATGTTTTCTATCGCAATAAAAAAGTTGTAACAAGACTAGAAATGGGTATAGTTAAACCCTAAAGAAATCACACTTTCAGAGCTGTGGATTGAGGTAGCAACTCTGTAAATCATTTAACGTAGGGAAAGAGCTCTCCTTTAAAAAAAAAAAAAAAAAAAGGCAAGATGGGACCAGCAGCTGTCCTGGTTAAGTGCCTGCAGACGGCCTGATGGGATTCGAGCTTTGACCCTTAGGACAGCTGCGTACTTTGACTTCCCGATGCCCAGCCCAGCCCACCCACTGGCTTTGTCGCTTTCTGGGCTGATAATCATCTCAGCCCTGTGATAGATATAGTTTTTTGTTTTTGTTTTTGTTTTTGTTTTTTTAATTCAAAGATCAAAACTGATGTGGGCTGTAGGAAGGTAGTTAGGCCACAGGTCCAGCTCAGACACACCTTTCTCCTCATGACTCCACCACAGGCAGATGACTGGTCACTCCACAGTGGACGTACCCTCTCTGCTGCAGAAGGTAACAAGCCCTGCCTTGGAGTATTGTTGAAGATCCAAAAAGCTGATTTATATAGAAGACTTAGTTAAGGACAGGAAGTTTCTGGTGTTGGTCACAGTCATTGTTATGCCCTGGGAAGGAAGCCATATTTGTTCTCAAACAGAACAGGTTAATAATGTTGTCAGATTTGCCCAGCAATGTGTTGACATTTATCGACGCCTACTTTGTAGTAGACTTTGTGCTATAGGTAATCTTTGATTATTGCATGCTTCTCTCAATCAGCTTACCCACTCAGTGTCAGATAGGAGTCAGGGTTTCATCCTTGTCTTTGTGATTTGAAACACACATTTTAATGCCAGCCTACGTCCACCTCCACCTTCAAGGTTCAGATGCTCACAGAGGCTGGACAACAGCACACAGAAGTAGCAAATAAAAGACTATCACGAGCTTTGCTTCTGGACACCAGGGAAGAGAGCAGTGTTTCCCTCCTACCTGTGGGCAGAGCAGGCTGCCCCTCCTCCTTAGTTAGGCTCTGCTCCACTCCAAAGAATGAAAGGCTCACATTTTGTGTCTTGGATGTGCTCTAAAAATCAGGCATTTGCCAGCCTTTGTCTTTACTTTCTGATGCTAGCTGACACCTTCATTAATGGTCCAGTGCAAGCTTTCTTTTGAGTTAAAAACTACTGTGTAAAAGTGGTTTTGCTATCCTATCAATAATGGTCATAATTTCCCCAATACTCTCATCAGCAGTGAATTGAGTCTTGCAGCAAAGAAATGGGAACCCCAGTGCAGCGGTTGGAAGTGATTTGTCTTGTAGACGGCGTCTTCTTTCAGTAAAATCGGGTCAGTGTGGTGCTACTGGGCCAGATGTAAGCCGGAGACAAATGAGTTGGAGGAAATTGATCATCTGAATCCTTGTGTTGTTTCAGTTACAGTCACTTTTTCATATCTCCTTTTCTTTATTTCCATCTTTAATAAGCTTTAAACATTGTGATCATCAGACAAGTTGTCTCCTTAGTTTGAGGCAGCCCTTAGATGAGGAAGGAATGCCCTGCCCACCTTGGATTGGCCTTCAAGTCACAGATTGGGCAGGGGAGGGTTGTCCATCCAGTACACCTATGCCCATTCCCCCTCGTACCCTGGCCAGCCCCCTAGCTGGGGTTTGTTTATCACACAGACTGGCCCCTTGACCAGTCTGCTCTTCATTGCTATGGAACGTTAATGGGGGCAAAATTGCATTCCCAAACATTTGAACCTGAAGTGGCCAGGGCAGAACTTAGTTGATCTCTGGTGATCGGTTCAATTTAGTTACGATTTTTTGCCATTAGGCTAGGGCTGAATGATGGTGATTTGGTTGAGGCCAAATGTCTGCAGAAAATTGGCTCTCTGATAAGAGTGCTGTTATCAGAGGGGGCTACCTTCTCATTTACATTTAGATGAGTATTGATTATTTATTTACTCAGAGAAGTGAGATTCGTTTCCAATCTTATCTTCTCGTCTCTGCTTGTCAGCAGAAAGAGAGCTGGAGCTCCTGACATCAGGCCAAGATAACAGCACTTTGTAGCAAAGATAAAAGTTGGAATGGGCCTTTTTCTAGTCTTGACTGAAAGGATAAGTTTTAAAAATTAGAACTGATGGGTCATGCTTTCAAAACCTTTCCTGAAGGTTCTGCAGTTTAACTAGGCAAGAGAATTGGCTGATTGCAACAGCTCTGGCCTCTCTTCCTTCGTAATAGGAATTGTGTTTAATTTGATTATATTGGGCTTTTTCACTAAGAGCAAAGTGTATTGGCTTAGAAGGGTCTAAAGTGTGACCTTGTTGTCATGTTAGCTTGTTCTTATTTTATCATTTAAATTCCAGCATTTTCCAGTCTGAGCCTTGGAGGGAGTAGCATAAGCTCCAGTGGTCATCACTTGAATGTAGTCCTATGCTTACATTAAGTCAAGTAAGGATGAGAGCTGCCACCAGAGGAAGAGGCTGGATGAGCAGACACCAAAGACAGGTGCTTTGGGATGGCTGGTGCTGTGTCTACACTCCAGTAGAGATGCCATCAGCTTGTCAGTGACAGCTTTGGCTGTGGGAGTCTCTCAGGATTGAGCTGAGCAGACAAGTTTGGTATGGTGGTCTCCGTCTACCAGCCTCTTCCAGCCCCTGTAGAGTGTCACCAGAGGAATCTCTCCAAACAACTGAGTGTGTCCCCTCACTGTCCTAGTAGTGTGTGCTGCTGTGAGAAAAACTCCAAATCTTGACTAGTGGTCTGCCCCAGCTCCCCCGGTGTCCCTAGGCTGCCCCCAGGCTGCCCCAGATTCATCCAGAGTCTACATAGGTTCTTCAGGACTCTGGAGGAGTGCACTTCCTGGACCTCCCCTCAGGCTTCTAGTCCTCCCTCAAGGCCCAGATCAGATGCTCTCCCCACAGCGAAGAGGAATGACCTGGGTTGACCCACTTCTGATCCCACAGCACCTTGTCACTACCTTGGATAAGAGCAACAGTTGTTCTTGAATTCACCTCCTCAATTCAGCCTTCCTGAGGGGTAAGCTATTGATTACTCATCTCATCTCTTAGCTTGGCACATTATTGATGCTCAAAGATGTCAGATGAGTCTATGAATGGTCACAGCACATTTCCTTTGGTATCTGTACTGTACTTGTTCTCTGAGTTCTGACATTTACTCATTTTCAGACCATATTTGTAGGACCTGAGAGGTCAAGAAACTAGGAGGCCTGGCTACTAAGCAAGTCTCTAATCTTAAATACTGCCTGTAGCTTCAAAAGCAAGCTTTTTAAATGAACTATATACCCTTTTCGCCCCCCACAGTATTGGTCTCACATGAGAAAATATAGACATCTACATTGGTGCCAGCATTCCTAGCCACCATGTGTCCCCCTGACGTGTTAGCCTGTTGCACTCCATGACTAGGGATTACCACTACTTTGTCCGGTGTTTCTGGTTCAGCATTAGCAATAATGGCTCTATCACCCAAGCACTTTGCCAAGCAGAGTTTGTGATCTTCTCACTTCATCCTCACAGCGGACTTGGGAGCAAAGTTTTGTTGGACCCATTTTACAGATAATTAAGTAGTACACCAGAATGCACAGCTAGCAGTGCTCTTCTCCTACAGGGCAAATACCAGGGCTCTCTCCCCCACCCCTGCCCCAAGCCAGCCTTGCCTCTTACTTGCTCATTCTTAGCTTTTTCTGACTATAAGAAACTTTTTTAAGTTGGAGAATGGCAAATAGTTGACATGAAGATGTAACCATGAGCCTTTGACTCTGTCCTTTCCCTCCCACGGGCCAGTCTTAGCATCAGTGGTCAGTTACTTTGTTTATATCCTGCTTCTATCCTAAAAGATTTGAAGTGCAGACCTTATAATAGGATAAAAATGCATTGACCAGTCAACTATATGAAAGGAAAAGGAAAATACAGATTCAATGGCAAAGTGTCCTGAAGAGGAGCTGGCATAGGTACGTATGCCTGAGTCACAGCAGTAAGGTCCACACTGAGTGCCACATTTCCTAATGGGCAGAGGAGAAAAAGAGAGCTATGGTAGATGTTAGTGACAGATTTATGCTAAGCTTTGTGACAGCACAAAAGCAACCAGGTACTTTGAGGAAGACCCACTTCCCGTAGCACCAAGGTCTTCAAAAAAAAAAAAAAAATGCACACTGGTGGGCTACAGGAAGGCTTTCCTGTCTTTTGACTTGAATAGGCGCTTGCTTCCCATCAGGTTTCAGCTCCAGCTGGTTCTCGGCTGTTAAGAAACCATGTACTAAAACCCTTCATGTTTCTGTCAAAGGTCAGAGGGATCAGGGAAAGCATACTGAGTGTGTATCACCAGCCAACAGTTTAAGTGTTACAGCTTGGGAGGGAAAGGTATCCTGACTTTGTCCGGGAGTCAGGGTATACCTACAGCTGTGAAGGGAAGGTATCCTACATACCTAACAGCTGTGAGGAGAAAAGTATCCTGACTTGTCGGGAAGTCAGGCTATACCTGAAGCTGGGGTCCAGTGGGGACGGTCTCCCCATAGGATGTGGCAGTCCTGCTCCTCTTCAAGAGAGCTGTTACAACTGAGCTCTGCTTGCCCCGCCGCCGCCGCCGCCACCACCACCACCACCACCACCACCACCACCACCAGGGAGCTTCACAGCAGAGGTATCCATTTTTTCTCAGTGTTACTTCTGCTTCACTCTGCTAAAGAGGAAACCCTTGCAGAAATGTAACATGCTCCAGCTCCAGCTAAAAGTTGTTACTTCTGCTCTGCTTCCCTAAGGGAGCCTCTCAGCAGAGATTCTGCTCTGCAATGGCAAAAGAAGATCTTCACGCCAAACTCTTTTAAGAGATTTACTTGGGAAGGAGGAATCCAGGAGATTGGCTACCTCTGCCAGCGTGGAGAAGGACAGCTGCCAACTGAACAGGCAGAGGGGCTTATATAGGGCTTCTTAGGGGCAGAGTTTTTCCAGGGAGAAGATTTTCAGGGAGGGAATTGGTCAGATTTCAATCCCCTTGAGTCTGGACAAGCTCAGATTGGCTAGATTTCATGCTCAGGGGATTGGTTGGTTTTCTTCTCAGTGATTAGTTGGTTTCATGTTCATTTAAAGCAGAGTTGGGTCTGGTTCCAGGGCCAGGGTGTGTTTATTTCACTGGCCCTGTTTCCAGGGCCAGGGTGGGTTTCTTTGGCTGGCCCTTTTACCCTACAAATAGACTCTACAGATTTCTGTTTCAGCCAAGAGTCAGAGGGATCAGGGAAAGCACGCTGAGCATGTACCCCAGCCAAAAGACTCTACAGATTTTCTTTGAAGCTTATGTGCTGAGATGTGTGCCTTGGGTCTCCACCCCCACCTGTGTGCTATAGTTTGGCACTT
Organism: Onychomys torridus; assembly: GCF_903995425.1. Classification (NCBI taxonomy): domain Eukaryota; kingdom Metazoa; phylum Chordata; class Mammalia; order Rodentia; family Cricetidae; genus Onychomys; species Onychomys torridus. The sequence continues at coordinate 4,378,118 of NC_050446.1, read as the reverse complement.
TCTCAAAGCGCCAGAGCAGTACGTTGTTCCTAGACCATTTCATGCTGCAGTAAATCCATCAAAGGAATGGCCAAGCAGGTTCTTATCACTGTAGAGTGACTGCTTCCCAGAGCCTTCCCTTTGTGTTCTGTGCTGTGCACCAGAGGACATGTGCTTCAAGCACAGCTGGGACATTTTAAAACCTGGTTTTGCAAAGGTCGGACACTGCCTTTGCGATCCATGTGCTGTTCAGTATGAAAGCCTTTCCTATTTTATAAAGTCATGTCTTTGGCAAAACATATTCGTAGAAACTGACCCCACAGCTTTTCTTTCATAGATGGCTTTCTGGCTGCTGTCCTTTTATTCCATGACAGCTGTCTGGAAGTCAGACACACAGTTGATGGAGATGTAGTTTGGTATATAGTGGACAAAGGTTATGTTAATATGTGGGCCTGGGCCTCACCAGCATACATCCTAGGCCCACCGCTCCCCAAGGGATGTGGAGCAGATTCTCAGCTCTGAGTCCCAGTTCCATCCCCTGTTAAATGGGATTCATGCTCTTTACTTCTCAAGGTATCTCAAGAATAAATGAGATGATCTGTAGGGAAGGCCTAAATCAGTCGCTGATACAGAGTGAGCCTTGGAGTGATGGTGGATGATCAGAGTTATGAACCTTCCTTCACCCCATTTCAGATTTGGGATAGGAATGGTGATGGCACACCCTTAAACAGAATTAGTGTTCTAGTTTGCCTCTCTGTTGCTGTGATAGAGCACCATGACTAGAAACAGCTTAAGAAAGGAAGTAGGAAGTACATGGTTCCTAAGTGCCAGAGTTGATAGTGGCTGGAAAGGCATGGCAGCAGGACCAGGAAGCTGAAAGATCACATCTCAATGGCACACAGGAAACAGAGAAAGAACCTGTTGTTGGTTGTTTTTTTTTTTTTTTTTTTCTTCTTTTGGGGGGCCCACCACCCAACTCCCAAATAAATCACACATGGAGGCTTATTATTACTTATAAATGCCCAGCCTTAGCTTGGCTTGTTTCTAGCCAGCTTTCCTTAACTTTAAATTATCCCATCTATCTTTTGCCTCTGGGCTTTTCCTGTTCTCTTACTTCTGTAAATCTTACTCTTGCTCCATGGCTTGCTGTGTAACTGGGTGGCTGGGTGGCTGGCCCCTGGAGTCCTGCTCCTTCTCTGGCTACTTCTTTCTTCTCCTAGATTTCTCCTTCTATATATTCTCTCTGTCTGCCAGCCCCGCCATCCTTTCTTCTGCCTTGCTATTGGCCATTCAGCTCTTTATTAGACCATCAGGTGTTTTAGACAGGCACAGTAACACAGCTTCACAGAGTTAAACAAATGCAACATAAACAAAAGTAACACATCTTAAAATAATATTCTACAATAAGAACCAAAAATGTGGTAAGGCTATAAATTCTCAAAGTCCATCCCTAGCAATATACTTCCTGCAGTAAGGCTCCACATCCTAAAAGTTACATAGCTTTCCCAGAACCACTGACTGGGGACTATGTCATGAGCCTATGGGAAACATGTCTCATTCAAAACCTGCCACAGTCAGTATGTCAGACACCATACAGCTCTTGGCCCATGGATTCTTCAGACAGCCCTCTGAGGTTGATGCTATTATCATCCCCATATTACAGATGAAGAAACAGACAGGAGGTTAAATAAGTTGGCAACATCATAAACTAAATGGCTCAACCAGGACCTGGACCAAGGCAATTGAGCCCAGCCTAAGCTGTCTTGCTTCTCACTTGGGTCCAGTATGCTCTCATTACATGCAATTTATTGATCTGGCCATTTTCTGGGAGGGTGAGTGAAGTCTTCCTCTGCAAGATCTCTTATCCAGGCTCCTTGTAAGAATTTAGGGCTTGAGTCACATCCAAAAGCCAATACCTATCAGCTCCTCACCAAGTTCAGAAATGGTTTACAGCGTATTCCTTCCTTTCTAGGAACAGTAGGGGCACCCAGAACAGACAGCAACCCATAGTGGAGTTTACTTTCCACAAACTCAGAGCAATAGGAGGGTTCTTAAAGACGGCTGTGGGCAAGGTAGCTCACTGATAAAGGATGTGTGTGATGGAAGGAGAAAACCAGCTCCTCCACGTTGTCCTCTGGCTTTTACATACTGGGCCTGAGATGTAGGCATCACCACTGTGTGTGTGTAGTTTTGTTGTTTTTATTTCATGAAAGAAAGGTGGAAAGGTCTTCTTAGAAAGAAAGATAAGGAGCTCTCCTCTCCATATTGCCATGGACCACAGCACAGCCCTAGCTCTGGGTATGGGTGAGATCATAGGGGCCAGTATTGCCATGAACCACAGCATAGCCCTAGCTCAGAGTGTTGATGAGTTCATTAAAATAAATATTTTAGATCATTTTCATTTTGAATTCATATAAACCACAAGTTAAGTGATTCCAAACCAGAAGAATCTACAAATCTACAAAAATCTATATTTATGATGTAAGCTGTGGCCTCTGTAATTAGCCAGTAATTTATAGTTTGCAGGAGGAGGAAAGGCTCAAGGCTCAGGAGTGATAAATCCTGAAAGACCTTGGGCCTTATTCCCCCCACCCCTTTCTGCTTCTTACCCTGTGATCTTGGGCAGGTTTCTTCATGGGGTCTTGTCTGTGAGATGGGCTGCTGAGGCTGCCTTGCAGGTCCAGTGAGGAGTAGAGTGTGTGCACTTGGTCCACGGTAGGCAAGTAGTAGAAACAAGAGAAAGTCCTAGATAGAAGCCATGTGAAGAAGATGCATGCTGGTTTTAATAGAAGAATCTGAACACAAAGACTCTTGAGAGTGTGCCTAGGAGTTGGTTTCAGGACAAGGGGCCCTTAGCTCCCCTTACTTCCCTAGAAATTTTAAAATTTGCCTAAAATTCCCTCTGTGGCAGCAGGCCTTGGTTCCCAGTGGGCAGGAAAGGGGGCTGGGCACACAGGCCAGCCACCAGTCTGCAGGGTGATTTAGGATGAAACTGCCTAAATGGATCCGTTTCAGGTGAAATTATTGCACGTGAAAGGCTCTTCCAAGTTCTACAATGTGTAGTAATTACAGTAGTCTCAGGAAAAAAATGACATAGTAAGAAATTGGAAAATTTCTAGGTGTATGCAACATTTTAAGTTATAAAAATAACCTTTATTATATGGAAATTTAAAAAATACAGGACAACACAAAGGAAAAATAAAGTCATGTATAATCCCCATTATTACAGTGTAACTATAGTTCACATTTTAGAAACAGCTTTCTTATTCTATACTTTTACATATATATTTTTACAACTATAATTATTCTATAAAAATTGTGCCTTAGGGGTTTTTTGCAAAATAGCATACTATAAACATGTTTTATAATATTAAATATCTTAGAATTACTTTTAATGTCTCTGAAGTATTCAACAATATTTTATTTAGTAAGTTCTCTGTTATCAAATCTAAGTTGTTCCCAAATTTTGAGTGTCATAAAACCATCAATAGTAGTATCTTGGGTTCGGGGATTGCTTCTAGGACCTTTGTCAGCACCAGAATCTGCAGGTGCTCAGACCCCTCTTATAAATGGTGTAGTGTTGCCAGGTGGTGGTGGGGGGCTGTGCACGCCTTTAATCCCAGCACTGGAGAGGCAGAGCCAGGTGAATCTCTGTGAGTTCAAGGCCAGCCTGATCCAGGACAGGCACCAAACTACACAGACAACCCTGTCTCGAAAAACCAATTGATTGATTGATTGATTAATTGATTAATAAGTGGTATGGTGTTTGCATAGCACACTCTCCCATAGACTGGTCTCTGGAGTACATGTAGTGCCTGGCACAGTGCAGACTCAGTGTGGGTAGTTGCTGCGTGGATGATGAAGAATGGTAAGAAATAATCAGTCTACTGTAGACACAACTTTTCCCAAGTGTTTTCAGTCTGCAGTGGTTGAATACACACAACATGGATTCAGGGGGCCGATGGTTATAATTAAACTTTCTACCTATATCCCACTGCAAATTTATAAAGTGGATGCATGGCTCTAACACATTGCTTCTAGGGTGTTGGGAATAGAAACCCAGATTCTTCCAGGAGCTCTGCACTGCCCCTGCTGCCATCCTCAATTCTCACACTTCCTTATAGCTGGCCAAACACACTTTTCAGAGTCAGAGTAAAGAGAGTTTCCTGTGCCTCTCACCTTTTTAATAACCACAAGCAAATTACAGGCACAATTTTGAATCTGACTTTTTGACCATTAGTGTTATCTGAGAACAACGTTCCTATTTAGGTTAACAAAGAAGTAGTGAACAAATGTATAAAATGTCTGATGTCTTTTCAGACCTGCCATAACTCTTAGGTGCAGTGGGATGGGTAGAATTCTTGGTTGCCAGGATACTGAACCCATGTGTCTAATGTTTCCACAGATGTCTCAGTAAAAGCATGAACAGCTGATAGCTGCTACCTTTTCATTACCAAACCCAGAGCCTGAGCTTCACTCTGTGACTTTCATGTTTTTTATTTCTTTGACATTCTTGAGCTATCATAGAGTTCTACACATACCTTATTCCTGATTGAAATTGTGTGTGCAGTGATAATTATAAGTACCTTGGCAGCAGTTCCTCGTGTGAAGTCTGATTTCTAAGCCAGTAGGTGTTTTTGTTTGTTTGTTTGTTTGTTTGTTTGAGACAAGGTCTCTCTACATAGCCCTAGGTTTCCTGGAACTAGCTCTGTAGACCAGGGTGGTCTCAGTCTGATAGAGATCCACCTGCCTCTGCCTCCTGAGTACTGGGATTAAAAGGTGTGCGCCACCATGCCAGCTCTGAGTCAGTGTTTTATCCATATTATCTTGGTCTTCATTGTACTCATTGAGGTGTAAGGTCCAGAGATGGGTCCAAAGAGGATGGTAACCGGTTCCACAACAAGAAATGAGGCGATTGTGTGCCTCCAGTTCATTCTGACTCAAACCTCTTACATAGTGTGGGAAGAGCTAAAAACGGTAAGAAAAGCCCGTTTCTGCCATCTTGGAGTCAAATGTTAACGTTTTCGGCTTTCCCTGATGTATGGTAATTTCTGAGTGTTACATTCACCATTTCAGACTTCCTCCCCTCCTCCTGCCCCTTTGATCTTCCAGGCCCACAGTACCGCCTGGAGAAGCAGAGTGAACCTAACGTCGCAGTGGACCTGGAGAGCACGCTGGAGAGCCAGAACGCCTGGGAGTTCTGCCTGGTCCGAGAAAACAGTACGTTGGCTACCTCGCTCTGTGCTGCTTTGTCTGTTGCAAACATGCTTAGGAGTGAGGTGGTTGAGAGCACTTGCTGGTCTGGCTTCCCTAAGCAGATGAAAAGTGACTGTTTTCCATGGCAGACCACGGCTCCCTTGTGTGTGTCCTAAAGCAAAATGATAGATTCTGTGCTATTTGGTAGTTTGCATCCTGTTTAGCACTCTGGGATTAATATTTTGCTCTTGAACTACATCTTCCTAATTTTGGAACAACCCTGGAAACGGCTTAGAAACAAGAGGCTCTTTCTCAGGCAAAGGCTCTTTTGTGTATACAGCAACTGGCCTTGTCAGTGTCAACTGCTTGACATCATGTTTTAGAAAAGTCTAGCCACTTGAATAGTCTCAGCACAAGGCGTCACAGTGACTCCAAGTACCACACTGAGATGTGGATTTCTTTCCTTCCTGTCTCCAGTTTTTCTGAGTTGTGAGGTGTTGTCACACCTCTGCTAGATGTTTCCTGAACAGAAGGAGGGGACCTGCCCACAGCACTCATGCTCCAGAACTGTTTCTTCTGCTCTTTACTTCTTTCTCGCTAGCTCGTCCTTGTCCTTGTCTCAGCTTAAGTGTCACATCTGCAGTCCTGTCACCCAGACCTGCTCATTCTCATCTGCTTAATCACTGGCTGGTGTCTACCTCCCCCACTGGATTATAAATCTGCAAGGGCATTCCTGGCCCATTAACTCAACAGCCTGCTAAAGACTACATACTCTAGGAAAATAGACCAGATGAGTGAGTGAATAAAAGATCTTTAGTCCTGCCACTGACTCTTACCACAGACCAGACTGCCACTCCTTGACCAGAACCCTTGGCTACCTCTTCTGGAACAGCATCCACACATTTACCAATAATGGGAAGTGTACTTTGGGCATTCAGTGCAAGCTCTCAAATAAAAGTTGATGGCCTCACCATCTGCATCTGGTTATAAGAATCCTGTGTAAGAATATACAGAATTAAAAATCAGTGATGCCTAAAATAGTCTAAAGACACTTTAGATAAATAGTGTGTGCTCTCTCAAGAATCTAATATACAAGTATTTTTATGCAAAATCTGATGCTCTCTCCTTACCAAATAAAGCAGATATTTCAGAAGTATTCCTCCAGGACTGGGCATGGGGGTGTGCAGCTGTTATCAGCATGTGGGAGGCTCAGGCAGAAGGGTCAGGAGTTGAAGGCCATCATCAGCTACATGAGTCTAAGGCTAACTTAAGAAACGTAAGACCATATCTCAACTAAAATAAAAAAATAAATAAGTCCTCAAAGGTGGGGAGGATCCAAGGATGTTGACATCCTTAGATGCTGGTGACAGCAGAGGAATCTAATATATATGATAGCTAGATGTATAAGAGGCCTAAGAATATTTTATACACAATTCCACTTTGGGGAATCTACCCTGAGAAAAGACCTAAAATGCAATAAATATTTATGTACAGTGTTGTTTCTGTCTCCGATCAAGAAAGTCACAGCTTAAGTTCTGTCCCTATATTGGGGGGTTTATGCAGTTTCTTAATATACTGACTGATGACAATAAAATTAGCCTAGAAATCAAGAAAAGGGAGAGAAATTTTGCATGCATTTGGAAATTGAGAAGTAAGCTTCTGAGCCTGTGCGTGAAAAAGAAATAATAAAAGGAATTAGAGACTATTGGGGAGGACATAGCTTAGTGATAGAATGCTGGCCTAGCATGTGTGAGAACTTGGGTTCAGTTCCTAGTGGTGCAAAGCAAACAAAACAAGAAGGAAACATTCCAGAGTTTTGGGTATGGCTATAGCAGCATGTATGGAGTGTGGCAGCCTTCAGGTCTATATATTACAAAAGAATAGTAATGAACTGAACATTCAGCTAAAAAAGAAAACAGAAAAGAAAACCTAAGAGATCAAAAGGACAGAGGGAGGCAGCAAAGACCAGAAATCACTGAGCTAGGAAACTCAGAAACACCAAAGGACTCATGAAATCAGTAAACCTCTTTTGAAATGGATCAAAGTCAAGGAAGAAAAGTATCACAGAAACATGGGTAGTAACAGGCATGAAAAGAAAACACATGACAGATCCCACAGTCATTAAACATGTAGCACAGGGGCGTATGTGTGCGCGCATGTGTATGTCTGTGTAAGCTCCCTTGCCTGTACAGGTGCATGGGAAGCCATTGCCTGGGTCTCACTGCTTTGTCTGCCTGGCCATTGGGGCCCAGGGGTCCTACTGCCTCTGGTCCTCACACTTGCACAGCTGGCGCTTGCTTCATCACCCGCTCAGCCATCTCTCCAGCCCAGACACTCCACTGTAACAATTTGGAAAGTGTAGATGAAAAGAATGAATTCCTGAAAAAAAAAAAAAAGTCAACATCAAAATTGGTGCAAAAGAAATGGGAATGTTCTGGTCAATTTTGAAAATTTGAATTAGCGATTGAAAACTTTCCATGGAGAGAACCCAAGCAAGCCATGGTGATACACTTGAGAATAAAGAAGCCCAGTCCCACCTACTGCTCCAGAGAGATGGCCCTGGAGCTTATGAAAAACATGAGGCAAGTGTGGCCTTGGTGCTACCCCAGTAATGACTACACAAGACAGAAACATTTAGACTAGTCTTAGATCCAAAAATCCCAACAAATGGGTAACACACCAAGTCCAACATTTAATTAGAAGAATCACATCCCATTGTCAAGTGGGTTTACTCTAGAATGCAGAATTGGTGATTTGCTGCAGTAATAGTAAAAGGAGAAAAAGTAGGTACAGAGTTTTATTTATCTATCTTTAGTTATTATTTCTGCCATTAAAAGTTGTGTTTAGGAGTTAGCTCAGCAGATAAGAGTGTTTGTTGCTCACACAGAGGACCTGGATTTGGTTCCTAACACTTAAGTCTGGCCCCTCACAATAGCCTGTAACCCCAGCTTCTGACCTCTTAGAGCACCTGCACACAGGTGTTTGTGTACACGTATACACCTGCACACACATGTTTGTGCATACATACACACACAAATAAGTAAACAAAGTATTTAAAAATAAGTTGTGTTTAGCAAGTTCAGTGATGAGAGCAGTCATGTTGCTAACACCAAAGGGAAGAAATGGCAGGAATGCACTATGACTCATACAGATGCTCCCAGTGCATGGAAATAGAGCTAGCAATGCAGTGAGTGCAGGAATGAGTGCAGGAATGAGCTTGAAATGGCTGTCTCTGCTTGGTGGGATTCCAGGTCATTCATTTTCCTTTCTCTTGGTTCATACTTACACATTCTAAAATTTCTAAAAGAAGGGAAGTGAACGTGACATGAAGGCAGATTCTCATGGAAACACATCTTGGTGTAACACTTCCTGTGGTGCTCCTTCTGAGATAACTCATAGCACCGTGCCATGGAGTGTCAGAGGAAGAGCTACACAGCTGTCACTTGCTGCCCCTTCCGCCTGATCATTGCATTCTGTCTCCATTGTTCCTGTCCTTCTCAGAAGACTGTCTTGGACATACTTGGGCAAATGATTGACCAGTAGGAACCTCATAGAGGATTCTGTTTCATAGTGTTGACTTCCCAGTAAGTCACAAATAAGAGACTGTGCTTACTTATTAGTATCTTGGTAATTGTTTTGGGTATGTTCACACTTTTACTTGTAAAAAGTTTTTTTCTTCTTCTTCAGGAAAGCAAAGTGTAGGAATTACCTTTGTTTCTCCTCCCAGAGATAGCAGGTATCTTTCCAGAGCTGGGCTGTACACATTCACGTGTAAGTGAATAGTTGTGTGCACATGCATGTATACATGCACGAACTCATGTTTGTATTCCCTCCTTAAAAACACAAAGGATGACTTGCTGCATTGTTATCTTATCATCTTAGTGATGCACTATAGGTTACTCTGCATTGTTTCACACACTTTACGTGGAAATTCTGTGTTCCTAAACTGCTGCTGTTACTCCGTAGCATATATCATTCAGATTGCTTTTGGTTTTAAAGTGAGGCCCAAGTTTCTGTGTTAAGAAGAAAAACAAGCTGTGAGGATCAGTGACTGAAGCTTTGGCACCTAGGCCCTAGCTCACACTCCAAAGCTTCCTCCAATTGGGCCGCCTTTCCAAGCCCTAGCACCACTTTCTCCAAGGTTCCAGTTCTGGTGTTGTGAGTCAAAACCATTAGGAATGAAAGAACCCCCACCAGTGTTTATAAATGATAAAGGCAGAAAGTAGTTGAATGCAATGGACTAGTGTGACTTGGCTGTTTTAAAATAGGTGCAAATTATGAAAAACAGTTTATTATTTTCATAGAAAATGTTTAAAAGACTAACTGTAGAGTTCCCAACTAAGAACTATATATTGTTGTCTATTAGCCATCTACTACTAAGAAGTTCAATCAACATAACAATATTTCATTCTTCCATTTTTTTTTTTTTCTGGAGCTTAGGATTGAACCCAGGGCCTTGCAATTGCTAGGCAAGTGCTCTACCACTGAGCTAAATCCCCAACCCATAAACAATATTTCAAAACTAATTGTTTGTTTGTTTTTTCTCACTGTTTTTGGGATGTTTGATTAGGCCAAGCTCATTACCCTTCAAGAGCTATGTACAATGGGAGCCAAGTGGAGTTCATGCATTATAGCACACATTGGAGAATGTGCTTTCCTGTCCATGGTGCTCACAGGAGTCAGTGTAGTCTCATCTAAGGTTCTTAGGATAGTACCTGGTGCATATTATCCATCAGGGGATGTTGGCTTTAACTAAGAAATAATGGTAGGACAGCCTCTGTGGCTAGTAGAGCATTGGGGCACAGGTATGTGGTGGTCAGGAACCATGGAGCTATCAGAGCCTTTGCCAAGATAGAGAGAGAAGGTAGTGACCTAGAATTGAGGACCAACAGAATTTTAGAAGCAAAGTACTTTCTGCTGTCCCAGAATGAGGTTCACTTTATAAGTAACATCATTGGACTGGAAAAATAATAATGATAATGTAGATAGCAGCCTTTTAGTTTTTCTTCAGAGGCATGACATTTTTTGAAACAACCACACCCAACAGTGTTTTAGAGTTGTTTATCGAGGCCTACTGTTACAGAATCTTGAACTAGACATTTTCTAAGTGCTTCCTCACATTTTCTCCTATAGACATTATTCTCATTGTGAGGAGACTTTTCCAAAGCCAGCCAGATAGTAACCATGTAGCACCAAAACCTGAAGTCAACCCTCTGATTCCAAAGCCCACTCTAAGATAACCTAAACTTTGGATCCTGAAAATGATTGTGCTGATGGTCTCTGTGAGAGAGAGGCTTGCACATGGACTGACGTGACAAGTTTCTGCCTAGGGACTGAGCGCTCACATTTGTGCTTGGATCTCAGCCTGAATAAGAATGTGACAAGCCAGAGTCCTTGAGCTCTCCAGTTTGGATCCTTGTCTCATAATCTACTGCGTCCTTCAGCCAACTGTCTGCTCGGAACTGGAAGCAGACCAGACAAAAACAGCAAGTACATTCTGAGTAGGTAGCAGTAGACACCCTTTCTTGTTCAAGCTTCCCTGTAAATCCTGGTGCCACACTGAGCCTTAGTTTTCACTTCTGCCAATGCTCTGGGTGACCTTTCAACTGATCAAATGTGGGTCACCTGTCCAGGGCCTTAAAAGAAAGAAAAAGCTTCCATAGCTTTGAGCTAGGTGCTCTGGAATTCTTCATCATTGGGGCCAAAATGTGCCCAAGACTTTATGGACTGCCTGGAAACTGCCAGGTACTATCACTTTATCCTCTCACTAGGCTGCTGTTGTAATAGCTCAGCAGGGTGCCTAAAGGGCAGGCAGACCTTAGGTGAAGTACTTGCAGCCTCTGACATTGGGCACATCATGCATGGTACCTCTCTAAGATCCAGTTTCCTGTAGAGATGGAATCTTCTTGGGGTGTCTTGTGAAGATGGAGTGAGATAAGAACACACTTGTAACAACCTTTTAGGAAAGTGTGGTCATGTTTCTTTTATAGAGGAGGAAACTCAGGCTCTGGAAGGGGAAGTGATTTGCTAATGTTTTATGAATACTAAGGAGGAGCCTGGAAAACAAAACTGTCTTCTTCCATTATGTGTACTGCAAAACTGAACCTAGTTCCTTTGCTTCCTTAGTAAAGGTGCTATGGAGAGAGGCGTCAGTGGCTTCAGTTCAGCGTCTAAGGAGATGCACAGAATGTTTACAACCTTCCATCATTCAGTACCTTCCTAAACTTAACTCATTTACTTAAGGTCTCACAGCAAAGGCTGCATAGTTCCCCAGATAGACTGCTAAAACACAGGATCTGCAGGGTCAGAGGCCTCATTTAGTTGCCCCTTAAAGACCCAAGAGAGCGCTGGACACCCAGCACTTGGGAGGCAGAGGCAGGCAATCTCTGTGAGTTCAAGGCCAGCCTGGTCTACAGAGTGAGTTCCAGGACAGCCAGGGCTACACAGAGAAACCCTGTCTTGGGAAAAAAAAATCACAAAGGAGAGCAACTCTTCAGAGCCTGCTGGGACCCCTGGCTGCCACATCCTGGGCTTAGTGTCCCTCTCCTTCTTCCTCTTGGCCTGCAAGCTAGACTGCAGCCTACCACCCTGGACAGTGACAGGATCTTAATTGATATCCTGTCTCTCCTTGTTTGTCCCCCTGATGATATGTGCCTCCTGCACCCAGCCCTGATGTTCTCGCTCTGCCCCTGAGGATGCTGTGTCTTCACAGTCTCCATGCTTAGACTTGACTTTCCCTCCTGCTTCCACTGAATTAGAAAAGAGAAAGACTACCAAGCAGAAGGGAAGAGTGGTGCATTTTTCGATGTTTCCAGAACCTTTTGTGAAGCTTCTCCACAGCAGGCCCATTCTCCTCTGGTTTGCTCTCTGCCGAGTCTGGAGACTCTCTGGTGGTCCCTCTCTGCTCATGGAGACTTGACTTTCTTCTGTTACAAATTCCTAATCGTGGTGGTGCACGCCTTTAATCCCAGCACTCAGGAGGCAGAGGCAGGCGGATCTCTGTGAGTTCGAGGCCAGCCTGGTCTACAAAGCGAGTTCCAAGAAAGGCGCAAAACTACACAGAGAAACCCTGTCTCGAAATACAAAACAAAACAAAAAAAAACAAAATATAAAAAATCGTAACCGTACCAGTTTCTATCATGTTCTTTGAATGAAGGGCTTTAAAGCTCTTTTATTAGACCACAGCAGTACTCGTCAAATACAAAGGGAAATGTGCTCATGCAAATAAACTGTTTACAGGAGCAGTGACTTGTGACGCTGGTGGTCCATGTTTCAGACTGAGTTATTGCAGAAAGGCAGTTGCTTGTCTGGCGTGAAGGTAGGTGTGCTCTGTACGGAGTTTTCTGCTTGACGTTGCACAACAGCTCCTTGCACACTCACAGAGTTTCAGCCAAACGGAAGTGCTGCCACAGAGTTCCTTTGTCCACCTCTTGCAGTTTGTTAAGGGGTGGTTGGCCATGTGTTTAGGAGGAAAGGTGAGGTGTTGGGCAAGTCCTTCTCTGTGAGCCTCACTTGTCTGTGGGATGGATGTGACGGTGATCCTGCCCTGTGAGACTGTTGGGAGGTGTCAACTATGGAAGCAAGTAAATGGCACTATATGTTAAAAGCTCATAATGAGCCACAGTGCACCATGTAAGGATTGGCCATTGACGAAACGCCTGTGCCTCGGTGCCCTCCCAGTCACAGGCTGCTCTGATTTTGTGTGGCCTTGCCCTTGGTATTCCTCCCAGTAGCCCCGTAGACTTCCCACAGTCTCTTTGGGTGAAGGAGGAGTGGACCCCTGGGGCTAAAAGCTGTGCTGACCTGGATAGGAAATAAGCCTGTGCCCTGTCCACAGGGACCTTGTGAGTAATGAAAGCATCCATTGTGCTATATGGGCTGAGAACTTCCACATGAATTGACTTTTTCTCACTCCTCCTTTCTGAACCCCCCCTTTTCATTTTATCATTAGGTAGTAATTAGTATTCAAGGGAAATTGGTCTTAATATATTAAAATTGGTTAAGTGCATTTAGACCTGTACCACAGCCAATGTCTTATTGGAAAATGTAATTGGGGACTCTGTGTATGTAATTAATTGAATTACAATTAAGAACTTTCATTAAGCGATACACTGGTACATTAGAGCAGTAAGGAGACATGTTTGACGAGCTGCAAACCCTGTCTGGGCTTTAAGTGAGGGCACAGAGCCTTGCACTCTTCCAGTAGGCTCCTGGCCCCAGAATGTGCCCTATTGCCCCTAGTAATGGTTTTGGTAATGCATCAGGTGACATTCCTGCAGTGATTGGATGGGAGGTAGGTTTCTTCCAGCATTGTGTTCTGTCTCTTGATTCTTAACCTCAGTATTGGTCAGATTATCCAGTCCTTAAGTATTCTGCCTTGTAAACTGTCCAGTGTTAGGATACCTAGAAAACAAAAAACAAAAAACAAACAAACAAACAAACAAAAAACATTACTTTCCCTGAGTTCTGAGCCAAAGACATCGGAGGAAGGAATGATGGGAATATTGCCAGCCTAACTTGCAACCAAAGCCATCATGAGCCCTGTGTCCCACCCCGCAAATGGTCCCATTCCAGTTCTCAAGGATGGTTGTGTTCACTGTGAATGTGTGTATGTGTTCACTTGTCCTTTATACGTTGACATTGATCTCAGTTGTGACAGCTACAGGATTGAAGAGTAAGTGGAAAAACACTGGTCCCCATACGCTGCAAGTGTTGTAAGAAGAAAAGAGATTGACCCAGTGTGCCCACAGCAGGAGGGGAACAGATAACAGGGATCAGCAGCCCCCAAGACTGCCTTTTAGCTACTGAGAGAAGGCTTAGATTTAAGTGGAGGGCAAGAGGAAAGCAGTCTTGGTCAAGGTGTGTCCTGCCCATCACTGGCCCATCATGGCTCAGCTCTGGTCCCTCCAGCAAGGTGAGTCCTGATAAAATTGTTAAATTGTTCATCTGTTACTCCCTTCGATTGAAGCCTCACTCTCATGTGAATGGGAAGGGGGATCTGTCCTGCATGGTTCTGCTCTTGTAACTCAAGGTAACTCAGGTAGTTCACTTCTGTTCCTTTCATCAAAATTCTGTACAAAATGAAGGCAGAGATGCCAGGCTGGCATGTGCTTTTGCTACCTGGTAGGCCCAGGCGAAGAGTCGGTGCTTTTATTTAGCAAAGGTAGCTTTTGAGAGGAATCAGCTTCTTTGAAGAAAGGGGAAAATGAGTTAAAAAGAGGATATTCTAAGCTAGACACTGTCCACCTGAAGCCCCAAGACAGAAGTGCTTGGCACTGAGAGGACCCTGAACAGCATGGGTGCAGGGTGAGCTGAGGGCTAGGCAGGACCCTTCTGTGATCTGTTCTTTCAGAAATTCTGCAAACCTAAAGCTGCTTCTTTCTGATCACCTCATAAAGCAGGATTACCTTGATTTATTGAGGGAGAGCTGACATCTCTACGTGGGAAGTCCTCCAGCAGACTGACTCTGGCTCCAAGAGTTTAATCAATTAAGCACTGTGACAGCGAGGATCCCTACTCAGATTGTAGCATAGCCAGTATCCTACTGTGTGATTCTGGTGGCTTTAAAGAGAATGCTGCAGAGGGGCCTGTGTGTGTCACAGTATATCACCTATTGATCGTTTTTAGAGACCAGCAAAAATGACTAGCAGCTGAAGGGAAGTGTTTAATAGAGGGGAAGCTTTGGGCGTATGGGACTTTGGGGACTCAAACAGCTTCTGGAAAAAATGTGATGGATGCAGAGCACTAAGGAAGAGTTTTTCTCCTTGACTTACTCAGGCATCCAGCGTTGAATCTGACCCAGAAGAGAGACATTTCAGTCTTGTCCCCAATTCCTTTGTTCCAGTGGGACAGGCATGTTTGTGGACCATTTACTCAATACAGTTCTGGCCTGTGGCATTGTATAACTCCAGCCCATTGAAGGAAGGCCTTTGCCCAAAACAGGCCATGCCACACAGAAGACTCAGTTCCTGGCTCCAGCTTCCATGAGTGTGGGACTATAGCAGCAAGGTGACAAATTGAGCCTCACTTTTTTTTTTGCTTCTCACTTTTGGGGATGACATCAACCGGCCTAAAAAGACATTGGAAAATGAAAGGAGATGATGTGTCCATAATGCTGGACACACAGCATCTAGTATGTGCATACAGTACACACCCAGTCAATGCCCACTGAGTCCCTGTCCTCAGGGCACCCCTCTTTTGAAGGGTCTCAATGGTGTGGTGAGTTCTGTAGACCCAGGTGAACTCAGGTTCTGCTGACCACAAAGCATCTTGGATCAAAGCTTCTGGTTGCAGCGTTCTGCTGGCAGCTTTTGTTGAACGTTTACTGAGTGGCAAACAGTGTGCCTCCTAGAGTGCACTTTCCCTGCCTGGGGGAGTGCCTCTCCACAAGGAGACCACAGACACTTCCATGAAAGACCTTGTAATGAGAGCTTTCCCCAGAGAGCTGCGGTCCCGAGAGACCAAGGAAGGCTCTGTTGAACTAGACTTTGAAGCACAGGCATTTTGAAAAAGAATGGGTGCCCTGGCCAGATAGTACAACCTGAGCAGAGACCATCTTGGCTAAAGTAGGGGTGGTTGGGGAGTGGACAGGATCGCAAGACCTTGAGATAGAGTGGTGGGACCATAGTCTGTTGTCTTCCCTTCTCCACCAGTGAGTTCTTGGCACAGCATGTTCTCTGTGCCCGTAGACTCTCTCTCCTCTCCTCCCTGTCTTCCTCTCCACTTCCTTTCTCTTCTCTCCTCCTCCCTTTCCCCCTCTCTTCTCTAGCCAAAGGCAAGCACTTGTTCTTTTCTAAACACTACTCACTCTCTGTGTACTTCATTGTTTTCTCATCCTTTTTCTCAGAATTCCTATTCCTGCCTTATCATCCAAGAACCCTGTTTCCTCAGCCCCTGCACTGGCCCAGCATCTACCCTGTGCTGTGTATTTCTGGGTTGGAACAACAGGTCATCAGGGTTGTATCATGAGAAATTCAGAGGAGACATTTACCTTCTGGTTAGGTTCTAGGGATTTTATAGGAGACTGAAGTTGCTTTAACTTGCACTAGACTAGGCCATTTAGACTTGGTCTGAGACCCACTTAGCCAGAGGGTGAACTTGAAAGTCTTGTGTGGCTTGCTCTGTGGATATAGGAAAAACACCAATAGCGTACAGCGAGCTCATCTGAGCTTTGACTTAATGACTAGTGCCTACTCATTTGAAAGAAAGCCATGTGCCTCTAAATGTCTCCCTCGGTGCCCATAAAATCATGTGTATGAAGTACTTTTGAAGTAGGAGATTGTAGTTAGCCTTGGTTCTCAGCACTGAGAGCAAACTGTTACTCTTGGAATGTGTGTATAGACGCTTTTAGCTGAGTTTGCGATCAGGGTGCAGCACATTCACACAGGCCTGACTCTACTTCTGTGTCCCATCATGGGTCCAGATGGCCACCGAGGACAGGAAAGGCATACTAACCCACCAAGTCCCCCATTCTCAGACTTCTTACATTGAACCCCTTTATACACTTAAAGTTACTGAGGAGAGGCTGGGGGGGGGAAGCTTGGAATTAGATCAGGTGTTTAGCTCATTCAGGACCTCAGGTTCAATCCCCAGTACCAAAAAGGAGGAAAACTATTTAATTTGTCATTGTGTATTATTTTGATTTGGGAATTTTTGTTTCCTGTTTTTATTGGAGGAGGGGCAGGGAGTCAAAGTGTGTCTATGTGACTTAGGCTAGACTGGAACTCTCAACCCTCCTGCTTCAGGCCCCTAAATACTGGCATTACAAGTGTGTGTACCCCCTGACTAATAAAAATGTATTGAAGACTACAAAAAATTTTATTTATTATCTATATCTAGAAATATGAACAGAAAATTGTGTTTCTTACGTCATTAAAAAGAATAGATCTGGGTTGGGGATTTAGCTCAGTGGCAAGGCCCTGGGATCGATCCTCAGCTTAAAAAAAAAAAAAGAATAGATCCGTTAGCATACACATTTTTGTGAAAAGATAACTAGATTTTCTTTGAAATTTTAGTGAGAAGAGTAGTACTGGCTTCCTTCCTCTCCTCCCCACCTCACTCCTCTCCCACCCCCAGCCCCAGCAGGATGCCTTGAACTCTTTGTCCTGAGCATGACCTCCTTGCACTAGGATCACAGGTGTGCATCTCATGCCTGGTGTGTTCACTGCTGCGGTATCCTGGTTTCTGTGTGCCCAGGGCCTCATGTGCCTTGCCAATGCTCTGCCACCTGAGCAGCAGCCCTGCCCTCTTATACATTTTGCACATTCCTGTCTGGCTAATGGCATATCCTAGATCTTCATATCTGCTTCTGTACTCAGTTTGTTACAATATATTGTTTGGATTGTAGTATCGAAAGAAAATTTGTCCTACACAGATACATTATTGAAACAGGGGAGAGAATTTCTGTACCCTTTTCAGATAATTGTTGGTATTAATTTTCATTTATATCAAAATTCAGATGATAGTTTCCTAAAGGTTAATTGCAACATAGAGTCAGAACTCTTTATTATGATGTGCACTTGTAAGGGAATGAGCGTAAAAGGAAAAAGATGTTTTACTGTTGCTATGAAAACAGTATAGGACCATGGGCCCTGAAGGGAGCTTGGAGGTAGATGTACCCACCGCTGTCCCAGACCTGCACTTTGAGAACCTCTAAGTTTGAATTCACTGTTCTAGCCACATTCTCTTGTCCAGGGGTCAAGCAGGTGAGCACTTGGATATAGCAACTGCTTTTAAGCCCAGCCCGAGGGAGGAGAAGAATGGAAATGGGAAACAGACATGCAGACTCCAGAGTCTGGTGGTCCTGTCCCACAGTGAGTGGCCAAAAGTTAGAGTTGAGGGACATCTGACTTCGTACCATGGTCTGTCTCACAATACCCACTCTTTGTGTACTGCAGGGCTAGGGTGGTACTTGGTTCCTTTGTTGCCTTCTCTGCTTCCCTTTGTGTTTCTCACCCCAGCCTGAGATGGGCCAGACTCCATCCTGTGGGCCTCCTGATTTTGTCCTAGGCAATTAGGCTGCTTCCTCTTTCTCTGTCCCAGACCCTTCCATGTCACCCTCTCCCAGAGCCTTCTTGTCAGTCCATTTGTGCTCTGGTACTCAAGTCACTACTAAGCCCCACCCCAAAATGTGATCTATCACCTCCAGGCTTGAGTTACTGCCATGGGAGCATTTTGACACAAGACATTACGGTAATGCACAGCACATAGAGACATTAACACTCGCGACTTTGACAGAGTACACTGTGAAGTCTTTGAAGGCACCATTACGATTTATCTTGTCACTCATGAGAAGATCCAGTTCAGCTTTAATGTAGATGAACACAGTGTGCCTTTTGTCTTATTTAATTGCTTGTGACCTTTTTAATTGCTAATTTAACAAAATACCAAAGGGTTATATTTCAATTAAATTAATGATTTGGGGAGAGTTTTTGCGTATTTGTTTTTAAGACACTTTGGTTCTCTCTACTTTCTACTTTGAGAAGATAAAATGTCATCTAGAACAGAAGTAGGGTTTTAATGTGAAGTTGATAGTACAATAACGATTTCCATATGCAAATGGCATAATATCAAGTTTCTTATACATATGGTTGGGTTGCACCCTCTCCAAACTACAGACATGCAAGGTTTACACACTAACCCATTGCATTTTTCTGGCCCCCATAACACACTGCTAATTCAGTGCTTTGCTTCAGATAGCTGCCGTGAGATAAAGGGCCTATTCCAGATGCCATTCATTGGGCTCGTCTGCTTGTCTTGTTCCTTTCTGTTCTGTAGCTAGGTCATAAGTTCCTGAGGATCAAGAGCCTTTCCTCCTGGTACCTTCTCACATTCTATACTGTTGGATGGCTGATACACATGCACACACAGATCAGCCGTACCTATACTCAGTGGTACTCCTGGGCCCGCTTGAAAACTGGCAGTGGGGCTGGAGCTGCTGTTTCAGCAAATAACCTGCTTGGCGTGAGCATTTGGACTAGGAGGAAATGCAGGACAGCGCCTTCCCTGTGCCCTTGATGCTGTGCCTTCCTGATCCGAAGGGCTAGCATGCCCCTGTCAGCAGGGACATGGCTCAGAACTCACTCAAAAATCAGGAAACCTAAATCCTCAATGAGATGTGAATTTACCCTGGCAGAGAGTGGAAGGCCAGTGTGTAAAGCATTAGTGTTGAACCAGCTCCAGCTATGAAAGTCTAAAATTAATAGAAGGAAATTGACAAGCCTTGCTGGCTATTCCATAGCTTAAGACCTTGACTAAAATTCTATCATCTCATCTGCCCATTATTAACATTTCAGCAAAATATAAAGTTTTCATTAATCTCCCACAGTAAAGTTAGCCATGAAAGCTGGGACTTGTTTGAGCTTTTAGGACACATTAGCTGGTGTATTAAACAGAAATGTCATTCTTCAGCAGCTTCTACAAGAAGCTAAATCAATTGCCAGCCATATTTATGCGGCACTTTATCTAAAAGCATCTGAATTATCATTTACAGCTAAGATGCTTTATTAGCAGCTGGCATTGAAATTGCTCAGTAAAAAAAAATTGTATGTCACATGTAGTAATTTTTAAATTGGTTTTAATCCAACATCATAAAATGTAAAAATCTTAAGTACAGGGCTTTGTTGTTATTGTTTTATTTTTAGTAATTGGCATTTTAGCACAGTGAGCTATTACTCTTTCCAAATCCAATACCTGCAATGTTTAGAAAATACCAATTAGTTACAGTTTCAGAAGCTGTAGAACTCAGGGCTAAGCTCTATCTAATGTGGTGTTCTCAGCAAAGATGGCTGAGAGGGACTTTAGTATTTAAGAGATAGAGAACGTTTTCTTTATAATTCTCATGTATAAAAAGTCCTAAGGTAGACATCAATGCCTTTGGGCAGTTATGTTTCTATTAAAATGTAGTTTGGACAAAGTAAATGACTATGCTGAACTTTTCTCCCAGCCTTCATTCTGATGTCACATTTCCCAGGAAACATTGAGGACCATGGTCTGTCCCAAATCACTGGTGCCTCAGAAAATGAAACCAGCTCTTGCAGAGGTGGTGTGTCACTCAGTCTGTCCTGCAGTAGGACACTGGTTTAGTCACTGCCTCACATTGCACTTGCACTAGGACTGAGAAGAACTGGCTACAGGGGTGAGCACAGTGCTCATTGTGACTGCCCTTCTGTAGCTTACAGTCCAGAGGCAGAGACAGGTAATGACTTGCCTGGCCACTGTCCTGTAGATGATATGGATGCAGTATCAGGAGCCATACTAGATCTGGGGGCTTGGAATTAGGAAAATCTCCCTTCTTGAAGCCTCATTTGAGCAGGCTTTTGAAAAGGGATAGGGAGGAGAGTGGAAGGGACAGGAAGCAGGGTGCTTTGAACAAGGAGGATGACATGTGCAGTATGCTCTGAGACGGGACTGTGTCCAAGGTATATCACGTCCTTCCCAAGGGGACAGCCTGTCTGTTGCAGGTGCTCTATTGTCCGTATGAATGGCCACTGTGTTTGGAAACAGAACATCCAGTTCCTGATAACTGAGTTCAGAGCAAAAGGAAAAGGAACTGACTTGTTTAAAAAGTCAGCCTGTAGGCAAAGTAAAGCATGGAGCTGTCAGGCTGCAGAGATGCCCAAAGCTAGTGCTTTTGGTCCTATGGACTCCATCTAAAGGGATTCTGGAAGTTTGCCTGTGGTTAGCCTTTATAGTGTGGCCTTGGGATGTGACTTAGCTTCTCAGTTTTAGATGGGAAATTCCAGAACCCTCCATGTTGCCGTGAGGCTTAACATGAATAAAGTACTTGGCATCATGGCTGACACGGGTAACAGACTACCCATTATTTACTTAGAAGTTTGGTATGAACACACCAGTTGCCCATGTTGTTCTCAGGAGAAAGCATAAAGATGAATAAGAAACTTCACTGACCTTCATGGAACTTCCACATTAGGACAAAACAACCACCAAGCAGTTCTAGGACAAGGCTGAGTACGAGCCTCTCTGGCTACTGTTAATCATTTTGTGTATTAGATTCTTTACATGAATTTTGATGTTCTGTTAATGTCAAAGACAAGTTCACAGAGGTAGTCACTCACCTAAGATCACGCAGCAAATTAGAGGTAGAGGTGGGAGTTGAACCAGGTCTGCCCAGCTCTGGATCCAGTATAAACCAACTATTGTAGATGTGTCTACACTGAAACAGATTTCATGGAAGTGGTGAAGTTGAGCTAGCCTGGGGAAAGGGAAGATTTTGGCTCTTCTGTGCTAGAGCTGAAGGAGTAGTCTAGGCCATGGACAAAACCCAGCAACTGCACGTCAGAGGTCAGAAGTATACATCCCAGACTCTGAGGACTGATGATGGTTTGCCTTTGCTTGCTGTAACCTTGGACCTAGGAGCAGTCTGCAGAGTTTGGGAGGATCTGAGAGAGGTATTATGAGGACTGATTAGAGATTAGAAAATTGTTTAGCCAGTTAATAAGCTGCTGTGTGCCTCCACTGCTGCTGCAGAAAGGGCTTCATTCAAGAGGCCTGGGATCCGGGGAAAGTTGTAGAGCATGTCTTCCCGTTTGTCGCCCATGTCACGTCACATGGTGTGAGTGAGTTATTGGACCTCTAGATAAATGAACCAGAGGTCTTGTGGCCAGATTCCAGAGGCAGCCCAGCAGTCCCAAGGTCCATGAGAGGCTCCTGCCTGAGGCAAGAGAAGCTGTGGAGCAGGCAGGGACCACCAAGAGGCAGCTTGGGGATTTGGAAGGGACAGAGTTCTTCAAGGAGCATGGGTGATGACCATAACCACCACACTCTCAGATTTTGACCCGCTCTGTGGAGACCAAGCTGCTTAAGAGCATGAGTGGGATGCTTTCATCCTTTTCTCCCCACTGCCCAGGCAAGGGCCTGCCTTAGAATAGGCAGTGTTTGTGGAATTAACTGTTGAATGATTAATATGTTAGCATTCTCTGTTTACTGGAATGGTGTTATTAAGTCATCGCTCAGCCTTTTCTCCTCCAAATTAAATAGCCCGTATTATTTTAATTTATCCCAAAGCATTTTAAGCAGACGCCATTTGCCAAGCCTCATGTATCTTTATGTGTTAAACTGTTCTTTTCCTCCCCAGGTTCAAGGGCAGACGGAGTTTTTGAGGAGGATTCACAAATTGACATTGCTACAGTTCAGGATATGCTTAGCAGTCACCATTACAAGTCATTCAAAGTCAGCCTGGTCCACAGACTGCGGTTCACAACTGACGTGCAGTTAGGTGAGTGCGTGTGGGTGCAGACTAAGGAGAATTTGTCTTCTGAGGAAATGTTAAACAGTGAAATTTAAAGGATATCCTTTTCCAACCTGAGGGGTCTGTCTGTCTTCTTTATGAAGCGGAAGATTGGAAAGAGAACTCACTTCTTAAGACTGTCCTCAAACTGATGGACCTGTGGGAAGTTCCATGGAGCCTCTGGTCCTGGGGATATCCTAAGAGGTCCCCAAGTTCATAGCTTCCTTGTTCAGGAAGCTTCTCAATGATCTCAGAGGTTATATTTGGGTCTCACTAGAAAATCCAGTACTTGCTTTCAACGCGTGTCTGGGCTTGATTTGTTCTGATTAAGCACTAAATATCTGCCTTTACTTAATCCTAATAGGAATAGAAAATTCACCATAATAGTCAACCTGACATTAGTGCATCATCATGGCTGCGCAGTCTAGGTGTCCATGTGTCTGAGTCACTGCTGACTGCTCCCTTTGCACTCTTTACTACCTAGAAGGTGGCAGTTTTTCCCATCCCACTTGACAGAGGTGATGATGAGGGACAAAGATGGCCTCCTGCCCAACTCACAGAGGCTGGTGATAGTGTCATGTGGAACCCAGGTCTGACCAGCTCTTATCCTCTGCCCCCTAACAAAGATCCCCATGCATGGGGAGAGGAGAAGCTGGGAGGGCACCAGGCTCACACAGAGAGGGAGTTGGATTGTTGCCCTGCCATACCTGTCTCCTATAGGGCATTGTTTGCCTGTTGCATGAGGGGATAAAGGTTGGATCTAATTCTAATATTACTAAGTTTCTATTTCTTGTAATAAGATCTCTGATACTGGTATTAATCTGAATCTAGCTAATATGCCATGAGCCTCAAAAAACTCCTCCAGTATTCCTTCCCAACTTTACTTGTGTACAGATGTGTGAGCCTGTAGAGGTCAACCTCAGGTGTCTTCCTCCAGTTGCTCTTCACCTTATCTTTCAAGACAGGGTCACCAATTTGACTAGATTGGCTGACCGACAAGCCCCAGGGCCCACCTGTCTCTGACACCCTAGTACTGGCTTTTTACTTGAGTTCTGAGAATCCCAGCTCAAGGCTGTTATCACAGCATTTTACAGATTGAGTCATCTCCCCAGTTTTATTGACAGGAGCTTGCCGTGTATTCAGTGTTCAGCTTTGTAGTTAAGGGATGGGCCGCTAATCCTCAACTAGCTTAAGGCTGTGGCTCCCTCGTAACTGCCATGTAACCTATCTCTCTGAGCCTCAGTTCTGCCCTGTTCTAGGAGCTCAGACAGCGCTATATAGTAAGACCCTATCTCAAAAACGAAATTAAGAACATAAAATTGCTGAATATTGTGTGCACTGGGGCACTAATGTCTTCCGTAGAGAGAAAATACAAAGGCTTCCCGGAAAGAAGGCAGGTGTCTAGTGCTGGCATGAGCTCTAGATGCTGGTAGAGCATTTGCCCGGCCTGCTCAAGGTCCTCGGTTTAGTGTCTTCCCGCCCTCGGGAAGGGGGTTGACTTCTGCCTGTGGTTTGAATGAAGATGTCTCCCATAGGCCCATAGGGAGGGGCGCTATTAGGAGGTGTGGCCTTGGAGGACGCGTGTCACTGGGGGTGTCACTCTCTTCCTTCGGCCTGCTGATCCAGACATAGAGCTCTCAGCTACCTCTCCAGCACCATGTCTGCTGGTGTTTTTCCACCATGATGATAATGGACTGTAAGTCAGACCCAATTAAATGTTTCCTTATAATAATTGCTGTGGTCATGGTGTCTCTTCATAGCAAAAAAACCCTAAGATAGCCTCCTCTCAAATGCTCCAGACAGGCCTGTTGGCATGTGTGGTTTCTGGAGGAGCTATATTTTTCTGGAGCTCAGCTTATTGAACTGTGGGCCCTGACCTATGTGGGTTCGTAACATTGAATGTGGAGATTTCAGAAGTTCTGACAATAGTAAAAGGTTTCTGAGTATACAACTAAAACCTGATTCACAAACCAGTATGCAATGAGTCTGAAGGGTTTGCCATGTTGGAACTTCTGATGTCACTGCAGCCCTGGTTTTGAATCCCTAATGTCTGTCCTCTGCACTCACTGTTCATGCTCTCACAGAAACACCTCAGCTCAGACCTGAGCAGACTGCTACATGCTAGGAATTGCTATGTTTATACTGTACATCGATTTTCTTTCAGGCTACAGAGATGACTCAGTGATTAGGATCGTTTATGATTTTCTGGAAGACCTGGGTTCAGTTCCTAGCACCCATATGGTGGCTTATAGCCATCTATAAATTGAATTCCAGGGAATCTGACATCCTCTTTTGGCCTCCACAAATGCTGAGCATCTGAATGCCCTGAGATTGTTTTGAGGTAGCGGGCCCATGTAGAGCATTTGAGAAGAGGTCAGTCTTCCACATCTATATCATGATAAAGTTCACAGCAGTGAATGCTGGGATCACACACTTGTCGATCAGGGCCTGTAGGAAGAGCTGGGGACTGTAAGAAGTCACCACCAATGCCTTTGGAAGGATAGACAGATATCTTCACTGGGTCTGGGTAGCACTTGAACTTCCCAGGTGGCCGGAGTAGGCATCTTGGTACCGTCAGTGAATTCGATGTGATGGCTGTGATAGCCACACCTGACAACTGTTTCTCTACCTTATTTTTTTGAGGCAAGACCTCTTGCTGAACCCAGAACTTGCCCACTTGGCTATGCTCTCCAGCAGTCCAGAAATCCTTGCGTTTCTACCTCCCTAACACTAGGAATACAGCTGTGCACTGCCACACCTAGATTTTTCACGTGGCTTCTGGAGAGTCACACTCGTGCTTGCACAGAAGACACTTACAAATAAATGAGCTTCCTCCTCAGCCTCGGGGTCTGCTTTTTCTGGTGGCTTCTTTCTTGGAAATCCTATCGGTAGCTTAACTGTCTTCATGACAGGGGTCAAAACAGGATGTTCCACAGGCCCACTTGCTCTGTCTGCAGTGGGAGAAGCAGTGGCTTGAGTGAGCCCAGACCCCAGGCCTGCCTCCTGCTCTTCTCCAAAGGCAAAAGAACAAACTGGTACCCACCTGATTTTGACCTGCAGATTCATCCCAAGAAAGAAAGGCTACAAGAGGGTGTTGTGGGAGGAGTGGGGTGCTGTGGTAAGCACTGGGTTCCAGCTGCACCTTCTCTCTGCACGTGGTTGTCACCATTTATAAAGCGGATGGTATAAAGCTTTCCTTCTGGGCTCGTGTGGAGGATCCGACCCAAAGAAGCAGTTCTAAACGCAGCCTAGCCTAGCTCTGATGGCTGTCCTTGTCTGTGTTGCCTTTGGCCATCCCTTCTAGTCCCCATCTTGAGGGGTTGAACTGAGTTGCTCAGATCTAGAGATGGCTCTCCGAGCCTCACTTGTAGCCACAGTGGAGACTTGTGAGATCAAAGAGGTCCAGGATACTTGCAGTGACATACATGGTGCCCTCTTGTGGACAGTCTGGGCTCTGGGGAGTATCTAAAACCAGCACATCAGAATGTTTGTTTCTCTTACATGCTAAGTCCCTGCTTTAGCATCAAAAGCAGATGCACGTTAGCAACACAAGACCAGCCAGTATGAGCAGGCGGCTGCAGCCAGGGCTTTGTTCCTCCAGGGCCCATGTAGTGTTAGTAGTTCTGGGTGGCCATGTGAACAAGACATTTCTTTTCTGTAGTTTTCAGTCAGATCCCTGTGCAGTGAAGAATTCCTGTGCTCAAGAGGTAACTGACCCTCCATGTTCCTGGCCCTTTGCTGATGCTAAAGAGGTGCCATCACTGTTCCAGGTCACTACAGTGACTACAGAGGACACACACCATATCTGACTCCACATCTGTGGGGTCCTGAATTCAGCAGTGGCACTTCTGCTGCTCAGTGACTGGCTTCTTGATTGTGACAGACAAAACCTGCTGTGGAGTTTAAAACTGAAGGGGACAGGACAGAACTGTAACAGTGGTCTCAGGGATGTCCTGCACACTAGAGCTTATTAACACAGTGCCTGGTTGAGGGAAGATTCTGGTGACAGCAGATGTCAGGATTTGTCTAGCTGCTCATCTGCTCCAAGTCCTCTCATGGAGCCTCCCTTTGGAGAATTCCTGTACTGCAATCTGGGGTGGCTCACAACAGTGTCTGGTTCCTTGGGTGGCTGAGAAGGAATTGAACATTAGAAAAATGCAGATCGAGCAGAAGCAGTAGAAGGAGCCAGAGTAGTATTCCTGAGAGTTCCTCCCCAATCCCCAGACTGCCCTTGGTTAGCTCCCTGTCTTTGGCATTCAGACTCCGTTAGGCAGGGGCCCTGTCCCTGGGAGGACCAGCTTTCCCCACCCCTCTGGCAGATTTGCAAAACAGGCCTGGAAAAGGTCAATCCTGCTTCCCAGCTGGCCTCAAAGGCTCTCCTGGCATGTCCATTTAACAGTAGAGTATCTAGTGCTGGACTGCCTTCCCCTCACAGACAACACTGCTGAGCATACACAACCTCAGGTCCCCTGGAATGCTCCCTCTCTGGTGTCTAGCCCTGTGCTAACTGCTGCTGTGCTAGTTTTATGCTCAGGACAACAGTCCAGTTGGGCACTCACCTATCACCAGATGTGTTACTGACCCCACACTGGAGCTGCTAGCTCTTGGCTGAGGCTCCCCAGTGCTTTGAGATGATGAGCTTCTTGACTAGAGCCAGTGAGCCTTGCAGCCAGCACCCTCCTTGTCCCAGGGAAACAATGCTCTCCAGGTTTCACTGTAATTGTGCCTCCCAGTGATTTTCTCCTGTTTTGAGTGCCTAGCATATTGTTTGCGTGTGCTTTTTATCCTGTGATGTATTCCACCAGGGTGTGGCAGGAGGCTAGTCTGTTAAGCCCTGGCCTAGTAGTATGGAGAAATGAATTATGGTTACAGGTCTGTCATTAATGGGTGACATCAGACAAGTCATGTCCCTAGCCCTGAGCCTCGGCATCTTCCTGTGGAGAATAAAAGCCCCGACTGGGTGATCTCTGAGGTCTCATTAAGCCCAAACAGCCTATGTGTCTGATCCTGTGTGTAAATTCAGACAAGTCTCAAAGACTTCTCTGACTGCTCCATGATGCTATCGATTGCCACATATATTCAGCAAAATCCACTCTGGCCAAGAGTTGTTCATTGGCACTCCCAGAGGGCTTTTCTGGGCTCCCTGACTCTGTATAACCTAAAGACAAGAGGATTGTAGAACTGTATCAAAAACTGTTCCAGTATTTGACAACAGTGGGCTTTGTAGTCTCAAATTCGAAGTCTTAGGAAATGAATACATAAGCCCTACTTCTGTACAAGCCAACAACCAGCAACTAGGAATAGCCACTGAGCATGGCGTGGCGAAGGCCGCAGTGTTTGCCAAGGTGATGTCTCATTTCCCTAGAGGTGGTATTTTAAGTGTGCCTATTATAGTGTGTGTCCCCAGAGACAGTGGAAAGCTGGTGCTGTCTTGATCCCAGTTTTGCAGTTTACTAACTTCTGGGGTTCATCTTTTTTGCTAGCAATTTTTCATTTTATGTATATTATGTAGTACATACATACATAAGGATTTTATTAATTCTCTAAGAATTGCACACAATGTATTTTGATCACATTCACCCCCTCCCTCAAATCCTTCCTTCCAGATCCTCTCTCTCCCCTCTTCCCACCCAGCTTCATGCTTGCTCTCCTCTAAGCTCGCAAGTTCGCTCTCTCTCTCTCTCTCTCTCTCTCTCTCCCTCTGTGTGTGTGTGTGTGTGTTTGTCTGTCTGTCTGTCTGTCTCTGTCTCTCTCAAACCCACTGAGTTGGTTTTTATTGGCCAACTCCTCCTGGCCATGGTGCCTGCCCTGGAATGTTGTTGATATCCCAGGTGTCACACAGGTAAAGAAAACTGGCTCTCCCTCTGAGTCTTGGTTCATCTTTAAGAATTGTAATAATAGGGTTGGGGATTTAGCTCAGTGGCAGAGCACTTGCCTAGCAAGCACAAAGCCCTGGGTTCGGTCCTCAGCTCAAAAAAAAAAAAAATAATAGTAATAATAATAACTTGAGCCTCCTGCAGCAATGCAAGATGAGCATTTGATGTGCTGACACCCCAGAAGTTAACACTTTTGTTACCCCATTTTATAGAAAGGGAATCTCAGGTTCATGGAAAAAGGCATTTTTTTTTTTACTCTTAGAATAACAACAGTGGGAATGTACTTCCCCCAACCCCCAAAATTCTGGTCTAAATGAATAACCTGGATACCTTGTGGGTGACCATTCCCTAGCACAGATGTCCTAACCCAGAGAGATTTCCTTCAACTCAGAATAGAAGTTTTAGAGGTTACAAGAAGGTTTGTGCCATGAAACTAATTAGGTGGAAGCCTCACCTCTCTCTCTCTCTCCAGACCCTGCCCCCAACCAAATAGCAGCCCCTGCCTGGGGCTGCTCAAGACCACACCTGCAGGTTACTGAAGACCTGGTAGCCATATTTGCCTTGTGACTCTGTGATGGAGGCTGTTGGAAGAATCCATGGTGACAGACATGTTGGACCGCCAGGCTGGAGAGGCATTCTACATTTTTGCTTTCAAGACTAATTCAAAGTAGGTCCCAGGTATCCAGGCCTAGGACCAGGCACATACTTGTCCATATCCTTCCTTGGCTCCCTGACCAGGTGACCCCATCACAGGCCCCCAGCCCATGTCTGGCTTTTGACACTGTCATTAAACATAGCAGGTGTAGTTAGAGTTTTTCTGCCTGGCCCAGTCAGGACAAATCTCTCTCACCCACCAGGCCCATAGATGCTCAGAACCAACCAAGTAAACACACAGAAACTTACATTGTTTAGAAACTGTATGGCCGTGGCAGGCTTCTTGTTATCTACTTCTTCTATCTTAAATTAACCCATTTTTATTAATCTATACTTTGCCACGTGGCTTGTGGCTTACCAGTACTTTACATCTTGTCATGGCGGCGGCTGGCGGTGTCTTTCCCCACCCAGCCTTCCACCTCCCAGAATTCTCTTCTCTCTTGTCCCGCCTAT
Organism: Onychomys torridus; assembly: GCF_903995425.1. Taxonomy (NCBI): domain Eukaryota; kingdom Metazoa; phylum Chordata; class Mammalia; order Rodentia; family Cricetidae; genus Onychomys; species Onychomys torridus. The sequence continues at coordinate 4,348,712 of NC_050446.1, read as the reverse complement.
ACTTCCTGCCTGGCCACTGGCCAATCAGAACTTTATTTACACAGAGCGATATCCACAGCACTTCCCCTTTTCTTTTTTTTTAAAGGAAGGTTTTAACTTTTACATAGTACAATTACATATAACAAAACAATCATCAAACAAGAATTACAGTTACAATATTAAAGAAGATATCCTATCTATCTTATATTTGTGAGTCTAAGGTTTTTATATCTAACTTATCTTTTATCATAACTGAGGAAATTATAACTATCTAGTCTTCAACCACATCAAAGACCTCAGAAGGATATAATATTACCTGAGAACCAGGAGAAGGATGCAAGCATTTTTCGGGAGTCTTGCAAGAGTAGACAGAGACAGCTGGCAGCCTGGACAGTCACCTAATGTTCCTTTGTAAAATTGGGGCATTTGTCTTCAGCCCACAGGGCTAGAGCCTCTCAGTCACTTCTCTCAGTGTCCTGTAGAATGTTTGGCAGTTTCTTCTGCGAAGCAGGAACCTGAAGGACCATTTTGTCAAGCAAAGTTTAGTGGTCACCTTTGGGTTCTTTGGGTCCTGCATGTCCAGTCGATCAAGCAGTCCAGGCAAGAACAGTTTCTTGTCCAAATGGCTATTTTTGTCAAGGTGAAGATAAACTCCATATGAAGTGTCTTCAATGCCCATCCTCCTCTCTGAAGTAAAACGGTGCTGCCAGGAGCAGACATGTCTCACTGTCCAGAAAGTCTAAATTTTAAAAATATTTTAAATGCCATATTCTGTAGGTCTTTGAAGTATTTGAAGATTACCTATCTATCTGAAATATCTCTGTATATACCTAGAAGACTTAACGAACATGGCTATGAGTATGATTATCATAGATGACTAATTATTAATCTATTTTTAATTATCCATTACAATTTAAAATGAGCTATACAAACATAATACCTTAAACATGAGTAGAAATATGCACACAGTATAACAAAATTAACTAAGTTTGTATCAATAGACTAAAGTCTATACCAATGTAAAACATTTTAAACAAGTTGTTGCTCTTTAGAAGTAAGTTCCTTAATCTACCCTTTCATCCTATTATATCTATTTCCTATCCCCTTTTCTTCTTTAGAAAGAGATCACATTTATAATCAACCTGCTTTAAATAAAAATATTGGCTTTTGTCTGTCCCACACCAGAGGGCTCTTCTGATTTGGGACACAAGAATCTCTTAACCTTTTCTTTTAGTAATATGTCTGGGTTTAAAGAAGGAGTGAGCCAATTCCATCTCCAAAGCCAGCTTGATAATTTTGGGAATGTGGGCGTAGTTTTTCTTACTATTTCCTGCTGGAGGGGGGGCACTGTATCTTATGGGGACATAAAGAAAATTTTAGGATTATGGAGTAGTCCATGAGGGTGAACCTCTGAGCCAGTTGCCTTGAAACCATTCTGGGTGTTGGATCATCTGGGCCATGGTGTCATCGGAGACCTTTCAGGCGGTCTTGGCTGATCAAACCTGATGTATCTTAATCTGGAACAAATCCATTAGCCTCTGGCTTTCTGTGGAAACAAAAGCAGAGACTCCTTTCCAAAGCAATATATCCTTATATCCCAATTTTGAAGTCCAGGTACCTTTAAAATTTACATATTTGTTTAACTCAACAGCTTTTATGATCAAATCTTTTTCTGCAGTTAAAAATCCCAAAGACAACACAAACCAGATTCTCTGTGTAATAATATCCATCTTTGTAAGATTGAAACACTGCTGTGGCTGCTGGCTCTGCCCAACTCAGTTTCCCAACATGGCGGTGGTACAGTTTACCGCCAGCTCTGGGTCTGGAGCCATGTGTACCATCAACTATCAGAAGCAGTTCTATCAAAGCAGTGCATAGCCCAGTAACCCTTTTTTTTTTTTTTTTTTTTAACTAGCAAAGGCTAAATCCACCACACAGCAGAGTAAAGTGCTGCTTGTAGATTGATTCCTCATTCCCGACACACTGCAGGTCAGACGCACAAGCCAGAAACCCGCCACAGTAGCTCAAACCCGCAGGCTGCTGCTAACTTGAGAGAGACAACTAGGAAGCTGTTTTTAGCTCCGTTTTAGAATCTTTTTTCTCAGGTTTTAGGTGGAAATTCTTGTCAACACGTTGGATGCCATTTGTAGTTAGAGTTTTCCTACCTGGCCCAGTCAGGACAAATCTCTCTTACCTGCCAGGCAGGAAGTATAGGCGGGACAAGAGAGAAGAGAATTCTGGGAAGTAGAAGGCTGGGGAGAGACACCGCCAGCCGCCACCATGAAAAGCAACATGTAAAGACACTGGTAAGCTACAAGCCATGTGGCAAAGTATAGACTACCAGAAATGGGTTAATTTAAGATAGAAGAAGTAGATAACAAGCAGCCTGCCACGGCCATACAGTTTGTAAACAATGTAAGTTTCTGTGTGCTTTCTTGGTTGGGTCTGAGCGACTGTGGGACTGGCGGGTAAGAGAGATTTGTCCTGACTGGGCCAGGCAGGAAAAGTAACTACAAGCAGGAGCCTGTAGCCATGGTGCCTTTTGTTGGTTAGTTAGAGTCCTTTGGGAAGAAGGAACCTCAATTGAGAAAATACCTCTTAATAGAGTGGATTGTAGGCAAGTCTGTGGGGCATTTTCTTAGTAATTGACATGGGAGGTCCCAGCCACTACAGGAGGTGCCATCCCTAGGCAGGTGGCCCGTCTGCTCCTTAAGAAAAGGAACTGAGCAAGCAGGAGGAGCATGCTAGTAAGCAGCACCCCTCCGTGGTCTCGGCCTCAGTTTCTGCCTCAGTTCCTGTTTGAGTTCCTGATTTAGCTTCCGGCAATGATGGACTGTGGTTGAAAGAGTAAACCAAATAAACCCTTTCCTCCCTAAATTGCTTTTAGTCATGTTCTTTATCAGAACAATAGAAGGTAGCTAACACAGTTCTCACAAGCCCCAAAGATGTGAGTTAGCATCTTGTACATCCTTTCCCAGTTTGCCCAGAGTCAACGCTTGAGGGAGAGTAGTCCTGAAGCTTGAATTTAGGACCTTCCTGATCCAGAGTTCCTGGCCATAACTACTTAGCACTGCTGCCTTTAAATATAAATGGGCTCATGGTGCTTTCAGAGATACTTCCAATGGGCTGCCCAAAGGGGTCTTCTGCTGCATAATCCCCTGGATGATGCTATTCGGTGCTAATTTCCTTTTATGGAAATACTTTGGTTAGTTAAAACAGGCCAGGGTCCCCTCGTGATAACTCAAACCTTGGACAAATTGTTTCCCTGCAGAGTTGTAGCTGCATTAGAGTTGTGCTTTGTTTATTTTGAGCTGTCTTGTTAAGGAAGGATTTATATGCTGGCGTTGATGTAGGACAGCAATCAGGCAATGTTTTCTGCCTTTGACAGTTGGCGTGATAGTTTGCTTCCAGTGAAGTTTGACTCACTGTATCTGGAAGCTGTCAGTGTGGGAGCATGAAAAGGTCATGACGGATGGCGACGGATAAGTGGGTCTGGTAAAGGAGACAAATGGCCTCCCATACTTCTGAGGGAAGGGCTGACCCCAGCCACTCCAGGCTAGCCCTGTGCTCTTCCTCTTTACCTGCCGTGGCTGAGACTGGGAAGGCTCTAAACACCTTTGTGACAGTGACAGGAAGCTGCATGTGGCGGAGTCCAGAGGAGCCTTGCCAGCACCTCAACCCCTTGGGTACATGGGAGCTTCTGGGTGGAAGTGCCCTCGGCTTCAGGGTCACTTCACAGTCATGACACAGATCATATCGTCACCCTTCCCTATACCGCAAGTTGGGGAAGAAAAACAGACTCTGAAATGGACATGGTGGGCAAAAGTTGACTTTAAGCTTTTAAAACAATGATGATTTTGTTAAGGTGCTTCCTCAGCTGGCGTGCCTGAGGCCCAGCACCGCAGAGTAAGTAAATAGACAAAGTACTGTTGGGGGCTGGAGAGATGGCTCACAATTAAAAGCTCTAGCTTCTTGCAGAAGACCCACATGTAATTCCCAGCATCCACACATCTGCTAACAATGCCTGTAATTCCAGTTCCAGGGGATCCAGGGCCTTCCTCTGACCTCTGCAGGTACCAGGCACACATGCCTGCAGGGACATAGACATACATGCGGGCAAAATGCCCATACACATAAAATAAAATTTTAAAAAAATACATATTGGGTACATGCTTCAACACCGGTAAAGGACAGAATCTCCTGCTAACCAGAATTACGTCTGCATTTAAAATGGAGCCTTTTGAGATCTTTCCAGGAAACATCCCACCCCCTACCCCCATTCTGGGGATGGGATCCAGGACCTTGTGCGTGTCAGGCAAGTGTTCTACCACTGAGCACCTTTGCTAACTCCTATATAATTTTTTTTTCTTTTCTATTTCATTTGGTATTGTGACATAAGAATTTTTTAAGTCAAACTTTTCTTCTAGCCTGATTTTCCTGGGTTGTGCTACATTTCATCATGGGTGTCTTTAGTTTGAAGAAATGTATATTTAATGAAAGTCTACATCCCTTCTTTCTTTGTATGTTTATAATCTGAGTTGCTTGAAATTATGTGTTAAAAATGACATCTTAGCTGGGCTAAGGTGGTGGCACACACCTTTAATCCCAGCACTTGGGAGGCAGAGGCAGGTGGATATTTGTAAGTTCGAGGCCAGGCTGGTCTACAGAGTGAGATCCAGAAAAGGCGCAAAGCTACACAGAGAAACCCTGTCTCGAAAAACAAAACAAAACAAAAAAGACATCTTAAAGAGTCCCTCTGCAGGCCAGGCAGTGGTTGTGCCTTTAATCCCAGCACTCAGGAGGCAGTGGCAGAGGCCAGCCTGGTCTACAGAGTGAGTTCCAGTACAGGCTCCAAAAGCTACACAAAGAAACCCTGTCTCGAAAAAACAAAAAAAAACAAAACAAAAAATAATCCTTCTGCATGTCCCAGAGATATGTCACATAAAAGCTTTACACGTGAAAAGCATGCACAAACCAGGCGGTGGTGGCGCATACCTGTAATCCCAGCACTGAGGAGGCAGAGGTGGGCTGATATTTGTGAGTTCAAGGCCAGCCTGGTCTACAGAGTAAGAGCCAGACCATCCAGGGCTACACAGAGAAACCTGTCTTGAAAACACAAAAAAGAAAGGAGAGAGAAAGTGAGAGCGAGCACAAAAGTCAGAAGGAAGAACAATGATTGGATGGTATGCTAGCTTGCCAAGTACAGGCATGGCATTTGTTTGACATCTGAACACTTTCTTATGCCCTGGTGATAGTAGAAAAGGGGGAGTTGCAAGGCTGCTTGGGCAGACTTTACTCCGTCTTCTTGACTCAGGTCCGAGCAGCCGTGAGGGCCATCTGGGAACTAGACAATTCTTGATTTGAAGAATGGCTTTCCTACTTCCAAGCTCTGAGACTTCATCAAAGACCCCTTCCCTCGGCAGACATGTTCTGTGGAAGCCAGCACAGTTCCTGCTGACCAGTGTGGTGCCAGAGAGGATGGGTTCTGGCTCCAGACCTCCTGGCTTCAGGTCCCAGGCCACTTGTGAGTTGTGTGATCTTGGACAGGTTCCTTAGCCTTCTTGTGTTTCTGTTCATCCTTATCTATAAAATAGAATGAGCAGCTGCTGGAGTACACAGAGGCTCTCTAGCCTTGAAAGCACCCAATGCCCTTAGTGCTCAGTGCATTAATCGGCTGTGGATACTTAATTAATGATGTGTGTGACAATGTCATGCCTGCTGGGCCTGAGAACACTGTTCCATGTGATTCCTGGAGCCTGCCAGGATCACACCTTTGCCAAAGGCCTGGGCCCTAGCCTTAAGGACGGTGAGCCACAGAAAACATGGCGGCAGCAGTCTTCTTTGTGCTCTGCAGTCACTGGGAAGCAGTGCTGCTCTGCCCGCCTCCTCCTTTGCACACTTCACAGGCTGCAGTGGCAAGTGGGTCCAGTTGCACTGGTTCACCTCCCTGATCAGAGTCCCACCAACCTAGGTCCCATAGCCCCCGGCCCCATACACAGCACCCTAGCTCCAGCATCCTTCTCTATAGCCTGGAGTAAACCTCCTAGCCAGCCTCTCTCCAGTGAGCTTCCAACCTTCCAGCCACAAAAAAAAAAAAAAAAAAAAAAGCTTAGGCTCCCAGAGGTCTCTACTTGCCTCCGAGCTTAGATGTGTTCAGCAAGGTGGGATCCTCCCAGACTGCTTGCCCTTGTCCAGTAGGAACAACCAAGTCTGTGGGGCCTCACTCAGCTTTAAGAAGCATAGAGATTCTCACTTCTCCATTGTGAAATTATTTAATGCACAAAGGGTTTTCCCATCAGGAAAGATTCCCCCACAGGTTCCTTTAAATAGTGACTCCTCGAGGCAGGCAAGAGTTTTACAGATCATTAACTACCTGACTGAAAGCCTGCAGGGCACGGAAACTTAAAACTGAAGTGTTGGGAACCCCTGCCAATTACAGATCAATCCAAAATGAAGACAGAGTATCTCTGGAACCAAGTCAGTGGGAAAATGTGATTCGATTCAGGAAAAAAAAATCTCCTGTGCATGCTGCTTTTGTGAAGCACACCAATTGTTTAAATGATGCTCCACCTGTCTGCCCATCTTGAGCCTTTTGCGTTCATCTCCCAGGTCTCCATCCCCAATCTGCAGTCTTGGGGTTCCCTTCCATAAACTGCATCAGTGGCAGTAACCCCAGGAAAGGGTGTCATTGGGAAAGGGTTCTGTGGCCAAGTAGAGCATAGGCAACTGATGCACAGATACCACAGGTAATGGATGAACTATGTGCTAACAATCTGCAGATAAAAATAATGAAAGTTAAAAGTGTACTGTACATGATAAAAGGAAGATGTGAGAGGATGGGCAGTCTGTTAGATCTGGGACGGTTACAGGAGCCCTGCTTTGTGCAGTAGGCTCTGTTGAAAAGATTGATGCAATGGGGGGTGACCTTGGCTTGGAGCAGGAGCTGGTGATGTATGTATGAGCATCCCTCTGCTAAATGGACCCAGATTTGTAGCACTAATATACATGGGAGCCCAGAACCAAACTCAGTATGGCAATAAATCAACAGCCACTTTGGGTGTCATTTCTGGTTTATATTCCACTATTGTTCTATCACTTTAATTCATGTCACTATCATCTTTTCATCTGGAACAGTTTTATATAATTTTCCAGTGGAGTTACCTGACAAATCCTATCAAATTAACAAGGTACATTAACAGTATTGACTGACTGCGGCTTCAGGAGTTGCATGGCCTTAGAACAAAATTTTAACCATCTCTGTCTGGTGGTGTTTTTTTTTTTTTTTTCTTTCTGAAAGAGGAATGTGGGGCGAGGTTTATTTCCACATAAGAGATATGCACATTTATTTTGTTCTGTTCATTTTGACTGTTATAAATGTCAAAATAAGAAGCAGATAAAGAGGGGAAGCCCCGCTCACATGAACGCACACCCCGTTACCACTGCCAAGGTACTTGTCTCCTTTCAGGGAACTATAGAGCTATCCAGATCCTTAACAATTAATGACCAAATTGGAGGCAAGAGTGCAGTGGGATAGTCATAGTCTATTTCAAGTAAAACGTAATGAAGTTGGTCTCCTGATAGCTTCTCAGCCTTCTGAAACCCTCCATACCTGAGATCTAGAGTCAGCTGGGCTTAGGACATTATACCTAATTGAAATATGTTGCTCCTAAAATATGTCCAGTGCAAGCCCAGCATTTGGTTAATAAAATTAAAAAACAAACAAACCATTGCTGGGCTCTACCACAGATGACAAAGTTAGCAGCCGCCCTGCATTGTTCTCACACTCCGCACATGGCCTCTTCCCTTTGTCTGCTCACAAAATATTACAGTAGGTGGAGGGCACAAATTCCAGTCATGGAGATTGTATTTGTTTTTATTTCTTCTTTACATTTAAATTTGTTGCCAGGCAGAGGTGATTGTATGTGTATCTGTGTTTGGGTTGGGATGGGGGTACTAATTGAGCTGGTTTGGGTGGGGTTTTTTTGTTTGTTTGTTTTTGAGCTACTAATCTTTTCTCACAAGCCCTGCTTGACTTTTCTATTCCAGTATGTACAACTGATTATTTCAGGGCTTGCTTTTTTATCTTGACTTCTCTTTTTTTTTTTTTCCACTTTGACCCTGACCTTAAAACTATGACCTAAAAATTACTTTTAAGACTGCCTATGGGTCTCACTCCAGAACACATATTAAAGGTTTACATCTCACCCCATGAACAAATTTCTCTTTTCAGCAAAAGAGGACTTGTGAACTAGATTTGGTGTGTCAGACAGACCACGTCATCTCAGAAATACCCAGAGGGTACCTTCAGTGTGTCCATCCTGACCCTGCACTTCATTGGTTCCTGGTCATTTTCCAGCATATGCCAAGAAAATGCTGGAGTCTCTCCCTCGACAGAGAGGCCCTTCCCCACCTGAAAGGCAGGCTTTGAGATTTGAATTTCCAGAATTTTGTGTAAAGACCCTTTGCTCCCCCTGTGGCCTCCCTTAAATATTACTTGGGAAATTATTTGGTGTCATAGAGCAAAGTTCTGTCTCCTCCCCCCTATTTTTAATGTAAATTTTTTCCAAATCAAAAACTCTATATTGGTAACACAATCTATTACTTAGAGTCTTTATTTTTAAAACAGAGGTGGGGTGGGGATTTAGCTCAGTGGTAGAGCGCTTGCCTAGCAAGCGCAAGGCCCTGGGTTCGGTCCTCGGCTCTGAGGAAAAAAAAAAAAGATCAGAACTATTTTTAAATGGCCCTTTATTCTAGCTTATGTCAATACAATACAGATAGAATGCTGCTAGCAGTACATGGGGAAATTCTGTTTTGTGTCTCTATAATATCAGAGAAAGCACATTCCCTAATAGCTTTCCCAATCTTTGGGTTATCACCCCACACTACACAGCTCGCCTGCTCAGGCAACCAGACTGTGAGAGTTTCCGATGCTGTTTAGAAATCCTGCCTGTGGGAAGACTCCCTCAAGCCCTAAGCGTTCATGCTAAACCACTTTATGATTTATCCAGCAGGTCAGATCATTGCGCTGAAGTCGCTGGCACCTTCCTCATTTCATGGCTTCTTTTTGTCGTCCCCCGCTTTGGCCTCACAGGTATCTCTGGAGACAAAGTAGAGATAGACCCTGTTACAAATCAGAAAGCCAGCACTAAGTTTTGGATTAAGCAGAAGCCCATCTCAATCGATTCTGACCTGCTCTGTGCCTGTGACCTTGCCGAGGAAAAGAGCCCCAGTGAGTAGTCCTTTATTTATGTCTCTTTTTTCTCGTCTCTCCTCCCTGGGTGCCGGGTGCTGGGAGAATATATGGCTACCATGTCCTTTTTTCCTTGGGCCTGTTTAACTCATTACCAGAAATTTCTTTTAATCAAACAGGATTATATTATAGTACCTAGAGCCTGAGGTGAGCCCCCATCTTGTTCATCTTGCTGTCAGTAAAGGCCCTTGAGGCCCCATGCTCTGGGGGGCTGGGTCACCAGGCAGGTTCCTGCTGGAATCTGCACTCAGGAGAGCCCTTGGTTTACTTTGTGTTCCTGTCCCTTCCCACTGGGAGAACTTGATCAGTCAGCCCTAGACCTGCTCTCTTCCTGTGCCACACCAATGAAAGGTGGATTTCCTGAGACAGCCAGAGACTAGACTTAGGCATCCATCGTGCAGGAAGTGTCGGCACACCAAGATTATTGGCAGCTGTGTGGCCTCTGGCTCATAACTAAACTGTGCCTGGTCCTACAGAAGAGGCCACTACTGGGCTGGCATTCTTCTACTAAACCATCCAAGCAGACACCATTTGGGCATGTTATATTTCTCAGTTAAGTAATTGAGTATAGTATTTAGATTAATCGTTTTTTAGGACTCTGGCCCTAGCATGGGTCAAAAGGGGTGCATAGTTCACAGTGAAGCCTCTTTGAAAGCAAACAGCCAAAACGTTGTACGTGTTCTTGGTTGCATAGGGAAGGCTGGTAAACAGGGTTCTCAGACTGCTGTACCTCAGCATTTCCTGTCACCCAGAGCTCACCCCAGTAGCCTTTGGCTTGGCAACTTGAGGTACATACTGAGCATCTAATTTGGGGACCTGTGTTCCCGTGTCTGTGAATTTGAGAACAAATGTTATGAGGAATTATATGCTCAGAAGGAACACTAGGAAAGGCAGAGGCCAGGGAATGTTTATAATGTGGCACCTTACAGTGCTGAGCCCCTCAGCAAGGCTTACAGGCTGGGCACATGCCACATACACCTCCATGATCAGTGTTTAAGTTCAATGTCAAATCCAGCTATAAAAAAAGCTTCTTTCGGCTCAGTCTCCAGCTTGGTGACAAAGGAAAGCTTAGTGGGTAGAGAGAGGCATGAGGCCATTCTTGTCCTCTTACTGCTGTCCCTGCCATCCACTGTTGCCCCAGTGAGGCTGTGACTGCAGAGCACTTGCCAGAAGAGACCCATGAGAAAAGTGCTTGCTGCTTCTGGAGCCTAAAGGCTGCTAGACCCCTCTGCCATGAGTAAGCCTCTCCCCAGTTCCACCCTCCCTGTCTTGGTGGCCCCCCCCAAAAAATGTGTTTGTCCTGGCATCTTCCTTCCTAAGCAGTGAGGACATTTTAAAGAGAGACGTTTTATAGCTTGTCTTAGAAGTGGCAAGTGGCCGTCTACATGTTGCATAGAGACCTAATCTGGAGTGGGGAGTTGTGGGAGGAACAAGGACCAGATTTGGGCTCCTTCTCATTCACAGATACGTGCTGTGCCTAAAAGGGCTATAACACAGGCACTGAAAAGGTGTAGATGTCACATGCCCAGCTAGCAGGGAAGGTTCACAGCCACCCACCTCCCATGGTCTCAAAAGAGCAGTCAGTCATGAAGGAATTACTGCGAATGTGTGTTCATGGGCCACATCCTCACCTTAAGGGTGCAGAGCAGGCAGGGCCATATTTTCACTGCTGACAGTCTCCAGGGTCTTCTCTCTCACATGTCCCAGTGTGCAAACCAGGTACATAGCTTGGGCGGGGAGGGGGGGGTCAGGGGTCCCTGTCTCCCTGTGGCTGAAAAGAACAGCTCCCTGCTCAGTACTCTGTAGCAGTGCTGTTGAAGCCATGTTCTCTGAGCTCCGAGGGCACACGGGGTCCTAAAGGACACAAGTGGTCTGTGGCCTGGGGTGGGGGTGAAAAATAAAAAGAGAGGATGCATTTTATTCATGCATGCCTGTAACCCTTGCTGCAGTCAGGGAAGGGGCCTGAGAGGATTGCTGGGGCTTGGTGCCTTCCAGCCCAGCTGAGAAAAAATGAGCCCCATGCTCAGGGAGACCACGCCTAAAAGTGATAGGCAGAGGGAAATATTGGAGGATATTTGACACGGTCTTCTGGCCTCCATTCACACATGTACACAAACACTCACACAGATACACACAAATATAATCTTTTTTTTTTTTCTTAAAGACAAAGACTTTAAAATTATATGCTTGCAAAATAAAGTTCAAACTCCTCGGCACCGCCTTTGCTGATATTGAAAGCCACTGATCGCTCAGGCCAGACTTTCCCATCTAGGACTCAGGCTCTGAGGTACGGTCACACAATATGTTGTGTGCTTTTGCTGTTGTGACTATCAGGAATACACCTTCCACCTGGCCCTCCTGCTGACTCAGGACATTGGCACCTTCCCTCACTCACTCCACTCATTCCCATTCATTGCCCAGGAGTTTGTGTGGACCTCTGAACAGGTGGGGTGTACTGCTCATCTCTTTAGAGTCTCTTTCCCCCTTCTGCCCCCCCCCCCTCCCCATGCCGTCCCAAATCCCCACTGAGCTGATTGGCCCAGCAATGCTTGCAGTCATCTACAGTGAATGTTGGTCAACTTGAAAATGAACTGAATGAACTAGGATGGAGGAATCAAAAGTTGTTCCCTGTAATTCTTGTAAAGTGCCCACACAGGGGTGTTAGTAAATGAGTCAAGTCGACATTGTGTATTTTTATCATCTCCAGTATCTGCACTAGATTAATTCAGCTGCTGGATCTGAAAAGCCCCTCCTCAGACCCTCACCAGACCACGGGGTTAATCTATGGGGCCCGCTGCTTTCTCTTCCTTTCTTTCCTTCTTGCTTTTTTCTCCTAAAGGATTAATGGTAACCCTTTTTATCTTTTATGTCTGTTGAACCTTAGAAAAAAGTTATTTTAGCAGCACTAAAGAAATGAAAGTCACTATATTTCATAAGTTTAGCCTGTGATTTTTATCAGCATAGTGATGTATGTTTGTAGCTGAGTTTACATCAAAAATTATTCTTAGGGCTTCTTGAATGAATTATGGCAAAGAGAAAGAGTCTAGAAGTAGATAAGGTTTTTGATTTCTGCAATATATTCTCTTTTTCATGTTTTTATCTCTCATAACACAAGTGTCTTCCCAGAGACTGGAATGTGTGACCAACTGGAATAATTCAGTTGTGAAAACAGAACAGACGTGTTATTAAGCAGCCTGCTTCACAAAAGGCGTTAAGTGTGGGGAGGATAATGAAGCTATCCCCGTTCTTACTTGAGACATGTTTGTCAGAAGTTTGAACAGAAAAGAAGTGCTTTAAACCCTTCGAACACGGCCATTTTGCAGGGTTTATGGAGAAAGCTGCTGTCACGCCATTCATCTGGTCGTCATAGGAAACAGCTCGGGTTTAATTGATGCCACATCCCCAAAGTGTGTGAATAGCTGACTTGGCAAAGGGGCTAAGCATTTGCACGGGGAAGCGTGGTGTTACAGACTGTTGAAACAGCACAGCCTGTGTGTTCCTGCACCCTGCTTCTCCCTCTTAGGCCAGTGTTGAGAGAGATTTATCACTCTGTCCCTGTGAGTGCTTAAGGACCTGGCACTTAATGACTAAATAGATACAAGGCTTAAAAAACCTGTGTGGGAGCGAGATCCAGGAAAGGAGCAAAGCTACACAGAGAAACCCTGTCTTGAAAGAAAAAACAAAAAAACAAAACCTGTGTGGATAGACAGACTCTGAAGAATTCAGAAAATCTGTGTGAGAGCCCTGGTTGAGGGAGGAAAAGCCTTTATTATTGAGATCAAGGTGCACTCAGTTTGGCTTCCCCTCCTTGGGCTTTCTTCTGCTATTTTGAAGTGTTCCAACAAACATCTTTTCTTTTTAAAGTGAATGTTAATGTCTGTTCTAGTGCTGAAAAAAACCAGGGATCTTTCTGTGACACGGGAGACTTGGGCTGTGTGTCAAGGTACCAAACTCTGTCATGCCAGGTCTGGTGCCCTCAAATGAATCTTGTGCAGGTTCAGGGTCTTTAGGAAGCTGCCCATCATTAGGAAATCAGATTTAAACCTTAATAAAGTAGCTGTCATCTTTATAGCTGAGAAGCTCTCTATATCTCAGTTAAGTGGAGATCATACTCAATCTTAAGGAAGCAGCAGAATAGAGGTAACCTGATTACGTTTCTTGCAATAGTATAATTTAAAGAAAATCTGATTCTGCCGATGCTGTGGTTATATTGGTGGGAGGTGTTCTGCTTTGCTTTGCTTTGCTTTGCTTTTTTGTCCAAAACTGTTTGGACCAAATCTAGGAACTCTCTGGGCTTAGGAGCTCTGTCCACAACTCTAGTAAGTAGTATCCCTGGGTACTAGAGACAGGATTCAGCTAAGACCAGGAGCTGAGCCAGCTGGACTTATTGGTGACCTCTCATTTACATGAATCTTTCTTTTCATAAGTACTTGACAAGATCTGTAAAGTAGTGTATTTAATTTACTAATTAAATTAAAGCTACTGAATAATGATTTGTCCACATTGATTTAGCTTAAATGGAAAAGATTAGCTTTGTTGTGATCTTGAGCGGCCTTAATGGCCAAGCCAGTTAGACACAAAGGCCCCTTGTGTCTTGTGGGTCAGAGTACATAGGTAAGCCAGGCTGTGATTGAATTGCCCGAACCTCACCCTGCGTCCAGCTCTCCTCTGCCTCCCATTCTATTGTTGCACTGGGCTTAAGAGAACTTAACGCGGTAATAGGCACAGGGCCTTCCCCATTATACGCCTTGCTATCGAACGGTTCTGCATGACTAGTTAAAGAAGATGGCAAGAAGATTAATGAAAGCCAGGCTAATGCAGAAGGGGGTACTTTTGCAAGACTTCTGCCGAGGAGATATTAGAGCTGAACCAGAGCTTGGCTTTTTCTTTATCCTGTGACCTTTGAACCTGCCTTACTGTTGAGAGCTGCCAGGGAAGTCGACATTTTGATTGATGTTGGTACACGAGTCAGTCTTTCCCATTGAATTCTACATCTGCACGAAAATAGCTTTTCCAGCAGAATTCATACTGGCTAGAGGTGATAGCCAAATTGATGGTTGAAATGCTTTTATGTAGTTTTCATTTAAACCTAAAAGCATTTGATGGTTTATTCAGTATCCAGTTTTCACAGATTGTATGTGTTCACTTACATGCTCTTCATGGGTTTATCAACTAGAGAGAAAAACCAGTATTAGGGCTGTTCAAAGGTTTGCAGACAGAGCTCCAAGCTGACTTCATGAGGAGCGAAAGCCGTTGTTGAGCAGTCATCTCCATCCTTAAAACAGAGCAATCCACCTGAGCACCCAGGGCAGCAGACTTTGAGATCTGTGTAAATAAAGGAGAACAGTTGGCTGGCTTTAGAAAGCTCTAGGGGGAGCTCTGCAATTGCACCTCTGTACCCACCAGAGCCCTAGTTCAGAGGCGTGCTGCAGACCCAGGATGGAGCTCTTTGATCTTCTGAGACACTGGCATTCTGTGTGAAAGGGATTGGTGTGGACTACCTGTAAGACATCCCTTTCCATGTGTCCTCACTGACTCTCTATGTGAGATTTCATGTCTGATTGCATGGCATCCCCTGCCCCTCTCCAATAAAAGGCAGCAGGAAAGGTGGCAGAAGGGTCAGGATTTGTTTCCTAAAGTCACTTGGCACACCCCAGCCCAGGTACCACCCACTCTCTTTCTCCTGTTTGGTGGGGCAGCTCCAGCAGAGACCACACACATCCACACTTCCTCAACATGACAGGCACCCTAGTTCAGCTTCTGAAGAAGCACATACCTGGGATGTTTGTGATTTTTACGTGCCCCTGAGAATGTGCACAAGAGGAGTGCAGGTGAGGTGGGTGGTGGTGTCCATGGCTATGCTGCCATATGGCAGGCACCTGTGTTTATGCCCTGGCAGCCTACAGCCTACCTTCAGGCTCTGTTGACTCCCAGATCTGGTCTCACACATTAGAGTCCGGCAGTGTTAGGCTTTTTTCTGTCTGATGAGGACTCACTTCCTAAGTTCCATATCAAATACGGTGAGTACTGCCTGGTGGCAGAGCCGTGGACTCTCCCGAAGTAAATGCTCCAGTTATTGGAGTGCTCTGGAGCACGATCAGAGGCAGGATGCCTCTCCTTTTAACAGATATGTTCCTGAGCCCTATTAAAAGGGGTCTTCATCTAGCCTGTCAAGGGAGTCTGCTGGGGTTTTTTAGTTTAATTACACTATCCAATTAAAACTCCTTGCTGCATTTGGATGCGCCTCTCCTTGGGCCTGAGTGGATATGACATTTACAAGGCTCGCCTTTCAAGCAGACAATAGTGTGATTGATGAGGTGCACGTTCAGTGAAGGAGGCAAGCGCCTGCAAAGTGCTGCTGAGTGTGCTCGGATTTATTTATCATCGCTTTCCCAAACCAGGGAATCCGGGGACATGGGTTTAAGAAACCAGGGGACTGCCTCAATTTCTCCAAGGATGTGGAAGGGAAAGACCCAGTGTGGCTCAAGATAAAGGTGGAGGAAAACTGTGGGCATGGGGTTTCATGTGGGCAGAGGCCAGGTCCAGGCCTTAGGCTCTCTGATGGCTGTAATAACCTGTAACCTTAAGCTGTAACTGCTCTTGAAGAGCCATCATTACATTCATGGGGGCTGGTGAGCATTGGCCAGGCCCCTGATAGCTCAGCTTTCCAGGATGTCTACCATCCACTGCCCTCTGCTGTGGGCTGACACCTGACTGTGCCACTTATGCCCCCACCTCCACTGCCCAAAAGCCCCTGGCTCCCCTGTAGTCACAGCTCATGGCTTCAGAATCAGCCAGGAGCAATTGTGCATCTTCTGCAAAGGGACTTGGATACATGGGAAACTTTAAAGGTTATGGTAACAAGGATTCTAAAACAACCACTGCTGTTTAACCTGGGTGTATAGTTAAGTGGAGCCACATGTTCACCTCCGTACTGCCTGGCCTGCGGAGGGTCAGCTCTGGTGAAGTTAGGAGCTACATATGAGGTTGTCCTAAGAGCCAAGTTGGTTGGTGAGAAGACACCAGTGACTGCAGTGAGGGCTTACAGGGCAGTGTGAATGTCTGTGTTGTGTGAGACTGACTGGCTCTAACAGCCTCCACCTGCACTATACCAGTCAGAAGTAAAGAATGCACTGCATTAGCTGGTATGCTGATATTGTAGAGGAGTGGGCGTGTTGTCCTGAGTCTAAGTTTTCACTGAATAGTTGCTTGGGTTTTATGGGCCCATCATAACAAATCAGTTATCAAGGTAGAGTAGAAAATTTGCATGCATTTGCATTTCCTAGACTTTTATTACTGTTCTCCTCAAACCTCTTTGCTTGGTTATTAACACAAGAAGCAACAGTGAGAAAGGGAAGACTGTAGACTGGTCCTGTGGAACAGAAGGGCTGGGCAGGCCGTTCCTTCTGCTTCTGCCAGGCCCCCAGGTGGAGTGCATCTGTTTTAGGGTTGGTAGCAGGGGGCGTTTTTGTTTGGGGGCTTTGTCTTATTATGTTGTGGTTTGTTTGTTGTTTGTTATTTTTGAGAGAGGGTCTCATTGCGCAGCCTTGGCTGGCCTGGGGAGTTCTACATGTATGCTACTGTCTAGGGGTCTTGATCAGATTTGTTTTCCCTGCCTGTTAAAGAATTCAAAGGCAGAGAGACTCATAGCAGACAGGATCAGCTAATAAAGAACGGCTTTTCTTAGGAGTGAGGAGACACATACACATCGAGGCATGCAGAAGAGATCTGAAAAGCTGAAGCTGGCCCTCTCCTTGAGGGCTATGTTGTTTTAAGTCTTTGGAGGAGCTTCCTCCCCTAATTTAGAGTTGGTCGGTTTGAAGAAAGACAGGATGGCTGATCGGCCCACACCTGGTGAGTAAACATGTCCTAATCATATCTAGCCTTGAACTTTGAGCCAGTCTATCAGCAGGAGGCCTACTGGCAGAGCAAGGGCTTGTGTCTCAGGTCAGGAGAGTGAGGAAGAAGCCTGCTATCTTAGAAATTCAGCATCCTTATTACCTAGTCATGTGCCACCACTATTACCACCCCACCACCAGCACCCCATCAGTCTACCTGTCGGGAATCTGTCTGCCTTCTGGTCCCCCATGGAACCCAGGCTAGCCTCAGACTCACAGAGATCCGCTGCCTCTGCCTCTGCTTCCAGAACACTGGGATCAAAGGCATGTGCCACCACTTGCTCTAGGGTCCAAGCTGGCCTAGAACTCACTTTGTAGCTCAGACAGGCCTTGAACTCAAGGCAGTTTTCCTTCCTCGGCATTCTTTTTTTTTTTTTTTAAGGGGAGGAGGGTTTCAAGACAGAGTTTCTCTGCATAGTTTTGGTGTCACCTATGGGCTGAGACAAGAGCTAGGGGTCCACCACAGCTAGCACTTGCAGAAGGATGGAAGGGTGCCACCCTGGGAAAAGCTCTTTCTGTCTGGGCTATCACCTGCCAGTGCATGTGGTGGCACATCCACGATGTTCAGTGATGACTCTGGAGAGGCCAGGACTTGGGAATGGGCTCCACTTGCCCTAGAGAGACTACTTCTTCCCTCCCAAATAAAGCTTGAAAAGGAATCTTGAATTTGGGAACAGAGTTCAGTGGTAGAGCACTTTCCCATGCTGTTGATTTGCATAAGACTGGCCCTCGTAGGCTCGTATATTTGAATGCTCAGTCATCCAGGAGTAGCACCATTTGAGAAGGACTCAGAGGAGTGGCCTTGTTGGAGGAGGTGTGTGTCACTGGGAGTGGCCTTGAGGTTTCTGATGTGCCAGCCAGACCCAGCTCTCCTCTTCCTGCTACCTGCAGATCAGGACGTAGAACTGTCAGGTACCTCTCCATCACCATGTCTGTCTGCACCACCATGCATCACGCCATGACGACACTGTAAGCCAGCCCCAGTCAAATGTTTCCTTTGATAAGAGTTTCTGGGGTCATGTGTCTCCTCACCGCAGTAGCACAGTGAGGAAGACACCATCAGGGCTTAAGCCCCAGCTCAGTGGAAGTACAAAGGAAAGCAGCCTGGAGAGAACCAAACTGACTTACAAAGACCAAGGCAGCATGGCATGGATACCCACCGTGGAACTTCATTCACAAGATCCAGAATTCAGTTAGAAGTCCAGCCATTTCAGACCTACAGAGCCTGGCGTGGTGATGTACACCTGTAATGCCAGCACGCAGGAGGCTGTGGCAGAAGGATAGCAAGTTTTGGGTCAGTCTGGGCTACGTAAGAAGTCTCTGTCACAGAAGACAAACACTGTGAATTTCAGGCTATCCTGGTCTACAAAGCATGTTCCAGGAAACCCCTGTCTCCAAAAAAAAACTTAATAAATTAAAAATAGAGCCAGAAATGGCAGGTATGGCTGAATTAGCAGACAGGTATGTTTCAAAACAGCTATTAAAAATATGTTCAAAGGGACTGGAGAGATGGCTCAGCAGTTAAGAGCTTATACTGCTCTTGCAGAGGACCTGAGTTCACTTCCTAGTGCCCATGTCAGGAAGTGCACAACACCCTGGAACTCCATCCTCAAGAGCTCTGATGCCTCTGACATCCACAGACACCTGCACTCATGGGCACATACCCAAACACAGATATACATGCTCATAATTTAAAATAAGATGATTATTTTTAAAAATACGTTCAAAAACTTAAAATGAAAATAATCTACCCTCCCAAAGTAGAAGAAATGTAGACTAGGGGAAAGAACCAAATGAAAATTCTAGAGCTGAGAAATCATTCTTCAATTGAAACATTCACTAATGGAAGAAATGAGGAAGAGAAGAAAGCATTAGCATGTAGGTTGCCTATTACCATATAGCAAATCAAATTTTACTGACTGAAAGCAACAGTTACAGTTATTATATAGGTTGGTGGGCAGAGGAGTCCAGCATGGCTTTGCTTGGTGCTCTGGCTCAGAGCCTCTTTAAGGCTACAGTCTAGGTGTGTCAGCCAGTGTGGTATTGTATGCCTGTAATCTCAGCAATCAGGAAGTCAACTTGGAGGCCATCCTGGGCTATATTGTAAGGTCCTGTCCAAAATAGGGAGAGGGGGAAGGAAGGAGAAGGCAGGGAAAGGTGTCATAGAATCTGCTTCCAAGTTCACTGAGTGGTCTCTGGCAGAATTCAGTTCTTGGGAAATGCTTTCAGATCTGTGTCACATGGCCATCACAATAGAGAACCTCAGTAGATGACAGTGGACTCCATCAAAGAGAATGTTGGTGAGGAGCCCTGGTCTCTGAGGACCTAACTCAGAATGACATCCCTATAGTATCTCTGTAGTATCAGTTATTAGAAGCAAGCCATAAACAGCAAGGGTTACATCAAGCTGTGAGAATCGGGATCATCGGGCCTGCTCAGACAGAGTCTACCTACCACAGTGAGTGAGCTGCCAGACAGCAGTAAAGGATTCACACTGAAGCCAGCCATGAGAGCGGAGGCCGGCAGCTCCGTCACACTCTCCCACAGCGCTGTAGCTGTGGTCTCAGGAAACAAAACCTCTCAGAGTTTGATCTAAAATATCAAACCACCAATCTTGGAAGCCCTGCAATGGATAACCAAGGTAAATACAAAGAAAACCACATCAAGTCACATCATAATTAAATTGCTAAGACCCAGTGATAAAGAGAAAAATCTGAAAAGCAGCCGAAGAAAGCAGCTGTGCTCATCGCAGAGCCGTGATAGGAGTGATGGCCGACTTCCTGTCAGAAGCAATGCTGGCCAGAAGATAATAAAGGGGCAGCTCTAACAACTGAAGTAATATCTGTCCAAAGCCTGAATTTTCCCAAGTGGCCCTTAGATGAAGGTAAAATAATGACATTCCAGACAGTCAGAAAGTAAAAGAGAGCCGGGCGGTGGCGGCACACACCTTTAATCCCAGCACTCGGGAGGCAGAGGCAGGTGGATCTCTGTGAGTTCCAGGCCAGCCTAGTGTACAGAGCGAGTCCCAGGACAGGCTCCAAAGCTACACAGAGAAACCCTGTCTCAAAAAAAAAAAAAAAACAAACAAACAAAAAAAGAAAGTGAGAGAGTTTGTCACCACCAAACCACAGCAAAGGAGTGTAGAAGGGGAGGGAAGACTCCAGGTAGAACCCAGTGCTCCACAGAGAAGCCCTCGAGCTGCCGCCATGGTTGGCACCTTTCTCCAGCAGCCTGAGATGAACACGGTTCTTCGGGTGATGGTTTGAGTTAATGAGGGGGAACACTAACTTAAATGGTTGTTCAGTAAATTATCTCGTCATCCTTTCTTGCTATATCCCCTCGAAAGTCGGCCAAATGTATTCCATTACTATATGTTGAATTTTGTGCAAAGAAGGTGAAACATTTTTTTGTGTTCTGGTATATCTATATTTTTTATTTTGCCACAAAGCCTGGAATATCTGCTCTCTGGCTCTTTATAGAAAAAGTTTGTCTCAAAAGATGAAAGTAAAAAGACAAAGAGACCCTTTCCTGCATCAGGCAGTCCCTGGAACTCCCATGTGTCACCTGACTTGCAGCAGCTCTCTGGAGAGCCCTGGGTCTGCTGGACTTCATCTTGTGACGGCAGACTGGCGGACAAACGCTCCATTCTGGAAGTGAGTGGCCGGGGCTGCACAGGAGTGCCAACAAAGGGGGGGTCCTCCCTTTGCCGTTGAGGCGGCCGTGCCTTCCCATGGAAATCTAGCCCTAGCCAAATGCAGTCTAGAGCAGTGGTTCTCAACCTGGAGGTCGCAACCCTTTGGCAAACCTCTAATCTCCAGAATATTTTCATTACAATCCAAAGCAATAACAAAATTATGGTTATGAAGTAGTAGCAAAAATAACTTTAAGGGGCCTAGCTTTAGGAAGGTTGAAAACCAATGGGCTAGAGAATTATTTTGTAACAAATTTCAACCATGCTTGGTTTTCTGGATTTTCCTCTAGAGCTTGTTAAGTGCAGGAATAGAGTAGAAGAGAGAGTTACCAGTTAAATAGTAAAGCTTGGGGGAGGGACAGCTGCCAAGAGTGGGTCCCAGAGTAAAGTTGGATCTGTAGGTGGAGGAAGCCCAGTGCCTGCACTGGGAAGGTAGAGACAGGAGGAACGGGAAATCGGTGCTACCTTTGACTACATCGTGAATAGGAGGCTAGGCTGAGCTACACGAGCCCCTGTCTCAAAAGACCAAGGGAGGGGTGGGGTCTAAGGAGAGATAATAAGCACAGAGCCTGTGTAGTCTGGAGAAAATCATGGTATTCAATACTTCTACATATGAACATGGTAAAAATAGTAATTTCTGGGTGAGGGGAATGGCTTAGTGTGTAAGAATGTTTGCTGTGCAAGCAAAATGACCTTAAGTTCAAATGCCCAGCATTAAAAACTATATGACTGCATGTGTACCTGTACCAGAACTGTGGGAGGCAGAGACAGGAGGATCTGTGGGACTTGCTGACTAGTCTAGCTCCAGATTCATTGAGAGACCATTTTTCAAGGGCAGAGATTGAACAAGCAGGAGTTGAGGGCCATTTGTAGTCGGGATTTTTCTGTGTTTCAGCAGCTGCTTCCAAATAACCACAAAGAAGCTTAATGTTAATTATAAATGTTCAGCCAATAGCTTAGGCTTGTTACTAACTAGCTCTTACATCTTAAATTAACCCTTATTTCTTATCTAAGTTCTACCATGTGACTCATGGCTAGTTACCTCATTTTGTACACATCCTGCTTCCTCTGGGTCTGGCTCGAGACTCCTGTGACTCTACCTTCCTTCTTCCCAGCATACTCTCTGCCCCAAAAATCTTGCCTAGCCACTGGCCAGTCAGCTTTTTATTAACAATGAGAGCAATACATATTTGCAGTGTAGAAAGATTGTTCCACAGCATTTCCCCTTTTTTGTCTAATTAAAAAGAAAGGTTTTTAACTTGAACATAGCAAAATTATATATAACAAAAACAGTTGAGGAAACAGTGTCCTCTGGCCTCCACATCAAGCATGGACAGGTGTGCATGCTGCATACACACACACACACACACACACACACACACACACACACACACACACTGGAGGAAAAGTGCATAATATGGGCTTTTAATGCTTAAATAGTTAGGAGTATTTTGCACAATAGTTACCAAAGTCTATACCAGAGAGGTTTGGTGTTAGCATTTAACCTCCCACAGAAGTCATGTAAACTCTGGTTTGTCACCGAGTCAGGGCCCTCAAGGAAGGAAATTTCCAGAGACTGAATGTGTTTCTTGTTTCTGTATAGCTCTAGAAGCTTATAAAAAAAAAAAAAAAAAAAAAGTTCAAACACTGCTTGATTGTTGAGCTGAGCCTGTGCTCTCCAAGCATTTGCTCCACTGTTGAACTACAGACCCCAACCATGATTCTTAGCTCGTTTCCTGAAGTCCATGGGTTTGTGCCTGAGAGTGGAGTACTTGCCCCAAGGAAAAGCACTTGTCCAGCTGTTTGAGTTGCTAGCTGAACTAGCCATTTTTACTTGAAAGCAACTGACAAACTGATTCTGAAAACTTGAGCCCTTGGCAGCCATTTTCTTAAAAGCCAAGTGAACCTACTAGTTTAGCAGAAAGAAGTGGCTGTGCTGTATCCCAGTCATGAGAGCCAGACTGCCTCAGATCAAAATTACCACCTTTGAAAACTTGTGTCTGTTTCTGACAACTTGGCTTCTCATTGCTTCTAGACTTTTCTAATGCAGTCCAGTGGTGCTAAAACATGACTTCTGTAATACTGCATAAGGACGGGCTTCAGTATTGGGAGTGTTTTCCAAGCTGCTGTATGATGCTACAAACCCAGGCAAGGTGGACACACACCCAGAGGACTCTATATCAGCATCCCCAAAGGGAGGAGCCTGCACACCCATGCTTACTGCTGCACTGTGCACATCAGCCAGGATGCCCATTGCAGAGGGACCCATATGGAAAATGGAGAATATACACAATGGGATTTTTGTATAGCTGTAAAGAATGGAATTGTGACATTTATGAAAAGAGATGGCAATAGTAATTATTAGATTAAGCAAAATAAGCCAGATTCATACAGACAGGCATTCCATATGTTTTTCTCTCATTTGCAAATTCTAGATTTATTTTTTATACGTGTATATATGTATGTAAGGATGTGGCTGTAGGTCATGAGACTAAAAAGGGAGCCTTAGGAGGTGATGGCCTCTTAAGGGAGGAGGAGTCGGTGAGAAATGAGGATGTGTTGATGTGACATGAAGGCAGAAGGAGGGCCATGGGGGAGCGGAGGCTAGCAGGAGCAGGTGGGCAATGGGGCAGTCGGCAAAAGCAAAGTGTCTGTGCAGATCCCATAATGAGCCCATCACTCTTTATCCAGCTTTAAAGACTGATCATGTTTTTTGAGTTGGTTTGTTTGTTGTTGTTGTTTTTGCTTTGGGTTTTTTTGTTATTTTTTAAGACAAGAAGGAAAATTTATTCAACATGTAAGACCATCCAAGAGGGATTTTGTTGTTGTTTTGGTTGGTTCATTGATTGGCTGGTTTGATACAGGCAGGGTCTTACTATGTAGCCCTGGCTGGTTAGAGGTATACACCACCACATCTGGCTTCTAACCAGTGGATTTTAATATAACAGTTCAGAAAACTTAACTAATGAGAGTTTATGTTCTGTATTACAACTAAGCTAAACACACACACACACACACACACACACACACACACACACACACACATACACACACACACACACACAGTCTTACCAGGGTTGGTGTGAACATGAGTGAGCTATGCTTCTTGGACTGTAGGTTAAGCACACTGTAGAGTGTTCTCCTAGCATTCATGAGGCCTTGGTTCAATGTGAAGCACATTATATACTCAAATGGCAGTGACCTAATGTAGCCTAATATAGTAAAGGTAAAATAATGTTTCTAAAACCTGCTTACTAAACTTTTGGGGTGATATAAAGGTTTTTCAATTTTAAAATATTTATGTTAGCTTGTGAGCATATTTATATATTTTTGTTTTTGTTTTTCGAGACAGGGCTTCTCTGTGTAGCTTTGCACCTTTCCTGGATCTCACTCTGTAGACCCGGCTGGCCTCGAACTCACAGAGATCCGCCTGCCTCTGCCTCCCGAGTGCTGGGATTAAAGGCGTGTGCACCACCACAGGGCACTTAATTATATTTTTAATGAATAAATTTGTTTTAAATTTCTCAGTTTTAGCTTCTAGCATAATAAAAATTAATAGCTATAATCCATATAAGCTAAAACTTTAGGTTCCTCTGTAATGTTTAGTATTATAAAGGGATCCTAAGACCAAAAAGTTTGAGAATTAGGATGTAAGGTCTTGAAAAACATCTTTAAATGCTTAGAGTTGAAGGATGGCAGCTAGAAAACAAAGTATGGGGAGCACTGAAGCAGGGGTGACGTATCCAGATCTAGTGGTGGTGCTGGTGGTGTTTGGACGGATTTGAGGCATAGCCTTGCTCTGTAGCCCATGCTGGCCTCAAACATAGTCCTCCTGCCTTGCTTCCTGAGTGCTAGGATTATGGGGATGGGCCACCAGCCCAGGTAGATGATTGGACCTAGAGAAGACAGGATCAGTGAGGAAGGACATAGTCAAGATCTGGGTGAGGATGTGTCCACAAGCCAGCAAGGCCTGGACATGTAAGAACTGGCCAGGGATGAGTCCTAGGCCTGGTGTGCACGAAACCTCCTGCTATACCAGAAGAGCTTTCACTTGAAGGAAGGGTGGAGCATTTGTGTATTATTTTGTCTTTTCTTTCTAGGGTCATAATTTATTATCCAGATTAAATATTGCATGATGAGCTGACTTTAACTTCTCTAGGCATGAGGACTTAACAGATGGGCCCGGACACCTCAGAATCCATTGTGTTGGTTGCACAGCTGTTTGTATTGGACCCAAACCTAAAGTATAAGACCATCAAAGCCATGCCTTCAAATGTGGCCAGTACACAGTTTATTCTGCTGTCAGAGTGGAAAAGTTAATACTTCTTTTTATTTTTTTTTTTATTTTTTGTTTTGTGTTTGTTTGTTTCGAGACAGGGTTTCTCTGTGTAGTTTTGGTGCCTGTCTTGGATCTCACTCTGTAGCCCAGGCTGGCCTCAAACTCACAGCTCTGCCTCCTGAGTGCTGGGATTAAAGGCGTGCGCCGCCACCACCTGGCTTTAACACTTCTTTTTAAATACAAGTGAAACTGGAAATGGGCATCAGTTTCTGGACTTGCAATTCTGACTGATCATGAGTTCAGTCTGCCAATATCATAACTTCCATGGCCAGTGCTCTTCAGTATGCATAGCTACCCCTCTTCCCAGCCAGAAGTGACCCTTCCCCACGTGTCCAGCAGATACGGTGACTTGGCTCTCTGCCTTTAAAGGGAGATGCATGAGGTGTGAAGACCACAACTCAACCCCTGGGAATCCCTAATACCTGGAGAAGGGTTTGAGGCAGACAACCCTGCTCCGTCGTCAAGTGTGAGTGAGAGTCCCCACAGGATCCATGCAGAAGCTGAGTAGGTCCAACGCAACCCATGGGTCAGAGGGCAGAGGTCACCGTGCCCTGGTTCCTCTCTCACTCAAGCTGAGACCAAAGAACAGCCAGAGCTAGAGAAAGGTAAAGCCAGAAACCAAGCATTTTCTTGGACACTTTAATCTCAACACTCAGAACATAGAGGCAGGAAGGATCAGGAGCTCATGGCTAGCTTCAACTACATAGCAAGTTTGAGGCTAGCCTAGGTTACTTGAAACTCTTGTCTCAAAACAAAATAAATAGAGGCAGTGAGTGCTGTGCCTAACAGAAAGTGTGCTACTGTCCATTTCCCCAAGAGATCCAGTGTGGTTCTCCATGCCCTTCTAGACAAGAGGGGTTAGAGAAGGTCTAGCCCAGAAGCAGAGTGTTTCTGTCTGTTCTGCCGTAAAGAGATTGAGAACCCAACAGCCTCCTCTATGGTACTGCTGTTTCCTAAGTGGCCAAGGTGCCAGCAGAGCCACAGAGTGAAGCGTGGTTCTTATCACTGGTTGGGGTGATATGCAGCCATTGAAAGAGAAGTTACAGAGACTAGTATAGCAGAGATGGGTTGTAACAAAGTGTTAAGTTAAAAAAACAAAACTAGATGGGCGGTGGTGGCCCACGCCTGTAATACCAGCACTCAGGAGGCAGAGGCAGTCTGAACTCTGTGAGTTCCAGGCCAGCCTGGTTTACAGTGAGTTCCAGGCCAGCCTGGTCTACAGTGAGTTCTAGGCCATCCAGGGCTACACAGAGAAACTCTGTCTCGAACAAAACAAAACAAAACAACTCAGATTTCAGTAAATCATGTGAAACCATAAAGATGGCTAGAAAAGCCCCCGTGGCTAATATTGTGCTGTATTGCTGGAGTTAAGAGGTAAAATATGGAGGTTTTACCTTTGTCTTCTGAATTTTGAGCAATTTTGGTATTTTTATAATTTCTGTAATTGAAAAGAAATGAAAGAGATCCCAGCTCATTTTGGTGTTCTCGGCAAGTGTGGCACCAGGAGTTTTAGGCAGAGGTGGCTGTGAGCTGATATCAAGTGTCATCCTGTTGGTCTGACAGGTGTGTCAGCAGAGACCCCTCCCACTCCAGGAGTACTTCCCTACATAGCAGGGTCTAAGTGGCTGTCCCATCCTGAGACAGCAGCAGCCTTGCTTTAGTGAGACTAGAAACAGAAGACACGTTACAACAGAAGGCTCAGCGTCTCTGCTCCTGGTAGCGGTGCTGTGATCACCCTCTAACTGCTCTGGTCCATCTTCTCTGGTTCACTTTAAAACTGTGCATGTAGAGACATGTTTACATACACAGGTTCCCATTTCAGTATTCAGAAGCAAATGTATAGTCTCAGTAGCTCCCCCAGGCATGTGAGCAGCGCCTAGAGGCCACATTTACCCCATTACACTGCATGTTATTCCTATAGTGTGTAAAGGCAAGTTGGCTCAGAAAAAGGCCCAATTAAAAACAAAGCCTTCAAAAGTGTGTTACCTGGACAGCAGTTCCGTCAGCTATTAGAGTCACCCTCACTGAGCCCTTCCTCCATTTGGAAGGAGGTTGCAAGCTAGAATCATGTCTCTGTGATAATGTGCTGAGACCACAGGCAGCTGGGACTGCAGCCTACATCTAACTTTGGGCTCCAGGTCTGACTCTGGGGTGCCTGCCTTCTGCAGCATCTCAGGCCTCTGTCTTGCCTCATTTCCAAGTGGAGTTTAATGCTTCAGACTGACTTGAATGCTAGATTTCCATGAGTAGTTTTTCCTCAGCTGGTATTTTTACAGAGACAGCATGCAGCTGTGGCTTACCCCTTTCTATGAAAACTGGTGGTTTTCTTTGAATTTCCAAGGGTGACCTGTCTACCTGGTCCCTAAGGCTGCCATTCTCATTTGGTGCCATCTCCTCCCTTGCTCAGGGTAGGCATTGAGTTGCTATGGCAACAAAGGATGCAAGAGCAGATTTCTCAGTCCCAGCTCTGATATCAGTGAGTCCTTCCTACTGTGAAAGTTTACCATGTAGCACAAATCATTTATGTATGTTTTATTGACAGATTTGTGTCAGTCAGTGTGTCACACTTAAGATACACAGATTGGAACTAGATGGCACTGCCAAGTGTGAATTCTGTTGACTCTGATGTCCAAGCCTGCCCACCATGGCCTTCTCTTAAGTCAGCATCCATTCTGCCCTCTCCAGCTCAGTGCCACATGTACAGCCACCTGGCCACTAAACTCTGGGAACCCTAGGGAAGCACCCCAAATACAATTTCCTGTGTATGCTGCTCCCCTGTTTCAGTCCCACTAGTGGCCCCATCAGCTGTCACATCGGGCCTTGCCAGTCCCTCTGGTCTGCCCACTGTGAACTTGGCCTGCTCTGACCCCCTTCAGAGCCAGTTTTCCAGCACCGTGTACCTTCCTTACCCAGCATCCTTTGTCATCCATAAAAACTGCCCTGAGGTCCCTTCCCCATACCAGACAAGGCCCCTCACCTCTATATCTCCATGGCATCCTCTGTAGTTAGGACCCTCCTAACAATGTCACACGTGATCACACTCATTTCCCTGTCCCTTGCCTTACTGATCCTCTAGCAGAATCTGGAACAGCAAAGCCTGGAGATTGGAGTGAAGGACCCCCAGACCAAACCTCTTGGAGGCAAATCACCCTTTGTCCTACATTTCAGTAAGGGTGAAAATCTGACCACTGTCCTTGGCCTGTGCTTGGACCCCAGGCTCTGGCCCATGGCTGCTTGCTGTGGCTACCCACCATCCTCAGCTCAGTTACAGTTGGTTAGCTCAAGTCTCGGGTTGCTTAAGAGGACACAGCACTGTGTCAGGGCCCTCCCTGTTCCCCTCAGTGGAGTGACTGCTTCCACTGCCAAGGGCAAGCAGTCAAGCCCAGGAGAGTGGGCCCTTCATCATTCCCACCTGCCCCCCCCCCCCCACCGGACACTGGAGTGAGAACTGGGAACAGGCAAGGGAAACACATATTCCAAAAACAACAAAAAGAGGTGTCGTGGTGCAGGGGTTAAGACCTCTGGCCATTGAGATCTGGCTAAAATGACTTGTTTTTACACCCAGCTCCTGTGCAGACAAACCCCAGGCTCCCCCGATGACCCCACAGTTGACAAGCCCCGTGGTGCTGCAGTCCCCAGTGTCAAGGCTTCTCTCCCCGACTCTCAGGCCTGTGCACACTGCACTTTATTCACACGTCCTGTGTAGATTTGACTCTGCTGAAACTACAGGACATGTTTAATAATGTCTCGGCTCCTCAAGCATGCCACCCACATCCTGAGGGTTTGTCAGTGACAGGCGGAAGCAGGTGGTGTAGACAGTGCGTGGATCACTATCAGAGTAGCAGGTGAGCCCCGAAGCTTCAGGCCTGCAGGCCTCCCTAAGACCTTCTGGTCCATTCTAGCCCCAGGCCATGATGTCTGTGTCATGGCCAGGTGTCCACAGTAAGGCCTCCTAGGGGAGCGTCTCTGTCTGTCCTTCACGGTCCTATGTCCTTCGTAGATAGCTCCGCTCAGTCACAGCATGGCCAACAGATGTCTCTGCGTTGTTCTTCCACAGGGTGACGTCACCAAGACTAGCACTGAAGGAGGGGGACCGAGCGAGAGTCCACTTCCCTATCAAACACAAGTAATGTAGACATTAATGGGGTGATTCATTTCCCAGTCAGGAATTCTTACATTTAGAGCCACAATTTCAAATCAAGCCTAATGTGTCAAGTAACTGAAAGTGAAGGGTTTTTTTTTTTTTTAAGGAAATTATTAGCTATTTTTTTCAATATAGGATTTATAGTCCCAATTAGTATCTTGTAATGATGTTTCCAGCATAAAATACCAGCAGCTCAACTTTTCTGGCCACAAATTTACAGCGTATATCAGTTTATTTTTGGAGATCTGAAAAATTAGCTACTGTAAATAAAGTCCCCAGAAGACTTCTCCGGGAAGGAGAGGAATTACAGTAATGTGGGTGGCATGTTATTAATTAATAACGTGGCCAGCCACTGCTTCAATTACAAGGACAGTGGATGAGGAGGCCTAGTAGGTGTGTGTGGCCTGGGGAAGCTGAGAGGACAAGCCTGGGGCTGGAGCCTGCAGGCCTCTGTGTCACGTGCCCAGAGTTCTTGGGCTGGCAGATCCTGTGAGCCGGACCATGTCTTCCAGTGCGCCTTTGGCTGGCATTGTTGGAAACCAGCATCAAGACAACTGGAGAAGAAGGAAGGAAGAGCTGCCTGGAAAGGCCCTGGGTCTCGTAGGTCCGAAGGCCAGCCATGTGTAGACCAACTGGGAAGTCTCCTCTAGGGCTGAGGCCAGGAACCCCAAAGAGTCTCCTTTTAGCCTGCCCTTCTGAAGGTCACACTTACTGGCATCTCTGGCTCCATTTAGAATTGAAGACCTATCTGGCATGTGTGTGCCATCAAGTTCAGACAGGATTATAGACAGCTACAGGCAGGCAAAACAAGAAACAGCTCTGACAACCACTTACAGTAGGGCGGCCACACAGGAGGAGCATCCAGGAGGCACCAGAACTCTCCTATGCAGGTCATGGTGAAGGATGTCTTGGGGCAGGGAAGAGCCCAAACAGCATAGGCTGGGCATGGGGTGGCATGAGGCTGGACCGAGCAACAGCCAAGAAGTGAGGTCATTAACTAAAGGGGTTGGTTGGAAGGGAGTGGGAAGAATGTAAATCCAGGTGGATGGCACTGTGAGGCTGACTATGCTGTTGTCTACAGAACAGCATTCCACCCCATCCTTCCATGGCCTTTAGGAGCAGTGTCCATGCAGGGCCTGCTGCTGCTGCTGCTGCTGCTGCTCATTCCTGTTAGCTTATTCACTTTAAGCAGTCACTTGGCTTGTTGAGTAATTCACTTGGGGTGAATGGGCCTTCTGCTGTCAAGATACCCGTGCTTTGGCACTGGCCCTATAAAAGCAGTACTGTTAGGAAGGCCCTCCTGAGGTGCACTTCTCAGCGTTGTGCAGAGGGGCCTGGACTTTGAGTCTTCATTGTCTGACTTAGATCCATTCTGTGGTGATAAAGCCAGCCATCCTAGAGAACATTGCCGTCCAACCTCCACGTGCTCTTGCTCATGTCTGGACCAGGGAGGACACACGGGGTACCCCACCTTCCATGGTGACTCACCAGGACCCTCCCCTCTCTCTAGGTCACGCAGTATTTAAGCTCACGTATTTAAGCAGTCATGACTATAAGCACCTCTACTTCGAGTCTGATGCAGCCACAGTCAGTGAAATCGTGCTCAAGGTGAGTCCAGTGTGGCCTTTGACCCAGGGGTGGGAAGGTGGGGTTCTACCTGGGCTAGTCCCAGGCCAGGGACGCACCAGCCTTAGCCAAACCAAGACTCTCCAGCTTCCTTCCAGCCCCCCACGGCATGGCTCTTCCTCTAGGCTTTTTCTCTTCTGTGCACCACTTCCTTTCCCCAGCCACTGTCAGGAGCCCTTGAGGCTCCGGAGCCAGCTGAGGAGACAATAGTTTTGAATCACTGAAGGTGATTTTCCCAACCTGTTCAGAGCATGCCAACTGGGGCTAGCCTGGTAGGAAGCTTAGCTCACTCAACTCACCAGGTACCTTCCCTTTGCCAAGCTCCAACTGTCTCAGCAATGGTTACTCTGTCCCTAGAGAGCTCTGTCTCATCAGGGGAGACAGACCAAAGTAGAAATTACAATGCAATACTGTCAGTCACAGAGACGCTATGTGGGTCTGTAAAGGGAGGCTGGCTGACATTGCCCTGGGTAAAAAGGCAGATTCACAGCAGCCTGGGAAGGGGCCAGGCAGCAAGCTCGATTGCCAAGAGGCTACATCCATGTCATGGGTCTTGTTGATTCAGGAGCTCTAGGGCAGGACCTGGGGCCTGGCCCCCTTCTCTGAAGCACCCTGTGTCACCTAGGCTACTGATCTCTGTGGCACAAGCCAACCAGAATGCCTCCAAACCAGCACTCCTTTCCCCGGGTAAATCCTACACAGTTTAACAAGAAGAAGAAACCGAGCTGAGGGGTGAGAAGGAAGATGGGTTCCCCTCCCTGTGCTCAGTGACCCTGACTAGTCACCTTATACCTCTGGCTTCGTTTCCCTACTTGTGAGGTGGCCATCAAGGTATCTCCATCGCCCCCACCTGCAAGGGACTGCTCAAGTGTAAAGTAAACCAGATGAGATTCATGGCCCCTCTGGATCTTTCTCTCATGAGAGAAGCAGTCAGGTGGCAGTGACAGGACCTGAGCTCCCTTTCAGAGTTCCCAATGAATATCGGCAAGTCTGAGGTGGGCCCAGGAAGGTGTTCCCATTGCCTGCATGAACTAAATCCCCAGAGGACAGGGGGCTTTGCTAGGACGGTGGTGACTCTGGTACATGGGCAGAGCCAGAAATTAACAGTAGATGTGGCCAGTTCTGAAGTGTGTGCTGCCAGTCCCTAAAATGCCCTGGCTTGACATGAACACTGCAGTTCAAAGACCTCACAGCCACCTGAGAAATGCAAAGGATAAAGCTTCTGGGAGGGCAGTTGAGGACAAGACACGGTGTCCTGGGCAGATGGAGAAGGTCACAGGCCATGCTGACCAGAGCCCCCAGGGGACCAGGGTGAGGATAGCGCCCACTCAGCAGACTCCCAGCAAGCCAAGGGTTACTTGGCAGGCCATCACAAGACTGTCCAAGGAGCTTGTGCCAGGTGTTTGGAAAGTGGGTAAAAAAAATATCGCAGTCCCCCACTTCATCAAGGCCTGGACTTATTTTTATAGCAAGCATTAAAATATTCAAGTCTTGAGAAGGGTTCTAGTGAAATTATAATCCTGTGTTTGACATCAGAATAATTTGCACAGCAGCAGATTGATGACAGAAACACAGGTTTATGACTTCAGTATGAGACTGGAAGATCAAGTACAGAGAAATCACTTTACAGGACAGAATGCTCCCTCAGTGCAGACGCCTCTCTGCAAAGCCACCCACCTCCACCTCCAGGCCTGCCTCCTCCCCTGTGTGTGTCTCAGGATGTTTGTAGAGATATCACATCATCGTGCACCTCAGAGGGCTTCATCCCAGAACCTGACTGGCTCACAACTAATGACCATGGTCCTGAAGGCTGATTTTCACTCCTCCGGCCCCGCTCTCTCAGAGGGTTAAACTCCAGCTTTTCTGACATTCCCTTCATGTTCATATCCAGGGATGTATGAGCTTTGTGCCTGAGCTCAGCTACCAAGGCCCTGGCCAGCTCTGGAATTGACAGGAATGTGAAATCAGGGACTCTTTAGGGTTCATCTCAGACTCCAGAACATGTCAAGTGTTTAAATGAGAGTTTAGACCAAAATTAAGAGCCAAAGGCTAATGCCAGTGTGGCCATTACAGTCTTTCTGTAGGACGATGAAGAAACCCTCAGTAGAGGCTGAATAGCAGCTACATCTAGGGTGTCTCATGTGCCATATCTTATCTCACCCTCCCAACTTTCCTCACAGTGTAGACATCCTTGTCCCCATTTAGTAGATGAGTAGATGGAGGCCTAGAGTCTCAGAGCGTGGGCAGAGCCTCACTGGAGGCCCTTCTGCTCAGGGCTGCCCTCTACTAATCCTGATAGGCTGGAGCCACCCAGTGCCCAGTCCTTCATTCTGCCAGCCTCAAGATGAATCTCTGAGGAACCATTGGACTCTTCACACCGGGTTCTTCTGTGATCGAGTGATGGGGGCTGTGGCTTTATTGACCATGAAAACTCCCTATATTTTTATGCCTTAAGCTGTAAAGTGCATCGAAAGTAAACCACTCCATAGTGCATAAAATCGGGCCCGTTTTAAGCCACAGCATATTAACCAGCTAATGGCAGACCAAAGGGCGTTTTTATCTTTTGATTATTACATTAATCTTGCATTAAAATTATCTATGTGATTATCACAAAGTACTGAAGATAATAAATTTAGGAAATAGTTGGCTTGTTAAGGACCATTTTAAAATGCTTTTGTCAAATTAAATGTGCCAAAAATACACTGCAAACACTGGGTCCACTGAGTGCAAACGGTATAAGCCAGAGATGGCATTTACCAAGTAGAGAATGCCTCCCGCCATCCCCACACCTTGTGCACACTGTCCCAGATCACGCTCCCCAGCCTACATCCTGATTTATGGCTCTCAGCTGGTAACTTGGCAAGGCTGTGGCCGAGTGAGGCAGGCCTTCTGTACCCGTGCGCTAGCCTGTGCTTCCCACTGTTGATGACTAGCACGAAAAGTTTGGAGGGACATTGTTAGAGACTCAGCCTGTGCAGCTGCCCTCCTCCAGAGCCTTCAGCTGCCTTCTCCAGCCCAAGATTCGGCTTTCGAGCCAGGACTTTGAGAAGTATGAGAGTGACACACTTTATGTTTTCACAGAAAGCCCAGGCAGAAGACAGAGAGCCATGAAGGAAACCACGTCTGAAGGGGCACAGGTGGCCCTGAGAAAACACACACTCCAAACCTCAGCCCTCTGCAGCCTCTCAGCCTTGCTTTTCTTACTGGCTCTGACTGGTGGGGTGCAGTGGACATTGAGGGAGTCCCATGCCAGGCTGTCAGGAGGCTGAAGGGGAGTTTTGTTGTGACGTCACATTTTTCAGAAGTGGAGGGTGGGGTTGGGGGGATATCATGTGACAACCAGGGCTGTAGAGCTGGCTGGACAAAGATGGGAGGAGGGGGCGTTCTGAGAGGCAGCCCACACCAAGTGACTGAGCAGCCTGCACTGGCTCCTGTCCACTGTAAAGCAAGGGCCTCATGCTGGCCTGCCAGGCTGCAGCAGCAGAAGCAGCCAGTCCAGGGTCACCAGCCCAAAGCAGGTCCCTTCCACCCCACGCTCTGGCCTGGGTGAACAGCCAGTGCTGCCAAGTGACAGCCATGTCCTCTTGCTCTCTAGGTCAACTACATCCTGGAGTCACGAGCAAGCACTGCCCGGGCTGACTATTTTGCTCAGAAACAAAGAAAACTGAACAGACGTACAAGCTTCAGCTTCCAGAAGGAGAAGAAGTCAGGGCAGCAATGACACCGGCCTTCAGGCTGTTGCCACAGCCCAGCTTGTTTGCAGGCCAGGTGCCCAGAGTCCACCTACATCCTGCAGTGCCTGAGCTCCCAGGCATAGGGCTGCTGGGCTCTGGGAGGAGGTGGAGAGGTAGGGGGTGCCCTACTCTGGAGTCCGGGGACATTGCCATTGGACTGAAACCTGGCAATGGCTTTCAGTAGCAATGCCCAGGAGCCAGACCACCTCCTGGAGGAGCGCCGCCCTGTTTGCCGCCTGGCAGTGCCACCAAGGATGTATATAGCCATGCCAGATATCTCCTTGCAACTTGATCACATTTCTTAAAGCAGACAAAGAACAAAAATGTACATTTCTTTTTTTTTTTTCTTTTAATAAACAGGTGTACTCTTTATCATGGTTGGTATTGATGGAGCATTTTTGGGGGGCAGAGGATTGACTATATTATCTTCTTTAAAATCTGTTCCTGTATTGAACAGGCAAATTGCAAAAGCTGTGGTCGGAGTTCTCAGAAGCAATGTTTAGGGCTTAGCCAGTAGTTAACTATGCCATTTGTTTAAACGAGTTCATTTGCTTTGAGAATAGCATCTTCTAGAAGTTAGGAACAAGGACCTTCCCCTTCAAAGGCCTTCTCAATGTGCCAGTGCCTGTGACCTGAGAGACAGGTGCTGGCAGGGTAGATAGTGTGACAGACAGTGTGTCTCCAGGTACTGAGCTTCTAGCCAGAGTGGTCTCTCATTTCCTCAAAACAAGTGTCAGATGGTCAGCCTGAGCCCAGAAGAGTCTGCTTTGCTGGCTCTGAAGCCTGCCCTACCTTCTTCCCGGTGCCTGCTGAGAGTTGTGTCGGGGTGGGGGTGGAGGGGAGCCCATGTCCTTGCACCCAAAGCCCTGAGCAGAAAAGGCAAGGTACCCAGCACCCTGACACCACACCTCTGACTACACCAGATGCCTCTGCAGACCTCACCGTGGTCCCTCCTGTGACAGCATCTTCTCATACTGTCCTGGGCCAGCGCCATGGGCCAATGTCTCAAGCACCTATGTTTAAAACATTTTTTAAATCATTGTGTTTAAGCATCTCAGAGTCAAGTGTGTTTCCTTGCAAAGGGGTCATCTGAATGAATGTCTCTCTCATTCTGATCTGTTCAGACAACAGGGGCACCCTTTTCTAATGTCTTCCATTCCTATCTCCCCCAAAAAGAAATATTATTTGTAGCTTGCTGTGTATTTGAATTTTTAGCAATTTTATATTTAGATATCTTTGAAATGTAAATGACTAATTTGGTCATTAAATCTTGTCACGTATTCAATATTAAAATACTAAAATAAAAGTAATAAATACCCTCTTGTATATTGCTTTGAATTCCTAAAGCCTTGAGTCTGCAATGCTGAGATGGAGATGCCACAGTGGGTCTTCTGGGGTGATACACACTGGCAGGCAATCTCCCAGCCATGTTAAACTGTACAAAAGCCACATCTGGTCTTCCCTTTACTCCAGGGACGCTGGGATTGTGGGCTCTGCTCTCCACAACTGGTGGTAAGTGGTCCTCAGCTGGCTAGGGTCTCTGGGGCTTGAGTCATCTGACGTCACAGTGCAGGTGCTGCATTAGGTGAGCTGTGATCAGGGAAGGGATCTTAACTCCTCGGGGTCACTGTGAGCCAGCCTGCCAGTCATTGACGTTTTCTAGTCTTGAAGATGCTTCCCTGGCCCTGACGGGGGAGTCTGGCCCAGCCCCATCTCAAGGCAGTTCACTCCTGTATAGCTGGTCCTGAGCCTCTGCCAGCACCTCTGGCTACAGTGCTGACGGGCCCGTGCTTTCTCTATTGACCAATTTGGTCATCCTAACTCCCTGTCACCTGCTGGCTGCTGTGGCCAGAAGTCCTCTGGCTCAGGGCATGGTTCACACCCAGCAATATGTGGCTGTGCTCTATTGTGTCCCTTTCCCAGCTCTGAGCTGGCAGCCGACCTACATGTCTCTGTCTTCATGGAGTCAAAGTTGGGAGGTAGCCCCGCTGGCCATATCCCTCCCCGCTGCTTTTAGGGACTCCCTATCTCCTCAGATCTACTCACATGCAGATCTATCTACACATAATTTAAAATAAATCTTTTAAAAAGAGGAGGTCAAGATCATGACAGGGGAACCCACAGAGACAGCTGACCGGAGCTCCTGGGAGCTCACAGACTCAAGCTAGGGAGCCTGCATGGGACCGACCTAGGCCCTCTGCATGTGGGTGACAGTTGTGTAACTTGGTCTGTTTGTGGGGGTCCCTAGCAGTGGGATCAGAACCTGTCTCTGGCTCATGAGCTGGCTTTTTGGAACCTATTTCCCATACTGGGATGCCTCACGCGGCCATGATGCAGGGAGAAGAGCTTGGTCCTGCCCCTTTCTGAATAGAGGAGGAGTGAATGGGGGGATAGATAGGAAGTGGGGGGAGAGGGGAGGGAAAATTGGTTGGTATGTAAAATAAATGAATAATTTTAATATAAATAAATAAGAATGGGCCGGGCTCCTGTGCTAACAGACTGCACCCAAACTTGAGTGTCTGTCAAAGCTGTGTAATCAGTCATGGGTCCAGCTTCCTCGGGCTGTCACAGCGGCCAGGTCTGGGAAAGGACATTCTTCCACCTGGGCTCACAAGATGACACACTCCAGGGAGCCTAGGCAGGATGTCCACCAAGGATGGACAGTCACAAGTGTGCTTCTCCGGCGTCACCCTTCCCTGGCCACTCCAGGAGCACCTTGCCTACAACTGAACATTTTCTTTTAATTCAGACTAGCAGCCTTTCGCCTTCAAAGCCATTCTAAACAAGCAGAGCCATGCAGTCAGGATTTAGTGAGCACTGTGTGCTCTCTGGTACACTGAAACAAGTATGTGACTATTCAGGTTAACACTCATCCATGTAAGGGACTGGAAGGATGGCTCAACAGTTAAGAGCACTGGCTGCTCTTCCAGAAGACCTGAGTTCAATTCCCAGCACCCACATGAGAACTCACAAGTGTCTGTATCTCCAGTTCCAGGGTATCTTGTGCCCTCTTCTGGCCTCCATGGGCATCAGGCACACGTGTGGTGCAAAGACATCCATGTAGACAAAACACTGTACACATAAATAAGAGGGAAACATTTTTAGACCACCCATCCAGATACCCCCAAAATCATGTCATTCACGAGAGCCACATCCCACACAGGGTACAGTAACTATCCTTGGAAATTTTTGAAAAAAAAAATTTTTGTTGTTTTTTGGGACAAGATTTTTCTATATATCTCTGGCTGTCCTGGAACTCACTCTGTAGACCAGGCTGGCCTCAAACTCAAAGAGATCCTCCTGCCTCTGCCTCCCATGTGCTGGGATTAAAGGTGTGCACCACCACCACCCAACTTGAAAATATTTTTATTACATTGTTTTGTTTTATTTTCTGGGTGGCAGGCACATACATGTGGAGATCAGAGGGCAACTGTAGGAGTTGGTTCTCTCCTTCAACCATGTGAGTCCTGAGATCAAATTCAGGTCATCAAGCTTGCCAGAAAGAGCCTTTACCCACTGAGCCATCTTGCCAACCCTGTCTTGAAGATCTCAACCAGTGTCCACCCCTGCCTGCATTT
This sequence comes from Onychomys torridus, assembly GCF_903995425.1. Classification (NCBI taxonomy): domain Eukaryota; kingdom Metazoa; phylum Chordata; class Mammalia; order Rodentia; family Cricetidae; genus Onychomys; species Onychomys torridus. Next base: position 4,310,473 of record NC_050446.1, on the reverse strand, counting down.
CAGAGTCTATAGACTCATTTCTATTTCAGGAATCTTGGCCACCCCAGGCCAAGCTCTCCCCCACTTTACAGATGGAGAAAGGAAAGCCACTTGGGGTCCAATCCACCTTTGCTTTCTGTTGCTGTAGTAAACATTGTGACCAAAAGCAACTTGACGCAAGGGTTTGTTCAGCTTACAGTTCCGTGTCACAGTCCATCATGTCACAGTCCATCATGTCACAGTCCATCATGAGAGAAGCCAGAGCAGGAACCCCATTGGTAGGAACTGAAGCAGAGGCCATGGAGGAGTGCTGGTCACTGGCTTGCTCAGCCTGCTTTCTTACAGCACCCAGGACCACCTGCCCAGGGATGGCAGTGGGCTGGTCCCTTCCATATCCATCATCAATCAAAAAATGCCTGCAGGCTTGTCTACAGCCCAGTGGGATGAGGGTAGAGCTTTGGTAGAAGGTTCTTCTTCCCAGGCGACTCTAGTCTACAGCAAACTGACAAAAACAAGCCAGCTTATGTCCTCCTCATGTCTCTGCACCCCCACACCTTCTCCAGCCCACTGATGAGGGCCAGAAGGCAGGGATTGTGGGGCTGGAGGGCTAACGCGTGAATATTTGTTTCCATCAGACTCCTCCACTAGATGCGAAGACCACTAGGGAGTCACCAAAGCAGTTCTCAGCGCAATGGGATTATGTTTCAAGTGGCTCCAGCCTGTTCAGTGTGCAGTTAAACTCCTCTGCCAGCAGGAAAGCTCCCATTGCAGTAGCCACCGCTCACCTCCTGATTAGACAAACACAGACTGAGGTCTGGAATGAAAAGTTAATGCACCCATTTATTCATTTTTCTGACAAGTCACAATAGATTTTTAACTGCCAATGAGTAACCTCCCCAAGGTGCAGAGGCCGTGAGTGGCCATTTCCGCCTAACACCCTCTGCCAGCCGGCTCTCTCCTGGGGCCAGGGCACTGCCAGCTGTGCCCTCTCCTGAACACCACAGCAGCTGCCCACCCAGCCTCATCGAGGTGACCAGGAGGTGGTGATGGCCTCTAGCATGGCAGCGCAGCCCTACTCCTCTGCAGCCAGGGATCAGGACACCCATCTCAATCTGCCTTGGCCTCTGTAAAATAAAAACAGGGAGAGCTTGTCCTGGTAGTTCGGTTTGGCCTAAAGAAGCCAGCTCTGCGAGGGGAAGAAAAGACCGCACTTGGGGCCTTGCTCCAGCCCCAGGGATCCAGCCAAGGAATCCAGAGAGTACTAACATCTACCTCCCTATACTATGTGAGTCCAGACCCATGACCCAGCCTCCGACCCCCTTGTCTGCACAAACATGACAGCTCCCCATGAATACAGTGATGTGCGCAGGCCTGGTGTGTGCATTAGGGCAGGGGACTGGTAGCCATGCGGCCCAGCCACACGCTCTTGGAGAACACACTGGCACACCTCCCCCAGCAGCAGGGCCTCTCCTGCAGGGCAGCCTGGGGTGCAGCAAGGCCTGTGCTTTTCCTCCAAGAGCTTCAGCACCTGGCCCTGCTCCCCTGCCTGTCACATCAGCTGAGCAGCCTCAGGCAGGCCTCATATCTTCACACATTAACTCCTGGGATCCGGGAGAAATGCTGGAAAGCTAATTCTTTTTACACAGATAAAATCTGTCTGTGTTACAGCCCCCAGCTTCCTGAAAGCTAAAAATATTTTAATGTCATATTTCCATGCAAATTTTAGTTTAGAATTTAATATCCTTTTAACATATATTAAATTTTTAGCATTCTTCAGGCCCTTGACTGTGTTAAGAACTTAACTGATGTGTGTTGGAGGGGGAAAAAAAACACAGCTGGAAGAAGCTGTAAATTAAGAAAGTTCTAGAAGCAAGGTTACCACAAATCTTCATACCCACCTCATTTGGGGTGTTATTCTTTTGGCTAGCCCCTGGCATGCTGGGGAGCTGTTGAAAGACTGCAGTCTCCACAGGGACACCAGCTGTGATTAGTGGCTTCCCTGGGGAGTGGAGGGTCCTCACACGAGGTGCTTCCAGGACAAGAGACTTGGCTTTGCGGCGGCTACACTGCTGGGCTCAGGTTTGCTGTGCCGTTTGCCTGCATGAGGCTCTTGAGACATGCTTGGCCATGCCTGTCACCTTGCAGGTGAAGACATAGGAAAGGAGAAGTTGGGGAGGGGCTGCAAAGAGTGGGGTAGCTGCCTTGTTCTGGGTTCAGGGTACACACAGAGTTAAGGACAAAGGTGCCTTCCACTTTGGTTTAAGGAGCAGAGGAGACCTGGACCACAGGAGCCATAGACAGCTCCTGATTCCATTGACGCCAGACTACAACAGCCTGCCTGGACAGTAAGTGACTAGGTTGCTGATGCCAGCCTGTCAGGGCACATCCCATGAGCACAGGAAGCAGCTAAGTGCCCAGCCAGATCCCTGGGAATCCAACATCTAAGCAAGGATATGAGCAGTGCAGCCAGGCTCCAGGACCACACACACCAGATCTACTACAGGGCAGAGCTGCAGAAGCCTTGGTCAGCCGCAGCCAGCATCTTTATGATTCTTCATGCCCCAGGAGCCCCAGATCTTAATAGACCCGTGACCATCTGCCATCAGGGACCCAGAGAGGGCTGCAAAGCCTGTGAATGGTCCATGAGTTCTGGATCTTGGTACAGGCCAACAGCAACCAGGAAAGGCCCTAGCCATTTCGCACCTAGCAAGAAGGTGAGAGATTCAATAGACCCAGGTATGGGGTCTCTCTGAGGTACACTATGGCTGGGCCTCTCTAAGTCACCATTACCAGTGTCTCCTATTCCACTCCCATGATGTCACCCTGAAGGTTCTTAGGAACCAAGTCCTGGGGCTCCCATTCTCCATGTGCGCGGTTGACCTGCCTCTGTGACAGGTGGCTGCTGGGCCCATCTATACAGTAGGAGCTGAGGATCCTGTGGGTGAACATCTTGAGTAGCACAGATTCCCAGAAAAGGAACTCCAAGGATATTCACCAAGTACATGACTAGAGGAGGAAGGGGCCAAAGATCAGTGTGCAGAGACTCCTGCCCAGGGCCTCCAGGTGCTACAGAAAGGGGGTTCCTTCTGTTACCCCAAAATTGTTAGCTTCCTTCCTGTCAAAAAGGGAGATCTGTGGGCAGCTGTGAGGGACCTTCCTTGAAGGGACTCCGATGTTTCTGGCAAACTCCCCCTGGTGGCCACACCACAATCAGGCTCTCTGTCAGCCACATGTATCGCCGTGACCTCCGTTGGTGCCATGGTCTGCACCTGTGCCCATTCCCACCCCTGAGCAGGGTGGCCCCCACAAGGGACAAGGCAGTCCAGGACCCCCGGCCCACCCCGGGCCAGCGTAAGTCACATGCTCACCCTCAGCCAGTCCCTGGTGTGAGGAGGTACAGCTGTGACTGGCAGCTCTTCCAGGACAAGGGCAGAGCACCAGGGGACAGGAAGTGGATGTCTCTAGTGTTTTAAAGTGTTCTCAATTCCAAAGCAGCAGTTGGTACATAGGTCCACAGTGACAGGTCCCAAAGAGGAAGAGGAAGACACTTGGAAATCTGCCCCTGGTTCTCACGCCAGTCAGGCAACCAGAGGGAAGGAGAGCTTACCCAGTGGCAGGAAGAGTGAGCATGTGCAGACACTTGACTTGTATCCCTAGGGAAGGTTGGGCCACGTGCTTATGTATGTACTTGTGTGTGCCTGAGCTGAGAGTCAGTATGTATGTATTTATGTATGCCTATGATATATGAGTTTGTATGTGTAAGTTCATGTGTGTCTATATCCCTGTATGAACACATGTGTGTCCATACATGTCTTTATATGCACTCTGTGCATGTGTGTGTGTGTGTGTGTGTGTGTGTGTGTGTGTGTGTGTGTGTGTACACACATGTGTTGGTTCTAAAGCACTGGGCAAGCCAGCCAGCCACGCACGCCTGCACACCTGCATTGGGCCCCAGGCTGGCTGCCTTCTCTCAGAGGACATGTCCTGGTCTCTGAACAGCTCCTCCTCTCAGCCAAGCAGCTGGCCACCATTTTGGCACACATTGACCTGTCACATCTGATTTGTGAAGTCATGTCTGCCAGGCCCACAGGAGTGTCCAGCTGGGCTCTTTCAGGTCAGGGAGTGTTTTCATCTCTGGCTTTTAGGAGCGATGCAGAGCGAGCAGCCATTACCTTGGTCAGCTGACCACACTCAGCCCTCTGCCTTAGCCCTTCGTAGTGAGGGGAAACTGAGGGCTGGAGAGTCCTTTTGTCTTCCCAGGGTACACAGGGACTGAGAGTGGACCGACCCAGGATTTGAACCAGCCTCTCTGTCCCTCCAGAACCTTGTGGTCCACAGCCTCCCTGCACGTGTTAAGCAGGGCTATTACCAGCCAACACCATACCCTCCTCCTCCTCCAGGAAGCCTACCTGAGCTGACCCAGTCACCTCAGCCCCAGCGCCTGTCCACAGCCATGCAGGGTTTCTGCAAGGTGACTCTGAACCCCGCAGTCCCTAGGAGAAGCCCTTGGAGCCAATGCTGGCAGTGGGGCATGGGATCCCATGTGCTGTTCGGTACTGTGTGGTTCCAGCTGAGCTAGTGTATAAGGGCCAAGCCACACTGTTTCTCTGAGGACACCAGAGCCACCAGACCACCCTGACCCCCAAGCCCGCAGTCACTCCTCTGTTGCTAGTCTGCTTGTGAGCTCGGACTCCCAGAGGGCACATCCTACCCGAGTTCAGGACAAGCCTAGGCTAGGGAGAAACTGCATGATGTTAACGGCTCCCTGAGAGACTCCGTGGCCTGGAGGTTCGCCGAACACTGCGAGGTGTGTGACTCCAGGGTTCCTTCCTGCAGGGTTCCCAGAGCCTCTCTTGAGCCGTCAAGAAAGGTGACAGAGGAACCTAATGCATGTCTGCCTACAAAGTGAAACTCATAGGCAGCCTGAGGTGGTTAGGCCTCCAGAAGAGTAGTCGCCCTGTCCCAGGTGCCAATAAGTATTTATAAGATAAATTGTGACCGTCTGCTGTCCCACCCTGGAACAGGATGGGGAAAGAAGAAAACTGGACCCAGGGCTGTGAGAACGGGGCTAGCCTGGACCCATTCTCTAGTTTCACTGGCTCTTTGTGGGGACAGGAGTGTTAATACATGTCACCAAGGTGACAGCAACATCAGCCAGGTGGCTTCACACTCAGTCAGGAGCCAAGATGAGCCAAGATGGCTGCCTCTCAGCTGCCATGTCGGGCCCAAAGTGGGCTGGAACTGAGGTAAGAGCCCCAATATAACCAGACCCAAAACAAAATTAATTGTTAAGTTGTGTCCTGGCTCCAAATGGGGTAAGCCAAACCCCAGGAGAGCCCCACATCTCCAGAGAATAGGATGGAGCTTGCCAAATATCCCTATGCCCCTGAGGATGCTGGGTAATGACTTCTCCCCTTTTGTCTGTCCCTTTGCTCGACCACCAAGAAGCAGCTACAAAATCAGTTAAGCTTCCAAAGTATGTCTCTCTCCGGAAATCTCTTACAAAAGGCAAAAGATTTACAAGATGTGAAAAGTAAAGCAGGATAATTGTTTTTGGAATGACCCCAATATTTTCACCCTGGCAACCCCAGCTGGGGATCTTGCCCCCATATTTACGATTCCTGGTCCTCTGTGCACTGCTGGGCGACCTTTCTGAGCCCCCCTCTGAGCACCCCAGTCCCTTATCGGGCCTGTAACTCACCCTGACGTTATCTCTCGGGAGGGTTTTATGCAGTTTAATTTAACTCCCCATCATTATTTCCCGGACTTCAAGGTTTTCTCTTTGGTAGTGCCCTTCCTGGGACAAGCATAATGTGTTTGCCATCAAACCCAATAAATATGTTTGTACGGGAGATGGGAACCACTGGGGAGAAGGGCTCAGCCTGAGGATCGGCCCAAGCTCTCATCCCCATGTGCTCCAGGGCTTTTGTGTCCTTGAACATGGTTGGGGGTGGGGGAGGGAAGGCGCCATATTCTCAGGCAGGTGGCGGAGCTGGCTAACAGAACTCAGATGCCGAACGGCTCCCTTCTTCCTGCTGTCCTTTGCTGTTGTGGTAGTCACTGGAGTTGTTAGTTCCCAGCTCACTGGCCTGGAGCCCAAACTGCCTCAAACTCACCACCTCCTGCCTCCACCCTGCAGCGCTACCGCCACATACCTGCAGCAATGCTGAAGGCACAGAAAGAGACGAGAGCCAAGTTTGCAGGCTGTGGATGCAGAGCCAGAAGCCTCCCGACCGGACCCAAGTTTGCCCACCATCGACCGCTGCACTGGGGGCTCTCTGAGTTCCCTTCAAAGGAAGCTTCGGCTCACAGTAGGGATCCAGCCACAAGTCCAGAGGGCCAGTTCGGGTCCCTCTCAGGAGCAGCTATGGAAGGAGCTTTCTGCAGAGAGCGACAGTGGGTGGTTCCAGCAGGAGCAAATTACAGGTTCTTCCCAATGTCTCCCCTTAGCTTCCTCTCCTGCAAGATACCGGAAGGAAATGAGCTCTAAAACATTAACCAGATGTAGGGGCTGGAGAGATGGCCCGGAGGTTAAGAGTGGGACCCAAGTTCAATTCCCAACACCCACCGCAGTGATTCGCACATGCCTGAGAGATCTGATGCCTCCATGGGCACCTGCACATGTACACATACCCACACACAGACATTCACATCTACAGAATTAAAACTAATTCTTAAAAAAAATTAACCGAGATATGGGGTCCACCAGGTGTTCCTATTTCCCATCCTGTGGTAACTGCATGGTTTGGTGCCTGCTACTGAAATGAGGGTGAGATCCTGTCCAGTTTGTGGGACCATCCTCAACCCTGACCAAATGGCCCCAGAGCAGAACCCCCATTGGTTGAGGCCTACAACAAAAACCAAACCATGCTCTAGGGCCCGCCGAGTGGAGGGCACCGAGTGACTGGGGGTCTTTGAGAAATGGTGCTCTGACCTAACTAGAGAAGAGGAGGGAGTGACCAGAGCCCCAGAGAACAGGTTCCCTGCACTGTCAGTGAGGACCAGGGTGGCCTCCGGCACTCTGTAGGTGCCAGGGGCCTGGTAATGACCCTGTGTCCAAGATGCCACTGCAGCCAGAGACACATTGAGACCCCAGGGAACCTCAGAGTCATGAGTGAAGGTCAGTGTGGACGGATGCCCAGAGCCTGCTGATGGGAACAGTGGGGCGTTTGTCACTGCTGTGAGAAGTGTCCATATGGGTCATTGCCCTGTTATTATCTGGGGAATTCATGTCACTGAGTGCTTGAGTCCTTTAAAGATTTTGGATTCTACCAGTCCATTTTCTATGTCATGGACTAGGATACATCATTGTGTGTGTGTGTGTGTGTGTGTGTGTGTGTGTGTGTGTGTGTGTGTGTGTGTGTGTACATGTGAACGTGAGTATGAAGGTCAGAGGTCAACATCAGGCCATTTTTATTTGTAATCCAACTTGCCTCCAGCTACCACAGATCAAGTTTCCACCCTCTTAGCACCTCGCTGTGGGGACTCAATTTCAGCCTCACAAGGCTCTGAACCTTGTTGACAACAGGCTCTGCCTGTGTTTCCCCATTGGACCCTGAGCTTCCTTAATGCAGACAATGATGAGCCCTGCCATACCTGTACCTGAAATGCTGGCTATGCCAGGCCCCAGCTGCATTGTGCCACTGACCAAAGACTCCAGGAGGCTCTGCCCACATGGATCAGAGGTAGAGCACTGGTCCAGCATGCTCAAGGTCCTAGATTCTGATTTGATTTGAGGCTAAGGTGTCTCCTAGCACACAGGAAGCCCTGGAGTCCTCAGCACTGCGTAAGCCAGCTGTTTCAAAGGACACTATAATCCAGCCCTTTGGAAACGGAGATATCTGGCTGGTCCAAATCAGACTATGAACGATGATATGTTTGATTTATCAGCCCAAAGGCATGTGTGGATAACCTATGAAAACCTGAGACTAGCTGAGATGCTGTGCAAAAGCACATGTGGGCAGGAGAAAGCAACTGAGGTCTCAAGCCGCGTCCAGTCCAGGACTGAGGCTTCCGAGGCTTCGGCAGTCACATGTCGCCAGGGCATGAGGAGCTATTTTTGTTTCTTAGAACATGTTCTCAGTTGCCAGGCAGTGGTGGCACACACTTTTAATCCCAGCACTTGGGAGTCAGAGGCAGGCAGATCTCTGTGAGTTCGAGGCCAACCTGGTCTACAAAGCGTGTTCCAGGACAGCCCAGGCTATACAGAGAAACCCGATCTTGAAAAAAGGAGGAGGAGGAGGAGGAGGAGGAGGAGGAGGAGGAGGAGGAGGAGGAGAAGAAGAAGAAGAAGAAGAAGAAGAAGAAGAAGAAGAAGAAGAAGAAGAAGGGCTTCCTATAGTTCTAAACATGCTGGATTAATACCTCCTCTTCTGAACCTGAGGAGCCACATGAAATAAAATGAAATGTTGAGGAGAAAGGACCGTGCCAAAGAAGATGCTCCAAGATGAGGGCATGCTAAACCTGAGGCATGGTAAGACAAAGATGGTGGCCCTGGCAGGAAGCCCGTCTGGCTGGCTGGCTGGCCACCTCCTACCCTCAGAATCTGGCACAAAGAAGGCATATAGAAAGCATTTGTTGGCTGCATGTACGATGTGGGAATGGAAGGATGAGTGAGTGGGGAAGGGCATATTGCTTCGTTTGGCTTCCCTGGATTGGGTCCCCAAAAATGAGACAAAAAGCCACTGCTCTTCTCCCAAAAGGTCTGGGTTCTCCACTGTAGCCAGAGGTGGCCACTGCTGACCCCTTTCCTGGTACCAGCACCAAGAATCTGGCCTGTGAGTATCTGGCCATACCCCTGCTGTAGAGCTGGTGAAATCTGGAGAGACCTCGGCCCTGGGAGGACAGAGCTTCCAAAAAAAAGATTCTCAGCTAAATAAAACGGCAGTGACTAGGGCCACCAGATCCTGCTGGATGGAAACCGAGAGGGCCAAGTGGCCCTCCCTGAGAGATTTATTCCCAGTGGTGGCTTCAGGAGGCCCGCCCAGCTGGCGCAATTAGACTTGGTCTCCCTCCCTCCATTTGGGGGAGGGGAGTCACATTTTTATTTTATCTTCACTGAGCTGGAACAGCAAAGATGGCATGAACACACATTAATTCTGAAACAAGTTATTACAGCTTGATCTGGGATTCCGGGAACACCGCCCCATACTGCAGCCCCATCTCCTCCCTCCCCTCAGTCAGACCATCCATTCCCTCAGGAAGCCCATGGCCAGGCCAGCCAGTCCCCATTGGGCCTGAATGCAAAGGCCCAGAATGGATCAAGCCCAGAGGCAATGCAGCCACGGGCCTAGTGACCATCTGCTATCCTGGGCTTTGACCCCTGACCACAATCTCCATATTCTGTTTCCTCCTTGCCCGTGTACATACAGAATGTCCAAGGTCAAGTTCTGCCTCTCCACAACCTCAGCCTCCAACTGTCTTCTCCTCAGAGACCATGGTCCACTTGGGGCTTCCCAAAACATCAATATCCTACCTAGGCTGGCTCAGGTGTGGCCGCACCTCGGGCGTCATAGGGCTCCCACCTCCCACAGACTTGAGGCAAGACCCAGAGTTCCCCTAGTCTGGGACTCTGTTCACTTCTCCATTGAAAGCTTCACCTGCTGGCTCCTTTTCCTTCTGGAGCTGTAGCCCCAGAGCCTGCCTCTCTGCCACCCAAAGCCCCACCCTTCCTACCTCAGGGTGTAAATGGGTATCTGTGTATTGTGGGGCCTCTGTTCCCCACACCCCCAGTAGATACCAACTCCTGCCATATCTTGTTCTTGAAATCAAATAGTACTTCTTAGGGGCCGGCAAGATGGCTCAGTGGACAAGAGTACTTGGTGTGCAAGCATGTGGAACTGAGTTCGAATCCTCAGTACCCATGGCCACATGCATGCCTGTAACTGCAGAGCTGGGAGGGATGGAAAGATCACTAGGGCTTGTCGGTCACTTGTCTAAGTCCAGGCTTAGTGAGAGATCAGTCTCACCAAGGTGACAGAACAGAACACCTGATGTCCTCTGGCCTCCACATATACACACGTGTGCACATATACCACCTATATACATTTATAGTAATAATAATAATAATAAATACACACTTAGTGCCCAGGCCCAGTAGACATGGCCCTGGAGGAGCAGAGGGAGCAGAGTTTGTCCTGCTCAGTGTGAGCTGGGGGCAAACAGTGGATGTTCAATAAATGACTATTGATGAAGGAGGGAATATGAGTCCCCAACCCTTCCCATCCCTCAAACCCTCTCAGGTACCCCAGCACTGGGCCCAGCCATACTGAAATTGGATGCTTCCAAGGGGCTGGCAGAGTTGGGCCCCGCTTCCATCCCACCCCAGACCTCCCAGGAATGGGACGAGTTTATTGTCATCAGCATCTGACAGCCAACAGGTTCCCAGCAAATAGGAGTCACCATTCAGCCCTGTCCCCCAGTCTTGGCCTGACCCACCTTTTTTTTTTTTTTTTTTTTTTTTTGTGTGTGTGTGGAGCTGAGGATTGAACCCAGGGCCTTGTGCTTGCTAGGCAAGCACTCTACCACTGAGCTAAATCCCACTGTTCTTGGACCTACTCTTTCACTGTCATTTATGGCTGAACAGGAGTGACCCGGTCAGCTGTAATTGTGTGCATCACCTTCCTGGGGTTGCACCTGGGTTCACCACCACCCCCCCAGCCACACTTCAGTGCCATGAGCCCCCATCTTCTCACATCTAGGTCAGAATTCCTGGGGTGTAGTTGCCAACACAGCAGCTACACCACAGAGTCCAGTCGTCTCAAGACTTGGTGCTGTCTTTGGGGGTGGTGAATGGGGTCCCTGGGAGCCCGCAAATGGGCCCTGAAAATGGGTAAACACGGTCAAGTAATGGCTCACTTTCTAGGTACCAGCAAAGGGTGGGGAGTCATATTGTCCCTGTCGTGAGATTCAGAATGTGTGGTGTGCAGGAGCCTCCTACAAAAGCAGAAAAACGGGTAAAGAATCCAGTCTGTGTCCCTAACCACTGTGCCCTGGCCAGGGTCAGGGATCCCAGAGTAACCTGCTCACCCAGTGCAGGGCGAGCAGCCACTGGGGAGCTCACAAGTTCTGAGCAGGGCTGTCTGGACTTAAAAACTGCCTAGGTGTGCTGGGTGGTGGCAGCACGCACCTTTAATCCCAGCACTCGGAGGGAGAGGCAGGCGGATCTCTGTGAGTTTGAGGCGAGCCTGGTCTATAAAGTAAGTTCTAGGACAGCCAGGACTGCACAAGGAAACCCTGTCTCGAAAAACAAAAAAAGCTCACAACAAAAAAGAAGCAGCGGCCTAGGTGTGGATAAAAGGGAATGAGACTAGATGCCCAACTGACCAACAGGGGAATCCAGTTGTGGGAGAGGACACAGGCATACCATGGGCACCAGTGGCTTCAGCTTTGGTGGTCTGAGGATCTGTCATTGCAATCCTCCAGCCCCTGCACGCAGGTGCCTAAGTGCGTGGCACCTGATCTTGGAGACTACACCTCTGTCTGGCTTGGCTTAGCGATCCTCAAACTGTGTCCCACTGGTCCACTTAGCAGACAGTCTGTGGACTTTTGAGTCCTTGTACTGGGATGACCTGAGGTCCTCTCACCAGATACCTGCCACGCTGCCCTCCTGGGTCACTTCTAAGCTCGACCCCAACACACACACACACACACACACACACACACACACACACACACACACACAAACACACCCTGGTGCCTGGGGACCCAGGCCAGGCTGAGGAGGGGATGCACGACTTTCTCCAGTGTAATGCCGGGGTCAAGGGAGTGAGCCACCGCGGCAGGGCCCATGGACTCTTGCCTCGCAGGAACTGAGACCTTCTCCCACTACAGATGACGGCAGGGCGGGGCACGGAGGGAGGCCGCGACGCCACCGCCTGCAGCTCGGCGCGGGAACAAAGGAAGCACCGGGCGGCGGCCCTGCATCCCACGCGCGTCCCCGGCACCCACGCCCATGCGTGTCGCGCACACGCACCCCAAGTACTCGGGCACACCACGCATCCGGGGACCCCAACTCCGGCACACCGCCCCTGCGAGAGTGTGGCCCGCCTTTAACACCAAGGCCCTGGAGCGGCAGCTGCAGGGACCTAGGAAGCTGTTCCAGAGTTTCCTCCACGTCCAGTGCCCGTGCGTGGCTGGCTCTGGCAGGCCTGGGGTCAGCCCTATGCCCCTAACTGACACGCGCTGTCCGTGGACCCGGACGGTGGGGATGACCACATCGGCGAGGAACAGCCGGGACTAGACCGCGAGGGAGCGCAACTGCAGCCTTGGGGCGCCACCTACGGCCCAGTCTGGGTCGCAAGCTTTCTGCCGAGCCGGCAAGACTCTGGGTCTCCAGGTGTGACTGTCTGTCTGTCTCTTCCTTCCCTCAGGGACGCCCTTTAGACCACGGCCTTGGTCCGGGGATGCCAGGGCAGACAGCCCACCGGGTCCTGCTCCCCCCTTGAATCAGCTGCGGGCAAAGGGGTGAGCGCCAAGCTGTCCATAATCCGAATCTTCCCCTTCACCCCAAGGAGGTCCTGCAGGGGAAACTGAGACCTAACTTGGAGTGTGGGTTGGGGAAATGGACATGTGGACTCCTGGTACCACCACCCAGGCACTGTCTTCTGCGTCCAACTCCTACGGAACCCTCCTCTGCCTGCATCTGTACCCCACATTTAGCCCCATCCCAGGGTTTCTAAATAATCACACCAGGAAAAGCTAGCCTGTGGCCCCAGAAACACCAGCCACAAGTTCTGAACAGGGCTCCATTTTCTGGTGTTCCCCCACCAGCCCCTGCTGCACTGGAAAGCAGCATGACTCCCAACGTTGAGGACACTCTTGGGTCAGGAGTCATGGGAGGCAGAACCGGACAGCTCTGGCTTGGGCAGCACCTGAGCTGGGGTGGAGTCTCCCACAGCGCACGACCCACGACCAGCACCTGAAAGCCAAGCTACACTGAGCTTCTGAGAAGACCAAGTGACATGACACTCCTACCCCACCCTTGAGAAGTAACCTCTAGCACACACACACCAGAAGAGGGACAGTCACGTGGCTCAGAGCCTCCAAGTGTTCAACACACCAGAGTCTGGGCCCAAGTTATCTTCACCATGGGAGAAGAGCATCAGCTCATGGGTCACTCCACGTGGCAAGGGTCACGTGGTAAGGGTCACTCCAGATGGTAGGGAGCACACTGATATACCCAGGGGCAAACCCAGAGGTCACTGCTAAGACCTGGGGCTTGGCGGAGTTTGTGGAGGGATCAGAGCTGAGAGGATTCTCCAGAACTCACAAAGAGGTGGTATTAGTAAGCCCTGAAGTAAGGAGTGGACCATCTCACTGGAAGGTGTGGGCTTGCAAGGAGGTCAGCCAGTGTCATGTGTGATAGTGAAGAGGGGCCTTGAACAGCAGGCAGGCCAGGGTTCAAGTCCAGGTTCAGCGCGGCCTCCCACAGACAGCCTTTCTAAGCAGGTCAAGTGAAGGTGACCCTGCTCGGGTGGGCTAGCACAGTGGCCACAGGAAGTCTCCAGGGGAGACTGTTCTTCAGAAGAGTAGCAAAGGAGGCATGGCAGGGATGTCGTGAGAGGTCACCTTGAATGCCACTCTGAGGACAGTGAGGAGCTATGGGGGACTGGACCTCACAAGGGTGATTTGGGTCTCAGAGGGGTCTGACCCTCGTCCTTGGGAAGGCTCTCCCAACCTAGCAGGTCTCACACCGGGATCAGGCTTTAGGCTTCCCTTCTCTGACCCAGTTCTGAGAGGTTCAGGCTCCCCTCCCCAAATCCAAGGCCGGGCCTGCCTGAAAGGCCCAGCTTCCACACCAGGTTGACACAGATAAGCCTCCACCCCTCCCCCACACTGCACAACCTCCCCACACCCTGTGCAGTCCCCGCCACAGAGAAAGGGCAGTGGCACCACCATAATTTCTATTTCCTTCTAAACAGACATTCCCAGATCTGCTCCCACAGAACCAATTAAAGCACCTGCCGGGACCGGCTTTGTCAGCAAATTACTTCAGGCTCCATGGCTCGGGAATAAATCTCAGGCAGATGAAGGGGATGAAGCTGGAGGCACCAGAGCAGTCAGGGGCACCCCAATGGCAGCCGTCCAGCCTGGACCATTGCCCACCTCTGCCAGAGCATTCATTAACGACATGGGACAGCCATATCCAGTAGACCAGGGTGAAACGGTTCCACAGTGGCCTGGATGTTTCCATCTCCTCGTCCCAAAGGCCAAGCTCCCCTGTGCCCTTTCTACCCCTCCAAGCAGAGGGGAACAGTTGCCCCTCTGCAGCATGCCAAGTTCTTCCCTGCTTGGGCCTCCCTCCTAGGACAAAGCTGAGGCCTGGAGTCGGGCGTGGCTGTGGGGGGTTTTAACCCAGTGCAGCAGCCAAGTTCTCAACCAGACCAAGGGAGGGGCGAGTGGGTGGGGTTGAGTAGATGGGGGATGACTCCAACCCTGAGGGTAGGGCCTCCTAGGGAGAATCAGGGGAGCCTGTAACAGGAATCTTAAAGGATTAAATAAATAAATAAATAAATAAATAAATAAATAAATAAATAAAACTGGGGCCAAGTATTGGGGTGAATGCTGGAAGATCAGAGAAACAGAACAAGCCACAGCTTCCTCACCTCACCTTGCCAATTCCTCAGCTGATCCTGTTTTCCCAGACTGGAAGCCTCTGAGTCCTCATCTGAATGGGTCTCAGTTGAATTGCTGCTAAAAGCCTAAAAGCTTAACTGGGCTAGTTCCTGGTCCTCACGCCTTATATACCTTTCTGCTTTCTGCCGTCACTTCCTGGGATTAAAGGCGTGAGTGACCTTGCCTGGCTGTTTCCAGTGTGGCCTTGAACTCACAGAGATCCATTGGGATCTCTGCCTCCCAAGTGATAGGATTAAAGGCGTGTTACCACCATTTTCTGGCTTTTATGTCTATCTAGTGGCTTTTCTGTTCTGTGACCCCAGATAAGTTTATTAGGGTGCACAATATATTGGGGGACACAACATCACCACAAGAGCCCTCTTCAAGCATAAATAGTTCACCAGATAACAGTGGTACTCCCAAAGATAAAAATAACCCTGACTCCTGTGCCGTCTCTGTGGGAATTATGAAAACATACCCTTCTTGGAGAAAATTGTTCTAACTTTAGAAAATGTACCATGCCTATGACCCGAACAGGGCCCCTAGGGTTGTGCAGTGCCCAGTAGCTCTGTACTGTACTCTAAAAAGGGCAAGCACCTATTGAGAGAGGTGGGGACAGCTGTGCCCCACTGCAAACACTGAAGAGCCAGAGCTTCCAAAATGACTGAAAAGGCTCCCTCAGTACAGACCATGCCCCCCAAAGGGGCTGGCCACAGCCACCACTTCATCCTGTGAGTCCTTGCCCAACTCAACAGAAGGTGCAGTGGGAGAAACTGAGGCAACCAGTAATGTGACAGAGAGACTGAGTCTCTGTGCCCTGCGACAGCCAAGGTCCTAACTCCTGCTGGAAGGGTTGGTGGTGGCTGCTTGCTTGTTGAATCGCTGCAATACCACTCACAGCATGGAAGACGGGCTACCGGCCCCTGAGAGAGACCCAGGCTACAGGTGCCCGAGGACCCAGCACCCAGCACCCTATACTTTGCACCTTGGTGTCCCTCAGGCCCAGTGACTGTTAGCAGGGAAATGATGGCACCATTCTAATGGCCACCCTTAGGCCATCCACCCTTGTCTGGTTCCCTTTGCCTGTCCTGACCCCACCTGAGATCTTTTCATGGCTGTGCCCACTCAGCTAGTGGCATCCCTGACATTGCATCCCTGCCACTACTAAGGCTCAGACGTTAAGTAACCTGCAGATTCACACAGCTCTGTACCATGGACAAAGTTTGGGCCCCGGTTCCTCTGGTGCCAAAATGCAGCCTCGGGAGATGCAACCTCAGGACAACTCCCCAAGAGCCTAGATGGTACTGTGCTTTGGATATGCAAAGCACGCCAGGCCCTTAGTGGCTGGGCTCAGAGAGCAAGCTGCTCACCAGCCATGAACCACCAAGTCCCACCAGATGATGGAGGCAGTGAGGTAGAGTGTTAGCTTCGCTGCCTGCAGGCAGGGAGGACTAGTTACCCCATCCCCCAGGGACAGTGACATCCTACTGAGAACTACTTTCTCTGCTGCTGCTAACATTGCCAGTGATCATAAAATTATCACAAAAAGCAAAAATAACCGCCCTGAGGGAGCTTCAGCCTTCGGCCTCTAGCAGAGCCTAAGCTACACAATGGTCCCATTTCACAGGAAGAAAACTGAGGATGATGATCAGAGGTCTCTTGCCTAGAAGTCACAGTTCTCTCCTCCCACTGAGGAGAGAGGAGCATGCCCATGGAATGGGGCTACTTGATCATGCCAACTGCATTCTTGAAACCCAGCAGCCACTGTGGGGGCCATGCCTGTGATCAGGGGTAGAAGCAGGAGGTAGAGGCAGGAGGGTCATTGAATAGGGTCATGAACTGTTCCAGGTCCTCCTCATAGAGATGGCGAACACAAAGTTTGCCTAGGCTAAGGGACTCAGAGATGGAAGGGGACTGGAGTGGGGGAGGGGACTGGATTGGGGGTTGTTGAGGGGAAACTGGATAAAAGTTTTCTTCAAACCAGGAAAAGCTATGAGTGAGTGAGCAAGAATGGGGACCTTGAAGGGACGAAGGTGGCAAAGCCCATGGCTGCCACTGTGGGACCCAGAACTAGGGAGCAGGGACACGCGTGTATGCAAGCACCACACACCACATACTGCAGGGAGGAAGGAGGAAGGAGGAGTGGGGAGGAAGGAGGAGGGTAGGCAAGAGGGTGGGAGCACCTGCAAAGAATCTGGGTTTAGCTCTTGGGGGAGAGTAGGGGGGAGGGGGAGCCAGGAAAGTAACAGCCCAATCTGGGGACGGAGCTCTCTGACAACAGGTCCTCTGAGCGTCCCGCATGCTGTGGGGACTCAGGCCCTTGAGAGGCACATTTCCAGCTGTTGGTTGTCAGCCAGGAAAATGGCATCTTCTCATTTATTACTCAACATATTTATTGGATTATCTATGTATTTACTTTGCCATGTCGAAGATGGATCTGGGGCTTCTACCCTTCAGCTACAGCCCCAGTCCTATGGAGTTAGTTAGTTAGTTAGTTAGTTAGTTAGTTAGTTACTGTTTTTGAGGAAAAGTCTCACATAGCCCAGGCTGTCCTTGAACTCTCTATGTACCCACAGATGACCCTGAGCTCCGGATCCTATTGTCTCTGTTGGTTTTAAGTATGGCACTTTTACTCTGTGAGGATAGGTCACAAGGCACAACAAAACCCAGAATCAGAGCTTTATTGGGGGTGGGGACAAAAGAGAGTTACCAGGCCTGTGAAAGACACGTGCAGGGGAGGAGAGAGCAGAAGAGAGGGGAGGAGTCTGTGACTGACTTTTTAAGGATTCCCCTGCACATGCGCATGTGAGCTTACAGAGCTACACCACACATGCACAGATTGTGTGACCACACAGCGCACAAATGACGTAAGACATAAGGCCCCTTACTTAGCTACTGAACTGAACATGTGCAGTCATGCAGCTGGAGTGGCAGAGTCCTAACATTCCAAACTTTTTGCTTATTATAAAAAAGGTGGGTGAACAGGAATAGGGGAATCGGTTCCCCAGAAAAACTGCTTCTAGCTGAGGTAGTGGGCCTCAGTTGACTCTTGGAGGAGGGTAGAGAAGAGGGCTTATGAGGTAGACAGGTGTCCTGGGATGTGGGCTGTTGTCTGCTGCCTTGGACCTGTCCATCATCCCTCTCCGCCTGGGACTCTGGCTGCTTTGTCTAAGAGGGTGTTGGTAAGACAGAAAAAATCTTAGAAAAAATCATTATTATTTTTTTCCTTTCGGGGGATCCCCAGGGTGAGAGAGGGGATCCCCGAACCTGGAAAGTTTGGGTTGTACCTATCTGAAGCAGATCCGACCTGTCCAGATGGATTCAAGCTGGTTCCAGAGCTTGCTGACTTGTCCAGGTGGATTCTCTGGAGCTCAGAAAAAAAATGTAAATACATTAAGAAGCAGCCATGGGAATTTTAAAAGCTTGAGCTGGTGACCATATTATTGTACTCTGCTGCAGTGTTAGATGGGGGGATATTTGGAACATGCTTTTAATTTTTACCTGAGATAAGCATTATCAGAGACAGATTATTTTAAGGCACCTGTTTCATTTTTTAGTTTAGCATACAAGAGACACAGGTGAGCAATTGCTGAGAGCATTTAACAGTAAAAGATTGTTATATGAAAGTCTTTTTTTTTTTTTTTTACAGGGCCCAGACACTTTTGGGTCTGGGGGTATAAATACCTTTGAACTGTTACTATTCCTTATCACTTGATGGTCCTTGAACTCCAGCTCTATGGTGATCCTATAACAATTGGCCGAGTAGTTCATTAGAAGAGGGAATCAGGAAGGGAAAAGCTTGAGGGGTGAGTTCTCATTCTTCTGGAATTGGTGACAAGGATCCTGATGTCCTCTGGAACTTGAGAGAGAGCAGGGCCTTGTCTGTGTCACTGTGCATGAGGAGGAGAATCACTGCTGACCGGTCTGGAGTGAGCAAATGAAATGAAAGCTCCTACCTCAGCCGGAAACTCTTTTCCTATTAGGTACACCTGAAAGGACAATTAAGTCTGGTGAGGTGGGTAAGGCTGTCTTCCTACCCCAACAATAGGGAAATGAGGAGAGGTGGGACCCCAAAACTCCCTCAGGACTGAGTAAGTGGCTCGGTGTCCAACAGGAAGGAAATGGATCACCCCATTGCATCCTGGGTTCCCTGTGGTCCGTGGCCAAGCCTAGGAGGTCTACTGGAGGTCTTTGTTTGATGTCCCTATGCCACCAGGTGCATGAGGGCAGTCAGCTGACCAGTTATCTCTCTAGGTGGCACTTTGAACAAGGCTCAGTTGATGGCCCGGCAGGGCATGCACTAGCCTGCATGGCCTTTTCTAGCACACATTTGAAACAGGGACCTGGAAGTCCTTATGCAGTAGCCTCTCGGATAGCGTGTGCCAGCATTTGGCAATTTTGTTTATGGGCTTTCTCATCTCTCCCATGGTACCTTAAATGCCACAGCTGAAACTTCCACCTGTGGGGTCAGAAGCCTTGCTCTCCAGATGCCTAAGTTTAGCCCTGATGTCAGGAATCTCTGGGAGACAAGATGGATTTTATTTCGTATCTTGAATTACTTTTTTTTTTTTTTTTGATAGTTTGCTGGTGTGAGGACAGCTTTAGGAAGGCCTGCCAGGAGGCAGGTTGTAAACTGATCTGTGGCTAGAGAGCCATCCGGATTATTATAATCCTAATGTGGGTCCTGATCATAAACTTATTTGCATGTGTCCTAGCCTGCTTCCAGACCTGTTCGTGCTTCTCAGGGCAGCTGAGAACCGGTGACAGTGAGGATGGAGGTGGGAGCCAGAGTCAGGCTGAGCGCCCTGCCCAGTACCAGAGCAACAGAGCCGAGGTCAGATCGGCAGAGGTTCTTTGGAGCCAGAGATTCCTCAGGTTCAGGTTGCATGTGGGCAGGAGAGAAAGACTCAGAAAGGGAGAGTTCAGAGCTTAGGTGACAAGTGGGGACAAGGTGACTCTTTTCATTTGCCCATTCGCCGGTAGAAGTTAGATAATTCCCATGAAATATGGGGGTTCAAGCAGCCATTACGTGGCCATATTAACATAAAATAGGGATACTTAAGGCATTTCTCAGAGGAAAAGTGGGACCAAGAGGAGGAAGCCTCCATGTCCCATGACTGCAGCTGAGAGAAAAAAAAATTAAAATAACAAACGGGATCCAAGGCTCCCATCTCAGGTATCCCCAAGAGTAGGTAATCAATCTGTGGACTGGCATAAATTATCAGCACAAATTACCCCACCCTTCGTCCAGGGAGGGGCAGGGGCTGGGAGCATATGTACTGGAGGACCCACTCCCTCAGAGTCCAGAGGCATTCAATGCTTCGTCAAGAGAGAACAAGTTATGGTATGCAGCCAGAGGACCCTGGAGTCCAACGTGAGAAATATATCTCAGGCTACAGTCATTGGGAATGGCAAGGGATTGGAAAGGGAAAACTCTCCAATCTGGGCAGCCGGTGTGTTGTGCATGGCAGTCCCAGTGGCTGGGCAAATAAAAAAGCGGGCGGGCAGTCGTAGATCCAAGAAACCTCGGTACAGGGTCCCAGATGCTGAGCGCTAGGAGAGCCTGCTTCTTCACAGCACCAAAGTTGGTTTTAAATATGGCACTTTTACTCTGTGAGGAAAGGTCACGAGGCATGACAAAACCCAGTATCAGAGCTTTATTGAGGGAATGGGGCAGAAGAGAGTGACCAGGCCTGGGAAAGACATGGCGGGGGGGGAGTCTGTGACCCACTTTTTAAGGATTCTCCTGCACATGCACATGTGGGCTTACGGAGCTACACCACACATGCACAGATTTCATAATTATGCAGCACACTGATGTTGTCCGTAAGATGTAGAAGCCCTTACTTGGCTACTGAACTGCGCAGATGCAGTCATATAGCTTGAAGGAGTGGCAGAATTCTAACAGTCTCCACCTCTTGAATTCTAGGATTATAGGTGTGCACAACCACACCCATTTAAATGGTGCTGGATAGGGATCCAGCCCAGGTCTTTAGACATGGCTACATCCTCAGCCTTAGGATTTGATCTTTTACAAATCCAAACCCAATAGCGTGGTGCTCTGACGTGCATCCACACTACAGAATAACTAGGTCAAGCCAGTGCTGAGTGAGTGGAGGGAACACAGGGTGAACTTGGAATAGTTGTGGACCCAGAGATTTCAGAAGATCAAAGAGCAGGCCGAGCCCCTCAGATTGTGTTAGCAGAAGCCTACTTTCCCCTCAGGTGGGCCCCCTGGAGGAGGCCAGAGCCCGGCAGGTCACCTAGGCAGGGTCAGAGTTGCCAGATGCACCCTGTGTCAGAACCTGTCCCCACAGAGTACAGAACCGCACATGTTGGTTCCCATCTGTCCCCTGGTGCCTCCTGGTGGCCATTTGAGGGTCCTAGACAACCCCAGAGCAAGCTTGCCAGAGAACAGCAAGACCTTGGGGGCCTTGGCTCACCCAGGGACAGCTCAGCTTGAAGTGCAGGCCCAGAGGGTAGATGGGCCTGGTTCCCACTCTCTTCCTTTGTGCTATAAAGATAATATGGAATAAGTACTGTTTGTGATGACAGAAATCCACTCAAGCCAGTCTTATCATGAAAATCGAGATGTAATAAAAACTCTGTCTTCAAGGAGGCACAGGCTGCGTGGTGGGGTGGGGTGGGGTGGGTCCCTCTAGGTCCTCTGCACCTCCCCTTCCCAAGGCACCCAGATAAGGCGGTGCCTGTTGTGGCCCAATCGGTCAAGATCCAGTGGGAACATGCTAGCACCTGCTCGTGGGTGGGGCCCACAGCCCAGGGATTCCTGAGCTGGACAGAACTTGAGCAAATCTGGAAAGTGTGAGGATGCTGTTAGGTTTGAATGATAGGGAAACATTTGACTTTTCTTTTCAGATGTGCAGCTTACCTGCAGCTGCCTCTCTCCCATTTTCCAGATCTTTATTTGTTTGTTTGTTTATTTGTTTGTTTTTCGAGACAGGGTTTCTCTGTAGCTTTGCCCCTTTCCTGGAACTCACTCTGTAGAGCAGGCTGGCCTCGAACTCACAGAGATCCGCCTGCCCCTGCCTCCCAAGTGCTGGGATTAAAGGCGTGCGCCACCACCGCTTGGCCCCCACCTCTTTTATAAATCAGTTAAGTTTTTAAACCTTTGTTGACATACGTCTACTAACTTCTTCATTTGAGTAAATGTTTGAATATAAATAATTTACCACCTCCATCTTATTTGGAATGTGCCTCCCCCCACCAACCGTGTGTGTGTGTGTGTGTGTGTGTGTGTGTGTGTGTGTGTGTGTGTAGATCAGAGGACAACACTGTTCAAGGCACTGTCTCTTTTTTTTGTTATAGGTTGGCTGGTCAGCAGGCCCCAGGGATCCTCCTGCCTCTACCTTCCCAGGTCTGAGGTTACAAGGTATGACTATACCCAGGTTCTTTGATTGTTTGGTTAGTTGGGTGGCTGGCTTTTTGGCTTGGGTTCTGTTTTATTTATGTGTTTTGCCTGCTTGTCTGTATGTGTATTGTATGCGTGCCTGGTGCCCTTGGAAACCAGAAGAGGGTGTCAGATCACCTTACAGGGAGCTGTGAGCCACCTGATGTGGTTGCTGGGAACCAAACTCAGGTCCTCTGCAAGAGCAGCCAGAACTCTTAACTACTGAACCACCTCTCCAGGCCCCAGCATTCATTTTTGTTTTCTTTTGTGCTCACGTGCACACAGCCCT
Source organism: Onychomys torridus (assembly GCF_903995425.1). Taxonomy (NCBI): domain Eukaryota; kingdom Metazoa; phylum Chordata; class Mammalia; order Rodentia; family Cricetidae; genus Onychomys; species Onychomys torridus. The sequence goes on along the minus strand of NC_050446.1, from coordinate 4,288,181 downwards.
AGCTGTCCTGGAATTCACTTTGTAAACCACGTTGGCCTTGAACTCACAGAGCTCTGCCTCCCGAGAGCTGAAATTAAAGGTGTGTGCCACCACCTGGCCCCAGCCTTGTTTTTAATGTGGGTTCTGGGCACTGAACTCAGGTCTTCACACTTTCAGGGCAAGTGAGTTACCCACTGAGCCATTTTCCTCTGCCCCCACTCTTATTTTTAACAGAAAACCCTGGGGCAGCAAGCTGCTGTGCTGTGCTTCCTGAAAAAGACACCCTGGTGTTGAACGCAGCCACCTCCCTGTCTGAGGCAAGTGTTGTTCTCGTCCTCTCTAGACAACAGAGGCTGGGGTCTCCCAAAATGGTTGTACGCTAGAAGGAGAGCCTGACTTTAGGGTTTTAGGAGCAAGCAGCAGGTGACCACAGCTGGTTACTCCAGTCTTAGTTTCTCTTGGCAGTAAGTGAGGAAGGCAGGGAGGACCACAGGGGGCTGAAGCAGCAGCTCACATCACATCTGCAGTCAGAAGTGAAGATCCACAGCTGCACGCCACTTCTCAGCTCCCTTCTCCACTTACACAGTCCAGGATCCCAGCCAGGGAATGGTGCCACCCACAGTGGGCAGGTCTTTCTATCTCAATTAATGTAATCAAGAAAACTCCCCACAGCCACACCTGGAAGCTGGTCTCCCAGGTGAGTGTAGATGCCCCTCAAGTTGACAGTTGACACTAACCATCACACACCTCCCACCACTGCCTGACTTCATAGACGCCCACCAAAGGTAACTTTATTTTGCCTTTTTGTGCATGTATTTCTTTTCTGATTGATTAATTATCTAATTCATTTTTATTCCAGGCTCTCGCATTTCTGTGAAATCATACAAAGGCTGGCAGGCTTAACTAAGGACCTCGCCTCTATTGAGAGAAATGGAGTTTTTGCTATACATCAATGTGTCACATACCGAGCTTTCAAGGCAGACACACTTGTGACACAGAGCAGGAAGAGCTGGAGTCCAAGGCCAGCTCTACCACTGAGCTCAAGGCTCAGCCAGGAATGGTTTTGTTTTCCTCCCTTTTTTTTTTTTTTTTTTTTGGTTTGGTTGATTGGTTGGTTTGGCTTGGTTTGTTTTTTCGAGACAGAGTTTCTCTGTGTAGCCCTGGCTGTCCTGGAACTCACTTTGTAGACCAGACTGGCCTTGAACTCAGAGATCCCCCTAGCTCTGCCTCCCTAGTGTTGGAATTAAAAGCAGGCATCACTACCACCTGGCTTTCCAATTTTTGTTGTATGATTTCTTTCAAAACACAGAAAAGTTGGAAGAACTGTGTGCTGAATTCTGCCACCCCCTCCACCTGGAGTGCCCCGAGTGCAGCACAGGAGTGAGGCGGGCTCAGTGGGCAAAGTGTCTGCTAAGCAAGCACAGGACTGAGCCCATAGTCAAACAGCCAGGTGTGGTGGTGTATAGTTACAACCCCAAAACTGGGGAGGCAGAGGTAAGTGAATCCCTGATGCTTGCTGGCCAGCCAGCCTAACCAGCAAACTCCAGACCAGTGAGAGACCCCATCTAAAAACCAAAAGTGGGCGGCAGAGCTGGCTCAGTGGTTAAGAGCACTTGTTGCTTTTCTAGAAGATCTGGGTTCGATTCCCAGCAGCCATCACAATCATCTGTAAGTCCAGTCCCAGAGGATCCCAGGCCTTCTTCTGATCTCCTCAGGCACCAGCTGTGCATCTGATGCACACACATACGGATAGGCAAAATATAAAATAAATAATTTTTTAAAATGTTAGTGTGGCGTTCAGGTGTCGGGGCGGGAGAGAGGCTTAGCAGTTAACAGCACTGGCTGCTCTTGCAGAGGACCAGGGCTAGGTTCCCAGCACATCAGAGGCCCACAACCTCCACTAACTCCAATTCCAGGGGATCTGACACCCTCTTCTGGCCACCAAGGGAAGCAAACACCCACATAGTGTGTTATACACACATCCAGGCATACACATACACATAACATTAATATTTTTTAAAAGGTGGATGGTGGATGGCTTGTGAGGAGGGGCATCCAAAGGTTCACCTCTGGCCTCCACGTGCGCATGTTCCTGCACACTCATAAACACACACTAAAAATGAAGTCACACTGTGCGTGCTCTCTCTTCCTCTCTCCCTTCTCCTAGTCTGTCCCCTCCCCTTAGGCACTTTCACTATATATTTTTTTATTTAATTTTCTTCCAGAGTCAAGTGTGAGTAAGAGGTGAACAGCTGGACCTTTCACCTCAAGTTCCTTCTTCTCTCCCAGAGCCACAGGATTCAGGACATTCATGGGCTGCCATCATTCTTAACCAATCTTAATGCTGTGGCCCCATGAAGCATTTTCAAGGGGCCAAGTCATGCTTCTATATTAGTCATCACTGATAAGCCATTGCAAGAAATAAATGATGTTTGTAAAAGAAACCATCAGATTTCATGGACCACTGTGGGGGCCCAGCAAAGACCCATACCTCACCTCAATGTAACTGCTCTGGGGTCCCAGCAGTGTCCTGGCAAAGTCATGCAGAGACAATCAGACCATGGGCAGCCTGGAGAGGTTCCTCAGCTCTCAGCACAGACACTGAAGACCCGAAGGCAGAGTGCAGAATGCAGGACTGAGCCTCTTACACCATCCAGTCAAGACTCCAGGGAGGGCATTGGTGCCAGCCACAGCCACTCAGCCATGACATGGTAGGCAGAGCCCAGCTCCTGGCTGGGTCCCTCCTCTTACCAGGACAAGAGTCAGATTTTTTTAATTGTTTTCAAAACAGATTTCATGTGGTCCCAAAATGAGACCATGATTGTAAATTAAAGTGTAATTAGCCTTTCTGCTTTTATATTCATTAACTCTTCCCTGTTAATGATGCAAGGCTGGAGCGGAACCCCCGCATTATAAAAACCACATCCAGGAAATAAAATAGTGATTTAGATAATAGCCACAATGTATTGCTGCTTACACATAATTAAACAAATGCGCCATTTAAACTTGGAAACATGACTGAATGTTGATTAACCTCGCCCGGCGATTCTGCTTGGCCCAGGGAAAGGGGGAAGCCTGGAGTGGAGCTGGGACAGTGTCTGGGCCAGCCACATCCACTGGACACAGGAGGGTAAGGCCATGCGGGTCCTGGGAGCAGGGACCACAGAGCGGCCCTCAGACCATTTGGGAAAGAGCTACATTCATCAAGCAAGCCAAACACACAAGGATAAAACTGTCATTTTGGGTCCAATTGTGTGGGATTCTAGAGTGAAATTGTGGACTGACAAGGGGGACCACCAGGGGCTGGCAGACAAGGGACTTGGGGGATGAATATTTCAATTTTTATTGTATACATTTATTTATTTATATTGGGGGGGGGTGTGCACATGCCATGGCATGTGTAAAAGTCAGAGGACAACTTAGGTGAATCAATTCTCTTCTCCTTCCACCATGCATGTCTCAGGGATCAAACTCAGGTCATCAGGTTGGTGACAAGTGCCTTTACCCACCAAGCATCTCAAAGGCCCCAGGATGAATGTGTAGTGGGGATAGAGTTCTAGCTGAAGTAACAGTTTTGGAGATATTGTGACTGTCATATACACTGAGAGCCACTGAACTGTGCATGCAAAACCAGGGCATTTACACATCACAGTCTTTAAATGCTTATTTAAAACATTAAAAATAATGTTGCTAGGGGCTGGAAAGATGACTGGGTAGCTAAGAGCACTGGCTGCTCTGCCAGAGGACCTGGGTTCAATTCCCAGCACCCACACAGCAACTCACAGCTGTCTGTAACTCCAGCTCCAGGGCATCCAACAGCCTCTTCTGACTTCCTCAGGCACAGGCATGCACATGGCACACATACATATGTGGTGATATTGTGTTCCCCAAAATATTCCTAATAAATTTATCTGGGGTCAGAGAACAGACAGCCTCTAGTTACAGAGCCAAAAATGGTGGCTAGGAAATGGGTCAGAGCAAGCCATAGCAAAAGCTGGGCAGTGGTGGTGCCCACCTTTAATCCCAGCACTTGGAAGGCAGAGCTAGGCAGATCTCTGTGTGTTCAAGGATACAGCCAGCATGGTGATACTCGCCTTTAATCCCAGAAAGCGCCTTTAATCCCAGGGAGTGACGGCAGAAACAGAAAGATATATAAAGTGTGAATACCAGAAACTAGAAGCGTTTGGCTGGTTCAGCATTTGGCTGGTTAAGCATTCAGGCTTTGGAGCAACACAGTTCAACTGAGACCCATTCAGATGAGGACCCAGAGGTTTCCAGTCTGAGGAAACAGGATCAGCTGAGGAACTGGCGAGGTGAGGAAACTGTGGCTTGTTCTGTCTCTCTGATCTTCCAGCATTCACCCCAATAACTGGCCTCAGGTTTGATTTTATTAATAAGTATCATTAAGTATTCCTGCTAAATACATACATACTGGCAAATACATACCCATACACATGAAACAAAATATAAAAATTAAAAAGTAATAAATACCATTGCTGGGCAGGCAAGAGGGCTCTGAGGTAAGGTGCTTGCAGGCAAACCTGGCGACCTGGGTTTGACTCCAGGACCCACATGGTGGGAGGAAAGAAACCACTGTGCAGCCGCCCTCTGACACCCGCATGAACCAACAGTTACTAGTTTCCATTCCGGCTGCTTGCTGGATGCAAGAAGCCAGAAGTTCACCTTCTCCCCAGAATCTGCTTCCTGGGTCCATCTTGGGTCGTCTGAGGCCTGACCACGGCTTTATGGAAATGGTGTCTTTTGTGGTTGTAAGTGTTACTATGAAAAGAGAAGTGTAAACAGAGAGGCTTCTGGTTCTGGAACCCCCAGTGTTTTTCTGTTTTATAATTGTCTTCTTGGTTGGGTCCCCCAGAAGCAGATGTAGTGGCCGATTTGGAAGGTGGTCCCAGGAAAACCAGGAGGGCAGTGATGGTGCCACAGGAAAGGACACAGCCAAAGAGCAGTCACGGCTGTGGGAGAAATGTCTGCTCTGGGAGCAAAAGAACCGAGTTTGATCCCCAACACCTGTGTGAAAAACAGACACGTTGACACACACCTGAAATCTCAGTGTTAGGGACAGAAGACCCTCGGAGCTCACTGGCCAGCCCTAGATGCCAGTAATAGACCCTGTCTCAAAACACAAGATGGCTCAACAGATGCAGGTGCTTACAACCAAGTCTGATGACATGAGTCCAAACCCTGGGACCCATGTAGTAGAAGGCTAGAACTAACTCCAAAAGTTGTCCTCTGATCTCCACACATGCAGACATGTGCGTGTGTTCATATACCCATACAATAAATAAATGCTGTAACATAACATTTTTTAAAAATCAGATGGTGGAGCTGGAGAGATTGCTCAGTGGTTAGAGCACTGCTGCTCTTGTAGCGGACCTGGGTTCAGTTCCCAGCACCCACATGGAGGCTCACAACTGTCTATAACTCCGATTCCAGGAAATCTAGTGTCCTCTCCTGGCCTCTACGGGAACCAGGTATGCACATGGTGCAGAGACAAACATACAAGCAAAACAGTCATACACATAAAACAAACTAAATAAACCTTTTAAAAATGTTAGGGGCTGGCCGGGTGGTGGTGGCGCACGCCTTTAATCCCAGCACTTGGGAGGCAGAGCCAGGCAGACCTCTGTGAGTTTGAGGCCAGCCTGGTCTACAGAGCGAGATCCAGGACAGGCTCCAAAAGTACACAGAGAAATCCTGTCTCGGAAAAAAAAAAGTTAGGGGCTGGAGAGATGGCTCAGCAGTTAAGAGCACTGGCTACTCTTCCAGAGGTCCTGAGTTCAATTCCCAGCAACCACATGGGGTCTCACAACCATCTGTAATGAGATCTGGCACCCTCTTCTGGTGTGCAAGCATACACTGTATACCTGTACACAGAATAAATAAGTCTTAAAAAAAATGTTGGCTAGCACCTGAGAACATCAGACATCAAGTATATGCTCTAGCCTCCCATGCTCACGTGTATATACATGCACATGTACCTGTCACACACACACACACACACACACACACACACACACACACACACACACACACACACACACTGCCCACAATTGTTGCATATTTAACTGTTGTCTTAACAAACAGCTCCCAAACTTAGAAGCTTAAGACAAAAATTCTTTGTCAGCTCTCATAATTTGTGTGGCTGGTGAGTCACAACATATGGGACTCTAGCTTGAAAGTCAGAGGTGGGTGCTGGGCATCTAAAGACTGACCAGTCAGACATGGGCACCAAGCATCTAAAGACTGACCAGTCAGACATGGGCACCAGGCATCTAAAGACTGACTGTGCACACATAGCTAGAAGTTGGTTCTGCCTGTCTATGGCTGAAGCCTATGGTAACCTGGCTCCTCAAGATTGTAGCCAAGTCCCAAAGACAAGTATGAAGAAGAGACTGAGAGAGGAGCCGGATGACAACCATGCCGTGTTCCCAGGGATGTCAATGGCCTGCTGTGCCAAGAGGAGACATTCTGCCATGGCCATCAAGGCACTCTGGGGACAGCTGGAGCGTGAAACCTCAGGCTGGCTCACCACAGCTGTGGAGGCCATGCTGCCAGTTTGGCTGAGAGCCTTACTGGTCGAATGGGCCTCCAGCTTCCTGCACCTCCGGTCAGCAGGGCACACACTGAGAGGAGGCCATGCTGCCAAAGACAGCTGTCAGGCAAGGTGATGGCAGCTGGGGCTGGGTGTCACCATGCCAGGCCAGAGGGGCAACAGTGGAGCACTGACAGCTTCCCTGTGAAGAAACTATTTGTTGGCCAGAGAATATGGTCACTGAGATTGACAACTCAAAGGTCGCTGATCAGTGCCCCCTGCACCACCACCACCCCTGTGCCAGGCACAGCCCAGGATTCAACACTGGGCAAAGACCAACCAACCAGGACAGAGACACAGGAACATGTCTGCTGAAAACAAAACCCGCCTCAGGCTGCATCCCTGCCCATGCTCCTCACTGCTGCGTGGATGTGACCGAAAGACCTGACAGAAATAACTTAAGGACGTGCACTAGTTACCTCCCATCACTGGTAAAAACAAAACAAAACAAAATGCCATGACCAAGGCAACCTAGAAGAAAGAGTCTGTTCCGGCTTATGGCTGCAGAGGGCTGGAGCCCATCGTGGTGGGGCAGCATGGCAGCAGGCGTCAGGGACGGGAAGCTTAGAACTCACATCTTGGTTTTGAAACGGGGTTTCTCTGTGTAGCCCTGGCTGTCCGGAACTCTCTCTGTAGATGACCAGGCTGGCCTCAGACTCACAGAGATCCACCTGCCTCTTTCTGCCTCCCAAGAGTGGGGATAAGGTGTGTGCCACCACGCCCAGCAGAGAGCGTGTAGCTATGCAGGCAAAGATGGCCTGGACTTTGTTAATTATAAAAACAACATCATTTTATGTGTATGGGTGTTTTGCCTGCATATGTCTGTGCACCACGTCCACACCTGGTACAGAGGGAGTCTAGAAGAGAGTTCAGATCCCACGGAAATGGGGTTACAGGTGGATATGAGGTATCCATGTGGGTACTAGAAATTGAACCCAGGTCCTCTGCAGCCAGGCTGAATCAGCTCTCTAGGACCCCACCTTATTTTCTGAGACAAGGTTGGGCTAGGCTGACTGGCCAATGAGCTCCAGGGATCCACTTGTGTCCACTTCCACAGCACAGGAAGCACAAACTCAGGCTGCTGGGTCTGGCCGTTACGCACATGCTGGGCTCTGAACTCTGATCTTCGTGCTTGGGTGGCAGGTACCAGCTGAGCCATTTCCCCAGCATTATTGCACAGTTTTTATAGGTATTTATTTCATATCAAAAGCTATCCTGGGAGATATGTGTTATTACTATCCCCACTGAGAGCTGTCACTGAGAAGAATTGAGATACTTTTGCCCCCAAATCTCATCATCTGGAAGGGATGGAGCATGAACTTGGCCCAAGCACAATGGCTCCTCATGAGAACTGTGCCCCCTGTCCTGGAAGCATGGGGCTTGCTTCAGGAGGCCCTCAGGCTGAAATGTGGCATCTAGGCCTGGCTGGGGGCTTGATTTCTTGTCAGGCAGAAGAGAGACATGGGAGTGGCCTGTGTTGTGAGAGGTGAGCAGGCCTTGGGCACGTGCCAGCAGCTCACTGGAAGCCGTCTGGAAAGGCCCTGTCACGGGCTCTCCTCTTGTGTCTGCATTCTACTGCAGGGAGCGGGCTTCCTCTTTCTCGATCCCAGGAAAGCAGATCAAAGTGAGCTCTGCCTCCATGAGCAGCGGCCACACACCCTCTCTGTGCCCCGTCTGGATGGTGGAGTTAATGCCAGGACTCACCTCCGTGTCACCATGTAGGCAACCTTTGTCCCCCTGCAAATGCCACCAGCCTATCTCCAGGGCTTGAGTGCAGCTCTGGCTTCTCAGCTGCCCGGTGGATATGCCCTCTCTGACCCCAGCGACCTCTCAGCCTTTCTGCCACTCCCAGTCAGGCTAGAGCCTCTTCCCCAGGTGGCAGCCTGGCATGGCAGCAGGGTCTTCCCCAAGAGTTGTCCCTACATCTTGACACCTCTCCATCTTCAGATAGACAACAGACCTGGCAAGCTTCAGGGCTCTGAGACAGTGTGGCCCCCAAAGAGCATCGTCACCATGAGAGAAGTCTAACATGGGCTGTGATTAGCACCATGACCATACACAACTTAGGGAGGAAAGGGTTTATTTGGCTCACAGTCCATCACTGAGGGAAGCCAGGGCAGGAACTTAGAGGCAGGACCTGAAGCAGAGCCCACTGAAGGAGTGCTGCTTACAGACTTGCTCCCCATGGCTTGCTCAGCCTGCTACAGTGTTACTCAGCTCAAGGGTGGCATGGCCCACAGTGGGCTCAGCCTCACACATCAATCACTAATCAAGGCAATGGCAGATAGACTTGCCCACAGGCCAGTCTGATGCAGGCATTTTTTTCCTCAACTGAGGTTCCCAGATGACTCTAGCTTGTGTCAAGCTGACAAACACCTACCCAGCACATGTGCCAACATAAGCCATCAGTGGCAGGTACTTGGGAGCCAATCCTTCATGTCACAGCCAGTAGAAAGAGTAGAGCATTGGGTCTGGAGTGGCTTGCTGACACAGGTGGGTGCTAAGTGGACACTGGTCTCCCCATGGGAACTCAAGCAGCCAGAACAACCCTAAGGTTTTGCTTGGTCCAGTTATCAAATCCTGGACCCAAAGATCCTCTCTGCTGAGTGAGGCTCAGATGCCGGAATCTCCTTGGTACTGTGTAGAAAGCATCAAAAGATTATAGAAGGTCAGATGTGGAGGTGCATGCCTGGAATCTCAGCATCCGGGAGCTGAGGGAGGAAGATTATTCCTTTCAGGCTAGCCTGGGTACATAGCAAGACAGCATCTCAAGACAAAAGCCAGCCGGGCAGTGGTGGCACATGCCTTTAATCCCAGGATTCAGGAGGCAGAGGCAGGTGGATCTTTGTGAGTTCAAGGCCATCCTGGTCTACAGAGTGAGATCCAGGAAAGGAGCAAAGCTACACAGAGAAACTCTGGCTCAAAAAACCAAAACCAACCAAACAAACAAACAAAAAAACAAATTGATTGAAGAGGGGTTAGAACTGAACGCTCTAAAATCCACCCACTGACCCACACCCTCCATCTCTTCTGTTTGGGTGAGAAAGGACAAGGGGACAGAATGAATGGATCGTTTGATCATGGAGGGCAACATAATAAATTCCTAATTCATACTAACATGGAAAACAGAATCAACAGAATCCAGAAGTGAAGCTACGTCACAGGGCTCACTGTGAGCCCTGCCCCAGTTCCTGTCTAAGCCCAGCATTGTTTAGTGTGTGAACAAGGAAGGCACCTTGGGGGCTCAAGTCCTGCTCTAATACACCTTCAAACTAGGCATGCACAGAACTGTGCCCTCATAAACTCCTCACCTTCCCCTGTTGCTGCAAGTGTAGCTTGGGGACAAATTCCTCTGCTCTCCTTGCACCAGGTGGTAAATCCATCTTTCTCCATTCTTTTATGTCTTGACTACTTATTTTGGCTTTGTGCTCTCTGAGATGCAAACCCACTGCATTCTATTACACATCTCTTTTTTTTTTCCCAAAAGATCTACTTATTTATTACGTTTACATTGTTCTCTCTGTATGCCAGAAAAGGGCACCAGATCTCGATCTAGGTGGCTGTGAGCCACCATGTGGTTGCTGGGAATTGAACTCAGGACCTCTGGAAGAGCAGCCAGTGCGCTTAACCACTGAGCCATCTCTCCAGTCCACCCACCCCTGTTACATATCCTGATGAGCCCAGATGTCACAGTGTCTTCTGTGAATGTGGGGGTCAGAGCAACCAACCACAGACCATCCAGACTCAAGAGAAGGGATGCAGACTGAATGGAGAAAATTTCCTAATGGAGGAAATCTCAAGAAATACAGACCCTAGGTCAGATGATGATGATAGCCTCCCTGGATCCCATGTACAGGTACCTGTGGGTTCCCCAACACAGCTCAGGATTAGGAGATGGGAAGTTGCCAGTAATGCTGTCTTAGTTCACTGTTGTAGTAAAACACTCGAGGCTGGATACTTACTAAAGAAAAGGGGTTTAGTCAGTTGATAGTTGCTAAAGGTTCAAGGGCATAAGGTTAGCATCTGGTACATCACAACACAGTGGAGGGTACCATGTAAATGTGCTTGTGAGAGAGACTGTAAGGAAGCCAGAGAGAGTCATGAGACAGGTTCTCTCTTGTGGGAACCACCCAGGGGCCTGCAAGAACTATATGAATGGGGGGGGGGGGGGCAGGCAGAGGTCAACATTTGAGTGTTATTCCTGAGTCATCCCCATTTTTTTGAGCCAAGGTATCTCACTGGGACCTGGGCCTGCCAGCAAATCCCAGGATCTCCAATTTCCACTTCCCAGTGGTGGGATTACAAACAGGCTGACACACTTCATTGTTTTTGGTTTGTTTGTTTGTTTGTTTGTTTGTTTTTCATGTGAATGCTGAAAACCAACTGAGCCACCTCCCAGTCTTCAGAACCTTTATTTTAATATAGATTTGCTTTCCCACCCAAAATGCCTCTGCCAAAACTCCATCCATCCATGTTCAAGGAGCTTGTCAGCCACCATGGAGATGTGCAGTCCTGCCCAGGCTCTGAGAAACTGTTCTGCAGCAAGTCACATGTCACAGGGCATGTGAAAGTCCCATTCACCCCGGGAACTCTCCACCACTCTGAAGCAGCAAGTTTTGTAGAAGGGTGTGATTGTCATTCAGAAGACTCTGTTATGTCACTGGCCACAGAGCATATGATGATGTAGGACAGGACATTTTTTTAATTAAATTTTTTTCCATTTTACATACCAACCCCACTTCCCCCTCCCTCCCCTTCTCCCGCCTCCTCATCTCCCTCCCACTCTGCCCCCATCCACTCCTCAGAGTGGGTAAGGCCTCCCATGGTAGTCAACAAAGTCTGGCATACCAAGTTGAAGGAGAGCCTAGCTCCTCCCCATTGTATTAAGGCTGAGCAAGGTACCCCACCACAGGAAATGGGTTCCAGAAAGCCAGTTCATGCACCTGGGATAAGTCCTGGTCCTGCTGCCAGGGACCCCACAAACAGATGAAGCCACACAACTGTCACCCACATTCAGCGAGCCTAGTTCGGTCCCATGTGGGTTCCCGAGCTGTCAGTCCAGAGTCAGTGAGCTCCAACTAGCACCGGTCAGCTGTCTTTGTGGGTTTCCCCATCATCATCTTAACTCCTTCTTCTTCTTCTTCTTCTTCTTCTTCTTCTTCTTCTTCTTCTTCTTCTTCTTCTTCTTCTCCTCCTCCTCCTCCTCCTCCTCCTCCTCCTCCTCCTCCTCCTCCTCCTTCTTTCTTCTTCTTCTTTCATGCCAAATGCCGTTTATTGAAGGAGGGAGGAGGTCTTAAATTATAGCACAGTGGGAGAACCCCAGAGGGCAGAAGTTTGCTTCTGATGGTTTGTTGTTGTTGTTGTTTTTATTTTGTTTGTTTGTTTTTGTTGTTGTTTTGTTTTGTTTTGGAGCTGAGGATCAAACCCTGGGCCTTGCACTTGCTAGGCAAGCACTCTACCACTGAGCTAAATCCCCAACCCTACTTCTGATGTTTTACAATCTTGCATCTAAGCTGTTAACCCCCAATATGCTGGATACACAGACAAGGAACATCCCTTAAGCATTCAGGAGGGTGGAATTTCGCAGGGAATTAGCATAGGGAGGATATCAAGGTCAAGGTCGGCAAGCAATGCAACAGTTACCCAAAACAGGGGCCAGAACCCTACAGGTCCCCCCCTTTTACTAAAAAATGAGCTGCTGAGTTAGGTTGCGTGGGATGTCAGCAGGTCACCTTACCTGTCATGGAGACACCTGTCCAGGCCACACAGGCATTCTGTCTTAAGTTGGTGAGCGCCCCCCAGGCATTACCCATCTCTGAATACTCATTATCATACAGGCTCAATTGTGTGAGAGCTGCAGAATTAACTGTTGCCAAAGATCCCTAAGTGGCGCTGGGCTTGCAATCAGTGTGTTTGACACAGAAAAGACCAAGAGAAGTCTTAACCCACCCATAGGCTAAAGGCAACTGAGCCATTCCCTTCCTTAACGAGGCTTACTGCAAATTGGAGTCCTTGTAAGATGGTATCCCAAGAGCAAATGGAACTTGAGTTTGTAAATTTATAACTTTCAAAGCCAATTGAAATGTATATAACTGTTGATTTAAATTTGTCATGCCCAATAGAATGAAAGATTAACTAACTGTGGTAGCTACTTTTGCTGCCAGGGTCTCCACTGTGCTAGCTGTAGTAACCCGTTATGAAATGGCAATCCCAGAAACAGTAGTAGCGGTGGTTGGTAGGACAGGACTTTTGCCCATCAGGCTAGACTAATGTGGAAATGGCTCCAGTCACTGTTACCCTTAGTGACCCTTGAGTACAATGTTGGCTTTCCACTCCTGCAAGGAGAAATACATGTTCTAAGCTGGGAACACAGCACACTGTCATCACACTGGAAGTCAATGCTGTCATTTGGTCATTGTGGTGCTGCTGACCTCAAGCATGTAGGTAGTGTCTGGACCTGACTACTAGGGAAAGCCAGGGTACACAGCCATTTCTCAGTGACTCTGGGACCTGCACAGACAACAGAACCCATAGCTTCTCAGGTCCCTCACACACAAGAGTGGGGTGTCTACCCTGGCACCCAAGGTCCCACAGCTGTCTCCAGATGGATTGTAGTATTCCATACAGGTACAAACAGCTGCTAGCCTCTTACTTAGGAGACAGTGGGGAGAAAAAAATCTGTCAAAAAACAATCAGCTCACAACTGACATAACATTTCTCCAAACCATCTTCAACTGAAGGTGGTAGACTCTGTCAATGCAGAGCCCGCAGATGTGGTGGAATAATCTTTTTGTACACCGTGAAGATGTGTTGTTCTCATTGGTTTAATAAAGAGCTGAATGGCCAATAGCTAGGCAGGAAGAAGTTAGGAGGGACTTGTGAACAGGGAGAGAGCTCTGGGATGAAGGATGGTGAGTCATCAGGAGACCCAGGGAGAAGCAAGATGAACATGCTGTGTTGAAGGTACTGAGCATTTATAATTAATAACAAGTCTCCGTGTGATTATTTGGGAGCTGGCTAGTGGGACAGAAAATTATGCCTACAAACAGATGTGGTGGGCCTCCTAGTGACTGCTGGAAAATGAGCCATCTGAGGCAGGGCATCCCTGACACCCACCCCCCACATCTTGGGCTGGTCCCTCTAGTTGGTGGGCATTGTTTGGTTATGGGTAGGATTAGGGAATGAACCTTGCTGGAGGAAGTGTGACTGAGGGGAGAAGGGTTGAGAGTTCACAGACTCCCAGTTTCCACTCTTGCTGATTCTATCTTGTAGTTGATGAGGAGAGCTCTCAGCTGATGTTCCAGTGGCCCCTGTGATGGTGATGGACTCTTGGCCCCTGGAACCACAAGCCCAAATAAACCCCTCCTTCAGTAAGTCACCTTGGTGTCAGTGTTTCATCACAACAACAGAAAAGTAACTAAGACACAGAGGTTTCTAGAAGAAAGCTTTGTATCACTCTGTCAAGCAAGGTCTCAGTACCAGCGGGGATTTCTGTGAAGATGAAGACAGAGTGGATGTAACAGGAGAACACCATGCCAGCACTCGTCGCCAGCTGCCCCCAGGACCAAAGGCAGCAGTGTCCCCAAGAGTGGCTTCCTGTTGTCATCCTTCCCTTCCTGGTCTCTCAGTCTCCCATACCCTCCCATTCTTTACGGTGAAATGGGTACTAGAGAGATAACCCAGGCTCCCTCAACCCCCATATCTTGGTTTCCCTTCTAGAGAAGTCAGTTCCACATGGCAGCTGACAGCCACCTATAACTCCAGCTCCAGGGGACCTGGCATCCTCTTCTGGCTTCCACAGGCACCAGGCACACACTTGTTGTGCTTACATTTACACAATTGGGTTCTCAGACACCAGCTCAAGCACTGTCCCTGTTACTATTCTGACCCCCCCACTTTGAAATCCCATCCCATCCCATCCCATCCCAGCACTCGGGAGGCAGAGGCAGGCGGATCTCCGTGAGTTCGAGGCCACCCTGGTCTTCAAAGCGAGTTCCAGGAAAGGTGCAAAGCTACACAGAGAAACCCTGTCTCAAAGAAAAGAAAAAAGAAAAAAAAAGAAATCCCATCCCTTGGGGCCACTCTGTAAAGGAAAACCCCTCCCATTCCTTCCTCTCCCCCCCCCCCCCCCCCGCTGCATTCCCATGAGACGTGCACACCTCATCTCCCTCTTTCCTGTCTTTCTCTTCATCCTTCATCTCTTCATCCTCTCCACGTGGATGAAGCGCCTGGGTGTGAATGACTTTTCAGGTACCACTGCCCCTGCTGCAGCTGGCCAACATTTTCCCTGCACGCGTGGGATACCCTGGCCTGGCCAGCTGGGGGTTCTCCACTCATGCAAACTCATATCATTGGCATTCAGCACTGCCAGGCAATCCCACTGCTTTCTCCTGCCCGAGGCGGTCTGACTTCTGGGACCCTGTACCATCTGCCTTTTTTTGGCACTGCAGGGACTCTTACCCTATTGGATGGATAAGACTCCTCCCTTCCCACCTGCCATTTCCCACAGCTGAGGATTCAACTCATTTCACTGGTATGTCTTTCTTCGGGCTTTAAGCCCCTTGCCCCCAATCCCTAAGTGACCGCATATGGAGACGGCCTGTACCCGCTCAATTCCACAGCCCACAGCCTTTGTTACGACGGTCCATTGGCTATCTTGCACCATTATCGTGGCCCTTGCTGACCCTCTGGGATGCTGGAGGTCAGTTTGCTGAGCCTTATACTTCACTGTGGGAAAATGTGCCTCCCCTCCCCCATGCTCCTCCAGCCTCTGCTGAGTCATCACCTGTCACTAGCTTCCTTTCCATGACATAGATGCCCACCTGTCCCCTGCTCCTAATTTCTCTCCTTGTCTGTAATTCTATCTCTTAAATCTTTTCTCTATGCTGCTTATTGCCAGGTCCCCTGTTCTAACTGCAGAACCCTGTGCCCAGCCCCTCCCCACCTCTGGCAGCCAGTGTATTTCAAAATGTACTTCTGTCACTGCTGCTGCCTCTCACGCTGCTGGGTCAAGCCAGGCAGAGCATAGACCCATGGCTACCCGCAGCCCAGGAAGTCCGTCTCTCTCACCTGGCTGCACTGCTACGCCGTTTCTCCAAGCTCCACTGCATTAATTATAACATTTTCCTAGAAAAACTTCTCTCTGTCTTTCTTGCACAAAGTCTATTTCCTATGTGCGAGTGGAAATGTATGACGGATGTGGCCATCTATATTTCTTTCTGGCTGACTTTTAAATGCTTCAATTTATCTGTTCCTTATCTGCTCAGTTTATTTTGGGAAAAAACCCACATAAACACATGGTCAGGTGGTGCCATATTTGATAAAGGCAGTCACGTGGTCACCCTGATGCCATCTTTGCTAAGGTCAAAGGGGGACAGGTCATATGACCTCACTGCCATCTTTACTAAGAACACCAGGAAGTCACTTCCTGACTCAAGTTATGAGTGAGGCGCCCTGCACTCGAACCATCTGGGCAGAGCAGAGGTCCAGTACTGGCCTGGCTGCTCATGTGAGTGGTGCCCAGAGATGAATGTGCTCCCCTCCAGGGTATCAGCAGAACCACATGCAGGAGGTATTGTTATATTAAGATTTTAAATTTCAGATTCTAACATTAATACAATTCTGATATACTTTGGGTCACAGGCTCAGGGTTTTAGATTTTCCTTGGTTACTCACTATCTTCTTTTCTACGATTTAGATTTCAATACTAGATTTAGATTAGTAATATTAATGTATCTAAAACTTTTATGTCATTTTGTAAGATAATTCATATTGGCCTTAGAGGATTAAAAGTCATAAAATCTGGATCCACTTCACAGACGCTGGAAGGACTCCAGATAAGTACAGCTTACATTTTCTTCTTCGCTTGTCTATTCCTAAGGATGGTATTTTTCCTCTCCTGGTGTTGTGATTCCTGCTCTTCCCAATTACTAAGAATATAGGCCTAAAAATTCCAAATAAGTTCAAGAATTTTAATTCTGTTCCTAGTTTAAGCTTGTCTCAACTGGTCTCCATGGCTGGCAGACACCCCCAAGCTTCAGTTGCTGACCACACTGCTCCAGACAGCTGTGAGCTCTGGACTTGCTAAAAGCTGACATGGAGCAGCCCAGCCAAGGAGATTGTTCCCTGTCTCTACAGCTGAGTCAGACAGACACGTGCTTCTGACAAATGCCCCATTGCCCAGCCTTTGACTGGCCTTTCAGCCTTCTGGGGCCCTGACAACAATGCCTCAGTGCCAGCTTGAAGCAGTTCCAGAAGAGAGTATGTCATCCCCTGTACCCTGTCCAGAATAGGCTGAAATGCTGGCTCAAAAAGAAACCCCCTGGCATAGAGGACCGATTGGCTATCTAATGCCCATTGATATTTATCAATTAAAATGGTTCTGCAATAAGATAAAACATTCGACCTTATTTGTGAAGAACCAGGGAGGTATTGTATGACCTTAAGAAATTATTATTATTATTATTATTATTATTATTATTATTATTATTATTTTGAGACAGGGTTTCTCTGTGTAGCTTTACACATTTCCTGAAACTTACTCTGTAGCCTAGGCTGGCCTTGAACTCACAAAGATCCACCCACCTCTGTCTCCCAAGTGCTGGGATTAAAGGCATGTGCCACCACT
Source organism: Onychomys torridus (assembly GCF_903995425.1). Lineage (NCBI taxonomy): Eukaryota > Metazoa > Chordata > Mammalia > Rodentia > Cricetidae > Onychomys > Onychomys torridus. Next base: position 4,270,965 of record NC_050446.1, on the reverse strand, counting down.
GCCCAGCTCAAGAAATTATTATTTCTATATAAATCCTTCAGGATGGAATTTCTGGTCCACCAAGAGGGTCTTTCTCCTTTCCTCAGAGTTGGGCTGTACCATGACCACAAGCCCCTTTTCTCCTGCTCAGCCTTGGGATCTTCCCCTGTCACTCTACTTTGCCTTCTCAGGAGACAGCTTAAGAAATAATTATTTCTATATAAGTCATTCAAGATTATAATCTGGCTGTACTCAAAGATCACTCCCCCTGTCCTTGCTAACTTCATTAAGCTGTAACTAACTGGGAAACATGTATACTTAGATTTGAGTCATATATATGCTCTCAAAGTTATAAATACATATAACAGAATTATTCTCCCAGTCCTCAAACACCTGTAGAGATCTGAGAATATGGCATTTAATATAAAAGCTTTTATGATAAAGATACATGTCAGCTCCAGGTAGCATCCTGTATCTCCTCCAAGAAGATGGGCAGCCACAGAAGAATTTCCACCCAGAAGCTCATGGCAATTCTGGCCATACAGTGAAAAGCTGAGATCCTGTCCAGACTGTGAATAAGTGGAACGGAGGACCAATTGCCTCATACTGCAAAGTCAAGGTGGGTCAGTCTCCCCAAATTTCTACTCCACGGGGAAAAAACCTGTCAGATCTTCTGGACTTATCAACTGAACAAATGCTACCTTTGGGGCTTCTGTCCCCCAACAACCACTGAGAGACTTGGGGTTGCTACCTAGGTAGCTGGAAAGCTCCTCATTTCTCAGATCTGAAGATGTTTGATGACTAGGGTATTAGTTTAACAGCCCCAATCCCAAGATTTTATAAATATGCTCTCCAATTACAGACAGCTATGCCTCATTCACAGACTTCATGGTACAGGATAGACTGCTTTCATACAGAATAGACTGGTTTCAGATATAACTCCAGAGGTTCAAAGTTTTAATACTGATAAGTGCAGCTTTGATAAACTGATGGAACATTGACTACAAAGAGTTCTTAAGAGTCCTTAATGGATTTTTAACCCTTTTGTAAATCCATTCCAGCTGTCTTACAGATACCTACTGTATCTGTAAAAAGGCTACTGGAAAAAGTTCTGCTCCTGCATCAAGAAATCTGGCCCAATGAAAACTGACAATCCCCAGAGCCCATTTCTCAACTCACCTATTTCTTGAGCATATTTTGCAGGTTCACTTTTCTCACCTCACCTCCAGAGAAACAGCAGATGCCATGGCTTCTATACTCCTGATTTGGTGTGCTATTCCCCACAAGCTCCTAGAACATTACTGCTGCAACCTGCCTCCTCAGCTCTCTCAAGGAACATTCCTGAGATCTCCCACCATGTGTGACTCCCAGCTCCCCTCCCCACTTTGCCCCTTGTCAGCTTGAAGTAGCCTCGAGAGTTCAATGCCCTACTCCTCCACTAGCTCCCACAACTCACCTCTTTTTATAATAATCAAAATGGAGGAATGTTAATATTCTGACCTGCCCCTTGAAATCCCACCCCTGGGGGTTGTCTTCTGTCTTATCTCCTGACATAAAGGAAAAACCCCTCCCCTTCCTCCCTCTCTCTCTCCATCCCCATGAGGTATGCACACCTCTGCTTTCTCTCCTTCTCTCTCTTCCTTGTCTTCCTCTTTCCTATCTTTCTCTTCATCCCTCTATGATAATAAATTCTCCATGTGGATGCAGCACCTGGGTGTGAATGATTTTCCATGCACCACTGCCCCCCACTGCATCTGCCCAGCATGTTTTCCCTCATGAGAGGGATGCTCTGGCCTGGCCAACTGGGGGTTCTCCATTCATGTAAATTTGTAATAGTTCCAGACTCCTGTCCCAAGCTCCGGTCCCAGGTTTGGGTCCCAGGCTCTAGTCCCAGGCTCCAACCACATGCTTCAGCTCCAGGCACCAGCCATAGGCCCCAGCCACATGCCCTAACCAGAGGCTGCAGCCCTGGATTCTACCCCCAGGATCCCATGGCAGGTTCCACTCTAAGCACTATGCCAAGTCTCTAGCCCCAGTATTCAGTCCCTGTTGCAACCCCAGGCTCTGCACTCAGATCAGGTATGGCCTTTGCAATTGCTCAAGGATCCTGGCCCAAGCCCCAGCTCCAGATGCCAGCCTGGGGCAATAGCCCTGGACTACAGCCAAGGTCTCCATACTCAGGCTCCCTCTTAGAAGCTACCCCAGCCAACATTCCCAGACACTGGCCACAAAATAAAGTATCAAATCCCAGCCCACCAATCTCCTTGCACTAACTTCAGACACTAGCCCCAGGCATGCCCCAGCTCAGGCCTCAGCCTCCACTGTTTGTAGGAGTCTTGCAGGGCATAAAGGAAGTGTGAGCCCCAGCACTGAGTTGGGGCATTTACCTGCCTGCAACCCCAGGACTTGGGATATGGAAGCAGGAAGTCAGATAGTATTTGGGGAGTTCAGGCCAGCCTGGGCCAGAGATTCTGTCTCAAATAAGCAGTAAATATGGTGAGTACCTATCTCAAAAGATAAATGATGAGACTTAAGTATATATACAAATATACTTAATATAAGTGCAAATATAAGCACACAAAAAGACACTCACCTTTGTCAGCCAAGCCCGTGTCCAGGTTCCGAGCCCGTGTTCCAGGTTCCGTGCCATGTTCCAGGTTCCGTGCCTGTGTTCAGGTTCCAAGCCCGTGTTCAGGTTGCATGCCATGTTCCAGGTTCCGTGCCCGTGTTCAGGTTCCAAGCCTGTGTTCCAGGTTTCGTGCCCGTGTTCAGGTTCCAAGCCTGTGTTCCAGGTTCCGTGCCCGTGTTCAGGTTCCAACTGATTGATGGGAATCAGAGACTGTGGAGTGATTGTGGAAGCTGAGCTATCTTGAGACCTCTGTGTGACTCACACCCTTGTGACTAACATACCTGGAATGTACTAACACAGGAGCTTCCAACAACCCAAAAGCCTAGAATGTCATGAGGTAGCATCTGGATCCTGCACAGAAAGGTCCCTGCTGGAAGTGATACAGACACCTGATGTTTCTGACACAGTGTTTGAAAAGTGTCTTAGAGCCGGGTGGTGGTGGTGCATGCCTGTAATCCCAGTACTCAGGAGGCAGAGGTAGATGGATCTCTGTGAGTTCAAGGCCAGTCTGGTCTAAAAAGCGAGTCCCAGGACAGCCTCCAAAGCTACACTGAGAAACCGTGTCTCATAAAACCAAAAAAGGAAAAAAAAAAAAAAAGAAAGAAAAAGAAAGAAAGAAAGAAAAAGAAAAGTGTTTTGGTTCAAACTCTTCCTCCTTTGTTAGTATGAAAACTTTATTCTGGAATGTGATATTGGGGCAACCCAGATCTGTGCTCCTGGGCCACGGTCACTCATATTTAGCTGCAGAATAAACTATCTTGTATTCCCTGCATGCATGTGCACCAGATGCATGTGCTTACTGGATCCCCTGGAACTGGGATCTGTGTTTTTGTGTCAACATACAGAAGCAGGCAAGACAAACAAAAAACCAGCTACTGTTAAATGACAAAGACAGCTCAGTGGTTAGAGTGCACTAGCTGCTCTCACAGAGGACCCAGGTTCTATTCCCAGCACCCACATGGCAGCTCACCCACTTCTGGCTTCTTTGGGCACGAGGCACAAATGTGGTGAACATATATACATGCAGACAAAGCATTTACACACACGAAATAAAATAAAGAAGACTATGCTACTTCAAGGTCACCTTGTAGTACATATGGAGTTTGGGGCAACCTAGGCAGAGGACACCATGTCTGAAAAACAAAACACACAAAAGAAATAATAAACTAGCCGGGCGGCGGTGGCGCACGCCTTTAATCCCAGCACTTGGGAAGCAGAGCCAGGTGGATCTCTGCTCATGCCTGTAATCCTACCACTAGGGAGGCTGAGGCAGGAGGATTGCCTTGAATCTGAGGCCAACCTGAGCTGCCATAGACAATGGACTAGGGGTGTAGGTGTCATGTCTAAAGCACAGTTTCCCATGCACAGACACTCACTACAGTTAGGCACCCAGAGTCCTGTTAACAGCTCTGTAGGTTTGTAACAGTCTCCAGGCCGTCTGTGTGAGGGGGTGGCGTTTTGCGGGGGATGGGGGGGCTGGGAGGTAGGGGGTGGGGGGAGCTTTGTTGTTGTTTTTGGTATGGTTTGGGGTTTTTCATTGTTGTAGGGTATTCCTTGTTTGTTTTGTTGGAGGCAAGGTATCACTCTGTAGCCTAGCTGGCCTGGAACTCACAGAGATGCCTCTGCCTCCGCCTCCTGCGTGCTAGGATTAAAGCCACATGCCACCATGCCCAGCCTCATCTGTGCTTTAATTACATGAACACATTTTGGAGGATTTTAAGGTTAACTTTTGTCTCTTACCCCCAAAGATGTGTCCAGAGCCTCACCCTAATGCCTGGGTGTGGCTTCATTGGCAGATGACGTCGAGTTAAGATGAACCCAATTTGATTAGGGCTCTTAGAAGAGGGGACAGACAGGGAAGACAGCCCTGTGATGTGGAGGGTCACAGTAACAGTCTCCACCAGAATCTAGCAGAGGGGGAGTTCTGCCCAGTGGAGACAGAGAGCTGCTGTTGGCACTGCCATTTGTGACTTGGCCTCCGCAGCTGTGAAAGGACGTCGCAGTGTTTTACGTCACCCATAACTTTGTCACAGCCCACAGAGGTGACTGCAGCCACAGCCCAGGGTCGCTGCTCTGGAGGTGTTTGGAACCTACGCTGGGCACCACTTACCATCGGCTCAGAGTGATGTCATCCTGCCCTATGGAAGTGGAATCAGCTTCTAGCTTTCCGGTCTCATGACATCAGAGGACAGGAGTCTCTCTACCCACACAGACCTACTGTGAGAGTCATCAAGCATCATTCTGAATGCTTCTAAACCTTGGCGGGCTTTGAAAGCACCCTCAGGCTAAATAGTCCCTGTGAGCTTGGGAGCCAGGAGAGGCATGATGAGGACTGGGGGCCTGGGTCTGCCACAGGCTACCCCACTGCAGAAATGGCATGGCCACAGGTAGCTGAGCCTGATGGGGTGGAGTTTCAGAGTCCACAACAGAGGAAGCCCCACATGTGGCAGACAAACGCCCCTAGGGTCCCGAGACATTTTGGTGGGAGCCCCCTTTGCACAGGCCCGGGTCTCTTTTTCGTAGTCTCTCTTTCCTTACTCCACTCTTGACCCTGGAGCCTCTAATTCTGTCAAAAGGTTCACCAGCCTGGAAGGCAAGTTCAGGTTGCTCCTCAACTAGGGATGTTCTAGAAGAGCAACCAGACCAGTGGAAAAATAGAGCAGAAAAATCAAAAGGCTGGGCTCCCTTCTAGTACGGGCCTTTGCGCATGTGTGGCAGATACATGTGTGAACCAGTGTGTCCCTGTGTGCTCTCTCAATCCAAAGGGCCTGGCCCAAGAAGTTTACTGTCACTAGACCCCTTCTGGGCCCAATCACCAATGATCCGGGATCCCAGTCTCTGCCCCTCCAGTGGGAGGGACTTCTCCAGCCTGGCCCTGGCTGGTGAACAACTTCCAGGTAGAGAGGAAGGATTAAATGGAAGAAGCCGTAACAGTGAAACAATTAGAATTTCTGCCTCATTATCATGGTAATCTTATCAGTGGGATAATGAGGTATTAATGGAGACTTAATGTGCATCTCATAACAGAATCCCTTGGAGAAAACACACAGGGAAATTGCTGTAAACCCACTTAATGATGGAGAAGTCCCCAAACACCATATTCCAAAGGATGAAAAATGCAGGATGTAAATGAGAAAGAGCCAAGGTCAATAACACCTCGGGGACGGCCCTAATGGCAGATTTGGAGATATATGTAATAAAAATTGCATGTTGCTTTTAGACCTCACCCTCTGTTGTTTTCAAATGTGCATTCCTAGTAATGAAACACAGAAGCACAGACAGAGTGATTTGTATGTTTTAGAAGCCATGGGGGGGATGGCAACATGTCTAGAAACCCATCAGGCCCCCCACAGGGAGTTCTGGGAAATGGGGTGTTTTACAAAGAGGCCTTCAAGAGGCGGGGTGTCCCCTAGTTGGGGGTAGAGAGGGAAAGCTGATCCAGGGTCAAGATCAATTGGGAAACACCAGCAATTAGAGGATCTTGTCACTCAGCTGGGAAGGCAGAAGAGCAGTGGAGAGCCAAGCTCTCGTGGAAAGACACCAGCTAGAGGCAAGCTCTGCAGCAATATCCAGGCAGGATGATCCAGCTTGATCCCACCCTGGAAAATGGGAACAAACAAGATCTCCAGATGCCTAAGGTGGCGTATCAGCACCCAAGCTCTGGGAGATAGAGACAGGAGGGTAAGGAATTCAAAGCTAGCTATGTAGCAAATCCAGGGTCATCCTGGGCAACACAGTGAATTCAAGGCCAACCTAGGCTACAGAGGAAGACCCTCACAAAAGGAAAGAAAAACAATGGGGAGGGATTTGAGTTCTCTAGTGTCCTAGGTGGCTTTAACTGTGAACTTGACACCACCTATAATCACCTGAGAAGGGAGTCTCAATTGAAGCTTTGTCTGGATATCCATGGAAAAACTATCTTAATTACTAATTGACTAGTGGCCACACCCACTGTGGGTGGCACCATCCCTTGGCAGGTGGTCCTGAGCCTAAGCTGTGCAAGAAAATTTGCTAAGCCAGCAAGCAATGTTCCTCCATGATTTCTGCTTCAGGTTCCTGCTTAAGTCTCTACCCTGGCTTCTCTCCATAATGGGCTCTGACCTGCAAGCTAAAACAACCCTTTCCTACCCTAAGGTGCTTTGGTCAGAATAGTTTATCACAGCAATAGAATGAAATTAGAATATAGGAACATAGTTCAGCTGATAGAGTGCTAGCCTGGCGTGGAGATGGAACATATTGCTAGGACCACATACTACAGTTGTGGTAGCACATGCCTGCGATCCCAGCACTTGGAAGGCAGAGGCAAGAAGACTGTAAGTTTAAGGCCATTTTCTACTTCATAACAAATTTTAGGCTAGCCTGGGCTATGTGAGACCTTGTAATGGTGTTTTGATGATCACAAAAACAATGGGCTGCAGGGATGGCTCTGTGGATAGGGGAGCTTGCTGCCAAGGCTAAAGACCTAAGTTCCATCTCTGGTACTCACATGGTGGAAGGAGAGAGCCACTCACTCAAGTTATCATCTGAACACCACGCATGCTCCCCTGACACAAATGTAAAAAGTAATAATAATAAAATAAGGAAGAAAAAGAGTCCCATAAAATCCAAAAGCTTCCAGCCCCCAGAATCAGAGGACAAAGGGCCTGTGTCCTGCAGTGCCCCGACCTCACACTTCCCATATCGACACTGGGTGTTCAGTCAGGGGCTACAGAGAAACAGAAAGAAAGCCCACGAGGCTCGTCTGTAAACACATTCTATTGATGATGGAAATGCACCCTTTGCTTCTTACCTTAGCCAGTGTGTCTCCCTCTTTGGGGCTTATTTTAGAAGGCATTAGGTAAGGAGAATGTCCTGGGACATCAAGACTGGAGAAACTAATTGTCCTGATTTTCCTGGGACTGATCTTGAACAATATCACCTCTAGAGAAATCCTCAGTCTTGGGCAAACGGGATGGTTGGTCACCCTGAGCAGGACCTGGACTCCGTTTTGAGGCTGGAGGCAGCACAAAGCAAGCATTCCATTGTGTCAGGCTTGGCACTGAGTCTGGGAAGAAAGGAGACAGACCCTGGGCCCTCTGCCTCTGTGACAGCCATTCCTGGAAAAGGTCAGAGGATACCAAAGAAGTCACCACACAGGGAATGGGACAGGACAGGACTCCTTCCCACTGGTCTCTCAGGACGGAATGCACCCACTTCATAGACAAGGAACCTGGGGTGCTGGTTGCTGAAAGGACTTGCCCAATGTCACCCAGGAACCCACAGGGAGCAGAAGCATTGAAGAAGGATGATAAGACCCTGTTGAAGGACAAACATGACCCTTAGAGAAAGGGTCAGCCTGATCCTGAGAAAAGGCGGGAACAGAGCAGACAGCTGAGCCTTGCAGCTGTGTTCCGTTTAATCACAGACTGCAAATTGAATGATGTGAGGATGGGGCTGCCTTTTGAATTTCCCCCAGGCCCTGTTTAATGAATAAATAGGCATGATTTGTAATTAGCTTCTCCGTTGTGCGAGGCTCCTGGAGCACCTGAAGCGAGTTAAGCATGCCCCCTGCAATCTCGCCAACAGTATTAGCCGGTGTGGCCGGCAGACATTCCCATCGTGGTCCACAGTGTGTGTGACCAGAATGATCAGCTATGTCTCTGCAGTGGACATATTGAGAAAAACTGGGAATGGTGGTCTGGAAAGATGAAGACACAGCGTCTTCATCAGCCATGCCTTCCTGTGTGGGATCTGGATTCTGCAAGTCCTGTTTATTTTCCTCAGTCAACACACAAAGCAATACCCCATCTCCCCCTCTGTCCAGCTATGAGGCCCCCACTACCACGGCTGAGGGAAATGTTCTAGTCATCAGGCCACTTCACTGAGGGGTCCAGACTGGACCAGAGGTCTTCACCCATCTGGGCCACTTCGCTTTTGAGCAAGCTGTCATCTGCTGGCTTGTCCTTGCCAAACTCCCTGGCATCCTGTATCATTTATCCTGTAATCAAGGCTGCTGGTCTGTCTCTGCCTCATTTCTGTGCTAACCATGTGGCGGGGGCTGCAATTTCAAATCCTAATGTTTTCCTGCTCAAGGCTGGTGGGAGGGACCCTGGGCACAGGTAGCCAGCTTGATAACTGCCACGTTTTCTAACCAAAAGGGTTCCATTCATCTTCATCATGGATTCAATCTGTGCAGAGAGAAGAGGCTGCTGCCCCGTGGGGCTCCACCCCACCACCTGGAGGCTTCCTTATCTGTATTCCATCACGCGCCTGCTTTCCTCAGGGTCTGCAAGGGACACCACTCTGCAAGCAGGCCCTTTCCTCTAGGACCTGCGGGAAGTGCAGTGCCAGCCTGCTGCAGCAAAGAGGAGGTGAAGGTCACCTGCTTGCTCCCTTTTGCTGTGTCATTGACACTGCTGATGTACATGGGCCATGAGCAGGGACATGGGTCTTTCCTCCATGGGGACTAAAACCCAGTCTGACTTGATTCCTGCCAGATGTCAAACCCTAACAATGGAGTGAATACAGAAGGAGATCACAATAATGAAGACCATGAAACACTGCCATGGAAACCACCTCTACAGTTCACATTGTTCCCGCTGCTCCCTGGCTCCCATGATCCTCCACAGTCCTGTGAGGCTGGCTTTGCAGAAGGCAGACAGGGTCAGATCCCTAGGAAGCTAAGATACAGACTTGGGAATTCTTGAGATCTAAATTCAAATCCTATTTCTGCCTCTTTCTTTTTTGTTTTAATTTAATTTTTATTTTGAGTATGGGTATTTGCCTGGGTGTATATCTATTGTACATTATGTTGTGCACTACCAGAGAAAGCAGTTAGATCTGCAGACTGGAATTGCAGATGGTTGTGAGCCACCATATAGGAGCTGGGAATTGAACCTGGGTCCTCAAGCAGAGCAGCCAGTGCTCTTAATCACTGAGCCATCTCTCTAGTCCTTTGTTTTGTTTTGTTTTTTAAGATTTAGGAATCACTATGGAGACCAAGCTGGCCTCAAACTCACAGATCCACCTGCCTCTGCCCCCAGAGTGCTGGGACTAAAAGACATCTGCCACCATGCTTAGGGTCTCAAGTTAGCCCAGGTTATCCAAGAACTCATTGGGTAGCTGAGAATGACCTTGAACTTCTGATCTTCCTGCCTCCAATTCCCAAGTGCAGGGATCATAGACATGCACCTCCACACTTGGGACTCCCTCCCTCTTAAAAATAGTCATCAGAGCTGGGCATGGTGGTGCACATCTTTTTTGTTTTGTTTTGTTTTTCGAGACAAGGTTTCTCTGTGTAGCTTTGCACCTTTCCTGGAACTCGCTTTGGAGACCAGGCTGGCCTCGAACTCACAGAGATCTGCCTGCCTCTGCCTCCCGAGTACTGGGATTAAAGGCATGCACCACCACTGCCCGGCAATGGTGCACATCTTTAATCTCAACACTTAGGAAGCAGAAGCAGGTGGATCTCTATGAGTTGGAGACCAGTCTGGTCTATATAGTGAGGTCTAGGACAGCCATAGCTACATAATGAGACCCTGTCTCAAACAGCAACAATAAAGTTATCAGTGGAAGCTGCTCTTCCAGAGGACCTGGGTTCAATTCTGAGCTCACCACCATATGCAACTATTTCCAGGGGATCCAACACTTCTTGCCTCCATGGGCATTGCACACACATGATGCACAAACATGCACACATATACACATAAAATTTAAAAAACAAGTATTTTAAATAGTTATCAGTAAGGCAGTAGACAAATATATCCATATATCCATATTATATATTATATAATTCATAATTTGTAATTAAAATTGTATGCAACCATTTAAAATTGAGATTAGAGCTGTCTAATTATGTCATAGTGAAAGTGTTTGCTTGAGATTCTGGTGTGAAAATTATAACATCTGGTGAGCTATGGAATCTGCCGTTTACTTTCTGTACAGCTTCCATAAGCCAGCTTGCTTCTCTAAGCCATGGGGTGTGTCAGCTCGATACTATGTACCATCACCTGGGGAGATCTCCTGAAGGACGGTCTAGATCCAGTTGGTCGATGGAATTGCCACAGGTGTGTGTGGCGGGGTGTTCTTAAGTGGGTTAATTGCTGTGAAAAGACCCACCTCAAATACAGGTGGCAACATTTCAAGGGCGGGACCCTGAACAGTATAAAAGCCGAGACAGGGTGCATTATGAAGCATAGCATGCGTTTATTTTCTCTGTTGTTTCAAGTTCCTGCCTGCTGAAATTGTAAGCCACATAAAGCCTTTCTTTTTCAAACGTGTTTTTGTCAGGGTGTTTTATCACAGTAATCAAAGGGAAACCTGCACGATGAGGTCCACACGATGCCCATGCTGTGGGAGGGACATATATATGTAAATCACTGGGCATCACTCTTGCCAGATGAAAATGGTCTTAGACGGGATGGCATCTCTGTAACTAGGGACAGCACCCCTCCAACAGAATCCCCTGCAGAACGGGCCAGAAAGCTCCCGGTGTCGGGACAGTACTGCTGGGTCTTTCACGATGGGAGCCTCGGAGAGAAGGACTCAAGGCACCGCAGTAACTTTGACACTTGAGTTGTCATACACCGGGAATGATGACCGTCTCACACGACGCCGGATGGGCAAGGGGGATCCTGGTGTATTCTCGTGTGTAACGTGGGGACCTGCACACATTCCAGGGTCTGTCTAGAGCTGTCCTGGTCCAGGGCTTCTGCAAGGCTGGGAGCGACTGTGTGCCAGCCCAGAGCCCACAGGGCCGCCTCACAGCCAGTGCTTTGTACCTGTCCTTGGCCACAAGATGTCACCCAAGGAGCGGCAACGCGGGGGCCTGGGAGGAAGCTGCCGGAGCGGAATCAACCAGGGGACAAGGGCAGATCTCTGCAGGGCCCACAGCAAACGCCACCTAACCTGACCAGGCGAGGCTGCGACTGCGTTCTTTCCCCCCAGACGCGTCAATGCGCTGGGCACGGCTTCGAACACGCGTGCGGGGGACCAGGGGCGCTCGGCAGGTCCCGCGTGGGCTTCGCGTGGCCACACATGGAGCGGCTTTCCATCTGATCATTCCCAGCAGACAAACAATGCTTCTTCGTGTGGCGGTCACTGGCTTTGCGACCCGGCAGAGGAGCAGAGGGAGGGTCGGCTTGCGCATGTGCAGCCTACAACCCTCACCCTGGAGAGTTCATAACCGACTTCTGAGCTCCCACAGGAGTGGCACGGCAGCAGTGCAGGCCCTCTGAACTTCACCGCGAAGGTAAAGTGCCGGATGCAAACGCAACTACAACCCACCATAGCCCACCGGTACACACCTGCAGCCCAGCTACACCCCACCTGTACAGTACACACCTGCAGCCCAGCTACACCCCACCTGTACAGTACACACCTGCAGCCCAGCTACACCCCACCTGTACACACCTGCAGCCCAACTACACCCCACCTGTACAGTACACACCTGCAGCCCAGCCACAGCCCACCTGTACAGTAAACACCTGCAGCCCAGCTACACCCCACCTGTACACACCTGCAGCCCAGCCACAGCTCACCTGTACAATACACACCTGCAGCCCAGCTACACCCCACCTGTACAGTACACACCTGCAGCCCAGCTACACCCCACCTGTACACACCTGCAGCCCAGCCACACCCCACCTGTACAGTACACACCTGCAGCCCAGCTACACCCCACCTGTACAGTACACACCTGCAGCCCAGCCACAGCCCACCTGTACAGTACACACCTGCAGCCCAGCTACACCCCACCTGTACACACCTGCAGCCTACCAGGAGAGGGTGTGGGCATGATCTTCCCAGAAAATGGGAACTGCAGGGCCATAGACCACAGTTTGAGGAGGAGATAGCCAAGTAACAGGTCTTGCCTGAATTTGGAAAGGAAAGATAGTTCCTGCGATCTCCTCCAATCAGCAAATACCTGGGGCTAGTTGCCTAAAACTGCAGTCCAGCAGGAAGGAGCACTGGGAAGCCACCACTGCCCTGAGGGACTGAGTGGGAGTGAGGCTTTATTGGAGAAGGGAGGAAGGAGTCAGCAGGTCCTCCAAAAGGGTATTTACAGTAGACAGAGGTAACACCCAAGGCGGAAGGGACAATTTTGAGGCACTGGAGTGGAGCTGTAGGAAGATGGACCTCACTGCAAAGGTAGACAGACCAAAGAGAAAAACAGCTTAGGGCAGCTGCAGACTTGGCTATTACTTTTGTTAAGATTGCCCTGCTTGTATCTGTTATGTAGGTGCATGGGGAAACCAAGAGAGGGCGTCAGGTGCCTTCCACCACTCTCCAGCGGTCCTTTAGAGACAGGGTCTAGCGTCTTCCCTGAATCTGAGGTTCTTGTTTTCTCCCTAGGCCAGAAGTCACGGGCTTCAGTGATCCTCCCTCAAAACCAGGACTCCTCTGTCCCTCATCCCTCTCTCTCTGGAGCTGCAGAGGTGTAAGGATACTGGAGCTGTTACAGAAGTGCTGGGACCTGAACTGATGGATAGATACTCCTGGTAGCTTTCCTGATAAAGCACTTAGAAATGTTCCAGTCCAGGACCTTAATCCCAGCACTTGGGAGGCAAAGGCAGGAGGATCTCTGAATTTGAGTTCAGCCTGGTCTACATTGTGACCTCCAAGGACACACAGAGAAATCCTGCCTCAAAAACAAAACAAACAAAAAGCCAATTCCAGGAGTCCACCCCCAAAGATGACAATTTGGTGGGTTACATCAGCTCCCTTGGCTGGGTTGGTCAGGAACCAATAGAAGAAACACTATCTTGTCAGCAGACCCAAGTCACAGAAATTTTGTCCCCACCATGCATCAGGAGAGCTAGGGAAGCTAAAGTGAAACTTTGGTCATTCTTGAGAGCAGCATCAAATTCCACGCATCCATCAGCAGCATGTGGCTTCCCAGACACCAGAAGTAAGATAACTGCATTTCAAGTTTGTTGTCTACCGGCCAAAAAACCATCTTGCAGGCAAGATGGTTTTGTTGGTTGGTTTTGGATTTCCTTAGCCAGTGATTGCCCAGTATGATCACGTGGTAAATGGTTATGTCTGTGGACTACCCTAGGCAAATGGGACACAATGCCCAGAGCATTCAGGCCTCCATGTTTACGTGGGAAGAGGCACAAGTGCAGCCGAGGGGCTTTAGACCCGGCCCCACGTTCCAGGACACCTCACAGTGCAAGGCTGAGTGTCAGAAACTGTAACTCCCATGTTAGAGGGAGCTGAGTGGGCACACACAGGAGCACAGGAGCACATGTAAATCAAACTTAGCAAGATATGATGGAGTCTCCCAGTTTTAGGCAAGTCAGTCTCGTGTTAACTCTCACCACCGTGAAAGAAAACAGTCCTCAGCTAGTTTTCAGATGTCTCCTTCCTAATCGGGAGCATGTCTTCCGGAAAGTACCTTCCATCAACAAAGAGAGTCTCCAGAGGGCGGCTGCCTTGCAGACAGGCCCACCTATCAGCAGTTTTATGAACATCAGGTAAACAGAGGTTTCTTAAATACTGCAGTTGGAGGCAACAGCAAAAGCCAATGAATACCTAGTACGGGATAGGGTAGGAAGTGTGCTAAGACAGCAGTCAGTCAGCTCAAGGGCTGCTGGGTCGCTCCAGTTCTGTTTAGCACCGTATAAACAAGGTTTTTGTTGAGAAAGTCTTTTTATCTAGCTCAGGCTGGCCTCGAACTTGCAATCTTCCATGTAGGCAAGTATCTATGGCTATTTCTCAAGTATAAACTCATAGGGAACATCAGTAACACTCAAGAGGTAAAGCACATTTTCAGCAATGCTGAACACAGGATACAGAACACACAGCAGCGAAGACCATGGAATATAGAACACACAGCAGGGAAGGACACAGAATGCAGAACACACAGCAATGAAGGACACGGAATTCAGAACACACAGCAGTAAAGGACATGGAATGCAGAATACACAGCAGTGAAGACCACGGAATACAGAATAAACCACCTGCTCTGGAACATTCGCCAATATTAATCTGGCAAAGCTCTCAACTATCTTCCTTTTTTATTGACTTGAGGTAGACCTTACTCTGCAGCCCTCAAGCTCCATGGCTAGACTCACAAAGGTGAGCCCCACCCCTCAGGCACTTAGCACTCAGATTCCGACAGTCCATCATGTGTGAAAGTGCACCAGCTTCAAACAATGGTTCCTGACCCCACCCACATCACAGCAAATACAGAATCAACTTGCTAGATCTCAGAGTGCAGACTTGCACTCAGGAGGCAGAGGCAGGTGGATCTCAGTGAGTTCGAGGCCAGCCTGATCTACAAAGTGAGTTCCAGAGCAGCCAGGCTACCCCACCAGTACCATGCTCCCAGGGCTGCATCTTCCTCTCTTCCATCTTGTCTGTGCAGCCTCCTAACACGTCTGACAGCTTTGTGTCTCCCTTCCCTCCTCACACCAGTCACCAGAAGGAATGCCACACACCTGAGACTCCTAGTTGGCTTTAGTGCAGCAGACACATCTCCACCATAAAGCACTATGCAGATGGTACCTGGCTCAGCTTGCGAGTGAATGCAGGTTCTCAGGCAAGAACACAGCCCTCCTGTCAGACTGACTGGGGCTTGCAGCTTCGCTTACACACTTCAGGAAGGAGAATTTATGAAGTTCCATTGCAATAAAGATGTTTAGGACACAACAGGAAGGGAGCAACCATTATCACATCTAGTTCCAATGCTCTGAAAGGCCCAGATCCCCTCTGATGGCAATCCATCTCTATCTATACCAAAGGTTCTCAGAAGCATTTTTTTTAAAAATCATTTATTATGTATACAGTGTTCTGCCTGCATGTACCCCTGCAGGCCAGAAAAAGGCACCTAGTCTCATTACAGATGGTTGTGAGCCACCATGTGGTTGCTGGGAATTGAACTCAGGACCTCTGGAAGAGCAGCCAGTGTTCTTAACCTCTGAGCCATCTCTCCAGCCCCAGAAACACATTTTTATAAGTAAGGAACACAAAACAAAACAAACAAACAAAATTACTGTAGCCAAGATTTTACCTAAGGTGGGGAGAAAAAACCAAAATGTTTCCTAGTTTAAAAAAAGTTTAGGGCTGGAGAGATGGCTCAGCAGTTAAGAGCACTGGCTGCTCTTTTGGAGGACCTGGGTTCAATTCCCAGCACCCACATGGCAGCTCACAACAGTCCGTAATTCCTGTTCCAGGGCATCTGGCATCCTCACACAGACATACATGCAGGCAAAACATTAATGTTCACAAACAAAAGTAAACTATCAAATTTAAAGAAATTCAAGTTTATAAGGAAAAGTGATCTCAAGTGTACTCCTATCACATTAAAGAACAGACACTAACTGAAAATATAAATGGACTTTTCTTTTCCTTAATTCTATGGAACTGTCATGAGCTGAACCACTGCTTCCCCATCGAATGGTCACTAATTTTATAAATTCTACACAGTAATTTGAGGTGCATGAACCTTTCCAAGGTGCCTTGCCCACTGCACTAACTCTCATGGAGAATGAGTGCTGAGGCCCAGTAGGAAACACTGAAGACCAACCACTCCTTTCTCCAGGAAGACAAATGGATCGCTTTCCGTCTTAGACACTACCACTGCCGGAGTGTAAATACTTGCTAAACTTAGAAATCAAGAATTCTCTCATGGGGGCTGAAGCAACAGCCCAGCAGTTAAGAACACTGGCTGCTCTTCCAGAGGACCCGGGTAGCAGTCCCAGGACCCATGTGGCAGTTTGCAACCATCTGTAACACCAGTTCCAGGGGGATCCAATGCCCTCTTCTGGACTCCAAACATGCCTGAACAGACAGGCATGCAGGCAAAACACATAAAATATACACATAAAATAAAATCAATAGATCTGGGAGGAAAAAAAGAATTCTAGCCTGAATGCAAAGCAGTGATGGTTGATGCTAGGGTCCTACTGACTCCTGATAGGTTTTAGAGGGGATTTGTCTGCCCCGGAACAGTGTTGGCTTTGACCCCCAAGTCCAGAGGTGTCACCAATGCCAAATTCTACCTCACCACTTGCTTGGGCAGTGTAACCCTATACCCCAAATCCACCATCTTATTCCACAGAAAAGAACCCCGCTGCAATGTCCATATCTTCATATTTATTTCCACAGTGATAACATGGAATATATTTAGCTACCATTACAGAGAGAGAGAGAGAGAGAGAGAGAGAGAGAGAGAGAGAGAGAAATCTCTCATTGACTTACAAGTTAAGTCCCAGTAACAATGAATCCCAACTATTCAGAATCTGCTGTTGACTTAACATTTACTGAATCGATGCTGAACTGGATGTTAAGACTCCCATCTAGCTGCAGAACCATGTCCTGGTTTGGCTTGCACTGTGCTTACAATGGGACATACCCTCGACACCAAGACAAGGTTGACAATGACAGCCCATCAAGTCCATAGATTTCCTGACCCAACCTTTGAAAGGAATTTGTGGTTCCAGTTTTGATCTCTCCCTAAAAGGCAAAAACCACACTCCTGTGTAAACTCCTATTTGGGGATTTTAACGGGAATGAGAAGCGGAGGAAGCATGGGGAAGACCCAGCTTCTTTTGGCACGGTGTGGCCCAGTTCTCAGAGAGGGGAGCCTCGTTATCCGTCTGCCCATGGTTGGTCGGCACAGTCCCTTAGACAACGCCTGGACTGCTGCCAGCAACAAGGGACTTGTACGGGGTTGCAGCATCTGCCATAAAAGCTAAGCATGTTTAGGAAGCACGTGAGATGGGACTAGTCAGTGGTGGCCTGGGTACAAGACTTGTGCTTGAAGCTCTGCTGTGCCTCCTGGGCCAGCTCTCAGGCACCACAGCCCCTTCCTGGTTCATTACTCATATACAATGCAAACCCAACTGTGCAAACTCTTTCCTTCCTTCCTTCCTTCCTTCCTTCCTTCCTTCCTTCCTTCCTTCCTTTTTTTTCAGAAGAGGGCAATAAAGGCACAGAAACCTGCCAAAATAGATTTTCCCCATAAGAATAGGGTGGCTGGTCAAAACAGTTCAACACTAGTAAAACCTGGATCAGTAGAGCAGACGATATAAATTAGTTTTAAAAAATGACATTCACTGAATTCCTGGTCTGTGCATTCAATGTGAATAATCATCACAAACAGATGACAATGAAGGGTCTGAAAGGAGCCCTGTCTGTGGCTTCCACTCTGTGCACGTGCACAGGGCATGCACACCTCGCCATGTACTGCTCATCCTATGTAATGCATGATAGAGTCTGTCCTGAGGTGCAGGCTCAACACATGTCCGTGGTGGCATACGCCTATACAACTTCCCCATCAAACTCCATATGTGGAGAGTATAAACTGTATTTTACACTAATAAATATTTCTGGTTTTGCTTTTAAGCTCAGCTTAAATGTTGTCAAGGAAACCATTTCACAAGAGGGAATGTCACAGCCTACTCTCAGCAACTGTCCTTGTTTATTAGAGCCTGAAGATGTCCATATTACATCAAATACAAATATATATATTTACATTTCCTTCTTAGCTTTTCAACTCAGGAGAGTGTATCTATGGGAAGGCTGTAGCACACTGCTCCTGAGACCCTCAGTGGAGCTGGCCGTCTGCTCCAACGCTGTGAGACAGGGTCTTACAAGACGCACACTGTTCTTTCTAAAATGAAAGGGACGGACGGGGAATCCATGAAAGGAGATCTGGACATTTCCTAAAAGATTCTGTTCTGTTTTTGAATATTTTAAAACACCTGGAAAAACATGGTCCCTTTTGTGGTACTACTCTCTATTTGGGGAACAGGAAGTGAAATATGCAACTCAGAAAGACTGAAAGGAAAGAGAACCAGCGTGTTAGCTTGTTAATCTGCTTAGGAAGAGCCACGTGGAAACGTCTGGAAGCTGTACATATTAGACAAAACAATCTTCAGCTTTCAAAGTAGCTGCTACACTGTCTTCTGGCTACAGTTTGATGCCTTGGTGGGCCTGGTCTTGGTCACTTCCTGTCGTCGATGGTTTTAATAAACTCCACTGCTGCTGTGAACTGCATCCACCAGTAGGACTCCTCTCCAGACAGACAGCTGGCATAGAAGCTGCTGATGTACTGCACGGTTGACAGCAGGCAGGGCGGGTTTGCCTGGACAGGTGGAAAACAAGAAAGAGCCCATTACTCGTGTGCTCTGCTATGCCAGAGCATCTGAGCACCTGGGCCTCCAGTATCTGTGGAACTGGGCAAGGACCCCTAAACAAACTACTTCAGAAATACGCACCTTCAAGACTTCAAGCCCTGTGGAACCCTGGGCAGGAGACCACATAAACTGTCAGACACTAATAAGAGACCCACCTTTATCAACACAAACACCAACACAGGAACGAAGTCATCTGCCCCAGGGACAGAGTCCTCGTTGGCCAGGCTCAGGAGGTTCATGATGGTGGAGCACATTCTCAGGATGCACTGCACTTTGTCCCGGGGAGTTTTGTAAGCACTTATTGTCCTGATTTCTGACTGTGCAGATGGCCATGGGGCCTCACGAAGATAAACCTAAGATAAACATACAGATCACAAATCCAACAGCAACCTGCACTGCAGCCTTGGTGCCTGCCCCATCAAGATGAGGACAAGGGACTGTTTCTTCCCTCCCATCCAAGACATCAGGCACAGAGACAGTATACCACAGAGCCTGGACATTGGGTGCAGAGACGGTATACCACAGAGCCTGGACATTGGGTGCAGAGATGATATATATACCACAGAGCCTGGAGCTCAGAACCATCCCGTGTTTTTTAACAAAACTGGGATGAGACTTTCCAAAAGCACACAGACAAGCCATCAGAAGAAGAGGATGCAAAACATCACCATGGGCCTTTGTTGCAGTACTGCTCAGGATGGTGGCACAAGCTTGGGACCCCAGCAGAAGGATCAGAAGCCTAAGGCCAGCCTCAGCAATACAGCAGGCTTGAAGCCAGATTGGACTATATAAAAACCTGTTTCTATTTGGGAGGTAGAGGCAAATGGATCTCTGTAAGTTCAAGTCCAGCCTGTTCTACATAGTGAGAACCTGTCTCAAAAAACAATTACAAGAAGAACCTGTCTCAAATGGATAAATAAATGAGAAACAACAAAAAACCCACACCAAAGAAAATGTAAAACTTCACAGTACTCTATTTCATTATAAGGAATTTCTGTTTGTTTGTTTTTGTTTTCTTTTTGAGACAGGGTTTCTCAGTGTAGCTTTGGAGTCTGTCCTGGAGCTCCCTCCGTAGCCCAGGCTGGCCTCGAACTCACAGAGATCCTCCTGTCTCTGCCTCCTGAGTGCTGGGATTAAAGGTGTGCACCACCACCTGGCTTCATTCTAAGGAAGTTTTAACAACAACCAGAAGCCTTAAAAGCCGCTGCCACCCTGCAGCTCCCTTATGGCACTCATCAGGAGAAAAGGCAGTGTGGCAGCTCATCTGAGGAGCTGTCCTGAGGCCATGCAGTCCCGAGTATTTCTTCTGGAACAGCTCTTACCTGGCAGCTGTGCAAAGCCCAGCTGAAGGTATGCAAAGGCAGTCACGGCCAGCCTGGAGGGTGGGGCTGGGGCACAAGCTAAGCTAGGATACAGAGCCACCAAAGGAAACTCTCCTGGGGGTCTCCTGCTCTTCCATTGAGGCCCTTTCCACACTGGGGAAGTGAAACCCCACAACTACCCCCCGGGACAGTGATTGCTCAGGGGAGGAACACCTGGGGAAATGGCACTTTTCGTTTGGGGCGCTTGGGTGCCTTGCCCAAGTGGTAAACTCTCCACCCACCACCCACACTGCACACAAGTCTGTGTTACCTCTGGTATCTGCAGAGCTCTGTGGTTTGCCGTCACTACTTTAGATAATCTCTGGATATGTTCATGCAGAACCCTGAAAACCACCCAAAATTCAAATGTAAATGCACATTTCTGAAAATAAAGTATACAAATAGTCACAATTGTATTTTATCAAAACAAAACATTTTAGACTCACTTCTAGCCATGAATTACATTATGGTTGAAGCTCTCTTAGCCATAGGTATACTTTATTTAAGAAGGCTTTCCTAGCTCAGCATGTGTTACAAGGAAAGTTAGAGGCTAGCCTTAACTATGTAGAAAACATGGTCCTAAAAGGTCCTCTTATAGTCCAAGCATGGCAATGCAAGCCTGGAATTCCAGCCAGAAATTAAGGGAGGGATCAACAAGTCAAGACCAGCATCAGCTTGACTACACAGCAAGACTATCTCTATTTAGGATTTATTTAGAGCCGGGCATGGTGGACACACCTTTAATCCCAGCACTCAGGAGGCAGAGGCAGACAGTACTCTATGAGTTCAAGACCAGCCTGGTCTACAAAAAGTTCCAGGACAGCCAGAGAGAAATCCTGTCTTGAAAAGCCAAAAAAGAAAAGAAAAGAAAAGAAAAGAGAGAGAGGGGAAAAAAAAAAAAGGTGTGCCGCCTTGCCTGACTGTATTCTTTTTCATCTATTATAATACTGGGCTCAAACCCAGAGCCTTTTGTCACCTACCACAAGCCCTAAGTCCAAGCTTAATAGTGGGGAGGGTATAAATGAGGGACTGAAAATGAACAGGTCACAACCATCTCTAACTCCAGTTCCAGAGGATCTGATGCCTTCGTCTGGCCTCTGAGGGCACCAGACGTGCAGATAGTACACACGCAGGCCAAACACTAACATGTGTAAGATAAAAACAATTTTTGAAAAGAAAGAAGCCACAACTCAAACAATGGCAATCAACCACCAAGAGACTATTAGAGGGGTGTGAACCTGAGCACCCTGAGCTAGAAAGGAAACGGTTTCCTGAGAAAGCGACTCCTGGCTCAACAAGAGACAACTGTCAAGAGCTTGCCTCACAGGCAAGGCCCAGAAGGTCTGGGGCAGGTGCACTGCAGAGCCTTCACAGACCACACTAATTCAGAGCACTCTCTCCCTACTGCGCACAACCCTGCCAACTGGTGACTGGAGATGGTAGCTGTGCAGGCCAGCGCAGACGCACTCACTGGTCACGCAGTATGTCACCGTCCTGGTTGGGGTAGAAAGCAAGCTTGAAGATCCGATTCATCACACTCCGCTCGATGGCCAGCTGAGCATCCTGCAGCTGCTCCTCACTGGCGTTCTGCCAGATGACGTCCTGAGCCATGGCACCGTACAGGAACTGCAGAAAATCTTCCACTTGAGCCGTTTTGTCGTCAGCAGCAGTGAGTTTCTGAAAGTCTCCAAGGAAAACAGTCGTCTTTAAAACATGCATCAAGTAACACTAAAAAGCAATCACTGTGGACTTTCTTCTCTGTTCCCATTATCCTTATCTAGTAGTATTAAATGGGAAAATTAGAAATAAGCATTGGTAAGTTTTATTTTTATCTCTCTTCTTTTTTTACATTTACTTATTTATGGGGGGAGTGTGCACCTGGCATATCACACATGTGGGGGTAAGAGGCCATTTGTAGGAGCTGGTTTTCATCACCATATGAACCCCAGGAATCAAACTCAGGTCACCAGGCTTGGTGGCCAACGCCTTTCTTCACCAAGCCGTCTTCCTGCCCATTCCTAAGTTTTAAGTCCCACACTGTTCTAAACAGAGTGAAGAGGTCGAGAAGTCCCCGTTCCATCCAAGCGGACATGAGTTACCCCTTTAGTAAGGATGGCCACACGGTACACAGCCTGCTCATTAGTCACGTCATCTGTAGCTCAGCTATCCATATGGTGTGCAGCTTTCAGTCCCATGCACAGTTTAGGAATTCCACTGGGTATAGGGCAGCGTTAGAATGTAATTCTCATGGAAAAGGGAGAGGAAGCTGTAGAAATCATTCTAATTAACTAATGATACTAAAACCCTAATCTTAAAGCCAAAAGTGTATAGATGAGATTTTAGAATTTGCAGCCAAAATATTAAAAGCAAGAAAAAGTAAGAAATATGTAAACATTTAAGGTTTATTACAAAACATACCGTTGTTTTTAATATACACAGTTGTTTTTAAGAGTTGTGTAGATACAGTTTGGTCATGGTGACAAGGCCTACACTCCTGTCATTTAGAAGGCTGGGGTAGGAGGGTTACAAGCTGGAGGCTAGCTGGGGTACACTATGACTCTGTCTCCAAAAAAACCCACAAAAGACAATGCTGGACATGGCCACACTTGCCTTTAATGCCAACATTTGGGAGTTGGAAGGAAGAGAATCAGTATAGTTCATGGCTAGCCATAGCTACACAGTGAGTTTGACGCTAGCCTGGGCAACATGAGACTCTGAATAAAATAATAATGAAAAGTAGATCTGGGGCTGGGGAGATGGCTCAGAGGTTAAGAGCACTGGCTGCTTTTCCAGAGGTCCTGAGTTCAATTCCCAGCAACCACATGGTGGCTCACAGCCATCTATAATGAAATCTGGTGCCCTCTTCTGGCGTTCAGGTGTACATGAAGACAGAAGAAAAGAAAAAAAAAAAGTAGAACATCCTCAATTTTCTTTTAAACGCTTATGGATGTTTTGCCTGCATGTATACCTGATGCCTGCAGAGGCCAGAAGAGGGCATCATGTTCCCTGGAGGGTATCTAGTACCCTAGAACTAGAGTTATAAATGGTTGTAAGCTGCCACGTGGGTCCTGAGAATTGAACCCAACTCCTCTGGAAGATTGGTCAGTGCCCTTAACTGCTGAGCCATCTCTACAGGCCCCATTCAATTCTTAATACATAGATACTCAATCTGAGAGAAAATAATGCAACTGAGAGATTTGCTATCAATGCTCACTATTTTGAATTAGTTTGTTTTTGAAGCGCTGGGGATTGCCTAGGGCCTCGCATACGCCAGGATGTTGCTATCACTGAACTTATGTCCTTACTCTGCTTTGTTTTTAATCTTGAGACCAGGGGTCTCACTAAGTTGTCCAGGCTAGCCTTGAATTCCTAATTCTCCTCCTTGGTCTTAAACTCACTCAATATCCCAAGGAGCCGTTGAATGTGTGATCTTCCTGCCTCAACCCCAAGCAGCTTACAGAACTACACCACCATGCCCATAGTTTTCTTTTTTCCTTTGAGACAGTGTCTCACTTTGTAGCCAAGGCAGACTTTAAATTTACAGTCCTTCTCTCTCAGCCTCCCAAGTGCTAGGTTACAGGTATGGAGCTTCAAAGGTTATTAAGAGCCAGGCAGGATAGCACATAACTCAAATCCCAGGATTCAGGAGACAGAGACAGAACCATCTCTGTGATTTCAAGGCCTGCCAGGGATACACAGTGAGACTTTGTCCAAACAACACACACACACACACACACACACACACACACACACACACACACACACCACGAAAGTGAAGCTGCTGTTGATCTCTACATTATTGCAGACTCCAGCTTATTGAGTAGCCTGTATTTTCAGCATCTGGCTATACTGAATTAGCTCTCCATCCAGTGTGATAATGTGTACCTAGGCAGGAGGCACATCCTGGAGGCAAGGTCATCAAGATCTGTTGCCACCCACCCACTCTGAGCAGAGGTTGTCTAGGACACGGAGCTCATCTTCCAAACCTTTGGTTTCCACGGAAGACAATGATCTGGCCCTCCCTCTAGAGTGTGCTGGAACAGAGCAGCCCATCACTAGGAAGTCCGGGTTCTTTTTTTTCTTTTTTCCAGTGGTGGCACACACTTTTTTCAAAAGTATGTATGTATGTATGTATGTATGTATGTATGTATGTATGTATGTATGTGTGTATAGTGTTCTATCTGCATGTATGACTGCAGGCCAGAAGAGAGCACCAGATCTCATTATAGATGGTTGTGAGCCACCATGTGGTTGCTGGGAATTGAACTCAGGACCTCTGGAAGAACAGTCAGTGCTCTTAACCACTGAGCCATCTCTCCAGCCGGGGAGTTCTTAATGAGTCTCTTCAAGTGACAGCCCTGAATTTGCACACTGACCCCATCTAGACTATGCTGATGCTGACGGCTGACTCTAGTAGCCCATCTGTGGGACAGAGTTCCTTCATCATAGCTCTGGGAGCCATTTAGGTTTCCCTCCCACGTTCTTTCTGTCCCTTTTTTTCTTTTTTTGACAAATCTTTTATTATTTACTTTTTTAAAAGATTTATTTTTTTTCTAGGTATATGAGTTGTTTTTCTTGCACATGTCTGCATACCACATGCATGCCTGGTATCCTCTGATGACAAAAGAGGGTGTTGGATTCTCTGGAACTGCAGTTATGGGCATTGTGAGTACATGGGTACTAGGAATCAAACCTGGGTCCTTTGCAAAAACATCAGGTATTCTTGCAAATTGCTGAGCTCACTCACTCACAGCCAAAACTCTGGACTGTATTCACCCAAAACTTCTCCCTGCCTTTTCAGAGAAGCAATCCCAAAGTCATCCCAAGAATACAAAAACCTGGGCCTGGAAGACAGCTCAGTGGATAGCGATGACAGCTGCTTACCTGAAGACCCAACCCACATCAGATCCTGTGATGGCGACTCTTGGCTACCAACCTGCCTACAACTGAGATTAACTAAAATCCAAGTGACTGAGCACACCTGTGAGGGATTTTTTATTATTATTATTATTATTATTGTTATTATTTAAAATCATTTGAAGTAGGAAGATCACTTTTGTTTTGTTTTGTTTTGTTTTGTTTTGTTTTTCGGACAGAGTTTCTCTGTAGCTTTGGAGTCTGGCTGTCCTGGAATCGCTCTGTAGACCAGGCTGGCCTCGAACTCACAGAGATCCACCTGCCTCTGCCTCTGCCTCCTGAGTGCTGGGATTACAGGCATGCGCCGCCACCACCTGGCTGGAAGATCACTTTTAATCTGGATCTTTTGAGGTAGGATGGCACACTCTCCTGGGCTGACAGCTTATATAAAGGACATGGAGGAAGGAAGCTCTCTCTCTGCCTGCTTGCCCTACTCTTGCTGGCAAGGCCATTCCTTCACTGGCACTAAGCCCACTTCTTCAGGATTCCAGTGTCTACTGAAGACCAGCTGAGACATCCAGCTTCATAGACTGAAGTTCTCAGAACTTCATTTACAGGCATCCATTGATGGACTAGCTGGACCATGGCCTGTAAGCCATTCTAGTAAACCACATAAACAGATACATATCTAGTTCCACCAGTTATTTTCCTCTAGAGAACGCTGACTAATCCAGATCCCATGGAGCCACACAGAAGAAGGAAGGAGAGAACCAATTCCTTCAAGTTGCCTGAGACTTCTATCACACGCTGTGCCATGCCCCAGCCCCACGAAATTATAAATAAAAGTAATAAAAATAAATCTTAAAAGAAGCTGGAGATGGCTCACCAGTTAAAAGCAGCTTGCTACTCTTCTGGAGGATGGGAGTTTGGTTCCCAGCACCCATGTGCACCTTAAAACTGCTGTAATTTGAGTACCAGGAGATCTGATCCCTCTTCTGGCTTACACACAGACACACACACACACACACACACACACACCGTATGTATACATAAACAATAAAAATCTTCCATTGTAATTATTATTGTTGTTGTTGTTGTTGTTGTTGTTGTTATTATTACTGTGTATAGGTGTTGAGCCTGCACAAGTCTGTGCACCATATACGTGCTGGGTCCCTGCATAGGCTAGAGGAGAGCAAATCTCTGGAACCAGAGTTATAGATGATTATGAGCTACTGCTATATGGAGACTGGGAATTGAACCCTGATCCTTGGGAAGAGCAGCCGGTACTCATAACTCACCAGCCCCCAAAATCTTGAACGAGGGAAGGAAATAAATGGGTAAAAAGATAAAGTAAGGCATGTACATAAACAGCGAAGCAGACCGAGGAGCCGTCTGTTCAAAGGAGGCATTTAGTTACCTTGAATGAACTCCCTGATCTTCTTTTCTTTGCTCTCAAGCAGTAACCGCACACAGACGGTGGTAAAGTACCGATTAGCTACTTCTTTGTCCCGCAAAACTCTTTGCAAGAGCCTTTCCAGGTGCGCCTGTGTGGTCTGCAGTCCTTGTCGACAGCGAGTGAGATAAGCAATATATGGGGCTCTTTTCCTGAGAGAAAAAAAGTGCTGCTAAACACCGGGTATATACAGCACAGACTTACATATTTCCTTCAGCAACTAAGAGTGTTGCTAACTTTTTAAACAAGTATTCATAGACTGATTTTTACAAGTTGGCACAAGAGGCTGGAGACAAGCACCTTGGGAACTACTGCGTGAACCATGCTGCCAGCTCAAGAAGCAAGCCTCCGTGCATGTTTCTGTGGGTACATCATCAGCACCTAACTTATTACATGCCTCTAAGGTCCTCTGCAGGCTCATTTTGTTTATTATGGAAGCAGTTTCTATGCTTGTAGGACTCCACACTTAACAGAAAATTGGCAGCTGAACAAAATACAAATTATATACACTAAATCATTAAATAACCAATTATTGTTTTGCTTATAGTGTTAGTGTAACAAGATTCCTTAAGACTAGGAGCTTCCACTCTGCCTAAGTGTGGCACTCACATTTCCCCCATACTGGCTAGGGCAATTCCCAAGATTATCTTTGCTTCCCTGACCCTCTGTAGTCTAACACACATTAAAAGAAATATAAGACAGAAGTAATCATCCTGGCCTCCCAGTGGAAGAAAGCCTATTTACCTGCTCTAAAAGATGACTGATTACTGTGTACATGTGAGTGTGAGTGTAGCTGTGTCACAGCATGCATGGAGAGGTCACAGGACATCTTCTGTGAAGTCACTTCTCTCCTTCCACCGTTTTGTGAATTCTGGAGATCTAACTTAGGTTGTCAAGCTTCCATGGCATGTGCCTTTACCCAGTGACATCCTGCAGCTCCATGTATCCTTCTTTTAGAGACAGGATCTCTCACTGAACCTGGAGTCTGCAGCTCTGGCTAGTCAGCAAGCCCCCAGGGTCCACTTGTATCCGTTTCCCCTAAGATGGAGTTACAGATATATACCACATGCCTGGCTTTTGCCTGAGTGCTGGGGAACCAACTCAGGTCCTCATGGTTGCACTTGACTTGCTCAGCCGTTTCCCCATTGTGATCTATTGAGTACCCTGATAAACTTGCCTGAGGATCAGAGGACAGAGCCAGCCACTAGATTAGACATAGAGGCCAGGCAGTGGTGGCACACACCCTTAATCTTATCACTTGGGAGGCAGGGATCTGTCTGGATCTCTGTGAGTTCAAGGCTACACTGGAAACAGAGCCAGGCAGTACTGGCACACACCTTTAATCCCAGTACTGGGAAGCACACACACGCCTTTAATCCCACTGGGAAGTGATATCTGGGCAGAGAAAGGTATATAAGGCATGAGAAAACAGGTACTCACTCTCTTTAGGCTGTGGATTTCATAGAGGTAAAAACTAGTGGCTGACTGTTCTGCTTCTCTGATATCTCTTTCTGCTTTCACCCTGATATCTAGCTCTGGGTTTTTTATTAAAAGACCATCTAAGATTCAAACAACACCCCAACCTCTTCCTTACCTTCTTTTATGTAAAGCTGAAGTAAATTACACTTCTTTATTAGCAAAAACTGTTGATAACAACATTTCTAAATTGTATTGCTTAAAAAGCTCTATCCAAGTAAACATAGTCACGTAGCTTCATTTCTTCAATAAAGACCAACTAAAACAAACAAGGAAAAGCCTCCCTCAAAACAAAGCAACAAGCACCACCAAACACTACTAGCTTGCAGGCAGATCTATAGACTAGCTAGGTTGGGAACAGTACCTGTAGTCTTCAGCAATGGATGCCAGCAGCTTCCTACAAGTCCTGTTGTCAAAGCGGCACACACAACGCATTGTTTCTTGAAGTTGAGCCATTAAGTTCTTATCTTGTAAATTAATTGCTTCAGCTATTTGAACTTTTAAGAAGCATACAATTTCATTGTCTAAAAACAAACAAAAACAAGAGTTCTGTTAAGGTATCCACACCCTCTCAGCATCTGGGATATCAATCCTGCTGTACTGCAAACAATTAGGGCCAAACAATACTGCCATTCTTGGTAAAAATAAATAAACAAATAAATAAATAAACAAACAAACAAACAATCAGAAATCAAAGTACCAGGAGCTGGGGAGACAGCTCAGGGTTAGAAGCCTGTGTTGTCTTCCAGGGGACCAGAGCTCAGATCCCAGCACCCACCCTGTCTGAACTTCAGCTCCAGGGGCTCTGCCACCCACTTCTGGCCTCCGTGAGCACAGAAACACACATGGCAGACACACAGACAAATGTATAAATTTTTAAAAAGAGATCCAAGTACCCTTAAGTGACTTAGGATGAATGTAACATTACATTAGATAATGTGACAACACTGGACCACACGAAATCCCTGTCAGCTGACAGGGAGGGAAGGCAGCTGCTCTTGTTCAAGCTGTGCCTATGGGAGAGAGTGAGGAGGCCCGGGTGCCTTGCCTTCTGGGTCTGTGTGGTCTGGCAATCCGTTCCTTGTTGAATGGGTCAGCACCGGGAAGGCCACCGAGTCCGCAGAACAAAGTGCAAGCCTCAGCTTCTTCTTCACATCTCTGTAAGTACAGGCACACAAATTTTCTCACACAGAAATGAGCACATCCTCAGTCAGAAATGGCCACATCTTACAAATATTTGCATATAAATTAACACGTTAGCTCAGAACTCAAACGAGTCTTTAAGAAAGGATCAGTTTTAACTGACTGACACCTGACTGAGAAGCACAGGCCTCTAGGTCCTGAATGAGAGGATTGGGGGAGCTCACAGCAGGGTGTGGCACAACACAGACACCTAGAGTCGACCTACAAGCTTCCTACCAACCTTTCCACAGATGTCCGTCCTGCTACAGACAAGCCAAAAAAACGAAGAAGCAAACAAAAAACAAAACAAAAACAAGACAAGACAAAACTCACACTTGCTCTGCTCTGCTCTACTGCTTGGAGGTTTTTGGGCTAAGATCTGTGTCTCTAGCTTCCTGCTGCTGCCATTTGGTGGTACAGTCTTCAGGGAGAGGCTGCCTTCCACAGCAACACAGCTCTTCCTACCCACATGAACAGGGATTTCTCCCCCTTATGAGGATCTATGGCCCTTCCGGGTCCTGTGGGGTGGTTTAAAGAAGGGAGTTTGATGCCCTGGAGAAAAACTAGCCATGGGCCCTACCTTAGCAGATTTGTCCCTATTAAATAAATAATTTAGAACTCAAGTTAATGAAACATAATATTCGCCCACTGTCCTGGTTAGCTTTCGGTTGCTGTGATACACACCATGACAAAAGCAACTTGGGAAGAGAGCAGTCTGTTGGGCTCCCATGTCCAGATCACAGTCACTAAGGGAACAGGAGCCAAAGAGGAAAGTTGCTTGCTGGCTTGCCCACGATGGCTTGCTCAGCCTCCCCACCACTTAACGTCTTTTTATTGTTTTAAATTATATGTATGTGTGTGTATCTGTGCACATGAGTGCAGTTTCCTACTGAGGCCAGAAGTGTCAGCTCCCCCTGGAGCTGGTGTAGCAGGTGGGTTCGGGGAATTCAACTTGGGTATGCTGAAGAGCAGTGCACTCTCTTAAGCACTGAGCCACCTTTCCAACTCCCAGCTTGCTTTCTTATACAGTCCAGAACCACTGCCCAGGGGCAGGACTGCCCACAGTGGGCTGGCTGGGCCCGCCCACTTCAACCAGCAATCATGGAAGTGCCTCAAAGACACACCCACTGGCCAATCAGACGGAGGCAGTTCCTCAGTTGGGGCTCCATCTTCCCAGGTGACTCTAGTGTGTGTCAAGTTGACAAAAAACAACCAATACATCTATTTTTACTATGTTACGGTAAAGTCACCTGATTCAGGGAAGTCAGACAGTAAAACTGTCTGCCATTCTCTCCTTAATTTTACTGTAGGAAAAAAATTATGATGCTTCCAAATATTTATGGATAAAATAATGTTTACAGTTTAAAAATAAATCATTGAAAAATAAAAAATAACAATAACTAAAGAGGAAACAAGTGAGGCGCAGGTGCTGTTCGGCGTCCTTCTCTGAGGAAGCAGTAGCTCCTTGCCAAGCTCTGTCAAACGCCAGGCTCCAAAGCCATTTTCTCAAGCACTGTGGGAGGAGGCTGCAGAGAATGGGGAGGATGCCAGGACTGAGCTCAGTGCTCGGTGGGATGAGCCTACAGCTATCCCGGGTTACCTGGCTCCCCGCTGCGCCCACAGGCTGCTGGGGTCACACAGAAGGTGGTACTGCGACTTGTTTAAGTTATTTGGGTAGCCCCTGGGGCATAGGGTGTTGTGGAGCATTACTTTATCTACGCAGAAATGGGTTCTACTTGTTTTCTGTTTTGTTTTGTTTTTGTTTTTTGAGACAGGGTTTTTCTGTGTAGTTTTGGTGCCTGTCCTGGATCTCACTCTGTAGCCCAGGCTGGCCTAGAATTCATAGAGATCCTCCTGGCTCTGCCTCTCGAATGCTGGGATTAAAAGCGTGTGCCACTACTACCTGGCTTTTTTTTTTTAGAGGTGTTATATTTGTTTATGCTGCATTTGTTTAACGATGTAAAGAGGTGGGCGGTGGTGGCGCACGCCTTTAATCCCAGCACTCGGGAGGCAGAGGCAGGCGGATCTCTGTGAGTTCCAGGCCAGCCTGGGCTACCAAGCGAGTTCCAGGAAAGGCACAAAGCTACACAGAGAAACCTTGTCTCACACACACACACACACACACACAAAAAAAAAATTAGCTGACTCAAAAGGATGGAAATGGTGATAAAAAGTCCAAAGCCCAAATGGGAAGCGCTGGAAGAAGGGCAGGGAATGGGAAAAACAATGTAATTATATTTTAATTTAAAAATATTTTTAAAAAGTCCAAACTTGCAAGTCCCGGAAGAAATACCTGTAAGAGAAGGCGGGATCCTGAGGGTGGGCTGCTTGGCTGGCAGAGTCTGGGAGGTCGTCAGCGGAGATGTTCTGTGGTGCTTCGTCACGAGGGGAGCCGTGAGCACTTTCACCATCACCCATGACCTCTACGGAACCCGCCCCCAAAAAGAATACCCCAAGTTAATGTGGAAATCTCTGGTACTAGCAGGCATTCAGAACAACTTAACATTAAGTCAGCTTATCTCAGAATCAGAGTTCTTAGAGAAAGAACATAAATTTCAGACACATAACCAGGCTGTCAACAACAATGGCAATGGGTCAAGACAGCAGAGACAGAGCAGAGAATGGCTATACTTCCTATCCCAGTCCAAAACAGCCAACGCTTCAAGTCACTTCATAAAGCTCACATTCCAAAATCAGAATCACTGAACCACACAACTAGGAGCCTCAACAGCATTTTAGACAACACTCTCACTTTAGAGACACAGACTCCAGCCCAGGCAGAAGACCCCTTGGTCGGCCAAATGCCGGAACAGACCCTCACTCGGGTCTCTTGATTTTCCTCAACAGAGCCCTCCCACCACACCTAAGACTAGCTCACCAACACAGCAAGGCCAGAACTGTATTTCTCACACTGTTAGGTTTTTACTTAGTCAATTAATGCAAGATTGTGTGTGTGTGTGTGTGTGTGTGTGTGTGTGTGTGTGTGTGTGTACATATACATATATGCATAATACACACACACACACACACACACAGTCAAGGGGTATGGGGCTCAGTCAGTATAGCAGAGTGCTTGGTTAGCATGCAGGAAGCCACGGATTCCATCTCTAGCCCCACATAACATGAGTTCAGTAATGCATGCCTGTAATCCTAGCACTTGAAACAGAGGCAAGAAGATCAAGAGTTTAAGGTTGGGGCTGGAGATGGCCCAGAGGCTAAGAGCACTGGCTGCTCTTCCAGAGGACCCAGGTTTGGCTCCCAGCACCCAAACAGTGCCTAACAGCTATCTGTAATTCTAGTCCCAGAAGATCCAATACCCTTTTCTGGCCTGCACAGGTACCGCACACATATGCTACCCATATGCTGCACACACATACATGCAGGCAAAAACACCCATACACATAAAATAAAATTAATTTTAAAAAAGAGAGAATTCAAGGTTATCCACTGTTAGTTAGTTTGATACAAGCCTGTGCTACATGAGACACTGTCTCAAAAAAAGAAGGAAAAAAAAAAAACCAAAAACCTTGTAAGTCAGAAGGAATAAGATGTTCCTAAAAATAATAAAAATACTGTCTAAGAAACTATGACAAAGTGTTAGTAACTGGCAATTCTAAATGTAGGTTTATTATCCTTCACTTACTGTTATTTAAAAGTTCCCCCCCACCCCCCCAAAAAAAAACCAAAAGATTAGATATGATGGCACATGCCTATAATTTTTAGCACTTGGGAAGGAGGATTCTGAGTTCAAGGGCAGCCTGACCTACAGAATGAGACCCTGTCTTACCACCCTACTACCCTGACAAAGAAAAAAACAAAGGAAGAATTCCCCTTGTCCTCTCTTCAGCCTTAGGTATCCTTCTCAGAGCATCATGCTTCTTCTTGCTGAAGATTCTTTAGACAGATTTCGCAAACTGCGTATGTCTTTCTATGCTTTTGCTTCCCTTCATTCACCCTGAGCATTCCATATTTTTACAATAGCTAGTCAGTGCTCCTCTATGAAGAGAGAGAACCCTGTAGAATATCAGTACCAAGCAACAGGAGTGCCTTAGCCCATGCAGGCCACCACAACTCTACTAAAGTCCACAACTACATCAAATCACACTTCTCCAGACAGTAAAAAACAATTCCCTCTCACTAAAACATGCACCAAGTTCCTCTGGGCTATCATCCCAGACTCATCAGATAACCTAAACCATCTGGGGTGGCCAGGGTTAGTGGGCAAGTACAATGGGCCATGCTAATCTGACGAAGGGCCTCTGGAGAGCCTCCTTGAAAGGCTGCTGTAGTCAGGACTGTTGCTATCGCCATGGTAAATGAACAGTTACTGTTAGATGGATCAGGTCTATCACCTGCACTCTCGTCATTTGCCATTGCTCCTTCACTGGGGCTGGTCCGTTTAATGGCATTCCGGTATTTGTCCAGAATATCTTCAGCAACCTGAGCCTGTGCACTGAGCCTAGGGCTGGTCTCGTCTGCAGGGGAAAAGAAAGACAGAGAATTATTTCCCTGGTTTACACCAACCCTGCTGTTAGTATGACACCAGTAGCATACTCCCAAAGGCAGATTAGGAGGTCTGACTAAAAAGGGCACATATCTCAGTGTTATGAGGCGCCATGCAGCTGCCTACTCAATCCCACGGCTAGGGCTAAGAGCCTTCCCAAAGCAGGAAAGCAGGAAGAGCCAGTCCCTCCACCTCAGCACTACTGGACTTCTGCACGACTGTGGGAGTTCAGTGCAGAAAGGGTTCTAAAGCGCTGCTCAAGTCGCAGTAACCATTAATCCATGTTAACATAACTTCTCCAATGGCTTCTTTTTAGGATGGGGACAAACAGAAGAAGAGTCCTGCTGTATAATCCAGGCTAACATTTAACTCATATGTAGGCCAAGGCCTAGCTTTGAGTTTGTGGTTATCCTATCTAAGCCTGCCGAGTGCAGAGAATTGAAGCATGTACCACCACACCAAAAATGAATTTTTATATAATACTTAATCAGATGCCTCCATGCTGAAGGAGAAAAATAATTATTCAAATTTAGACCTAAATCCTTTTTTAATTTGATAAATGGCTTTCTCCATTCTTTCTCTGTGAGTCCCTCTTACATCACCTTTGAAAGCTAACATCCTATTCTCTCACACTCCGTCAGTCCATGACAGTGCAGCTGTTAGGACACAGCACCTCTGTTCATACAACATCGGGATTGCTAGAGAACCCAGGTATTCTAAGGCTAGGATGGTCCATGGGTTGCACAGAAGGCAGCTTGCCTCACTAATGGGACTGTTACCCTGACAACCAAATTAGATATCAAAAGCACTGAGCTAGCTTGCTGTCATGGTACATGCTTGTAACTCCCACACTTGGGAAACGGAAGTAAGAGAATTGTGAATTCAAGGCCAGCCTAGACTATATTGAGACTCTGTCTCAAAAAACCAAGCTAGAGACATAGCTCAGTGATTGAGACTTGCTCAACATTTACAAAGGCCCTGAGTTTTATACCCAGCACCACACACGCACAAGTTAGCCTACAATCCCAAACAGTAGTCATTAATCAACTACTATGGATATTCAATACAAAATAAAGTTCTATAGTGAAACACAAACTTCTGAGACTAAGCTAGGTCAATAGGTGACCAAGCTGTCTACATTCAGAATTCCATTTGTAAAAATTCAAAAATCACATTAAAACCAATACCCATGTATGTATGGCAACAGCAGCTACCATTTATTGCATGGTTACCACATGCCAGTGAACTGTGCTAGGCACCTGTGTGGACACTTGTTCATCAAAAAATTTGCACAGAGAAACACTGGCATCACACATCACAGCAGAGCAAACAGGAGGCATGGAGATTCATGGCCTTTCATCTGCACAAAACAAGGATCTGCTATTCACGTTTCTATAAAATACCTCAAGTTATACAGATGATTCACAAAGTTGTAGTTTTTCTTTTCGGGGGACAGGTCTCACTCTGTTGCCTATGCTGGCCTTGAACTTGCGGCAATTCTCCTGCTCCAGCCTTGTGAGTGCTGGGTCATAGGTGTGAGCACAGCTGACTTCCAAAGTCATTTAATACTGTCTACTATAACAGTGTGTCATGACAAGAGATCCATAATCTCTTGTAAACTTTCTCAAAATATAGGTGGAACCACTGTACAATCTTTTTTAGAAGTATTATTTTTGGTTACAGCTTTAAAAATACTCTTATTCTTTATTTAATATTCTGAGAGTTTTGCCTCATGTGTGCACATGCACTACGTGCACTCCTGGTGCCTGCAGAGACCAGAAGAGGGTTTCAGAGCCCTTGGAACTGGAGTTACAGCTGGCTGGAAGCCAGCATGTGGGTGCTGGGAACTGAACCCAGGTTCTCTACAAGGGCAGCCAGTGCTCCAAACTGCTGACCATCTCTTGAGCTTCACTGGCTATCTTTTGAGAGCTCACTAGGACTGTGAAAAGGGACAGATATAAACTGGCTAAACTCAGTCAGTTAAACTATAAGGTTGCTTATTACCTCTTACTTTAATAAGCTGCTATGCAGGGCTGGGGTAGTTAGCAGGAAACTGCCTGATGGCAAGTGTAAGCCTGGGTTCAGTCCCCAGCATTGTTATACAACATAACGACAACACTGTAGGCACAAAGGTATTTCAGGGAAAACACGGTAGGAAACAATTAAATACGTCAATAGGAAAATAGTTATACTACAGTGTAGTAGAATCAAATCGTTTTACAGCCAGTAAAAATGATTTAAACACCAACTGTACCCAGTAGAAAACTGGAAAGTGATGAAACATGGTAAAGATAAATACAGTCATACAGGTCTGATTCCGTCACAGAAAAGCCACCATGCACAAACACTGTGGAAGACTGCTATAGATCATAAAGTCAGTTGTTGGAGAGGCCAGGCTCATAAGGAACATCTCTTTATAACACTTCAAACTGATTTCACTGTAACCTCCAAGTGAGCATTAGTTAGGATTGGGTTGAGTTTCTCCAATAAGAAAGCTAAGCTTCTTTAATCAGACCTAAAGAAAATGAACTATTTATGAAAAGGAAAAGGGAAAAACAAAAAAAACAAGCAAAAAAAAAAACCCCTTTACTCAGTTTCTAATCTCATCAAGTAAAAAATTTATTGCCCAAAGACCAAACTTAAGAGTTTCTTCAAAGTCCCTAATTAAAGGATGTAATTCAGCTTGTGTACACTGCAGTACTCCCCTTCTGTGTCCTTCTTTTTTCAAGACAGAGTCTCTGGCTGGCCTGGAACTCACTCACTGTGTAGACCAAGCTGGCCTTGAACTCCAGTCTCTGCATCTTCAGTGCTGGATTAAAGGGGTGTGCCAGCATTCTCAGTGAAATTGATGTACTTCTAACAGCAGGAACTGGGACACAGGAAAATACACAAATACACTGCCCAAAAGACATCGTCTTTTCAACTCTTCCCAGCCACACTGGAATGTTCCAGCAAACACAGGCCATATGTGATTTGATTTAATACCCACAGTACCTAGTACAGTTTCTGGCAAGACACAGATAATCAACAAGTATTTGCTGACCGAATAGGACAAGCTGGGCTGCTCTCAACAGGGAATGGTGGCCTATCTACCTGTCTCCTGCTGCTCATACCCTTTATTACAGGAAAGTTACTGTATCAAATAAAGCAGGGCTGCCTGACAGTGGTGGTACACACCTTTAATCCCAGCACTTGGGAGGCAGAGCCAGGCAGATCTCTGTGAGTTTGAGGCCAGCCTGGTCTACAGAGCAAGATCCAAGACAGGCACCAAAAGTACACAGAGAAACCCTGTCTCGGAAAAAAAAAAAAAAAACAATAAATAAATAAACAAACTAATTGATAAAGCAGGGCTGTATAAACTGAAATATGGGTACACTTGTCATGTACAACTAGACATGAGAACATGCATCAAAATGGATGCTCCATGTTCTTAAGACCTATTCTACTTTTTTTCCCTTTGGCTTTTCAAGACAGGATTCTGGCTGTCCTGGAACTCACTCTGTAGACCAGGCTGGCCTCAAATTCACAGAGATTCACCTGCCTCTGCCTCCCAAGTGCTGGGAATTAAAGGTGTGTGCCATCACCACCCAGCTGAACTACTCCATTTTAAATTAAAAAGCTTCATTATAACTTAGTAGGGTGGGAAGATAGCACATCTTAAAAATTAAGATAAGAAAAAAGGAAGTGAGAAGTGACCTTCCCTCTAGATGCTCTACAGATTCTAAGGCTCAATGTACAGATATCAAATTCAAACCTGGTCATCTATGCTAGCGCTGGCGCTCTGCCTGAAGGTACCAAAGCAGCTGTGGGATTTGGGTGTTGGATAAGGAAGACCCTAAAGCTCTGCCATGGGTGAAAGAGCAGTTATAACGGTTCAAGCTGTGAAAAAATTAGTGACGCCTTTAACTTTTACTACAATGGTTGGCATTTGTGATACTGTTTGAACAAATACTTTAATCATGAAAAAAAATAAAATGATGAGATAAAACAACACTTCACTGTGAGCCTGAATAAACTACAGCAAACTATAGATGGAAATAAATTTAGTATCCTACGATCAGCGTTAGAGAAAGCCATCCAACCAATGGTCCAGAGAGATGGCATGCAGAGCACTAGAGCAGCGCCACACGCTCCAACAGTCCCGTGGCATCATCCCTGGGTGGTGAGCTGTCAGGCAGGCCTTGTCAGAAACAGGTTATGGTAATGAGGATGGTGATGGTAGTGGTGGTCTGCAGGAAGAGCACACCGAGACCCACTGTGGCCCCTCGGGGGAACCACAGAGCCATGAAGAACATACTCCCCACCGTACACACACAGACACACTCTTCTAAAAAGGTAACGCTTATGGCATCCAAGAAAAAGTGTTATGAAATATGTGCTCTGGGAATGAAGGAGCCAGGAAGCCCATGGGTCTACAAACCTGTGAGTGTTGAGAATCTGTCAGGCCCCAGATCATCTTTGTCTTTTTCTTGTTTTTCTTTCTTTCTAAATGGTATAGGAGCTGGAAATTAAATAAAGTCAGTAGTGTGACATATAACATACTGCACTCCTCGGAAGTTAACTGGTGTGCCAACATTTCTAAGTGCAAGGAGGTTGAAATTTTAAAAGCTAAGAAATCCCTAGCGTCAACTGATAATCATTCTTAGAATAGCATCAAAGGTTCTTATATTTTTGGTTGTGAGCCTAGCCTTTAACGGCTGAGCCATCTCTCCAGCCCAGCATCAAAAGTTCTTAAGGAAGCTTTCAGAATCTACTGTGGAGTCATCTGCCATAAAAAGAATGATTCATGAGGATCCACTGAGAAATCAAAGCCATGGTCTCTTAACCTCGCCAAGAGAGAACCTCAGAGTCCCTAGCTCACTCACTCCTTCCCATTATGTGGGCTTGAGCACAGCCAGAAGCAGGTCTCAGCTCCCGAGTGTGGAGCATGGGAAAAGGCCCCATGGAAGTGGTCTCCAACTTTTGAGTGATCTCTTCTTCCAGGAAGAGACATTTTTGCCAACTCAATCAATGCCAGGCTATTCACTAAAAATAAATGTATACAACTACCTTCCAAAATAGACATCTGTAGGGCACCTAGACATGAAAAGCTTAGATTTGTTCCAGGAACATCAAAGTGACTCAGTTAACACTAACAATAGCATGCCGATAGTCCTCCATGTTTACTGACAATGACTGGCATGATTTCCATGTAGGACACCACTGCCACTTCCACAAAGAACAGGACATCTTAAAGCCCTGCCAGAGCATTCTTCTCAGTGAAAGCATCTCTACACTTCCACGCAACTAGAAACAGGCTCAGCAACATCACAGAGACATGGCGAGACTTGAGACTCTAAAGTTTCATGAGATTACCTTTAGGCATAGCTGACACGAAGCGCTTTCTCCACCAAGGCCTGCTCCTGTCTGATCTCTCATCATCACTGTCCTTGCGCTCTTCAGCCTGCAGAGAGAGTCTGATGCTTTATTTTGAGTTCAGCAGCAAGGTAAGTTGCTATGAAAAGGATTTCAGTAAGTCTGTATGCCAATCCTATTTGCCTTAAAACAAAGCTATTCTTTTGGAGGTGTTAGCGGGGAGGAGAATGGTGCTAGGGATGGAACTCAGGGCACCCTTCCACTAAGCCACATTCCCAGCACAGAAAACTACTAATGCCTGCCAGACACCCTCTGGAATGTGGAAGAATACCCTTCAGGTCAGGCTGATGTGTATGAGGGTAGGCGCTTTCTCTAAACTGCTAGGAAACCATGGGTCTAACATGGGTCCCCAGGAACACCTATAAAGGAAGTCTAAGAGCTTCCTTCTAGGTAAAGATCACTGAGAGAAACAAGTGCTTAGCAGGTACCAGCTCTGGGTTCAGTCCTCAGCACAAAAGCAAAGCAAAACAAAAGAGGTGACTGTAAGTAAACGCAGTGCAGTGCATTCTAATGAGGGCAGAGGGTGTGGTGCAGCAATAGCAATCTGGTGGTGTGTTAGAACCCAGCCTGAGAACAGATCCCTCCATCCTCTCAGCTGCCTGAGAAAATGGCTCCTGTTGGGGGGGGGGGGGGAGTTGTTAGTTACTGTTTTGAGACAGGGTCTCAATCTGTAGCCCAGGATGACCTCTTCCTCAGCAATACTCCTACCTCAGCCTCCCAATTACTGGAATGTAGGCATGAGCTACCATGCTCAGCTCTTAAGTCCTTTTTCCCCCACTTTTGCTAAGTCTCACTGTGTAATCCCTGGCTGTCCTAGAACTCACTTTGTAGACCAGGCTGGCCTTGAACTCACAGAGATCCACCTGTCTCTGCCTCCCGAGTGCTGGGATTATACAGGCTGTCCTAAGTCCTTTTTATAGATGAGAAACATGAAGCTAAATGAGACGATACTCCTCAAGGTCCACAGCATACATATGGCCCAGCTGCCCATCAAACCTCGACCTGCCCAGTCTCTGATACAGTTACCATCAACTCTGTTCACACTGCAGGGCAGGGCAGTAACTATTTCTAGCCTAATGTGACCACAGAAGTCTCTTAGTTTCCATCTTTTCATGTACTGAATTGGCTTGTTGGAGCAGGTGCCTATTCTCTGCCCACCAGTCCACTCTTATTCTGTACTTTCTTCTCTGCAATTAATTATCTTTATTTCTACTTAGAAGGAAATATTTCTTCAAAGGCTTCGTGTGAATGGAGAAGATAAAATTACTACTAAAACCACTTAACAATAGGTAATTTCTCCAATCAGAGAGGTCAGGGTTTATGTGGCAGGAAAGTTAGAGGGGAGGCTTGAATGTTTATCTACATGTTTATACACCTGAGGAATAACAAAAGCAGGTTTCTCACCATGGGGAATTAAAGTGTGGGAGTGGGAGGGAAGCAGAGTAAACTGTTTTTTCTAGACCGAAACTGAATCCTCGGTATCCAGTCACTGTTTTCTCTATGCCGAGAAAGACAGCTAAAGCAGAAACGGAGGTAACTGTACACATCTACAGACACACAAATACTCCCTAGTCCTATCCCTTGCAGGGTCTGAGAGCAGTAACGTGCATTCCACAGAAGTAAGTTCTGACTCACCTCAACTTCTAAAAACTAGTTTGACCTAAAGCACCTAAAGACCCCTGGAGAAAAAGCTAACTTCAGGAATAGACAGAGAATACACCATAGGAGCTGGCGGTTAGAGTACCGGCTGCTCTCCTAGTGGACCAGGTTCCATTCCCAAAACTCATACGTTGGCTCACAACCATTTGTAACTCTAGGCCTAAGGGACCTGATGCCCCATTCTGGTCTCTGCAGGTGCTGTAAGTACACGGTACACAGACAAACATTTGGACAAACACTCATACACATAAAGTAAAAATAATCTCAAAACAATTAAAGGGAAGAAAATTGGCCAGACAAAACTGAACCGTGGGCAGAGTGAAAGTGTGAAAGGCCTGGTGACAAGCGACACACACACTGTGGAGTCCTGCTGCTATAGATACAGATGAATCAGGCCCAGTGGCTCACTTGTACCACAAGTTCAAGATCACTGGTCTATATAATGAGTTCCAGGTCACATAATGAATCCTGTCTCAAAAAACAAGAACAACAACAAACCAACAAACCAAATTAAAAGAATGTAATGCTGGCAACGGGGGGTGGTTGGGGGAGCATTTCAGAGTGCTGATGGGGGCCACATGCAGGACAATGTGTTCTCGTTGGAAACTTACTACTAACCCAACAGAGAGAGGAAGAAGCATGTGGGAAGCTTACTCTTAAGTGAGGAAGAAGTGTTTTGTCTTCCCAATGCTCTGACTTTCACATAAAAACCGACACACCTGATTTAACCATCTCTGACTGTGAGTCAGTCCTAGGTGTCCTTAGACACAAAACTGCTTAGAGAAAAGTTGTTGCAAAAGGCAAGACTATTACAGAACCAAGTTGTACTGCATCTATCCGATGATGACTAGACTGACTTTTTTTTCCTTTTTTTGAGACAGGGTTTCTCTGTGTAGTCCTGGATGTCCTGGAACTCCCCCTGTAGACCAGGCTGGCCTCAAACTCACAGAGATCCACCTGCCTCTGCCTCCCAAATGTTGAGATTAAAGGTGTGCACCACCACGGCCCAGCATGACAGATCATTTTTAATCATGACCACAGTCATCCTTAATCTTGAGTTCACAGTCCATGGTTCATTTCAGACATCATGGGAACCCTTCAGATAGAACACTGACCTGGCCATGATATGAAAACTCTACATGGCTAGTGTCCCATACCTCTCCTCTTGAAGAGTCCTTACTCGGGGAAGAAGATGACGAGTGAGGTGCAGCCACCAAAGAAGTAGCACCGGTGGCAGCAGCTGGCGGGAGCTCATCATTTCCTGGACGGCGGTTCCAGCTGGGGTCGCTCATGGGCCGCCGGACAGAAGACACTATGTCAGAGCTCCGGCTGCGAACCAGTCTCTCGGGGTAAGAGTGCCTCTGCCTGAATGCCTCCATTTCAGCTGCAGTTAAGACGTGAGAACCAAAGTTGGGCAGCCTGGCCTCATTTCCTCCCACTGCTCCTTCCAAGATTGGTGGATCCGGGGGCGGATGTGAGGGCCGGGCATAGTGAACCTTCGGCCTTACCACAGCAGAGGCCCCTGTAACACAGTGAAGAAGCTTTGTAGACCAGACACAACTACTCAACAAAGGCACTAGTCAAAGGTTTGTGTATCCTGCCTCTGTTGATGACAAGAGTCCACAAGCTTACCATCATGTGAAGCCAGCGGGTCAAACATGGCAAGTAGAGACTCTGACTGAGAAGGAGGAGAGGTCAGCTGGTGGGGGCCTAAAACAGGAGGCAAACCATGAGATCAAACTAATGCAGACAGCGTGTCATCCCACACTGACAGAGG
Source organism: Onychomys torridus (assembly GCF_903995425.1). Taxonomy (NCBI): domain Eukaryota; kingdom Metazoa; phylum Chordata; class Mammalia; order Rodentia; family Cricetidae; genus Onychomys; species Onychomys torridus. The sequence goes on along the minus strand of NC_050446.1, from coordinate 4,228,549 downwards.
CACTGGTACTCTTCCAGTTTTTCTCTCTTGATTAGTTAGCACTTGAGAAGCATACCATAAATAAAAGAAACAAAGGAGTATCAAATTCTGATTACCCCACCCGGTGGTGATGGCCCATGCCTTTAATCCCAGCACCTGGGAGGCAGAGGCAGGAGGCTTGAACTCTGAGTTCAAGACTAGCCTGGTCTACAGAATGAGTTCCAGGACAACCAGGGCTACAGAGAAACTCTATTTGGAAAAAAACAAAGAAAAACAAAAAGCAAAAAAATTACCCCACATTTTAATCTGCATGTAAGGATTTTCACTACATGTAGAGGGTACAACATCCATATGCTGATTAACATGATAGACAAATACAGATGCTGTTATGTTAGTTCGAAGAACACAACCACGAGACTGCAACTGTATTTTTCATAATGGCTCAAGCTCTCAGAGACTCACCTCCCCCACCTACAAAAACAAGCAATACTATCTAAAGAAGAGAAAATTAGAGAACTGTGAATTTGGAAAGTGTAATATTGCTTTCAGCAAATGACTTGATTTTAAAAACTATAACTTCTAAATGTACTGTTTTAGGCTACAGAGTCCCCACTCCCCAAAAGATAACTACTTTAAGCATGTCTTAACACAACTTGAAATATTAAAATAGATAAATATACAGAGACTAAAACTTTCTCCATTCATAAATTTCCTTATTTCAAATTTGGAATATGAGCATTTAATGCCTGAAGCACACAGTGACAAGCTATGCTTGATTGCTGTACTAACTGATGAAATACCAGCAGGATATGATCTTTGTTGTTAGTGCTTTGTTGTGTTTTTTTTTTTTTTTACATTACTTACTTTTGTTTTGTGTGTATGAGTGTTTTGCCTGTGTGTATGTCTGTGTATGCATGCAGTGCCAACAGAAGCCAGAAGAGGACACTGGATCCTCTTGGACTTGAGCCAGAGATACTTGTTAGCTACTATGTGGGAGCTGAAGGTCTAGCTCCTCTGGAAGGGCAATCAGTGGTCTTAACCACTGAGCCATCTCCCCACTTTGGGTTTTGTGAGACAGGATCCCAATGTAGCCCTGGCCGACCTGGAACTCATTATGTAGACCAGGCAAGTCTCAAACTCATAGAGATCCACCTCCCGAGTGCTGAGATTATAAGGCAAGTTTCACCAGGTCAGGCTGTGATATGATCATTTTAAAAAGCCATTCTCTCTCCCACTACTTACCATGGGCTATGTCATCCATGTCTGGACTAGTTACAGAATCTTTACCCCCAAAATCAGAGCTGCACTCAGATCTCAGGTCTTCAATCTTATTGGGAATATCCTCTGATGTAGCACTTATACCTTTGAAAATACAGCAAAAACAAATAAGTAAATAAATAAACTGCAAGAAGAACAGAGTAGTTACACAAAATTATATGAAGTTTGGAGAAATTCTTTCTCAAACTTTATATATATATACTTATCTTACTTCATACAACATAATCAGAATTACCATGGTATACCTAAATGTCGTAGCAGAAACTACCAACGCCACCAAGAGTTGTAGAGGAACAGCTCATCCGCTGTTTCAACATGCTGTAAAAGCCACATATTAAATTCTCAAAGGTTATGGAGGCATAGAATTAATTTTGTTCCCTGGATACTACTGAGCTTTTAAATAAAACATCTCTCTTGGGGATGGAGATGCAGCTCAGTGATAGAGAACTTGACTAACATGTTCAACAGCTAGTACCATCCCATAAAACAACAACAAAGCCCATTATCTCATTGGCAACACTTTATAAATATAGAGCAGGGATGCCTTCAAATTCCTAGTCCTTAAAACAGACAGACATACCGGACACAGCACTGAGGCCTGGTGTGCTGGGGCGGGAACTGACCTCCCTGACATCCGTATCATCAGACGTGCTGCCTAGTCCAGAACAGCTCTCCAGCTCCTGGAGGCGCTCCTCCTGTTTCAAGTCTGGAGCCTCTAAACAGAAAACAGGAAGAGTCACCTAGTGATTCAGTGAGCATGAAAATTTCAGCATTTGTGACTCAAACATACAAGCTCTTAGGGTGTAAAGAGATTTCTAAGTCTCAGCTACTAAGCAAAGCTAGTTAGATCAGGATTTAAAGAAAGCAAGGTTATGATTTTCCCTTAATATAAGTCACTTTGTTTTTTACAGATGATAACTATTCTAGACTTCTCTAAAAAAAGAAAGAAATAACATGCAAACTGTATAAAAAAGCACAGAATAGCTTAGCATTGCATCAATCTGTCTAAATTTTAATGTTTTCAAAAGCACTTTAAGGGCTGGAGATGGCTCAGCAGTTAAGAGCACTGGCTGCTCTTCCAGAGGTCCTGAGTTCAATTCCCAGCACATGGTGACTCACAATAATCTATAATGGGATCTGATGCCCTCTTCTGGTGTGCATGAAGACACAGCATTCATGTACATGAAATACAAAAGTAAGTACATCTAAAAACAAAAAAAAAAATGAGTTCATTGTGAAGCTCAAAACCACATTTGGGCTGGAGGAATGGCTTAGAACTTAAGACCACTGGCTGCTCTTCCAGAGGTCCTGAGTTCAATTCCCAGCACCCACATGATGGCTCACAACCATCTATAATGAGATCTGGTGCCCTCTCCTGGTGTGCAGGCATACATGTAGGCAGAACACCATATATATAGTAAAAAAGTAAATCTTTTAATAAAAAAAAAAAAAAGAGCACTTTAAGATGGGCATGATGGCAGACACCACGGATCTTAGCACTCAGAAGGCAGAGGCAGGAGGATCTCTGGGAGTTTGAAGCCAGCCTGATCTACAGAGCAAGTTCTGGGGAAAGCCTGAGCTATATGGAAAGATCCTGTCTTAAACCATCCCCAAAAAGAAAGAAAAGGAAAAATAATTTCTTCGCTTAATCACTTATCAACTGGCTTTTTGAGAAGGAGTCTTACTACACAGTACAATTATAGGTAGGTGCCACCAAATTAAGTCTCCTTTAAGAGACTGGAGAGATGGCTCAGCAGTTAAGAGCCCTTGCTGCTCTTACAGGGAACCTGTGCTCAGTTCCCAGCACCCACATGGCAGCTCACAAACGGCTGTAACTCCAGTCCCAGGGGATCTGATGCATACGAGCACTCAGGAATCTAGAATAAATTAGGGCTGGAGAGACGGCTCAGTGGTGAATAGTGTCTGCTGTTCTTCAGAGGCTGGCACCCACATTAGACCATTCATATTTGCCTATAACTCCAGACTCCAGCTTCAAGAAACCCAATAACCTGTGGGTACCTTCAATTACATGTGCACACACCTACAGACAGACACCTACATAAACATGTAACTTTAAAAATTATTTTTATCTCAGACATCCCTTAAAAGGGACACGTCATTCCCAAGGTTAAATTTACACTTATTTACTGTATGCGCAAACATGTGCATGTGTGCATGCATGCGTGGGTGCGTGTTCTCTTTTAGGAACCAGTTCTCTCCACTCAGGTCATCAGGTGTGGCTGCAAGCACCCTTATTCATTAAGCTGTCTCACTTGCCACCCAGGGATAAATGTAAGGCTGTTGACTAGGAACTCAAATGTGCAGTCTGAGCTGGGCTGATAATCTCATCCTGGGATGAACTGGTGAAAGATATCAAATACATCACACACACAACACTCTGATGAGTTCAAACAATTACTTCAAATATAACTTAACAGACTGAGAAAGCACTTGCTATGTATTATTTATTATTATTATATTGTTGTTGCTTTGTTTTTCGTAGACAGGGTCTCTCTGTGTAGCCCTAGGAATAAAGGCCTGCACCACATCGCCCGGTAGGACTTACTATGGTCATCAGTGCTAAGTAACAATAAACTTTGCCGTGATGAAAAGAAAATTTTCTACTTGAAATTTAACAATATGATTTTCTGATTCATATACTTGAATCACTGGGTGCTGTGGTAAATGCCTGAAATTCTAGTACTTATAGACAGAGGCAGAGGATTTTGAATTCAAAGTCAGCCTGGGCCAGATGTCTCAAAAAACAAAACAAAACAAATAAAAGTATATCATTTGGCAAAATATATCTAATACAGAAATTAAGATACCTTACACACTAAAATATGCAAAGGAAAAAGCAAACAATGACAGCATACTAACCTGAGTCACTTGGCAATACCTCTACGCTCCAAGCTTCACTTGTGGTCTCTGATATGGTAGAGCCAGTGCAAGGGTCAAGGAGAACTGACCCTGAACCTGGGAGGCACAGCAAACTGCCTAACACGTTCTCTGCTGCTGCACCTGGACAAGCAGTGGGGGTGAACATTAAAGTGTCTGAGAGCAGTGGACAATCACTGATAAACAAAATCTTTAGCAATAAGAGAGTGGCCAAAGAAGGAATTATTCCATTTAAACGTGATACTAAAAACACAAAGTTCCCAGCTGAATACATTTCATTCATTTATAAAAACAATTTATATTTACTTTATACGCATATGTGTGCCTGAGTTATGTGCACCACATGCATATAGGAGCCGGAGCAGATCAGAAGAGACATCAAATACCTGGAACTAGAGTTACAGATAGCTGAGAGTCACCGTGTGGGTGCTGGGAACTGACCCCAGATCCTCTCCTCTGCAAGAGCAGTAAATGTAGTGCTCTTAACTGCTGAGCCATCCCTCCAGTCCCACAATCTCCTTTTCATTAAGTTCCTTCTGCTTACCTTTGACCCTCCACAGGGAAAACACATTGTTAGATTCATGGCAACTTGTTTTCGTTATAGTTTTTCAGAAAATCTTATATATGTCCTTGATATCTTTTTTACCTTTATAAAATTTACATTCCCACAGGGACTACAAAACTCCAGAGAATTTAACCACAGAAAATTATATTAGCCAAATATGTTTTCTTCTGGCATATTAGCAATAAGTTCAGAGCAATAAATTTGCAAGAGACTACACAGCTCCTTCATAGCATTCAGCCAATTGCAAACACTGCTTGTGGCCAAGGACAATACTACACTGGCATCCAGAACAAAGTAATGCAAAACCAATTGAGAAATCTCTACACGCTACTAAAACACACAAGTGGAAGGAACAAAATATTACTGTATACCTGTGTTTAATATACTCAAAATGAGGAGAGATGGCTCAGCAGTTAAAATACTGGCTGCTTTTTCAGGAGAGTTTGGATCAATTCCCAGCACCCACATGGCAGCTCACAAATAGCTGTAACTCCAGTGCCAGAGTATCTAACACCCTCTTCTGACCTCCACAGTTACCGCACATAAGTGGTACACAGACATAATAAGGGTGGGAATTCTATACTACATCTGATTTAACCTAATAAAAGAATAATTCTGGGGCTGGAGGGATGGCTCAGAGGTTAAGAGCCCTGGTTATTCATTCAGAGGACCCGGGTTCAATTCCCAGCATCCACATGGCAGCTCACATCTGTCAGTTCCAGAGGACCTAACACCCGCACAGACATGCATGTAGGCAAAACACCAATGCACATAAGATAGAAATAAAACCATATATATATAGAGAGAGAGATATGAAGAAAAAACATTCTCTTTTGGATCATGAAAAAGTTTTGAGACTAGTTCAAAATAAAAGCTGCCTTTTACAGACATAACTGCAAACAAGGCCTGGATAGAGAGATGCTCAGTATTAAGAGCATTTGTTGCACTTGTAGAGGACCCAGGTTCAGTTCCAGAGCACCCACATAGTGGTTCACAAACATCTTTAACTCCACTTCCAGGGGATCTAAGGCCCACTTTTGGCCTCTGCGGGTATCAGGTACACATGCAGTACCTATGCATACATGCAGACACTCATACACATGAAATACAAATAAAAGGAAAAAGGATGTCTGGAGCTTGTCTAAGCATGATGGGGAAGGGGAACAAGGGAAAAATGGAAAAACAAAACTGGCCATGTGTGTCTGATTGCTGAAGCTCAGGGCCAAGTACAGTGAGTTCCCAACATCCTCTGTTGTCTGGTTGGTATTTTCCATGGTTTAAAAAGAAAATGAAGATAGTGATTAAAAGGCTGTATGAATCTTTCAAAAGTCACAAAACAGTATTCTAAAAAAAGTAGGTCTTAAATGTCATAACACAATAAACTGACATTTTATAAAAGGAAAAACTGGTTACCCTATGGAACAGAATTAGTCCTTCTCGAAATGAGTTCATTTCACTGTTTTCTATGGTTTTTGTAGCGCTTGGGGATGGTTCCTGGTAGGCTAGTGTTCCACTGACAGCTACACCTCCAGCCCTCCTTTGAGAGGCTTCAGTATTCTATTAGTCCATATTTTCTAAAATAATTTATTTATTTTTATTTTATGTGCATTGGTGTTTTGCCTACATGTATGTTTGTGTAAGGGTGCCAGGTCCCCTGGAACTAGACAGTTGTGAGCCGCCATGTGGTTGCTGGGAATTGAACACAGGACCTCTGGAAGATCAGCCAGTGCTCTTAACTTCTGAGCCATGTCTCCAGCCCCTATTAGTCCACATTTTATGGCTACAGTCTGTAAAAACCTTCATTTTAAGGTAAGGTTTTTAGTCTCAAAAAGACAATAAGCTAATCACAATCTGAGAATACATACTTTGCCCCAAAGGTAAGACTTGACATGAACTAACTCAAAGTGTTCATCTGTAGGGCTTTCCTTGTTCTTCAAGACAGTTTGTTTGTGTAGCTTTGGCTGTCCCGGAATTCTTTCTGTAGATCAAGCCAGCCTCAAACTCACAGAGTTCACCTGCCTCTGTCTCCCAAGAACTGGGATAAACTTGAACTTTTGTTTTTTCAAAAAAAACCCTGTGTATTAAAACTGTGTTAAAAGACATAGCACACACACACAGGTCAGAGGACAACTTATGGGAGACAGTTCTCTCCTTCCCTCTACAGATCCTAGGGATCTGAGTCAGCTCATGAGACTTAGCAGCAAGGGCCTTTCCCAGTTCCGCCATTTCACCAGTGTGGTGGAGAAGAACACAGACGGTAGGTAACACATGTCTACTTAGATTAGGTACTGAATGCCTTGCTCCATATGAAGACTAGCCACCCAGGCAGTGCTCAGAGCCCTAACCCTAACCCTCCCATGAAGAAGAAATGGATAGGTCACCTACACAGCTCTTCATTCCAAGAGGCCTTGAACATCAGTTACCTGCAATCTCTTGCAAACGATCTTCATCAACGTTTGGGTCAAAGTCACTTCCAAGGACATCAGTGCTCCAGGTCTCACTCACTGTCTCTGATATGTCCCTATCATCTGTTAGTCCCATCATGTCACGAATCTCAAACTTCCTCAGTTTATCATCAAGATTATCTTGGGTTGTAGCTATCAAAAACAAATTTAAGCATTTTAAAAATGGTGACACAGCTACAATTTCTTGGTTGACCTGACAGAATTCTGTCTTTAAACTTCAAGTTATTCATTTTATCACTAATAAGCACACATTCCAGCCTGCTCCCTCTGATCAATTCACCCCAGCTAAGATTAGCAGAGATCCCCACCTAACCACTGCTGACAGGAGATAGAGAAGAAGTCTAAATGAGAAGAACTAACCCACAAGTAGGTAAAGGTTTCAGGGTGGCCTACTGGATCCAATTGTTTGTTCATAATTAGGTGATAAACCCATATGCAAACTGTTTCCCTTGGCAATAGCTCAAGTGTGCACTCTAGTTTCCCTCCTTTCCTAGACCAGTTTCTCATAGCTTGCTTGTGTATGTGATGCACACACACACAAGTCAAAAGTGCCCTCACTACAGATCTTCACCTACCACTGAACCAAAAACTCACCGTTCCAACTAAGCAAGCTCCAAGGACTGTCCCGTCTCTGTGGCCCAATGCTGAGGTCACAGGCACACATGGCTTTTATATGAGTGCTAGAGACTCAAACTATGGTATTCATCTTACAGAGCGAGCACTCTTACCCATGAGCCATCTGATCAGCCCCACAACTCACTCTTGTCAATTCCCTTATATTAAAAATTTCTATCTGGTTTTCAATGTTTTTGTTTTGTTTTAAAACAAGGCCTCAAAATGGCATGAATTACTTTCCTCCCACCTCACCGTCTCTTAACGATGGGTTACAGGCATAGGTCATCACATCTAGCTCTCAATTCACTTTCTTTCAGTTTTTTAAGGTAAGGTCTCTCTGTGTAGACCAAGCTAGCTAGCTCTAACTCCTCTCCCCACTGAGTGCTAGGATTAAAGTGCATCACCATACACATGCCTCACTCAGTTCACTTTCTTTTTAGATTTATTTTATTATTTTATGTATATGAATGTTTTGCCTGCATGTATATGTATGCGCACCACAAGCACGCCTGGTGTCTGCAGAGCCCACACGGGCTGTCATGTGGGTGCTGGGAATACAACCAAGGTGCTGTTCAAGAATAGCAAGTCCTTTTAACAGTGTTGTGTAACAGTGTTCTCTGAAACCAAAATAGTCCATCTGGAAGAGAAGCTCTTTAAGCAGGACGTAAACAACTCAAAATAGCTTTGAGAAGTTCCTGAAACTAAGCAGATTCACTAAGCCCCTCCCTGCCAGCCTAAACAATAAAAACTGACAGTCCCTCTCAGACATACAGAGTTAAGAAAAGCCAAACTGCAAGGAGAATCTGAGACCAGACCAGCTGTCTGGAAGAAGCAGAAGCCAGCAAAGCTGCCTGGAAGAGGTGTAGACCAGAGAAAGGACACTCTCCAACCCGTTGAGCTGCCTGCAGGCTGTGCAGTGTGCTCCAGGTTCCCAGCTTTTGTGAACTGTCAATCATGCTGGGGTGGGCTTTAAACAGCTGTCTTTGAGTCATTTCTACTCCTATAAGTAAACCCAATAAAAGTCATGGTTCACCAAGCTGGACTTTGGTCTGTCATGGACTCCCTACATGGAGTGAGTAGATGTGTGGTGTCTCCCCAGGAAGTTTTGTCACACAGCAAATGGCTGACCCACTCTCCAGCCTTGATTCACTTCTTAACTCAGCAGCTCACATGTGGAGACTGTCAACTCCTACACTGGAATCCCTCAGAAGCTGGTCAAAGATGTGATTTTCTTTTCTTTTTTTTTTTGTTTGGTTTTTTCAGATAGGATTTCTCTGTGTAGCCCTGGCTGTCCTGGAACTCACTCTGTAGCCCAGGCTGGCCTCGAACTCACAGAGATCTGCCTGGTTCTGCCTCTTGAGTGCTGGGATTAAAGTTATGTGCCACCACTGCCTGGCAAAGGTGTGATTTTTCATTCAATCTCAGGAGTAGGCTAATTTTTTTTAGGGTATCAGTTAATATTGATTGCACATAACAGAGAAACCTAAAGAAAATGGATCCACTCTGGTGCTATTTCTACATAAGCCATGCACTCCATTGGCAATAGTCTTTCTATGTAGGATGGCTTGGGAAGTTCCCTGAATAACTTTCATGGTCACTGCAGTCTAAGGAACACCACCTCAAACTGAGTTGAGGATGTGTGCCCTAACTATAGGGTTTGTGAGGTTTCATACTGTTTTCATGTATGTGTAAGCAAGAGGTCAGACAGCTCCAGAGATCCGCCTGTCTCTGCCTCCTCCTCATCTCTCCATCCTTCCATCCTCCCATCCCATCCCCAAGCTAAGGTTACAGGTGTGCACGATGCCCAGCTTTTTAAGTAGATGCTGGGGATGCAAACTTGGACCCTCATGTTTGTGTGGCAGGTAGTTTATCCACTGAGCCATCTTCCTGGCTCCTTTTGTTTCTCTCTATTTGTAGTGTGTGTGTCTGTACAAGCGTGTGCACGCACAGGTGCCGCGTGCACGCACAGGTGCCGCGTGCACACGTGGAGCTCAGAGGACAACTTGGAGGAGCTAGCTCTCTTCTTCTAGTAAGTGGGCTCAAAGGCTCAGACTCAGTCACCAGGCTTGGGGGCTCTTAACCATGTGCATACTGTTCTTTCCCTAGATTACATTCCTTGAGCTCTGAGTAGTTACCACTGTACACCATAAACATTAGAATAAAGAACGGCAAATATTACAGAATTTAAAGTAATTCATACTTCTGTGTATAACTAAGCCTGAATAATTCACTTCCCAACTAAACACCTTTTTAAAAACTGAAGCTATGAATAAATGCACCTTTAATGGTCATTAGTCAACTTAAATTACTCTTCCCAAACACAGCCATCTTACATGTAAACAAACTGCTTCTCTTGCAATCACATACACCTTTTCTCCTGTACAGCTATATCCACACTACTTTACCTTGCTCGTGTTCTAGCAGCTGTAGTGCTTCGACTCCATTACTCCCTGAAGGTCCTGCCCCCAGCTCAGATACAGACTCTCCTTCCAGGTCAAGAGAAGACACTGAATTGGAGCGATTAGAAGGACCTAGAGAAATGTTTATCCTGTCAGCAACCTTTTTTAAAACATTCATAAGTCACCACGTAACATTTCATGCCACAAAAAGAGCCTAAAAAATGATGATAGTTTTTGTTCTGTTTTGTTTTAAAACTACATAGCCCAGACTAGTCTTATACTCAAATCTTCTGCCTCAGCCTTCTGAACCCTGCAATTACAGATGTGTGCCATCATGTTTGATTTAAAATACTTTTAATATTATATCCACTTGAATTCACTTCCTTTGGGCTAACAGCTCTGGTTCTAGAAATTTATCTTTATAAAAACTAATGAGACAAATAACCTAAGTTGCTTGTTGTAGAACTGCTTTAAGATTTAGAAAGTAGAAGTATATTCTACACTTTCACAAAGTACCTAGAGGAAGCAGGTGATGCCTGGACATGCAGAACAATGCCAGCAAGTTCGTGGACCTGTATGCTCTACAAACAACCACATCATTAGTGCCAAGAAACACTCATTCATCCAGATAATATGGCCAAGGTTGACAAGGTCACAGGAAGGTTTATGGCCAGTTTAAAACCTAAGCCACCTGCAGGGTCATTGGCAAGATGGATAAATCAGACAATTCTATTTTCTGATTAGCTAAAGCTGATGGAATTGTCTCAAAGAACTCTTGACCAGAGGAAATTAGGAAAAAATAAAAGTAAAAAAATAAATAAAATAAAAAGTGGAAGCTTTCTACCATTCTACACATAGAAGAATGCTAAAATAAGTTAGTAGGCATATTTGATGCTAAAAATCCCTTTAAAAGTATGTTATTGCCAGGCGTGGTGGCCATGTCTTTAATCCCTTGGAAGAACTTGGGAAACAGAGCTAGGAGAACCTCTGTAAGTACAAGGCCAGACTGTTCTACATAGTGAATTCTAGCCAGCCAGGAATCCACAGTGACGCCTTATCTCAAAAAGAAAGAAAGAAAGAATTTCATAAAAATAAAAGCATGTTATTTAAGAACATAAATTACAGAGGGAATGTTACTGGTACACAAAAGTAAAAAGGCTACAAAACATCATAATTTTGCTAGAAATAATCCAAATATTAACTGTTAATAGTGAAATTACAGGTGAATTTATTCTTTTTCCACATTTCTAGAGTGAACATATGTTACTCATTTATATCTTCTCTTAACTGTTAGTAAACTAGACTTTATCATAAACCAAATGCCCTAGTATATGGAATGACAAACTCTTACTTCACAGCCTGGTGTAGCATCTCCATTTTCATTTTCTACTACTCCTGAAGATTAAATCTAGGAATGCCAGGAAAACATTCTACCAACTGAGCTAAATCTCCACCCTCGACTGCCTTTTCCATTCCATGGTGTCCTGATTCCTAAAGGCAGGTGTTAGAGTGTGTATGTATAAAGGAACACAGAACAATAAGAAGTCTGCACAACATCCTGCAATGCTAGAATCCATTCTCCCCATTTGTACATGCATTATATCCTTCTAAAGGAGCTCTATAAGCTTTGACAGATATCAAGGTTGAGAAACACGACTTGCTGTTACTCATTTAACACTGAACACGTTCTGATTTTATATGACCAACAGCCTCTTGTATTCTTAATTTTATTCAGGAAACAATCTTCCAGCCATATTAAAGCTCATTAGAGGAAAATGTCATTATCCTCCTTAGTGAGAGATATGGTGGCTTAACTGTAATTTATAAGGCTCCTTTAAAGAACACAGAACAAGTGGGATCACACACTCCCTGAATGCAGTAGCCCTTCACCTTCAGATATGCCTTCCAGATTATCACTGCAGAGGGAAAAGCGCAAGGTTTTGTCAGGTTTACCGTGGAGTTTGTTTTCATCAACAGGGACATCTCCTTGTCCTCCATCTGAGAGCTGCATGTTTAGGACCTGGGAGAAAAAAAAAAAAAAAAAAAAAAAAAGAATAAAATTTTTGGCTTATCACAAATGAAAGACTACTGACAATAAAAATAAATAAACCCGGGTGGTGGTAGCACATGCCTTTAATCCCAGCACTCGGGAGGCAGAGGCAGGCGGATCTCTGTGAGTTCGAGGCCAGTCTGGTCTCCAAAGTGAGTTCCAGGACAGGCGCAAAACTACACAGAGAAACCCTGTCTCAAAAAACCAAAAACAAACAAACAAACAAACCACGAGTGCATATTATTTTCTTCTTAATTATTTTTAACTAAAAGCCCATTTGCAAGGCCTATCAAGCTTTCACAAAAACTCAGAACAAAGTCTTATGTGTGAAGCCAACTCAAGCTATATCTTTCCAACCTTCTACCAGGGTCAGCCACAGACCGTCACCCAGGGAGGCAGTAGGGAGGCACAGGCATCACAAGACTTGAGTGATCTGTTCTATCAGCTTCCTGTTCAGGCAAGGATCTGGCAGATTTCATAGTGTTTTGTGTGCCCCAGGCTGGCCCTGAATCCTTGACCCCCACCCGGCCTCTGTCTCCTAAATGTTGGTTACAGGTGTAAGCTACCACATCTAGACTTATGAGCTGGGACTTTCCAAGCCAGTGATAAACATTCTTGAAAAGTAAGCCATCATTTATTGAATATAAGTTGTTGTTTCTAAGCCAATAAGATCCAAGGATAAGAAAGACAATTGCCTCTAAGCCAGATGACCTGAGATCAACCCCCAAGATCCAAAATGTGTGGAGCATGTGACACATACACATACAGAGTCAAGAGTTCTTCATGTCTGCCTCTAACTCTATACACTTTCAACAAATTCTTAAGACTGATTTTGTCTCCAGCACTCACTCTCCCCGCTCCCCATACCTTCTTTCTCTTTTTTTAAATTTGATTTTTGAGACAAGGTCTCATTGCCCCATCTACCTTGGAACCCTGTGCAGATCAGGCTGCCCCTAAGCATGCACTCTTCCTGCCTCCCTCCCAAGTACTAGAAATATAGGTGTGCCACTATGCCCGGCTTCAGAGTCCCTTTTATTTTCATTGAAGTTTTTTCCAAAAATTAAATTATGTGTATATGTTGGGGAGAGGGGGAACATGTGTGAGTGCAGGTGCCTGGAAAACTCACAGAGATCTGCGTAGCTCTGCTCCCCTCCCCCCCAATGCTGGGATTAAAGGTGTGCACCACTGCCACCCGGCTTCATTGAAGTTTTTTAAAAATTTAAATTATGTGTATACGTAGGGGAGAGGGGGAGAAACATGTGTAAATGCAGGTGCCTGGAAAGTCCAGAAGAGGGCATTGGACCCCGGACCTACAGTCACAGACAGTTGTGAGCCACCTGATATGGGTGCTGGAACACAACTCTGGTTCTCTATAAGAACAGGATGTGCTCTTAAACACTATGCCATCGTAGCTCCCAATCTCTTGTTCATTCATTCATTCATTCGTTACTTTGGGCTAAAGAAGGCTCAGTGGTTAAGAGCCCTTGTTGCTCTTTCAGAGGACCTGAGTTGGAGTCCCTACACTTACATGATGGCTCACAACCATCTGTAATTCCAAGTTCAGGGATCTAATGGGCCTCCTGGTCACTGGGTAGGCATGTGGTGCACACATGTAAGCAGGCAAAACACTCATATGCATAAAACTTTAAAAAAAATATGTCTCCTTTCCTAGCTTTTCATTTATCTCTTCCATTTTCCCCTAACCATACAATAGAAGATATATATTAGGAATTTTGAACTCTAAACAGAAATACTACTGCTCTGCCACCAGATGAAAATAAACAAACGTTTCCCACAAATCACTGGAGAAGTATTACCAAACTTCTCTACCACATGTCATGGCTTTCTTTCCTGTCTTCTGCTGCTGCTACTAAAACAACTCCTTTTGTTTCTGGCATATTTACCAACTTCAGGATCATGGTGGCCCTCCTCCATAACTGTTTAAAGGGGCTTAGGACTTATGGTTTATCATACTAAACTTTTGAAAATAATGCACTGTCAGGAATGGACGCTGGTAGAGTGTTTGCCCCTGTGTGAAATCCTGAGTTTAATCCCCAGCACCAAAGCATCAGGTATGTAAATCCTTAGCACTCAGGTAGACAGAAGGGTCATAAGTTCAAGGTCATACACTGGAGCTATGTATATTGGGTTTCAGTCTCAGAGAGCAAAGAAAGGGAAGGAGGAATGGAGGAGGGGTTTAAAAGGAAAGGAAAGAGGGAGGGAAGGAAAGAAAAGATGAAATGATATACCTGCAGGTTTGAGGTTGCCAAAGATTCACTGGTGAAATCCTAGCCTGAAAAGTGACAGTATTTGGACCTGTCTTTAGATGGGGTGACTGGTTTGTGAAGGCAAAGCCTTCATAGATGGGGTTAGTGCTCCTCTGAGTTCAGCACATGAGGCACAGGAAGAGGGGACTAGAAATCAGACCCTAAGAAGACACCAAACAAGCCTGGGTCTTCGACTTCTCTGGCCCCAGAATAATCAGAAATAAATTTCTTTTACTTATAAACTACTAGCATTTTTTATACTATTTTATATATTTTCCATTATTTTTTATATATTATAAACCTCTATGTTTTGTGTAGTGGCATATACCTACAACCCCAGTACTTGGGAGGCAGAGGCAGAAGACCAGAGTTCAAGCCAACTATATGGGTGATGAGACTCAGTATCAAAACACAAAATAAAACAAAGTGCCAGGCGTGACTTTAATACCAGCACACAGGAGGCAGAGGCAAAGTAAGACGAATCTCTGAGAAACCCTATCTTGGAAAACAAAACAAAAGTAGTAACACATTCATACCTCGTTTTCTGACATCATCCCTGGAGTAAGTTGGGGACCTGTCCCTAAGGAAATGACCAGCACCTCTTCTGGTTGTACCTCCTGGATGGTTTCTTGAGATGACCCCTCATGGTCCATATGTAAGTCCATTAGCATATTACTTCGGCTTCTGCTCCGAGTTGCTAATTAAAATAATTTAAAAGAAAAAGTCAAAATGAAGAAAATGGCAAATGAATACAAAAATGTGTTTTTCTTAGTGTTGAACATTCATGCATGCATAAAAGATAATGGTGAAAACATGGACAGGAAAAATTAAGATAAAACAAACCTAGGTTCTCCTAGTCTGTCTCCTGATGACAAACACAGGTGCTCCTTCAAAACTAACCAGTAGAGGGCTAGAGAGATGGCTCAGGAGTTAAGAGGACTGGCTGCTCTTGCAGAGGACCTGGGTTCAATTCCCAGCACCAACAAACTAGATTACAACTATCTTTAACTCCAGTCCCAGCGAATCTGACACCCTCTTCTGGCCTCCATAAGCACCAGGCATGCACTTGGTGCACAGACATGCATGCAAGCAAAACACTCATACACATAATACAAAAAAAAAAAAAAAGTTTAAACAACTGATCACCAGAAATATTGCTCCACCTCACTGGACAGAAAGGCTGCACCTGATCACAGGATTTCAGGGACAAAAAAAGCACTACCTTGTTCTCATGTTTTTAAGATACTTGAACTATTTTTCTTATAAAATTCTTTAACTGCCAGCAGTCTCCCATAATAATAAATAAATTTATAAGTGTTTTAAAATGTCAGGCGAAAACCTAGTACAGACTGAAGTAACACGCTTGTTCTTATTTCTGTAAGATAAGGCTGTCCTATGTAGATCAGAAGCCTGGAACCCACTATCATCACTGTTCCAGAAGAGATGACAGGCACCACTACCATGCCTAGCAAAGGACTTATACAATTACTGGCAAACCCAGGTCGGTTTGTGAAAGCACATTTCTTTCTTCTGAAACATGTCAATGCTTTCCAGAGACACAGGGTACTGCTTTACGTTAAAGTGAGGTCCTGCCTGCTTTAATGAATAATCTATAGAAGATTCAGACTGACAAGATATATTAGCAGTAAAGACACTTGCTGCTAGCCTGGTGCTCTGAGTTCAATTTCCAGGATCCACTTGGCAGTAAAAAGAAAACTGGCTCCCAAAAGTTGACCTCTGACCTCTACCTGTGCATGTTGAAGCACCTGGTACACACACACACACACACACATACTCTCACATGCACACATAAGAGAGGGTTTCTCTATATAGTCCTGGCTGTCCTGGAACTCGCTCTGTAGACCAGGCTGGCCTCAAACTCAGAGAGCCACCTGCCTTTGATTCCACAAAATGTTTTTTTAATTCATTATTTTTGTTTTTCTCTACCAGTAATATATTTTTTCCCTTTTCTTTTTCCTTGTTCTATGTCTTTATTGTGGGGATACCATAGCACTCCTGTAGAAGTAAAGGACAGCTTGTGGCAGTCAGCTCTCTTCTTCCACCGCGTGGATTCCAGGAATCAATCACAAACTGTCAGGTTTACCATCAAGTTCTTTACCCTCTGAGCCATCTTTCCAGCCTTACAAGTAATACTTATTTTTCAACTATTTGTTATATATATTTAAAAATCTATCTATCTACCTACCTACCTACCTACCTACCTATCTACCTATCTACCTATCTATCTATCTATCTATCTATCTACCTACCTACCTACCTACCTACCTATCTATCTACCTACCTACCTATCTATCTATCTATCTATCTATCTATCTATCTATCTATCTACCTATCTACCTATCTACCTATCTACCTATCTATCTATGATACTAAGGACTGGACCCAGGGCCTGACTATGCTAGACAATCACTCTCCACTGAACCATCCCAGGCTTCATCCTATACATCTTCTAAGAAATTTTGAACACTGAAACATCCAATTCTTGTGACAAAGTGAGAAGTTTAACCTTTCCCTCACAGAGCAATCAAACCCAATACACTATATGAAGCGGAAATGCTCTGATGGTACAATACAGTGAAGACAGACAGAGGCAGAGGTGGAGACATCCTCATTTCACAAAGCTGTACGCGTTCTTCATCACCTTTATTCTGAAGTCAGTTAATACCCAAACACCTAAGACAGGCCCACCACATCTTCTACTACTGAACTGTGAACAAGACAGGCCCACCACATCTTCTACTACTGAACTGTGAACAAGACAGGCCTACCACATCTTTCTATGCCCCGCCATCTTCTGCTGAACTACAAACTTACAATTAACCTCATGAGCAGCTCTATGATCTTAGCCAACATGAAAATTATAATTGATAAAAATGCAAGTGACCAGCTTTCACGTACAACTTAATAGAAAGCAAAAGCAGCATGCACACAGAGCACATCTGTGAACATTTCTAAAGCACAATTATGGAAGAAAAGGAGAACAGCCTATTACCCACCAAATGGGGTTACTAGAGGAATATGAGCAGTAAGATTGGTGGCTGAGGAATCCCAGGCAGTGATGGCTGCTAACTGTTGTCCTGGGTTGCAAAAACATTAAATAGAAAGAAAATCAACCTCTGAACATGAGAAACATTGTTTAAAACATAAAATTAAATGCAATGACAAAGTCACATGACCAAACAGAACACTGGGCAAACATTTGAAATCTACTCCCCACTAAACCCATCTTTAATAGCATTTAATAGTGACAGAAAATGAAAAAACAAAAAACAAAAAACTACTGTACAACAGTGAACAATTCGGGGAGGGGAGTTATCCCTACCCAAAATACTGGTTTTTTATTTAATTAAAGTATAAATAGTCCACAATATTAAAAATCACTAAACATAAAACAATTTTTTTCATCAAAAGAAAAATTTGAGACAGGGTCTCACTATGTAGTTCTGGCTCCCTCTGCTTCCCAAGTGCTGGGATTATAGGTGTGTACCACCACCACCTGGCTAGAAACTTATTTTAAAACTTTTGTGCTGTCATCAATGAGCTGGGCATTCATTTAGCTACATAGGAATGATCTCATTCTTATCTTAAGTTGCTTTATTCAAAATAAGCTGTCCATCTGTCTGCCTGAGACATATTCCCACCTTGCAGTCAGCCATCATTGGCCTGGAACTTCTGTTGTGAGCTAGACCAACCTTGGACATGAAGTGACCCTCTGGGGTCTTGGTATTTCAGGTATGAACCACCAATCATGACTCAAATAAGATTTATTTTATTTTTGAGACAGAGTCTCTCTATGTAGCACTGGCTGCCTCGAAGTCACTAGATACACTAGGTCTTGAACACACAGAGATCAGCCTTTCCTTGCCTCCTAGATGCTGAGATTAAAAGCATGCACAAAGCCAGGCTGCGGTGGTGGCGCATGCTTTTAATCTCAGCACTCAGGAGGCAGAGGCAGGTGAATTTCTGTGAGTTCAAGGCCAGCCTGATCAATAAAGTGAGTTCCAGGATAGGCTCCAAAGGCTACACAGAGAAACTCTCTCTTGGGGAAAAAAACAAACAAACCATGCACAATTAGGCCAGGTTTCAAGTATGATTTTTAAAAATGTTTTATTGCTTAAAAAAGATTCCTGTTCATAGAAAGCCATATAATATTTTGGGGGGTATTTGTTTTGTTTTTAAGATTGATCTATTTATTATGTGTACAGTGATCTGTCTGGATGTATGCCTATACGACAAAAGAGGGCACTATATCTCATTACAGATGGTTGTGAGCCACCATGTGGTTGCTGGGAATTGAACTCAGGACCTCTGGAAGAGCAGCCAGTGCTCTTAACCTCAGAGCCACCTCTCCAGCCCAAATCCATACTATGCTAAATGAGAAAAACATATTGCTTTTAAGAAACTGTGTTCATTTAAAAACAAATCAGTTAACAGAAGTTACAATGAAACCCTCTTCTTTAAAATGTGTACAGTTGAGCTGAGGATATGGCTTGGTGGCTGGGTACTTGCCTGGCATGTGCAAAGCCCTGGGTTCAGTCCCTAGGCAGCCAAAAAAGAAAAAAGTATAAACTATAAAGCTGCCCTAAGCTAACTAGGTCTTACTGAGTTCCTCGTCATGAAACAGATGCTGGAATACTGTTCCCCTGAACCTAATACTCCCCTCTGCTTCCCGGTTCTAACGCCCACCCATTCCTCAACAGAGAGTGCAGGCTTCACTCTTTCTGCACCTGGCTGAGTTATGGCCCATGACCCACATACTTCTCTCCATGGACATTTAGTAGGAAGAGCATTGTCTCTTGCTCTCCCTGACTGCCTAGGAGGAACTAACCTGAGAATATCAGGGCCCATATTAATGTTCTGTGTATCCATGGCAGGCGTCTGATATAATGCTGCAGGTATAACACAGTGACCATGACTGGATGTTTGTGTGGATTAAATGAAAAAAGGCTTGGGCTGGAGAGATGGCATTGACTACTCTTCCAGAGGACCCAGGTTCAATTCCCAGCACCCACATGGCAGTTCACAACTGTCTGTAATTCTACTTCTAGAGGATCTGACACCCTCATACAGACACACATTAAATAAATAAATCTTAAAAAAAAAAAAAAAAAAAAAGAGGCTTAGTGCCTGCTCCATGCTTCTTGCTCAGCTTTTGCATGTATGTACTGTACATATACTGAGTGCGGAAAGCCTATGTATATGTATGATGGCCTGTGCCACCGCACTCAGTCTATGCAGTGCTGGAGGCTGAGCCCAGGGCTTCATGCAAACCAGGTAAATACTCTACCTACTGGCTACACCCCCAACTTTGAAGAAAAAATAAATTTAAAGAAAAGCTCCAACATGGAAGGTTCTCATTACCTATAGGTAATCGATTCTTTTTATTGGCTGGAGTGGTCGCTGGAGACATCTGAGGAGTGCTGTAGGGAGTCATGTCTAGACTGCTGCTCTTCCCTGGCTTGGCCTGAGGCAGGTTTGCCAACAAATTGTCAAGAGCCATTCTATCTTCTTTCAGTTCATCTCCAGACATCACACTCTTCATGAAATTCACCTGGAAGCAAAGGACCTGATCCAGTAAAATGAATTGTTCAGAAATAATACCTACTTCTTAGAGAATGTATTCATCTGTGACCTGCCAATGCATGGCTAAAAGAATTTCAAAACTTAAATTGAAGACTGATGCCGTTACCAGAGTAATAAGCTGACTGTAACTTATATACACCACAGTCCTGCTCAAGCCTTCCAGAAGATTGACAGAGGACATTGGCGGGGTCTCCACAGCCCGGCCTCCAATCACAACATCAAGGAAAGCAGCAACACAGCCCTGTGGAGACAGCAAGAGGTCAAAGTTAAAGTCCCCCATCAAAAGATGGGAGCACTGTCTGACCAAGGTGGACAAGCATGAGGAAAAGTCAGTTTCGTGAAAATTATTTTTTTGGTTTTGCGAGGCAGGATTTCTCTGTGTAGCTTTGCGCCTTTCCTGGAACTCACTTAGTAGCCCAGGCTGGCCTGGAACTCACAGAGATCTGCCTGCCTCTGCCTCCCAAGTGCTGGGATTAAAGGCGTGCGCCACCACCGCCCGGCCATGAAAAGTAATTTACACGCAGCATTTTAAAAACTGCAACTCTTTATGTAGTGCTGCAGAATAAGCTCAAAAAAAAAAAAAAAAAACAAAAACAAAAACCAAAGCAGATGTAATCTACAGCCTACAGTCCTGAAGAGGCAGGGAAGGTGTGGAGGGAGTCCTAAGAATCTGCCAGCACACACAGACTCTAGAAGACAACACAGAAGACTGGTCCTCAGAACTTCCTGGAGAGGAAGTGAAGGTGAGAGCGGGGGGGGGGGGGGGGGGATGGCACAGAACATGTTTTATCTTATTTGCTTTTCCCTTTAAATGTTTTCATGTACTACTTATTGGGGATGGTGGGTGAATGGTGCACATGTGGAGATTAGAAGACAACCTGAGTGGCCAGTTCTCTCCTCCTGTAGGTCCCAAGGATCAAACTGAGGCCATCAGGCTCCGTGTCAAGTGCCTTTACCCACTAAGCCATCTTGCTGGCCCTGTTTCTTGGGTTGGGGGAGGGGGGAGCTTGTTTTATTTTGCTTTGTTTTTCCAGACAGGGTTTTTCTATGTAGCCCTGGCTGTCCTGAACTCCTTCTGTAGACTAGGCTGGCCTCAACCTCAGAGATCAACCTGCCTCTCTCTCCTTCCTGAGTGCAAGGATTAAGGGTATGCACCAATATCACCCGGCTGTTTCTTGGATTTTTTTATTGTTGTTATTCTTGTTGTTTTTTGAGGGGAAAAAATCCTACTGTGTGGCTTTGGCTGACCTGGTACTCACCATGGTGTCTAGGCTGGCCTCAAAGCATCGTGATTTTCCTGCCTCCACCCCTCAGGTACTAGGATTATAGTATGTGCTGCTATACTCAGCACAGTATTTGACTTTTTATATTTTGTATTCATTTGTTTTAAGATTCTGATTTTTATTTATGTGCATGTGTGCTGGTGATTGCAGAGGTAAGATGAGGCTGCAGGATGCCCTGAGGGCTGAAATTGGGGTGGTTGTGAGGCACACAAGGTGGGTGCAGAGATCTAAAGTCCCGTCCTCTCAAAGAACAGCAAGCACTCTTAACTCCTGAGCCCTGTCTCCAGTCCCACCACTGGGGTTTTAAACCAAGTTGAATCGATAGCCTACTCAAAATCCAATGAAATACTTATTTTACTCAATTAACTGAACAATGCCATAAATGAGGAACACTCAAAATTATTTAAGTACTGCTGATTGCTAAATTAGTAATAAATTACTTTAAAACAAACTTGTTAAAAATAATCTAGTAGGTCTTGATTCTTATTCCAATGACAACCCTCCAATATTTACAAGACAGTTTAATCATTAGAAAAATCTTCCAGGCCGGGCGGTGGAGGCGCACACCTTTAATCCCAGCACTCGAGAGGCAGAGCCAGGCGGATCTCTGTGAGTTCGAGGCCAGCCTGGTCTACCAAGTGAGTGCCAGGAAAGGCACAAAGCTACACAGAGAAACCCTGTCTTGAAAAAACAAACAAACAAACAAAAAACCAAAAAAAAAAGAAAGAAAGAAAGAAAAATCTTCCTAAGTTTAACTGCTGCTGATACAATATTGTTAACTAATTTAAAAACAAATGACTGAATTATTTAGCTTTCATATCACCTAAAGACAAGATTTAATAAAGAGAATAGTTAAGTTCACTAATATCTTGCCAGAATTTTTAACAAATTGTATTTTATACTGTCTATTCTTCCTAAGTTGCTCTGGAAGGCCTGGAACTTCTGTGTGGACCATGCTGGCCTGAGAATCACAGTAATCACCTGCCCTTGCTTTCTGAGTGCAGGCATTAAAGCTGTGTACCAAGTTTGTCTGTCATATGAAGACTCACACTGTTGTCTAAACTAACCTTGAACTCAAGGCAAGCCTCCTACCTCAGCTGAGATTACAGGTCCACACCTGGAAACCTAACAGTTTACAAACAGTATTTCACATAACACACCACAACATTCATTCCTACTTTGTCAAATTTTCCAAGGTTATTTTTGGTCCGGGGATCTCCTTCTTCAGTGCCAGTCATTGCTAACTGCTGCAAAAGGCGGCCAACCTGCAAACAAAAGCATTGATAAGCACATGTAGGCTGCACACACCAACACTGGGCTATGAAGCAGGTCCGTTCTAGTCTAAGTATCTGGCTTCATAATAATATTCACAATCATCTGATCAGGCAAACAGAATAACGTTTCCAGTAAAATGTGCATCTTGCTGTGTCAGCTTTTACTATTTTCAGATTAGGAAGTAGAAAATGTTGCTGTAACTTCTCATTAACACATGACAGGAACATTAGGAAATTCAAAGTACAGTATATTTATTTCTCATACAGTACTTTTTGTGTGCTTAACATTTTAAACTAGCCAGGTGATGGCACACACCTTTAACCCCAGCACTCAGGAGGCAGGGGCAAGCAGATCTGAGTTCAAGGCCATCCTGGTAGACAGAGACAGTTCCAGGACAGCCAGGGTTACACACAAAGAAACCCAGTCTCTGAAAAAAAAACAAACAAGCAAACAAAAAGCCAAAAAAACTATTATTATATGTGAGTGCATTATTGGGGGCAGGAGAGCACATGCATGAACAGCGCATGTGGAGACTAGGAGACAGCTTTTGGGAGTTGGCTCTTCTCCTATTATAGGTTTTGGTTTGGTTTGGTTGTGGTTTTTCGAGACAGGGTTTCTCTGTAGCTTTGGAGGCTGTCCTGGACTAGCTCTGTAGACCAGGCTGGCCTCGAACTCACAGAGATCCTCCTGCCTCTGCCTCCCAAGTGCTGGAATTACAGGCACCACCACTGCCCGGCTTACACACCCTTTTTTACACCCGGAACTATCTTGTGGTCCTGAGAAAACTTTTAAATAATCTGCAAAGGCTAACCCATGCAATGAATGACTTCAAGACTAACACAAAGTACTTTTCCCCTTACAAGTCCATGAAAAACTCAGGGTTAAGCATTCTCTTTATTGGTTTTTGTTGTTGTTGCTGGTTTTTGAAATAGGGTCTATGTATCCCTGGCTGGCCTGGAACTCTCTTTTTAGACCAGGCTGGCCTCCAACTCACAGGGATCTGCCTGGCTCTACCTCCCAAGTGTTGGTATTAAAGTTGTGTGCCATCATGCAGGCAACAATGCATTTTTTTAATGTGTGTGTGTTTAAGTATAAGCCATATGTGTGTGCCGCCCATGGAAGCCAGAGAAGGTGTTAGATTCCCGGAATTGGAGTTACAGGAGGTAGTGGGCTGCCTGATATGGGCACTGGGAAGTAAACTCAGCTCTTCTAGAAGAGGAACAAACACTTTTACCCAGAGAGCCTCTCCCACCCTAACCAATGATTTTTTTTTTTTAAAGGCTTATTGAGTCTGCATGGTGGCGCACACCTCTAATCCCAGCACTCTGGAGGCGGAGGCAGAAGGATCTCTGTAAGTTCTGTAAGTTCGAGACCAGCCAGAGCTACAGATCTACAGAGCAAGCTCTAGGACAGCTGTCCTAGAAACTGTCTCAAAAAAAACAAAAACAAAAACAAAAAGCTGGGTGGTAGTGGTGCACGCCTTTAATCCCAGCACTCAGGAGGCAAAGCCAGGTGGATCTCTGTGAGTTCAAGGACAGCCTGGTCTACAGAGTTAGATCCAGGACAGGCACCAAAACTACATGGAGAAATCCAGTCTCAGGGGAAAAAAAAAAAGACTGGGCACCCTGGTGAGATGGCTCTGCAGTGAAGACCAGTGGCTACTCTTCCAGAGAACCTAAATTCAATTACCAGCCCTGCTTGGCAGGTGAACAGCTGTCTCTAACTCCAGTTCCAGGGCATCCAATGTTCTCTTGTATAGACACTATGAAGATATACATGCAGGCAAAATCCACCACTCCCACATACACACAATAAATTAAATAAATCAATAACTAAAATAAATAATAAGACTTTCGGTAAAATACCCACACACACATAAAATAATTAGGTAAATAATTAGAAGAAGTAGTAAGACTTCATGTAAAACTAATAAATAATTGAGACTTCAGGTGGGACTTAGCAGCAGAACATGGGCATAGCATTGTGAGACTCTGGGTTCCTAAGGCATGTACATGGAGGTCAGAGGACAACTTTCAGTAGCTGGTTCTCTTCTACTAACATGAGTTCCAGGGACTGAACTCAAGTTACCAGGTTCCTCAGCAAGGACTTTTATCCAATGAGCCTCCTTAGCCCAGAACTCAGATTTTTAGGAAGGTACCTTACTTAGTACATATATGTAACATCTTCAAAGAGAGGTGTCTACTGTCAAACACATGAACATTTCTTCAGAAAGGAGTTCACTAGGGCTCCAAGTAATACTAACTGTAAATAGCCTCCTATTCAGCTCTAGTTCTGAAGTACAAAGGACATCTCAGTTCCTAACCAATCTGGACTCTGAAATTATAGGAAAGGGATGATGGGCTTGTTCTAGAAAACCCAGCCAACCCTATGTCCAAGAGTTCAAGGATTTCACTGAAAACCAATGCAATGTTTTATCACTATAATATCTCAAAATCCTAATATAATTGCTTTTTTTTTTCATGAGAAGTGAATATTTAGGACAATTTAAGAAAAGAGATGATAGCCAGGAGTTGGTGGCACACACCTTTAATCCCAGCACTCACTCTATATAGTGAGTTCTAAGACAGCCAGGGCTACACAGAGAAACCTTGTCTCAAAAAAAAAAAAAAAAAAAAAAAAAAGAAGAAGAAGAAAGAAAGAAATGATAAGAATATATGAACAATGGCATCATTTTGTTCCTACTCCATTCTATAACAATCAGCTGATCTTACACTAAATGTTGCATTAATAATAGCAAAAGCACACCTGCATCAGGTTAAATCTGGCCACCTCATTGATAGGAGCGTCAGATATTATTCCATACTGCTCCGGATTGACAACTGCAGGACAAATGAAGCAAGCCAACAGAAGGTCGGTGCACATCGCTCTGACCTCCCCAACCTCCAGTCTGTCCACACAAGACAGAGTTTTGTACATCTGAGACACAATCCACCTCAGACTATGCGGAAAGCAGTATGTGTTCTGTTTGAGATAACCAATGAATTTGTTCACCAAGGCCACCAGTTTGGCCTCATTGGAATCTACCATTTCTTGAACCTTTTGCCTGAATCTGTCTGAGCCTTTCTCTCCAAAGAGTTTTTCCTGCTGAGCTGGGGAGAACCTCTCAGTTAGCTTGTTTGGGTCTGTTTCCAGATGGTCTTCATCTTCCACAAGGAGCTGCATGATGGGTTCATGTAAAGTAGCTGTAAGGAAAAGTTTGGCAGAAAACAGTCCTTCAGAAAACAGTTTAAATAAGATGCTGAAGGCACAAGTTCCTCTCCTCAAAAGCCGCCTGGGGTTGTCACTTTCCTTCAGTTCAAATTCAATCAGGTATCGTAACACCTGAAGGAGGTAGTTCTCATCTTCCTGCATAATACAGTTGCCATACAAGGAGGTAAACACTGTGTGGATGACACTCTGGGTGCTCTCCTGATTCAGTTTTTCTCCAGCAACCAAAGATGAGGCAATAAGACGAGGATTTTCTCTTAACCGACTCAAGAATTCTCCATAGGCCGTTTCCTGAAATCCCAGTTGCTTATATCCATCAACAAACTGTGTATCTTCCAAAATCTTGGCATGCTGGCAACACTCAGCGGGGGAAGCTTCAGCACTGGAAAACATTAGCACACACATTAGCAAAACAATACTAATAACAACAATAATACAACACAGCACTATATTGAAATAAATAAATCTGAGTTCATTATTGTGGCAACAATGAAATCTCTTTGAGAATGACATGGAAATGAGTAAGACACACCTAAAAGTAAAGAGGAAGCCAACCTTTTCATAGTAAATCAAATTTAGTGCAGTGTCAATTTATAGATAGATACTAAGGTTGTTGTCTAGAGTGACCCTCTATGGATTAAATTTTCAATTTTGCTATAGCTTCAAAACTGCTTATTTACTGACACAGACCATTCACAAATATTCCACTACTACAAATAATCAAGACAGGCGGTGGGGAGGTATCTCAGCTGGAAGAGGCTTGCCAGGTACTCACCAGCCCTGGGTTTGATCTACAACACGCAGTGCTTTTGCACGGCCTTCCTTCCAGTCAGTACCTCCCTGGTAAGCCCAACAAAGAGCTGCAGTTCTGAATGCCATCATCACAGGTCAGTCCTGCCTCTAAAGACTTTTATAAATATAGTCATACAGTATGTAATCTTTTTTATCTGACTACTTTTATCAACATTATATTAATACTGTTACAGTTAAAAACTGCTTCTTGGGTTGGGGATTTAGCTCAGTGGTAGAGTGCTTGCCTAGCAAGCGCAAAGCCCTGGGTTCGGTCCTCAGCTTCAGAAAACAATAAAAAATAAAAATAAATGAAGGAAGGAAGGAAGGAAGAAAGCAAGCAAGCAAGCAAGCAAGCTGCTTCTTGGAACAATAAAACAAGCACCAGGCACACTAGTGGCACATAGATGCATATGTGGACTAAACAACTCGTATACATAAAATAAAATTTAAAAATATATAAAAAAAAAATGTTTTTCTTTAAGAAAGATAGCCACGGCGGGGGGTGGCGGCACACGCCTTTAATCCCGGCACTCGGGAGACAGAGCCAGGCGGATCTCTGTGAGTTTGAGGCCAGCCTGGGCTACCAAGTGAGTTCCAGGAAAGGCGCAAAGCTACACAGAGAAACCCTGTCTCGAAAAACCAAAAAAAAAAAAAAAAAAAAAAAAAAAAAAAAAAAAAAAAAAAATAGCCAGGCGGTGGTGGCGCACACCTCGAATCCCAGCACTCAGGAGGCAGAGGCAGGCGGATCTTTGTGAGTTTGAGGCCAGCCTGGTCTAAAAAGCGAGTTCCAGGACAGGCTCCAAAACTACACAGAGAAACCCTGTGTTGAAAAAAACAATACAAGGGCTGGAGAGATGGCTCAGAGGTTAAGAGCACTGGCTGTTCTTCCAGAGGTCCTGAGTTCAATTCCCAGCAACCACATGGTGGCTCACAACCATCTGTAATGAGATCTGGTGCCCTCTTCTGGCCTGCAGGGATCTGTGCAGACAGAACACTGTATACATAATAAAATAAATAAATCTTTACAAAAAAAAAAAAAAAAACCAATAATTTAAGACAAAACAAAAAAGAAAAAAAAAACAACAAAAAAAGATATATAATTCCAGAGCATGGAAATAGATATAAGTAATAATATAAAATTTACTCTCTGTAACAATAAAATGTTATAAATGTATGTAAAGAGACAAAACTAGTATGGTATAAAATGTTAATCCTCAGGGTTGGGAAGTTAGCTCAGTGGTAGAGTGCTTGCCTAGCAAGCGCAAGGCCCTGAATTCAGTCCTCAACTCCATAAAAAAAGAAAGAAAAAAATGTTAATCCTTAAATTATAATTTTCTATATCACTGTTTAAGCTAATTAGTAAACAAAATAAACTATATATTTTATAAGCAGAGACTCACCTACTATTGATTTAAAATAATGCACTTAAGAAATTCATTTAGTTATAGTTGTAGTATAACTAAGTGTTCACAAAATGCATGACCCAAAAATTTTGACTTTACCTGGTTATAATAAGCCGATCCAAATTAATCCTCTGTTGCTTTGCAATCCATGCTGTTCGATACAGCTTTTCAGCTGTCTTCAGCACATCTGCATTTAGCCTCTGAATGAGCTGTTTCTCAGAGCTCACGTACAAGCGTTCCTGTTTGAGGTGGTGGGCCAGAGTGTGGATATCCAGCTTCACCATCTTTGAATTTGGAAAAGGTACAAAGGCTGATCACTAATAAAAAAGACAAAATTCAAAAGTTTATGTCATATAAGTTACTTTCTAAAATCAAAATTTTGATTATGGGGGCTGGAGAGATGGCTCAGTGGTTAAGAGCACTGGCTGCTCTTTCAGAGAACCAGGGTTCAATTACTAGCACCCACGTGGTATCTCACACCTGTCTATCTGCACCCCAGTTCCAGGGGGACCTTATACCCTCATACAAACATACATGCCAACAAAACCCCAATGTACATAAAATTAAAATAAATTAAATCATAATAAGAAAGAGTGTGTCTTTAAATAAGACTTTAATTTTATTTGGTACAACATTGACTCTAATTTAAAAATAATCCTAGCATGTATCAGTCATGGGGTCACCCTTGACTACTTTCACCTAGCAATACACCTGATGATGATTAAATAAGATGATTATTCCATCCTGCTTCCACTGGGAATCTACCATCACCTCAGTGTAAAAAAGCCTATGACTAGCTGATTTCCTTGCTCCCTATTTTGAATTCCCAAAGTCTGCTCTCCCCGTAACACTGAGTGTACCTTAAGGTCACATGATTTTATTCCTTGACTAGAAACCATCCCAAGACTTTACCTTCTACTTAGAATGAAATATCTAAAGTCCTACGTGGTCTTCCCTAGCTACATCTTTGACGCTCCAGGCCCCTAGCTAGATTTACCACAGATACCAACTTGTTTATTAACCATCCTTATTGGGTGGCTTGTCTAATTTGTTCACTGCTCTAATCTCAGGCCTGGATGAGGGCCTAGTTCACAGTAGTAACTGAATAAATATTTGCCAAAGATATGAAATCAAACAATTCTCATCTAATAACTAAGTAAACAGATACAAATAGCATACATATTTTAAATCATTATTATTAAAGCTATACCCTTGAACTGCCAGACCACAAATGTTTTATATTAACAAAAGAAATATCTATATTTAAGATAACAAAACAAGCTGGTGGTGGTGGTGCATGCCCTTAATCCCAGCACTCAGGGGGCAGAGGCAGGAGTATCTCGGAGTTTCAGGCCAGCCTGGTCTACAGAGCAAGTTCCAAGGTTACACAGAGAAACCCTGTCTAGAAAAAACAAACAAATCCCCAAATTGAAGAACATTATTGTGAACTAAGGAATGCAGATCAGTGGTGGAGAACCAACTACGCAGCCTACTTGAGGCACTGGCTTCAATCCTTCCCTACAAACCCAAAATGACAACTAAGGAATGAGTGAAGGATTTGTTTTGTTTGTCTTTGGTTCTTCCCTGGCTGTCCTGGAACTCACTCTGTAGACCAGGCTGGCTTTAATCTCCTAGAGCTCTGCCTGCCTCTGCCTCCTGAGTGCTGAGATTAAAGGTGTGCACCATCTCCCAGCATGCATGCATCTATGCACTTATTTACTTAGGTATGTATGTATGTATGTATGGATGGATGGATGGATGGATGGATGGATGGATGGATGGATGGATGGTTATTTAGGCTTTTTAATGCCAAGAATTGTCCTAGTTTTTCCTCACTGCAACCTCAAGGGAGTGGCAGATGTGCTCTCTGCCTCGTCTGACAGTTCAGGAAAGTGTTGAACTCCGTGCTGTAGAATTCAGATCTGTCTAACTCCAGAGAAGCACCGTTCAACCATCTAATCTAAACATTTTGTCAGTCGTGTCTACTTTGATTTCTAGTAGTGGTAAGGAGGTTTTTGTTTGAATATTATTTGACTTCCAGCAACATCTATTTAATTTAAATTCAAACTAAAATACCACATCAACTGGGAAGGCTGTAGAGAAAACAATGTCTTTGCATACTGTTGGTAGAAAGTGAATTTTGTATCACCACTATGGACACCAACAATATTATTCTCCAAAATTTAAAACAGAACGACCTCCTGATCCAGCAGTCCTACTACTGGTTATCTAACAAGAGGAAACAGAATCAATATGTGAAAACACAGCTGCACCTTCCTCTTTATTGCAGCATTTCACAACTGCCACTATCTGGAATCAATCTAAGTGCTCCATTAATAGATAAGTGAACAAAATTAGTATATAAACAGTTAGGAAGATGGCTCTCTCATGTGGGTTCCAGGTATCCAACTCAAGTCATCAGAACTGGAAGCAGGCAGCTTTACCCTCTGAGCTATGTTAGCCCTAAAGACATGATCTTAGAGATTTTGGGAGGGTGGGGGTGGGGGTATTGTTGAGACAAGAGTTTCCCTATGTAGTTTCTCTGTGAATTCACTCTGTAGCCCAGGCTGGCCTCAAATTACAGGGACCTGCCTGCCTCTGTCTCCCAAGTGCTGAAATTAAAAGCATGGGCCACCACCGCCCAGCTTTAAAGACCATTTTCATAAGCATAGGCCACAGGCAAACTTGCCAAGCATTTTACTTTAAACAGAATTATAAGCTTTCCTTTCTATAATAAACTGGTCAGAATGTCATTTTTAAAAAAAATTTGACCATGGCATACTGTGTAAAACAAAATTTTAAGAACTACTATTGGGACTAAAGAGTATAGCTCGTGTGTGTGTGTGTGTGTGTGTGTGTGTGTGTGTGTGTGTGTGTGTGAGAGAGAGAGAGAGAGAGAGAGAGAGAGAGAGAGAGAGAGAGAGAATATTATTTGGCATATATAGTACATATAATAGATATAAATGGAATATTATTTGGCCATAAAAAGAAAAGGGGGGTTGGGGATTTAACCCTAGGTTTGGTCCTCAGCTGGGGAGGGGGGGAATCCTTACATGTGGAACATGGAACAAGGCAGGCCCAGAAAAACCAAGCACCGCATGAGCTCACTCACATGCAGACTCAGACTCACGTGCATGACCTCATAGAAGCAGAATGGTAGCTTCCAGAGTCTGAGGTAGCAGGGACAGGAGGAATTAGGAAATATCACAGTTAGGAGAAAAAAATATGAGCTCTATTTTCTAAGCATAGTAATTACAATTAATGACAATCTGTTGAATATACTGATTGCATTCCTCCTTCCCCTCACAACCCCTTTGAGACATGGTTTCCCACAGTCCAGGCTGCCTCAATGTTACCTCACCATGTAGGTGAGAATAACCACCACACTCACTGATTCGACACACACACTGTACATTGAAGATGTTCACATTTGTTAATTGATTTCTTAGAGCATATTTCCAAGCCCCTTAACTTAAAATTCAAAATCAGTCTTACCTCAGCCCACCCATCCAAGCCTATTTTACACTACCACACTATTTCTTTACTTACTAAGGCATGTACAAGTGTGTGTACATAACGTGTGCACACAGCACGGTGCACGTGTGGAAGGAAGAGGGCAACTTTCAGGACCTGGTTCTCTCTCTCCGTTGTAGGGTCAGTCCAGAGACTGAACTTGGTCATCAGCTTTGTACAGCAAGTACTTTTACAAAACGAAGAGCCATCTGTTTTCAGTAATAGAGCCCTTATACTATTTCCTTATGCTACCTGTTCTAGTCAGACTGACCTCCTCATTTCTATTATCCTGTGTCTTCATGGCTTCTTATCTACATGTTCTAATTTTCATAGCCTGGCTCAATGAACCTTTGCAATCATATACAC
The DNA here is from genome assembly GCF_903995425.1 of Onychomys torridus. Lineage (NCBI taxonomy): Eukaryota > Metazoa > Chordata > Mammalia > Rodentia > Cricetidae > Onychomys > Onychomys torridus. The sequence goes on along the minus strand of NC_050446.1, from coordinate 4,196,569 downwards.
TGCTGAGTGATAAACCTCAATTCTGGGATAAAGAACTAATGCATCACTTACTTGAAACCACTGACTAGGCTTGCTTTGGCTGTATTATCATCATCTTTTACCATCTACCTCCTGTCTTTTCAATAAAAAAAAAAAAGAAAGAAAGAAAAAACAGTTCTTCAAAACGGAGCATCTGATAGTCCCATATATCCCCAGTTCCAGATACCATAAAAAACATAAATTGTTTCTAATACATCTCTGAAAAAGAGCTCAAGCAGCTAGGTGGTAGTGGCGCACGCGCTGGGAGGCAGAGGCAGGTGGATCTCTAAGAGTTCAAGGTCAGCATGGTCTACAGAGTAAGTCCTAGGATAGCCAGGGCTACACAAAGAAACCCTGTCTCAAAGAACAAACAAACAAAAGCAAGAAGAAAAGAGCTCAAGTGACATCAAAGAACTGTGCCATCTAGGCATCGTGGTATACACCTGCAAGTCTAGCACAAGAGTCACAAGCAGGACCACAGCAAGTTAAGTTCTAAGCCAGCCTGGACTACTACTGAATGTCAGGCCAGCCAGAACTACAAAAAGGCCCTGTCTCAAATAACAGTAGTATAATGATACCTAACAATATTATGATAGTCAAGGTTCACCAAGATAAACCACCACAAATATATATTTTCCTAAAATTTGCATGCATTTTCTATATTAGCTAATTTCATAGTATATGCTACCCATTCATATTGAATCAGATTTTGATGAATAACTTAAGCGTCTCAACTCGTACAGTAAACACATCACTTAGAGTAGCTAGGAATGACACAGGCTGTCCCAACATCATCCCACAATGGTATGCAGTAGTGACAGGCCAACTATGGCTTGCAAATCAAAGTTAGCCTGCTGTCTGTTTGTATTCCTAAAGGTTGGTTTGGGGGTTTTTGTTTTTGAGATTTGTCTTAAATAATTAAGTTTGTTCTTTAACAATTTTATACATGTATACAATGCAATAATCACTCTTTCCTACTCCTAATACCCTCCCCACTAGTCCCTTAGTCAGATTCATGACTTGATTTTATGACCCATTTAATTTAATAAAGGCTTTAAAAATTTATTTGTCCTTTTCACCAAGATGGCGCCGAAGACGAAGAAGGGAGCTCCTGCCCCTCCCAAAGCCGAAGCCAAAGCGAAGGCCTTGAAAGCCAAGAAGGCAGTGCTGAAAGGCGTCCACAGCCACAAAAAGAAGACCTGCACATCACCCATGTTCTGGTGGCCCAAGACACTGCGGCTCTGGAGGCTGCCCAAACATCCTTGAAAGAGCGCGCCCAGGAGAAACAAGCTTGACCACTATGCCATCATCAAGTTCCCCCTGACCACCGAGTCAGCCATGAAGAAGACAGAAGACAACAACACACTTGTGTTCATTGTGGATGTCAAGGCCAACAAGCACCAGGTCAAACAGGCTGTCAAGCAACTCTATGACATTGATGTAGCCAAAGTCAACACCCTCATAAGGCCTGATGGAGAGAAGGCATTTGTTCGGTTGGCTCCTGACTATGATGCTCTGGATGCTGTCAACAAAATTGGGATCATCTAAACTGAGTCCAGCTGGCTAATTCTAAATATACTTTTCAACATAAAAAAATTTTTTTTTATTTGTGACTGGCATGGTGGCACATACCTTTAATCCTAGCACTTAGGAGGTAGAGACAGGTAAGTTCAAGACCAGCTAGTCTTCATAGATTATCCCAGGTCAGCCAATTAGGGAAACGTATCTCAAAGTTTTATTACTATTCTTGTATACGGGTGGATGGAACATACCACAGCGCCCAGAAGGGTGACAAATCTGTAGTTAGTTCTTTCCTCTCACCTCTACGGGGTTTCAAAGACTCAGGCTGACAGGTTGGCAAGGCAAGCAGCTTCTCCTATTGAGCCACTTCCTCAGCCTCAGACTTGTAAAACCCTTCAAGAATGACTTCTAACTCTGCGTGCATGTGTGTGTGTTGAGTGTGTGCATGTGAGCGCAGATGCCCACAGAGGCCAGAAGAAGGCAGTGGATCTCCTGCAGCTGGGGTCACAAGCAGCTGTTAACCACCTAACATGGTGCTGGGAATCAAACTCAGATCTTGTCCAAGAGCAGCACATTGAGTCATTTCCAGCCCCTTAGTGAAGATTGCTGGGTCATACACAGCTCTGCCCGTCTAGTCACGTGGTCTGCGGCTGTTCTCATGGTGGAATGGTGGGAAACAGCAGCCAGTCTTCTACAGCCCACTCGGCCTCCACAGAAAAAGGTTGCCAACCTCTGACAAGCAAGGTTATGTCCTCTACAGAGGAGTGTGGAGCACAAGTATAACCTGAGAAGGCACAATTTTTGAGCTAAAAATACATTAGAAGTTCCAAGGAGAATACATGTAGTACAAGTGTCGACAGCTAACAGGACATAGTGACACACAATTGTAATCTCAACACTTGGGAGGTAAAAGTAGGAAGATTAAAAATTCCAGGTCATCCTCAAATAATACAGGTTAGAGAGAGAGAACATGAAACCACATCCACCTTATTATCTAATACAGAGGATACTTTAGTCAATAAAGCAGAGAGAAAACTAAAACTGGAGTAGATCTGAGGAATTTAAGACTGGCCCCTTACCCATCATGGTAAGGTATCCTTTAAGCCCTGCAATCAGGAGACAGGGGCAGGCTAATCTCTATGAGTTTGAAGCCAGCCTGGACTACAAAGTAAGTTCAAGGCCAGCCAGGACCCTGTCTGAAAAACAAGCACACAAAAACCATGATGATCTCTGACACCTACTGTCTTGGGACATGTGACCTCAGACACCTGCTGTCATGTGACCTGTGACTGGCCACTAAATTTAAGAGCAATGTCCTTATCTGTTCCATACAGAAAACAGTAAGAGGACTATAAATCCTAGGTGACAGGAAGCCAAAGGTGGTGGCACACACCTTTAATCCCAGCACTTAGGAGGCAGAGGCAGGTGAATCTCTGTGAGTTCGAGGCCAGCCTGGTCTACAGAGTGAGTTCCAGGACAGCCAGGGCTACACAGAAACCCTGTCTCAAAAAACAAATAAATAAATAAATAAAAATAGGGGATTGGAAACACAGTAGATTGTTACTATTCTCAGTGAAAAGCAGTGCAGTTTTAATTACTTCACTACTATACTTAGATTCCATCTCCATAACGCAGCAAAGTTGTGTTAAACCTTTGAGAAAGTAGGAAAAATCAAGGTCATGTGTTTGTTTTGTTTCTTTTGAGGTGGTCTTACTAGGTAGCTATGTAAACCAGGCTGATCTTGAACTCACCGAGATCCATCTATCTGCCTGCTACCCTCCTCCAGTACTGGAGTTAAAGGTGAGTGCCACCACACCTGGCTAAAATCAAGGTCATTACTAGAGAGATGTAACGAACTACCTGCTAACATGGGACCTACATTTTGCTTTTGCTTGTGGTGTTTTAGTTTATTTTTTATTAAATCTATTTATTTTACATGTCTGTGGGTTTTTTATTTTGTTTTGAGACATGTTGTCCTAAAACACTGTGTAGCTGAGGATGGCCTTGAGTGCCTGATCTTCTAGCATCCACCTCCCCAGTTCTAAGACACAGGCCACCTGGTGGTCTCGAGCATGCTCGGAAGTATTCTATCAGCCAAGTCCCTCTCTAGCCCCCAAGCACTGAAAGTGAGATCAAATGATACCTATCTTCACACTAAGAGCATTATTAGTAATAGGGTAGGCCTCACAGATGAGAGACCTTAAATTTGAGAATAAAGCATTACTTGCAAATAAATTGTCAAATTAAAGATGTTTCAAATAAAATTATACATTGATAACTGAATGTAATAGCTAGAAGAGAATGAGGACACAGTACGTTAGAAGTAAAAAAATGAGAAAAACTGAATAAACTATGAACTTCAGTTAATAATAGTCTACCAATATTGTTCACTCCTTGTATTAAATATAGTAGACTAGTGTAAAATGGTAGGAAGCAGAAACGATACAGGGTCTATGAGAACTCTATATTATTTTAGTTTTTCTTTTCTTTTTTTAGGGGAGCGGTTGTTTTGTGTTTTGAGACAGGATTTCTCTGTGTCACTCTGGCTATTCTGAGACTTATTATATATACAGCAGGCTGGCCTTGAACTCTCAGAGATCCACCTGCCTCTACATCCTGAGTGCCTCTGCCTCTGCCTCCCAAGTGCGCCACCACATACAAGACTTTTTAATTACATAAATAATAAGCTCCTAAAGTCAAGCATTCAGTTTAATGAAATCATATAAACTTGAAAAAAAAGTATTAACACTATAATGTGTCTGAATCTCTATCAATTACTGCCTAGAAAAGGCACCAACTAATCCTATGATGGTTAGAACAGACCAACATTCTGTGACACACAACATTATACTATGCTTTTCTTTTAGTTTGCTGTAATTGAAAAATAAAACAAAATACACAAATTTTCTGAACCCCTAAGATTTTGCACTAATTTCATATGTTGAGTGAGGTAAATATATTTCCTAGGTAGAACTGTTTAAGAAAAACTAGGTTTTTGTTTTTCCATTTTTTACAGAGCCTCTCACGAGACACTCTACCACTGAGCAATACATTCAGCCCTGAAAAGCCACCTTTTTTTTTTTTTTTTTTTTGCTTGTTTGTCTGTTTGTTTGGTTTTTTGAGTCAGGGTTCTCATTGTTTAACAGCCTTGGCTGTCCTGGAACTAGCTCTGTAGACCAGGCTGTAGTTGGCCCAAACTCACAAAGACAGTCTACTTCTGCCTCCCAAGCGCTGGGAAAAGCCAGCTTTTATGTTAACTTTCACCCAACAGCAAACCTTATCTTAAGCTACCAGAAGTATTGGGTGAGTCAAAGCATGGTGGTACAAGCCAGCAATTCCAGCATTCAGGAGGCTGAAGCAGATGAATCCTGAGTTTGAAACCAGCCTGAGCTATGAAAACCCTATTTGAAGTAACCAAGGTCTTGGCTAGGGGTGCACCTGTCTGGATTCAGTCCCAAGCAATGAACATATATAAAAGGTAGTGGCCTGGGATAGAAAGGTGGCTCAGCACTTGAGAGCACTTGTTACTCTTGCAGAGGATCCTGGTTCAAGTTCTAGAACCCACAAGTTACAACCATGTAACCCCAGTTCCGGGGAATCCAACTCCCTTTTTTTTCTCCACAGGCACAAGACATGCACATGATACTCAGACACACATGCAGCAAAACATCCACACACATAAGGGGAAAAAAGGCAGTAGCCAATAGCTTATAGTTGTAATCCTTCCCAGCACTTGGGAGGCTGACAGATAAGAGTTGCTACAATTCAAGGCCAACCTGGGCTACACAGTGAGTGAGACCAGACTGGGCTATAGTATGACAGTATGTCTACCTGGAGAGTGACAGAGACAGAAGTAGAGTAGTTGTGGTGGAACAGTCTCAACTGACTAGTGGTAGTAAGTACATAGGAGCTTAGGAAATACAAAGGGTAGTAACTACCACATGTCAAGCTTGCATTCTACATCAGCTGGTGCCTAAATCCTCCAATTTAATATTGAAATACTATGACTTCTTGTTTTGTTTTAGTTTTGGCACTGGAAGCTGGACCTACAGTCGAATGCATGCTAAGCATGTGCTCTACCAATACTTCTAATCCAGAAGGTAAGTAATCTTCCTCCTTAAGTTGTTATACATTTACTTACTTGGGTGAGTGAGTGTCACGGAACACATGTGCAAATCAGAAGACAGGGGACAGCCTCTGGGAGTCTGTGCTCTCCCTATACTATGTGGGTCTTGGGATGAAACTTAAGCCCTCAGTATTGATGGCAAACACGTTTTACCCATAGAGATATCTATAAGTATTCTTTTGTTTTGGAGACAAAGTCTTGAAGTCACTATGTAGACCATACTGGCCTGGAACTCACTATGTAGCCCAGGCTGGCCTCAAACTAGAGAGATTCCACTGCCTCTGCATTCCAAGTTCTAGAATTAAAGGTGTGAGCCACCATACCTGATGATATGGAAGTATTCTTAATTACAACATAGAGCTATATAGCAGAGGAAAGTAGAAACAATTTAATTTTCCAAAGTCAAATTAGTTAACATGTAAAGTTGAGACTAGAATCCAGTTATATCCAGTTTTAGAATTCAGTCTTCCACAGAAACACACAAAACCAAAATCAATCAATCAATCAATCAATCAATCTCTCTCTCTCTCTCTCTCACCACTAAGCCATTCACTGTCTCCCAACTATGAGTACTTTAATTTACAGTCAAGGTTACCACTTACAGCACTTACAGTTGCCCCACTCACAGAACTGGGACTTGTTGGGAAAAGGAAGAGGATGGAAGAGAAGAGGCTAAGAGAGAGAGAAGGGATAAGTGTGACCATAATGTAGTAAAAGCACATATGAAATTGCCAAAGAATGAATTAATTAATTAAAATGTAAGTAAATTCCTGCCTCACTCATAAACAAGAACTACAAGTACTCATATGTAAATCAGAGTGCAGACATTGCCCGGTTTTCTTAGAAAGCTTCCAACAGTCTGGCAAGGTAAGTTTTAGTTGGACTTCAGGACTAAATAAAGAATCTCAACTCCCTCAAATTCTAAGGAGGAAGTGATAAAGAGATGGATCAGTGGTTAAGAACACTGCTCTTCCAGAGGACTCAGATTCAATTCTTAGCATCCACATGCTGTTCACAACTGTCTGTGACTCCAGTTCCAGCAGACCTGACACCCTCACACAAACATACATGCAGGTAAAAACACCAATGCACATATAATACAAATAATTTTTTAATTAGAAAAAAATTGCTAGGAATTAACCCAGAATATTACCAAAGAGCCAGGCATGGTGGGTGATGCATGCTTTTAATCCCAGTATAGTGCCTGTTGTTCTCTTGGAAGAACACTCACATAAGGTGGCTCACAAGTGCCTGTGTACTCCAACCCCAGGAGGATCTCTGCCAGCCTACACGCACACACACTCACTTAAAATAAGGAGCTGGAGAGATGGCTCAGTGATTACAGCACTGGCTGTTCATCTAGACGACCCAGGTTCAGTTCCTAGTATCCAAATGGAAGCTCACTACCATCTGTAACTCCAGCCCCAGAGAATCTGACACCCTCTTCTGACCTCCTCAGACACAGTACACACTTGTTACACAGACATACATGCAATCAAATCACCCATACACAAAATAAAAATAAATCTTTTTTTAAAAAAAGAAAGAAAAGCGGTAGCCTACAAGGTACAATTTATCACGTTTACCACAGTTTTCATTTCTTTGTTATTGTATTTAAGGCAGTCTCGTGTAGCCAGGATGGCTTCAAATTCACTATGTAGCAAAGGATGACCTTGAACTTCTATCTCTACCTCCTGAGACTGGGATTAAAAGTGTGCACTAAAACACTGAGACAGTTTATAAAATGTTGGGTTGGGACTGGAGAGATGGCTCAGAGGTTAAGAGCACTGGCTGCTCTTCCAGAGGTCCTGAGTTCAATTCCCAGCAACCACATGGTGGCTCACAACCATCTAATGAGATCTGGCGCCCTCTTCTGGCCTGCAGTCACACATGCTGTATACATAATAAATAAATCTTTTAAAATAAATGAATGAAGGAATGAATGAAATGTTGGTTAAACCCAGGGCTTCGTAGATCTTACAAAAGCACTCTAACTACTGAGGCACAGCTCCAAGCTGGAATGTTGGTATTATAATAATCACAAGTACTCATTATAAACTTCAATCAGCATTACTATCCTTGGTTGTGTTTTTATCCAAAAGGAACCTCCTGGCCTAAAAAACAGTTATCGCTGAGTGGCAGCGGCAGCACACGCCTTTGATCCCAGAACTAAGAAGAGGCAGATGGATGTCTGTGAGTTCAAGGCCAGCCTGGTCTACAGAGTGAGTTCCAGGACAGGCAGGGCTGTTACACAGAGAAACCCTGTCTGGGAGAAAACAAAAACAAAGTCAGTTATTATGGGGTTGGGGAGCATTGAGGGGGAAACACAGGAAAGATGTGGAGATAGATCTGAGTTCTCTCCCTCCACTTTCACACTGGTTCCAGGCTTTCCTACTGAGTCACTGCCTCAGCCCTAACACAGCTTTTCAAAAGAAACCAACCATTGAAATGTCCTCATTGGATCTAGAGAAATGGCTCAGGAAGTAAGAGCACTTGCTGCTTTTGCAGAAGACTTGGGATAAGTTCCCAGCACCCACACGGTGGCTAAGAACTGCCTGTAACTCCAGTTCCAGGGAATCAGACACCCTCCTCTCATCTCCTAGAGTAATGGGCACTTATGTGGTACATAAACATACACACAGGCAAACAACTCATATATATAAAATAAAAATAAATTGACCCAGGCGGTGGTGTCGCAGAGGCAGGTGTATCTCTGTGAGTTCAAGGCCAGCTTGGAACAGAGCGAGTTCCAGGACAGGCACCAAAACTACACAGAGAAATTCTGTCTGGAAAAAACAAAACAAAACAAAACAAAAAAAAAAACAAAAACAAAAACAAAAACAAAAAACAAAAAAAACTTTAAAACAAAGTAAAATGCCCTCATGGAATAGAACCCATGATTTCCAATACTTTGTATAATGCCTAAGAAAAAGAACTTGATAAGCTCTTACTATCATTGCTAACATGTTTTAAAATGATGGAACAAATGCTCGGGGGCTGGAGAGATGTCTCCAAAGTTAAGAGCATTTGCGAAAGATCCAGGTTCAGTTCCCAGTACCCACAAAGCAGCTCACCACCATCCGAAACTCTAGTTTCAGGGGATTCAATGCCCTCTCCTGGCCTCCAAGGGTTCCAGGCACACGTAAGGTGAAAATACAGACAAGTAGGCAGGCAAAACACTTGTATACACAAAATGAAAAATCAAATAATTTATTTTCAAAAAATACTTTTAAGTCAGCCGGTGGTGGCACGTGCCTTTAATTCCAGCACTCAGGAGGCAGAGCTAGATGAATCTCTGTGAGTTCGAGGCCAACCTGGGCTACAGAGTGAGTTCCAGAAAAGGCACAAGCTACACAGGGAAACCCTGTCTCAAAACAAAAAAAAAAAAACTTTTAAGCCAGGTGGTGGTAGCACAGGCCTTTAATCCTAACCATAGAGAGGCAGAGGCAGGTAGATCTCTGAGTTTGAGGCCAGCCTGGTCTACAAATTAAGTTCCAGGACAGCCAAGTTCTAGGACAGCCAGGGATACACAGAGAAACCCTGTCTCAAAAACCAAAATAAATAAATAAAAAACACTCAGAAACAGTCTTAAAGTCATTTTCTGTTTGAATCCAAGTTGGAGTATTACAACCTTAAACTTTACTTTAATAGAGAGTCAAAGTTAGCCCAAGCTCACTGTGACAGTCAGTCTTCAAGATGCAGCAGCACTCTCAGCTCCAGCCCGTCTGCCTGCACTCCGCCCTGCTCCCGTCATGATGGTAATGACTGAACCCGTGAAACTGTACTCGAGTCATCTCAATGAAATGTTTTTATTTGTAAGAGTTGCCGTGGTCATGGTATCTCTTTACAGCAATAAAAAACCCTAAGATACCTTGATTCAACATTTTAAATAAATAATTACTTAATTAATTAATTAAAATGAAATAAGTTAGACCTTTGGGTTCTAAAGAAGGAAGAGAAGATGAACTAAGCTGTTTCCTTCTGACAGGTTCTTACTGTGGAGTCTAGGTTGCCTCAGCCTTCATAGCCTCTAAGATGAAATACTTTCTAAAAAAGAAAAAGAGAGAAAGAAAAAAACCAAACCAACACCGACACCAACAACAAAAATGGTTTGTTTCTTTCTTAGGCGTTCCTGGTTCAGGAATCTCTGTTGAAGTGTGAATGGCTCCTTCCTGCATCCCAGCACTTGAAAGGCTAACACAGGAGCACTGGAAGTGCAAGACTAGCCTGGTCTACATAGTGACACCCTACCCCAGAATAAAAGCAACAGTCTTTTTAAAAGAGACTTATTAGCAAGATCCAGGACAGGCACCACAACTACATGGAGAAACCCTGCCTTGGAAAGCCAAAAAGAAAAAAAAAAGAAAAGAAAAGAAAAAAAAAAAAGATTTATTTAGGGCTGGAGAGATAGCTCAGAGGTTAAGAGCACTGGCTGGTCTTCCAAAGGACCTGAGTTCAATTCCCAGCAACCACATGGTGGCTTACAACCAAATATAATGGGATCAGATTCTTTCTGGTGTGCATGAAGACAGAGCACTCATACATATAGATACATGAATAAATAAATCTTTTGTTTGTTTGTTTTTCAAGACAGGGTTTCTCTGTGTAGCCCTGGCTGTCCTAGAACTCATTCTGTAGACCAGGCTGCCCTCCAAAATCACAGAGATCCACCTGCCTCTGCCTCTCAAGGGCTGGGATCAAAGGCATGTGCCACCACTGCTTGGCTAAATAAATCTTTTTTTTTTTTTAAAGATTTATTTATTTATTACATATACAGTGTTCTCCCAGCATATATGTCTGCACATATACAAATATTCATATTTGTAAGGATTCTGAAATCCTGTCCAAGGTACTATACCCTTTACACATAATATATATTTTCTAAGATGGTTCAGAGTGGGTTAAAAATGATGAGTTTAGTCTAAGTTATAAATTTTTTTAAATGTATTTGATTATGAGTTCCTTGCCTGGATATATGTATGTGCACCACATGTGTATCTGGTACCCATGAAGGTAAAGGCACCAAGCCAAGCATGGTGGCGCACGCCTCTTATCCCAGCACTAGGAAGGTAGAGGCAAGCAGATCTCTGTGAGTTCCAGGCCAGCCTGGTCTACAAAACCGAGTTCCAGGACAGCTAGAGCTGTTAGACAGAAAAACCTTGTCTCCAAACCAAAACAAAACAAAAAAAGACCAGACCCCCTGAAACTGGATTACAGACAGCTGTGAGCTGCCACATGAGTGCTGGGAACTGAACCCAGGACCTCTGCAAGAGCAGTAACTGTGAGCCAGCTCATAAACTTCTAAATTTTAAAACCATATAAACACTCATAACGGGAATGTAGCTCAATGGCAGACTGCTTGCCTAACATGTACAGGGCCCTGGATTTGAGCTAAAGCACCAGAAAGGAAACAGAAAAAGAGAAAAAAAGCAAGTATTTAGTCCAAATAACTGCTTGGGAGGGTACTATTTAGCTCTGATCCTAAAGTAAAGGAAACGCTACAAGCCCTCAGCCCATTTTTAATATTTTCACTTTTCTGGTCTATTTAATCCTTCAAGAATCATTTAAAAAATTAATAAAATATATATTAGTAAGTAAAGGAGGAGGAAGAGGAGAACTGGACACATTTGACGACATGTTAGTCTCTATGTGGGTGTACCAGCATATACAGGAGCACGACCAAGCAAGCACCTTCCTGGATAGACAGATAATGAGCCGACATTAGAGAGTCTGAGCACAGCCTTGTCTTAAGAAAACAGCTTACTAAAAAGCTGTATAAGCACATACGCAAGCTTAAGCAGAACTGTGGCCTAGACGTGATTTGCTAGCTTGACTTGCTCAGCACGCAACACACAGTGTTTGTTGTTGCTGCTCAGTAGCCAAGTCTAGCCTTGAACTCTTGTTCCCCTTGCCTCCAGTACAAAATGACTCAGATTACAAATATATACCACAAACTGGACATGGTGACACACACCTTAAGTCCCAGCATTTGTGAAGCAGAGGCAGGTGGACCTCTGAGTTCTATGCCAGCCTGATCTACAGATCCAGTTCCAGGACACCAGGGCTATGCAGAGAAGCCCTGTCTTTAAAAACCACAAGTGTACACCACCACATCTGGATGTAAGTTATGTAATATGTTTTTCTTTCAGGTAGAAATACTTACCAGATGTCAGATTCATCTTCATACTCAAAAGAGATACAGAATGGAGCTGGATGGTGGTAGTGCTCACCTTTAATTCCAGCACTTTGGGGTGGGGGGAGGCAGATGTAGGCAGATCTCTGTGATTTTGAGGCCAGCCTAGTCTACATAGAGCGAGTTCTAGGACAGCCAAGGCTACACAGAGAAACCCTGTTGGGGGGGGGGGGTGTGAAAATAATACTTTACCCTTGAGATTCCTAGAACACTTAACCAATTCTCCCCAATATCTTCACCCTTGAAAGAATTTTAAAAAAAAAAATGGATATCATGGCACCTGCCTATACTCCCAATTCTTGGGAGACTGAGGCAGGATCTCAAGTTTGAGGCCAGCTTGGGCTACATTATGAGACTGTGTCTCAAAGAGAGAAAAATGGCAGGGCTGGAGAGATGGCTCAGAAGTTAAGAGCACTGACTGCTCTTCCAGAGGTCCTGAGTTCAATTCCCAGCAACCACATGGTGGCTCACAACCATCTGTAGTGAGACCTGGTGCCCTCTCTGGCCTGCAGGCATACATGCAGACAGGACACTGTACAATAAATAAATAAATGAATGAATGAATGAATAAATAATAAATGGAAAAGATGAAAGAATCAAGTAAATGCCTTCTGCCAAGAGTTCCTTCAGAGACCTATTAAACTTTTCTGAAAACATAAGGGTAGTTTTAAAAATAAACTAAGTAAACTGCATTTCTTCCTATTTAAAAGTAACAAAATTCACAGTTAGCTGCACCAACAGAAAGAATATATCCTCACAGTCTCCATTTGTAAGGCTATAAGAACTGTGTCGTCACTGGGGAGTGGCTCAGCACCCACGGGACGTAGACACAGGAGACACCAAGAGAAAGTCCAGGCTGTGAGCCAGGCGTGGTGGTACCAGCACTAAAGAGGGGAGGATAGGAGGACCAGGAGTTTGAAGGCAGCCCTGGCTATGGAGTCATTTCTAAGGCCAGCCTGTGCTACATGAGACCATTTTTCAAACAAACAAAGCATACACACACAATAAATGCAACTTTAAAAAAAAAAAAAGAAAAACTTTTTTTTTTCCCTCAGGCAGGATTTCTCTGTGTAGCCCTGGCTGTCCTGGAACTCACTCTGTAGACCAGGCTGGCCTTGAACTCAGAGACCCACCTGCCTCTGCCTTCCCAGTGCTGTAATTAAAGACATGTATCACCACACCTGTCTTTAAAATTGCTTTTAATTAATTAAGAAAGAAAGAAAGAAAGAAAGAAAGAAAGAAAGAAAGAAAGAAAGAAAGCCAGGTGAGGTGGTACACATCTGTAATCCCAGCACTGGGGAGGCAAAGGCAGGCAGATTTCAATGTGTTTGAGAAAAGCCTCGTCTACAGAGCTCCGGGCCATTCATAGCCAAGACCACACAGTGCGAGACCATTTTATAAATAAGTAAATAAATCAACAAACAAATAATAAAATCTGGAATATGACAGCAGGCCTGGTGGCACAGAGCTGTCATCTCAACTATTTGAAAGGATGACTCAGGAGGATCTTATCTTCAAAGACAGCCTAAGCAATTTAATGCATGTCTGTCTCAAAATAAAACACAAAAAGAGGGTTAAGGGACATAAGCTTACCTACTACATATGAGGCCTAGGTTCAATCCCCAGTACCCTTTACAAGTACTTACACAGAGAAATCATAAAACAGGGATTTACAGTGACTCCTGCTTGTAAACCCATTATTTAAGAAGACAAGGTCCCCCAAACTGCCACAGCAAGTCTAAGGCCAGCCTGAACTACAAAGTGGGATCCTCGCTCATGGAAAAAAAAAAGGGGGGGGGGGGACAGGGAGCCTAGGGAGATGACTCAGTGGATAAAATGCTTGTCTTGCTAACATGAGACCCTAAATTCCATCCCATTACTATATAAAAAGTCTCCTATGATGACACAGCACTGGGGAAGCAAAGACAAGAGGGTCCTTAGGGTCTTGCTGCCAGCCAGTACAGCCAATCAGTGAACTCTAGGTTCAGTGAGCAAAACACAAGGTGGACAGCAATAAAGGCAGATACCCTCCATCAAGTCCTGGCTTATACATACACACATATCCAAAACCATGACTTTGAGAAAGTCAAAAGGATTATTATTCCACAGATTACTTATTAAAAAGGGGGAAAGATGCCTTTACAACAGAAATCTAGTGAGATTCCTTAATCAATCACATTTATGTCAATAGTGAGACTGACATCAGGTGTTTCTGATGACACATAGTGAAAGAGACCTAAAAGTCACCTTAGCACCCCAGCTAAATTGTTTAACATGATTCTGACCTAAAGAACACTCCGACAGCCAGGTGTAGTAGCACATCTTTAATCCTAACACTCTTGACGAAGAGACAGGACAATCTCTGAGTTTGAGGCCAGCCTGGTCTACAAAGAGAGTTCCAGAACAGCAGAGCTACACAGAGAAACCCTGTCTGGAATAACAAAGCAAAACAACAACCACAACAACAAAGCAATTGGCTGCTGGGGTCCAGCTCAGTGGTAGAACAATTGCCTCACAGGCTGTGTGTATGTGTGTGTTTGGGGCTGGGGGGGGGGGGGGGGGGGTCCTGATCCCTAACACTGCAAATAAAGTAAGTAAATAAAATAATTAAGTAAATAAAAACTTACAGACTACAAAACAAGGAAACATTTTTACTTATTATTGTGTTTTGTTTGTTTTGAGACAGGGTCTCTCTTTGTAACCTAGAGCTCACCATATAGATAATTCTGGCCTTACAAAGATCCACTAGTCTCTGCCTTCTAAGTGCTAGTACCTTATCCAGCTAAAATAAAAAAAATTTAAGTTATAGATTCTAAAAGCCAAGTCCAACGGCAAAAAGCGGGGAACCAAAAAATTATAAAACAACGTAACACTTGTATTCAGCTTTCCAGAAATAACTGTTAACATCATCACAATTCATGCTGGAATTAAACTAGAAGCTTCACACATGCTAGACAACTGCTTTACCATTAAGCTACATCACCAGTCCTGCTTTAGCTTTAGAAAAAGAAAGAAAAAAAATCACAAATATCATTAACTTTCTCACCACCTACCATCTTTATTCCCTTACATTGTGAAATTATAGGGCAGGGTATGCTCATTTCAACTTCAGTAAGAACTACAAATACCGTCTCTAATGGCACCTGTACAAATTTATACTCTACTTGCTATTTCTAAAATTACCATTTCTTCACTATTGTCAGATTTAATTCTTTTTTTAAATCAGATGACTGTAGTGGTGCATGCCTTTAATCCTAGCACTAGTGAGGCAGAGGCAGGTGGATCTCTGAGTAGCAGGCCAACCTGGTCTATATAGGAAGTCTAGACAAGCCACAGCTACACAGTCTCTCTCTCTCTCTCTCTCTCTCTCTCTCTCTCTCTCTCTCTCTCTCTTTCTCTCTCTCTCTCACACACACACACACACACACACACACACACACACACACACACCAACTCCGTGGGCCAGGTAGTGGTGGTGCATGCCTTTTTTCTTTCTACTGGTTTTTCAAGACAAGGTTTCTCTGTGCAGCCCTTCCTGTTCTGGAACTCGCTCTGTAGACCAGGCTGGCCTCGAACACAGAGATTCACCTGCCTCTGCCTAAGTACTGGGATTAAAGGCATGTAGATTCGCCACTTTGATACCTGCTTGGGTTTTGTAGCAAGTTCCAGACCAATCTGGGCAACTTTGTGAAACCCTGTCTCAAAATGAAAAACTTGTGTAAAGTTTTTCTGTATGTAAAGACAGCTCAGTAATAGAGCACCTGTCCAGAATGCCTGTGGCCCTGAGTCCACTCTCAGTACTACCAGAGTGCCAGAAAATGAAGACTTTGAAAGATTCTTTAAATTTATTTATTTGTTTGTTTGTTTGTTTACTTTGGTTTTTCAAGACAGAGTTTCTTTGCATAGCCCTAGCTGTCCTAGAACTAGATCTGTAGGTCAGACTGGCCTTGAACTCAGATATCTGCCTGCCTCCATTTCCTGAGTGCTGGGATCAAAGGTGTATACCACCAATACCCATCGAAAGAGAAATTTTTTTAAATTTATTTATGTATATGAGTACTCACTCTATTTGCATATATGCCTGCATGACAGAAGAGGCCATCAGATTCATTATAGATGGCTGTGAGCCACCATATGGGTACTGGGAATTGAACTCAGGACGTCTGGAAGAGCAGCCAGTGCTCTTAACCACTGAACCATCTCTCCAGCCCCTGAAAGAGAATTCCTTTTTAAAGGAATGACATAATTTTTTTTAAGATTTATTTATAAGGCTGGGCAGTGGTGGCGCCCGACTTTAATCCCCACACTCAGGAGACAGAGGCAGGCGGATATCTGTGAATTCGAAGCCTGGTCTACAGAGCGAGATCCAGGACAGGTACCAAAACTACACAAAGAACTACACAAAGAAACCCTGTCTTGGGGTTGGGGATTTAGGTCAGTGGTAGAGCACTTGCCTAGCAAGCGCAAGGCCCTGGGTTCGATCCTCAGCTCTGGCAAAAAAAAAAAAAAACTTGTAAGATTTATTTATATATTTAATATAACCACTGAACCATCTTTCCAGCCCCAAAAGAAAGAAGTTTTTAAAAAAATGACTTACCAACTTCCTGATTCTCCATAATCCGTTTATTTTTTTGTCTTATATGAAAAAATAACAACCAAAGACATATTATAGTTGAGCTTGCTATTTCTCACACACAGAGAAAAATAAGAATCTCTTCCTATGTAAAGCTCACACTACCTTCATGACTTTAAGAAAACCATACAAGGGCCAGGCAATGGTGGCGCATGCCTTTAATTCCAGCACTCGGGAGGCAGAGCCAAGCAGATCTCTGTAAGTTCGAGGCCAGCCTGGGCTACAGAGCGAGTCCCAGGACAGGCTCCAAAGCTACAGAGAAACCTTGTCTTGAAAAAACAAAAAAAATAAGAAAAGAAAAAAAAAAGAAAGAAAGAAAACCATACAAGAGGTGTTGGCTTCACAGCTCAGCAGGAGATCACTTGCCTAGCAGGTGCAAAGCCCTAGGTTCCATTCACAGCAATGTACAAACAATAAGCAAATAAAGTCTATTTATTTTAAGAGGAGGAGGAGGGCTGGGGAGATGTCCAGTTGGCAGTGGACTTCCCACACAAGCCTGAGGATCTGAGTTCAGATTCCCAGCACTATGTAAAAAGCCAGCACGGTGTCAGTAATTCCTTCACTGGGTCCTGGGGCTTCTGGTAAGCCAGTAAGAGATCTAGACTCAAAACTAAGGTGAAGGGGCCAGGTGGTGGTGGGCACGCCTTTGGTCCCAGGCAGAGGCAGGTGGATCTCTGAGTTCAAGGCCAGCCTGGCCTGTAGAATGAGTTCCAAGACAGCCAGGCTACAAAGAGAAACCCTGTCTTGAAAAACCAAAAAATTAAAAAATAAGATGAAGAGATAGGAAGACATTCAACATGAAACTCTGGCTTCCAAAAACATGCACATACACACATAAACACATGAACATGTACATACCCACATATAAACACATGAACATATACATGCAAACATATAAACACATGAACATGTACAGACCCACAACACACACACACAAGAAGGAAAAAGAAAAAGAAAATCAGCAAATACTAAAATCTCCTTTCACAAGCTTGATGGGCTTCAACCACTTGAAAGTGTAGGGATGCCTCAGCACAAAAACTAAAAGGCCAAAATACTCACTTCCCTTTCTTCAGCACAGTATTTTGCTGATTCCCAAGTATCCTAGATGAAATATCTATAGTGTGGTCTATCTTTCAAAACTACTACTCTGGCATGATTCATGTTTTTTAAAAAAGCCTGGAGTGGTGGCATATACCTACATCCCCAGCACCTGGAAGACAGAAAGACAGAGGCAGAAGAGCTACAGCAAGTTGGAGGCCAGCCGGGTGTACAAACCCAGTTTTAGGTCAACAGGGCAAATAGGTCCTTGATTATAACATTCTTTTGTATGTAATATAGTCTCATTCTGTCTGCTCCCCCACCACCACACCCTGCTTTCTTACTGAAAGAAAAGTCCTCTCCAAAACTTTTCTTTTGTTTTTTGTTTTTTGAGACAGGGTTCTCTGTGTAACAGCCCTGGCTGTACTGGACCTTGATTTGTAGACTAGGCTGACTTCCACTGAGAACTGACTGACTACCTCTGCCTCCTGAGTGCAGGGATCAAAAGCTTATTTTTATTTCAGGAATTCTTCGTCATTTTGTGCCATGGTTCTACCTCTTCGATAGTCTGGTGAAGCTTAAGGTCCCCTTCTCAGATTGCTTTTAAATAGAAAATTCATATGAGTACCCAAAAAAACACTATTATACTGATGCATTATGAAATGAAAAATTGACATGTACAGCTATAGCATATTACATAAGATATAACAGAAACTCACAAGTTCAAAGAAATTCATCGGTAAACAGATATGATATTTTGAGATAGCTCTAACTGTAAACGTGACACAAAAATATGTCATTTCTATTGGTGGTAAACTCACAAGGATTGCTAGTACTGTTGTGTGGTTTGTTGCCCGCTTTCATAACTGAAGGTAACAGTTTCCATTACTAGTTTGTAAGTAAAGCTGTAATTTTACCCTCATTCTCGATAAAGGACCAGCTTCATTCTATCTACATCCAACCCACTGAAGAACCCCGGGTTGGAAACTCTAGACCCAAGCCCTCATTCATCCCTTTTGCTCAAACTCAGAATTTTCATTTTACTAAGCTTGATTTTACTAAGTTTTAACGTTAAAAACAGAGTCCTCCGTGTACCTACCTCTCATCTGACACCTCCCCGTATCTCCCTGTATGCAGAATTATGCATTGAATCCCGCTCTTTCTGCGGTCTGCCCAGCCAGTACCCGTGACAATTTTGCCGGTCAATAAAAGGCGACATTGAAGGAAGAGAGGTGGAAAGAACGAACACTTGCAGACCACCAGCGGCAAGTGCACAGACGCCAAGACCGGTGCGCGTTTGCGGGTGCACGGTGTCCCCAGCCCCGAGCGTCCGGCGCGTCACTGGCGGCGCTCCGAAGCCATTCGGTCCGCTCCTGGCTTCCGGGGCTCGGCTGCCCACCTGCCCCGGACGCCCACGGAGGCGACCCGCGCCACTGCGCCCCTTCCCGCCGCGTCGCGCTCCCGCCCCACCCCCACGCGCCCTGGGTCCCCGCCGCCTCAGGCCGGCCGCCGGGGCCCGCACGCCGCCACCTTCCCGCGGGGCCCTGCCGCGCGGCTTCCCACCCGAGCGTCGCCCGGCACGGGACAGGCCCGGGGGCCCGGGGATCGGGGCGGGGCGGCCGTCAGGCGCGGGCTGCGGGGCTAGGCCGGACGGCGGGGCTGCCGAGCCCGGAGCGGCGCACGCGGCGCGGGCCGGGCGGGGACGCGCACTCACCGATGAGGTCATGCGGGGGACGGCGCCCGGTCACCGCCGGACGGCCACTCCGCCTCGGAGCCGTCGCCCTCGCCGCGAACTGCCACCGCCGCCCAGCCGCCGCCGCCGCCACAGATCGCCAGTCGGTTCCCCGGCCTCCTGCGGCGGCGCTGCCCCCTCGCCAGTGCGCGTGCGCGGCGCCGCGGGGCCCCCTGGGATCGGTGGTCCGGCCGGCGGCCGCCCTTCCGCTCCGGGTAGAGCCGCCTTCGGGACCTGTCCGCCCAACCCCGCTCTCACCTCTCCGTGTACCTGGTGCTGGAGAAGACGTGTGCAAAAACATGACACTCCTCATCTGCCAGGGACATCCACACACACACTCACACACACACACACACACTCACGCACACTCACTTTCAGCTATGTCAATTGGGCGGTATCTTCATTTTTAGTATTTAATCTAACTTCCCACTTCTCTTTTGTCTATTTTTATTGTAAACCATGCAGTTACATTAAATAGGTTTAAATTTTGTGTTTTTTGGTGTGTTTGTTTTTTAAACAAAGATGACACGTGACGTGTCAAGTTAGCAGAAGCGAACAGTCACAGAAACATGGTAATCAGAACACACCTTAAGGGTCCTCCGGGCAGCTCCCGCCCAGGCAGGGAAACCTTGCCGCAAGTTCAGCCTCCCTGTGTCGCTTCTGTTTCCGGAGGTTCCAATATCAGGCAGCTCACAACCTCCACCGTTGGACAGCTCTGAAGGTTAGGAAGTTCTGCCTCCTGCTGAGCTGAAACCTGCTTCCCTTCTCTTTCCTCCCTTCGCTAGTAGTTGTTGCCTGTAGCAAGGGTTGGTTCCCACTTGACAGCCCTTCAAAACATTGAAGACAATGAATATATCCTCCAACAACACCAGGAGTCTATGGCCAAAAAAGAAAGAAAGAAAACTCATCTTCCCAACTATTTCAAATGTAAATCAGATCCCAAACTGCTTTCCATCACTCTTCCATGCACCTCCTTAAAACTCATTAGAATTTAACTAGCATGGTAGCTCACACCTGTGATCTCAGCATTTGAGAGACTAAGGCAGGGGAATTACCAAGAGTTCAAGCCAGCCTGAGCTACACAGCATGTCCAGGCCAGCCTGAGCTATCTCCTGTGAGACCCTGACTCAAAAAGGAAAAAATTTGACAGAATTTACTTCCTATTTGCTACCTCATTACAATAGCGTTGTGAGTAGCTGGTTATTGGTACCATGTTGCCATTCAACAGAGTTAAGAAGTGAGTTCAATTAAAGATTATCAGTTGGATCTGTTACATTGTACAAAGCACCAAGAAGATGAAAGGGCAAGTGGATACAATTTACAATCTAAAGTGACGAGGAACTCTCACAGATTAAGAAATGTAACAATAAACTAAATTACAAAGTGCTGTTGAAGAATTACAAAGTGCTGTGAGATTCCAGAAAAAGAGACCTTTTTAAATTAAGAAATCAGACTCAGGCTAAAGTTGGCAGCCCACGATTTTAATGCCAGCACTCTGTGAGTTCCAGGATAGCCAGAGTTATGTAGAGAGACCCAGACTCAAAACAAGAGAAGGAGGAAGGAGGAGGAGAAGAGGAAGAGGAAGGGGGGGAGGGAGGGAAGAAGGGAGGAAGACAGACTAGAAATTTGGCTGTGGCTGGATTTCAAGATAGAAGATGGAATTAATAGATTGCATAAAGAAGAACCCATAATCGTGTTCAAAGGCTCCGGAGCATGGAAGTAAAGGAAAAGTTTTCAAAGACACAAAAGGAAGACTTCAGGTAAAGGCATTTGCCACCAAACCTGACCACAACAGTTTGATTCCCAAGTACCCTATATGACTGAAGGAGAAATGATTCCTATAATGTCTTCCGCCCTCCAGTGTTGCAAGGACTTGCCCCCCACATAAATGAATAAATAATAAGTAGATGGTGTGAATATTAAATACAAAAATAAAAGAAAAAGTGCTAAAGGATCTTAAGAGTACTGAAGGAAGTAGATTGTGCATTGTTTTGTTTTGGTTTTGTTTGTTTGTTTTTCGAAATGGGGTTTCTCTGTGTAGCTTTGGAGCCTGTCCTGGAACTCACTGTGTAGACCAGGCTGGTCTCAAACTCACAGAGATCCGACTGCCTCTGCCTCCCGATTGCTGGGATTAAAGGCGTGCACCACCACCGCCTGGCTAGATTGTGCATTGTAAGTGAAAAGAGAACAGGAATGTTCAGTTCCTTAGTACAGCCCTGTTCTGTCAGCTACAAATGGAGTACCTGAACTAGACGGTCAGCTTTTTTAATCTTTCCACTCAGCATTCCTAAGGAATATAACATTCTTACCAGAACCCTTGATCACAACAATGATTCTTACGTGTGGGAGAGAAAAATATGGGCAAAATTAATAAATTTGGGGAAAATGGTCAGAACTTAGTAAACAGTGTTGGTACTGCTCTGTGGGGCAGATCACCTGTCCACTTTCTAGAAGTCATGGTGATAATTTTTTTCTAACTGTTGTTTGGGTGTGGTGGTTTTCACCTGTAATCCCAGCATTTGGGACATGAAGACAGGAGAACGAAGAGTTTGAAGCCAACATGGAATATCTGAGACTCCATTTCAAGAATAAATAAGTAAATGAACAATGAATTCTATCCAAAGACATTTTCTTCCTGATACACAGTTCAGCCAACCATGACACACAGGGATGCAAAATTCTTTGTCCACAGTCACAAATTCTCACTGAATCTTTCTGGGCATGGTGGTACATACATGTACATACATACAGGAGGCTGAGGTAGGAAGGTCACAAGCTGACACCAGCCTAGGCTGCAGGGCAAGACCTTGTCTCAGTTGACCACAACAATGACAATTATACAGGCTCTTCGTCAGGGTTCATATATTTGGACCCCCTATTCCATGCTGTCCATTAAAGTACTGTGCCTCACAATCACACAGCAGCCACAAGCCCAGGAGTTCAACTTTTGAAATGGTTGCGTTCTTTGCTGGGGTGCCCAGCCAGTTTTAGAGGAACAGAGCAAAACAAAACAAACAAAGGAAAACTGGGGATCTGGCAAACTTCATTAATTAGATGTGCTAAATTAAAAAACAATTAACTAGGTGGTGGTACGCGACTTTAATCCCAGCACTCGGGAGGCAGAGGCAGGTGGATCTCTGTGAGTTGAAGGCCAGCCTGGTCTACAAAGCAAGTTCCAGAATAACCAGAGCTGCATAATAGATCTTTTCTCAAAAAAGACAAAAAAGTTGTTTTTACTTATTGTTTGTTGTTTATATGTGTAGGTGCCCATTGGAGGTCAGAGGACAACTTGTAGGAATTTATTTACAAGGTAGGACCTGGAATTAGAACTCTAGTCATCCAAGGAGAATTCTGGGAATAGGAAGGGCAGAGTTAGGATTCGTCAGCCAGATGCAAAGGAAGCAAGATGATAATGTCTGACTGAGAAAAGATACCAAGCCGCGTGGCTAAACATAAAAGAATTATGGGTTAATTTACGTGTAAAAGCTAGTCAGTAATAAGCCTGAGCTAATGGCCAAACAGTTATAAATTTAAAAAAAAAAAAAAAAAAAGAACTCAGGTCATGAAGCTTGTCAGCAAACACCTTAGCTGAGTCATCTCTCTGACACCACCACCACCACCACCTGGTAAATGCCGTTTTAGTGCTGATTTACTGATTTATTTGCAGTGTTGGGGATAGTACAGGGAGCCCAACCTGGAGTAATACGTGCTGTACAAGTGCTCTATCTACTGTTGGAATCCACAGCACCCAGCCTGACTTGATTAAAATCAATAAGTAGTCCCTAAAGTCAGAGAACCCCATACCATTAACCATTGGTAATCTAGAACTCAATTTATCACCTAGAAATGAATATGCACTTGGCTTTATAAAAGATTTATTTTTATTATTTTTTTGAAAAGTTAAAAATTTCTTAATTTTTTATTCCTGCTACCACTACCACAATTTACAGGGCAATATACCTGATGTAATGAAAAGAAAAAGAAAAAGCTACAACAGATAAAAGACCTCAGGAATGTACATCTAATTGACACTACATTGCATGAATCAATAGCTGCACTTTTTGCAAACTGTGGCTATGACAGTCCTGAACAAGAAGGGTTTCCTGTTTAAGCTGCAGTAACTTTTCTGACTATGGATCATCGCTCCTTCTGTGGCAGATTTTTGCAGTTCCTCTAATGCATTTAGGACGACTGTCTCAAAGTAACCTGCAGCTTTCCTGACAACTCCTCGCTCGCTCTCCTGCTAAGAACTGGAGCCCTTTTCTGCTTTTGTTTTTAAACCTTCTGCTACCATATCCACCACTTCCACCACCAGATGCATAGCCACCACCATAGGGACTGCCTGAGCTTCTTCCACCAAAACTGCCCCCTTTCATGGGCCCATAATTTGATTGCTGTTTTCCACTATAATTTCCAAAGTCATTATAGTTTCCACCACCACCATAGTACCTCCACCAAAACTTCCTCCTTCATTGTAACCATCATATCCTCCTCCACCACCACCATATCCACCACCTTGGTTTCCATAGCCTGCTCCACCACCACCATAGCCTCCTCTACTGCTGTAACCAGGACCACCACCGTATTGCCACCATCACCTCCAAATCCATTATATCCACCATCACCACCTCCATAACTACCTCGGCTGCCACCACCTCCACCACCACCACCATAGCCTCCTCTTCCACCACAACCAAAATTACCTCCACCACCTCCAAAGTTTCCTCCCCGACCCATAAAGTTGCCAGATCCACCTCCACGACCTCGCTGTGATCCAGCAGACTGCATCTCTTGTTTAGAAAGGGCCTTTTTCACTTCACCATTATGCCCATTAATAGTGTGGTATTTCTGAACACCAATTTTATCAACTGTGTCATGATCATCAAAAGTTACAAAAGCAAATCCTCTCTTTTTTCCACTCTGCCTGTCTTCCATAACTCCTATGGTTTCAATCTTGCCACACTTTTCAAAGTAGTCTCTCAGATTGTATTCTTCTGTACCTTCTTTAATACCACCAACAAAAATGTTCTTCATGGTTAAATGGGCACCAGGCACCTCTCTAGAAACAGCTCTCTTTGGTTCTACCACACGCCCATCAACCTTGTGAGCACACATTGCAGCATCCACCTCTTCAGCACAAGAGTAGGTCACAAAACCAAAGCCCCTGGAATGTTTCGTTTGGGGATCTCTCATTACCACACAGTCTGTAAGTATGCCCCATTTCTCAAAATGTTCTCTTAAGCTATCATCTGTGGTTTCAAAGCTCAGACCACCAATAAACAGCTTCCTCAACTGTTCTAGTTCCTTTGGACCATGGCCCTCCTCCTCCTCCTGCCGGTGGAGGCCGGAGTCAGGCTGGGGGCAACCGGGCGGCGGTTTTACCTCCATTTTGAGACCGGACTCACCTCTTCCAACTTAAGTTCAATATGGGACCGACTATTTTTATTATTTTTTTAAAGATTTATTTGTTTATTATGTATACAGAAGAGGGCGCCAGATCTCATTACAGGTGGCTGTGAGCCACCCTGTGGTTGCTGGGAATTGAACTCAGGACCTCTGGAAGAGCAGTCGGTGCTCTTAACCTCTGAGCCATTTCTCCAGCCCTTTTATCATTTTTAAATTCTATGTGTGCATCTACATCTGTGCACATGAGCACAGCTGATCAAGGAGGCCAGAGGTATTGATTGGATCCCCTAGAACCGAAGTGATAGGCCAGTGGAAGCCAACTGGCATGGATACTGGAAACCAAACTTGGATGCTATGGAAAAGCAATATTCCCTCTTAACTACTAGCCATTTCTCTAATCTCACGTGGTTAGCTTTTTGTTTCCTTCTTTTAAATTTATTTATGCAATTGGTGTGTGTGTGACAGGGGACTGGGAGGGTGACCATGTGTGAGTGTATATGTGTGTCTGTGTTGTGAATGTGTATGTGTGTCTGTGTTGTGTGTATATGTATGTCTCTGTGTGTATTTGTTTATGCATGTGTGTTTGCTCTGTGAGCATGAGCGTGTCTGTGTGCATTTGTTTATACGTGTGTGTGTGTGTGTGTGTGCCGTGTGTGTGTGTGTGTGTGTGTGTGTGTGTGCGCGCGTGCGTGTGTGTGTGTGTGTGTGTGTGTGTGTGTGTGTGTGTGTGTGTGCAGATCAGGAGACAACTCGTGTGAGTCGGTCCTTTTCCACCATATGGGTTCTGGAATCAAATTCAGGCCATGATGGCAAGAACCTTTGCCTTCTGAGCCATCTCACTGTCCCTATAGTCTTGCTTTTAGTAACACATGATTAGAGATTGTATGTCAAAGATCACCTAGTTCCTACCACAAAGCATCCTAGAAAGAAAAACAAGTCTCTATCTAGAAAGAAGGCAAAGGCTAGGAAGTGAAAGATGCAAAGAAGAAACAAGAGACTTACCTGAGACATTATTTTACCTATTTTAACCATAAACAGAGATAGCAACAATTCTGTTCCATCCAATAGTTACCAAGATAAAGCCAGCTAGGCGGTGGTGGCGCACGCCTTTAATCCCAGCACTCCGGAGGCAGAGGCAGTCAGGTTTCTGTGAGTTCAAAGCCAGTCTGGTCTCTAGGGTGAGTTCCAGGACAGCCAGGGCTACTCAGAGAAGCCCTGTCTTGAAAAACCAGGGGGGAAAAAAAGATGATGCAAAAGGGAGAGAAAATTCCTTTGGTTTTTTCCTAGCTCTACACAGAGAAAGCCATTCTTGTCAATTTGGGTGCGCTTTGTGTGCCTGGACCTGTGTGTGTGTGTGTGTGTGTGTGTGTGTGTGTGTGTGTGTGTGTGTGTGTGATACAAATAAGACCACTTTTTACATCCTATGCTATGTTCTACAATTTTCTTTTTATTCAACACTATATCTTGGGCATCTTTCCTTATCAATTCCTAAGGAATGACCTCATTGGCAGGATATCGTGGCTCATTCCTTTAATTCCAGCACTGAGGAGCAGAGGCAAGTGGATCTCTGTGAGTCTGAGGCCAACCAGGGCTACATAGTGAGACTTAAATAAGACGGATAGAAATATAAAAACCAGTGGTATGCTGGTGGCCATAAATTCAACCTCCAGTGCTGCCATAACAAATAATGGAAATGTTAACTAGTCAGTCACTCTAGAAATCAATGTGGAAATTCCTCAACATTCTAAAAACAGAACTTCCATATGATCCAGATGGGAGACTTCTGACTGCGTACCTGAAGGAATCCAAGCATCCGGCAGAGATTCCCACAGATCCACAAATTATTATAGAACTATTTACAATAGCCAAGATATGGACCTAGCCTAAATGCCCACCAAAAGATGAGTGAATACAAAAAAATGTAGGCCAGGCATGGTGGAACACACCTTTAATCCCATCACGTGAGAGGCAGAGTCAGGTAGAGCTAAGTGAGTTTGAGACCAGCCTGGTC
This sequence comes from Onychomys torridus, assembly GCF_903995425.1. Taxonomy (NCBI): domain Eukaryota; kingdom Metazoa; phylum Chordata; class Mammalia; order Rodentia; family Cricetidae; genus Onychomys; species Onychomys torridus. The sequence continues at coordinate 4,169,891 of NC_050446.1, read as the reverse complement.
TACATAGTGAGTTCCAAGACAGCCATAGCTACATAGTGAGATGCTGAATCAAAAAAGAGAGGAAGGAAGAAAGGAAGGAAAAGAAAGGAAAAAAAGAAGGCCTAGGGAATGTAGCTTAGTTGAGATAGAGCTTGTCTAGCAGTAAGCCTCATCTATATAGTTCAAGACTAGCCTGAGTTACATGAGCCCCTATCTCAAAATAAAAGTTGAGGGAATAAAAACATATATCAGAGTTACTGACAATACATATAACAAAAATGACTAATATTTACAATATAAATAACTACAGAATAGGAAAGTCAATAGAGAAATGGGCAACCCATTTATTCCACATACTGAATAAAAATATATGACTGAGGTTAGAAATATATGTAGCTGAGAGGTAAAGTATTCGCCTGGCATATGCAAAGCCCTGAGTTCAATCCCTAACAATGAAAAAAAGAGCTAGCTAGCTAGCTAGCTAGCTAGATGACAGATAGATAGATAGATAGATAGATAGGTAGATAGATAGATAGATGACAGATAGATAGATAGATGACAGATAGATAGATAGATAGATGACAGATAGATAGATAGATAGATAGATAGACAGATAGATAGACAGATAGATACATATGTCTGGGTGTGGTGTCTGTGCTACATACTTGTAATTCAAGCACTTGGGAGATTGAGGCAGGAGATCAGCATGAATTATATAGTGGGACATTATTTTGAAAAAGAAAAATGGTGTGTGGGGGCAGAGAGTGGCTGTCAAGATGTCTCAGTGGGGAAAGGTGACTGCTGTCAAGCCTGACAATCTGAGTGTGATCCCTGGACTTCATGTGGAAGGCAAGAACTGATCCATCTGACTTCTATATGAGCACTACAGTGTGTGCATGCCCTCATACTATACATACAACATCTTACCACCACCCCCATACTGTGATTTAAAACCACTGTGTAACCTACCTGGCCTAAAACTCACTATGTAGACGAGGCTGGCCTCAAATTCATAGAGACTCAGTTGCCTCTGCCTCTCCTCAGCTGGCTCTCAGTAGATACATAAATACACAATCTCATTAGTGGTGAGGAAAACCATAAGAGCCAGTATGCATGCCCCAAATTATGTAGGAAAACATTCGAATCAGAATCTACAATAACAGGGCCAGGTAGAGAGCTCAGCAGCCCAAGCCACTGTTTGCATAAGTTTGACTCAGAATTTGATCCCAGAATCCATGTGAGGGCAGTGTCTTGCATCTATAATCCTAGCACTCCTACTGAGAAATGTGTGCTGGAGACAGGAGCATCACCTGAAAGCTGGAGTCCCAGCTAGCTTTGAGAATGCAGATGCAGAAACCAGAGACATGGTGCCTCAAGAAGGTTCCAGGAGAGAGTCAACTCTCCTTAGCCTGCAGAGGCACATGGTGAGTCCACTGTGTGTGTGTGTGTGTGTGTGTGTGTGTGTGTGTGTGTGTGTGTGTGTGTGTTTCCGCAGAGGCACTCGGGTGGTCAGGTTTGGTGGCAGGTGCCTTTCATGTTGCTTTGCTTCTTTGTTTCTTTCAGAGAAGCAAGGTCTCATCCATCATCCCAGGCTGCCCTGTGCCATTATGTAACTCACACTGACCTAAACCGTGGCAATTCTTCTGCCTCAGGTTCTCACAATTGCAGTGATATCTATCATGCCTGGCTTATACTTAGAGTATTTTCACTGTGTGGTCCAAGCTGGCCCTGAGCTCACTATCCTCCTGCTTCAAACCTCCTGAGTGTTGGAATTACAGGCTATGTTCCTTTCTTTCTTTTCTTTTTTTCTTTTTGGTTATTTTTCCAGACAGAGTTTCTCTGTGTAGTTTTTAGTGCCTGTCCTGGAACTCACTCTGTAGTCCAGGCTGGCCTTGAGCTCACAGAGATCCGCCTGGTGCTGCCTCCCGAGTGCTGGGATTAAAGGCGTGCGCCACCACCACCCGGCATTCTGTTTCTCTCTCTCTCTCTCTCTCTCTCTCTCTCTCTCTCTCTCTCTCTCTCTCTGTGTGTGTGTGTGTGTGTGTGTGTGTGTGTGTGTGTGTGTGTGTGTGTGTATGTGTGTAGGCCTTTGGGGGTCAGAGGACAGTTATCAGGAGCTGGTTCTCTACTGCCACCTTGAGGGATTCAAGGATCAAAGTAGGTCATCATATAACAGGACCCCAGATCTTAGCATGACTGACTCCATAGTAGAGTGTCATTCAGGCTATAGAACTCAGCATGGACACAGTACCACCTGCCAACACTAAAACAAAGGCCTAACCCATCAAAGTCCATAGTTCTGGGAAAGTCTCTAATGTACTAACCTTGCTTTTTGGCTTCCATAGTTCCCGCTTCTGGCTAACTGCTATTGTAACTGAAGTATGTCAGTCCAGAACATGATTTTCGAGCTTAAAAGCTCACCCTGAGAAAGGCTTGATGCTCCACTGGGATCCCGAACACCCAGTGTAATCACTAGTCAGGTAATTAAGCCCTTGTCTGAGCAGCCTTCTCTGGTGAACACCCCCAGAACAACCAGGCCTATAAATAAACTCTAAGGCATCTCACCCACCAAGAGTCAGTTTTCAAGATTTCTTTCAGTGAAAATTAGTCAGTCCCTGCTTTGAATTCGATGAAAACTGTTGGAGATGCATTTGGAGTGGCACATCTAACTCAGGCCCGCTGGCACACTCCTATAACCCCAGTACCCTGCAGGCAGAGGCAAGTGGATCTCCATGAGTTAGAAGCTAGCCTGAGCTACACAGTGAGTTCCAGGCCAACCAGGGTTGCATAGTGAGATCCTGCCACAAAACAAGCAGCACAGCAGCACATCTAATTGCTTCTCTTATATTAAAAATACCTCCACAGGCACAGTGCGCATGCCTTTAATCCCAGCACTCGGGAGGTAGAGGCAGTGGAGCATCAAGCCTTTCTCAGGGTGAGCTTTTAAGCTCGAAAATCATGTTCTGGACTGACATACTTCAGTTACAATAGCAGTTAGCCAGAAGCAGGAACTACGGAAGCCAAAAAGCAAGGTTAGTACATTAGTACTCTGTTTGAGGCCAGCCTGGTCTCTAAAGCGAGTTCCAGGAAAGGCACAAAGCAACACAGAGAAACCCTGTCTTGAAAAAACAAACAAACAAAATTTATTTATTTACTATGCCTGCCCTCCAGAAGAGGGCACCAGATCTCATTACAGGTGGTTGTGAGCTGGGTGCTGGGAATTGAACTCAGAACCTCTGGAAGAGCAAACTCTGAGCCTTCTCTCCAGCCCAGACTTGATCTTATATTTAAATTAAAACACACATATTTATTTTAATTAAAATACAAAGTTAAGTGGACTTCACCCTTCAGTGTATTTCCTCAAACATACTTTTTACTTTTGTCTTTCTCATCTTTTGTCTTGTTGTTGTTTTGGGTTTTTGGAGACAGGGCTCCCTCTGTAGTCCAGGTTGGCCTTGAACTCTTTCTTCTTCCTGCCTCGGCCTCCCAGGTGCTGGGTTTGCAAGATGTACCACTAAATCCAGCTTGCCTTTCATATATATATTTATTGGACAGTACAGGGAGTTGAATTTAAGGCCTGGTACATTTGAGACAAGCACTCTACCACTGAACTATAATTCTAGATGTTTATTTTTTAGATTTCTTTCTTTTATTTATTTATTTTTTTTTTTTTTTTGAGACAATGTTTTTCTGTGTAACATTCCTGGCTGTCCTGGAACTTGCTTTATAGATCAAGCTAGCCTTGAACTCACTGAGATCCTCCTGCCTCTGCCTCCCCAGTGTTGGGATTAAAGGCGTGCACCCCCATGCCCAGCCTCTTTTTTTTTTTTTTAATACAAATAAGGTATTATTCTTTAGTTCAGGCTATCCCAGAACTCACTTGTAACCCACACTGACCTAAAAATTTGCCTCATATTTCTGAGATTTCTAAGATTGCTGAAATCTCTATGCAGTGATAACTACCATGTCCTGGTCTACAAAGCAAGTTCCAGGACAGCCAGAGCTGCTACACAGAGAAACCTTGTCTTGAAAAATCCAAAAAGAAAAGAAAAGAAAGAAGAAAGGAAGAGTGAGCCAGCCAGTGAGATGGCTTGGGGTGTAAAGGTGCTTATCTCAAAGCCTGCGTTCTACCCTGACACACACGGTGGGAGGAGATTCCCCCAAGCTGTCCTGACGACCACATTCACCACACTTCGACATGACAAAATCACACACACACACACTCACACTCTCTCACACACACTCACATGCACTCACACACACTCACACACAAATTGAGCTGGGGAGATTGCCCATGGATAAAGCACTTGCTGTGCAAGTATGAGGACCAGGGTTTGGACCCCAAAACAAACATCAAAAGCAAGACAGTAGCGTGCTTCCATAATTCCAGTCTTCCTACCTCAAGACAGATGGCAGAGAGGAGAATTCCCAAAAGTTTACAGGCCAGGTAGACAGATGTACCCAGCAGCAAACAGCCCTCAACTCACCACAAATACATAAATGATACCTAAGCCTGGTGAGGCCTACCCTAGCTTAGCTTTTTAAAAAAATTTTTTATTTATTATTGATTGATTGATTGATTATGCATACAGTGTTATGCCTGCATCCCTGCAGGCCAGAAGAGGGCACCAAATTTCATTACAGATGGTTATAAACCATCTTGTGGTTGCTGGGAATTGAACTCAGGACCTCTGGAAGAACAGCCAGTGCTCCCAACCTCTGAGCCATCTCTCCAGCCACCTGGCTTAGCTTTATCACTGATTGAAAGGTATTTTCTTACTCATAGGAGCACAAGAAAAACGAGCTGGTTTAACTTGCTAGATAAAAGCCTCTATTTCCTTATCAAAATATTTATAAAATATGCAGCTGTTCCTTGTCCTATGAGCCTGAAGTTGAAGATGATAACCTAATCCTGTAGAGGTTAAAAACTACACTTCCCAGGGTTGGTGAGATTGCTTGGTGGTTAGGCGCATGTGCAACTCTGGAAGAAGGACCCAGGTCCCATTCTGAGCATCCACACGGCAGTTAACAGAGGTTTGTAACTTCAATTCCAGATGTTTTGATGCCCTTTTCTGGCTTCCAAGTGTGCATGTAGTGCACAGACATACATGCAGGCAAAACACCTTATGCATAAAATAAAAATAAACCTTAAAAAAGTCAAACTTTTCCCACCTCCTAAACAACAATTTAGGAAGTAGAGGCAGGAAGGTGAGGCATTTGAGGCCATCCTTTGCCAGCCAGGACCACAGAGTGAGAAACTGTCTCAGAAAGCCAATGGGCTGGAGAGATGGCTCAGTGGTTATGAGTATACAGTGTTCTTCCAGAGAAACTGAGTTCTAGTCTCCTGTTAGGTGGTTCACAACTGCCTGTAATCTAGCTCCAGGGGATCTAATACCTTCTTCTGGCCTCCAAGGGTACCTCTACTCATGTGCACAGACACACACATAATTTAAAATTAATAAAAATAAGCCAAACGACAACAAAATCAAATTCCCACGGTTCAAAGGCTCAAACCCTGGGTCCACTTCTCAGATGTGTGACTCCTTAGGCAAACTTCTGTGTCTCTTGGGCCTTGTTTGTTTGTTTGTTTTTTGAGACAGGGTTTCTCTGTGTAGCTTTGCGTCTTTCCTGGAACTCACTCTGTAGCCCAGGCTGGCCTCAAACTCACAGAGATCCACCTGCCTCTGCTATGTTAATGTGATATATATATATATGTGTGTGTGTGTGTGTGTGTGTGTGTGTGTGTGTGTGTGTGTGTGTTTAAAAGTAATTTGTGGGGGCTGGAGAGATGGCTCAGAGGTTAAGAGCACCTAATGTTCTTCCAGAGGTCCTGAGTTCAATTTCCAGTACCCACATGGTGGCTCACAACCATCTGTAATGAGATCTGACACCCTCTTCTGTATACATAATAAATGAATCTTTTTTAAAAAGAAATTTATGTGTATGGGTATTTTGCTTACATGTATATCTGTGCATCATGTGCATGTCTGGTACCTGCAGCAGATAGAAGGTATTGGATTCCCAGATGATTGAGAGGTGCTGTGTGGGTCCTCTGAAAGAGCAGCCAGTGCTCTTAACCACTGAGCATCTTCCCAGTTCTATTTAGCTTGAATTTTAAAGGAAATTACAGCAGGACATGGTGGCTCATAACTTTAATCTCAGCACTGGGGAGGTAGAGGCAGGGGGAATCTCTGTGAATTTAAAGCCAGATAAATCTATATAGCAAGTTCTAGGCCAGCCAGGAATATGTAGTAAGCTTAGCTAGCAACATTTAGTCTCAAAAAAGAAAAGAGCTGGGCAGTGGTGGCACATGCCTTTAATCATAACACTCTCAAGGCAGAGGCAGGCAGATCTCTGAGAGTTCGAAGCCAGCCTGGTTTACAAACCCTGTCTCGATACAACTCCTACCCAGGAGAAAAGAAAGTAAAGGATACTATAGCCACCAGCATAGTGGTTCTCAACATGTAGATCACAAACCCTGACCCTTTCACAGGGGTCACATAAGACCACTGGAAAACATATTTACATCATGATTCCTACCAGTAGCAAAATTACAGTTATGAAGTAGCATCAAAAGTAATTTATGGTTGGGGTCACCACAACATACAGAGGAACTGTATTAAAGGGTCGCAGGTTAGGAAGGTTGAGAAACCCTGGTGTGTGTGTGTGTGTGTGTGTGTGTGTGTGTGTGTGTGTGTGTGTGTTTTGTTTTGAAGGTCCTCATTTTTTTATTCTTTATGTACAAAGACGAGCATGATCTGTTTCACTGTGTAGACAGTCTGGAATATTCCATTCAAGGCCGCTTAGTCCAACTCAATGAAGCCTATGTCCTTCGAGTACTGGCGGAAACACTGACGGCACATGACAGGCCGTATTTCCAGGTCAGACTGTGCGGTCCGAGCAGACATGGCAGGAGCAAGAGCCCTGGCCGAACCTCCAAGAGTGACCCCAGTGGAGCTGCGGGGACCCATCTTGCCTTCAGATGGCCAATGGGGAAAAAGGTGAGAACCACTGGTTTAGAAGCTGGCCAGAGAGACAAACTTGGTGACATACTTTCAAATCCCAGCACTCGGCACAAGTTTAAGGCTAGCCTTGACTACATAGAGTATAGGAGGCAAGCTACATGAGTCCATGTCAACCTAACCCAACCCAAACCCAAATTAAGTTAGCACGACATTGTGTGTGTGTGCATGTGTGTGTGTGTGTGTGTGTGTGTATGTGTGTCTGTGTCTGTGTCTGTGTCTGTGTGCGTGAGCAGGGTGGGGCAGGGATTGAGATTGGAGCTTCAAGGATGCTAGGCAAGTGCTCTAACCCAGAACCACAACTCCAGCTTCCTCTTTTGAGCAGGGCTTTCACTAAGTTTCCTAGGCTGTCCTTGAACTCACTCTGTAGCCCAGGAACACATGGAACTTGTGATCCTCTTCAGTAGTTGGGGCTACATGTCTGAGCCACTAGGTCTGGCTCAGGTATCACTTTTCTAAATGTTAGAAAAATTGGTTGCAAGTATTTACTCCACTAATTGAGAGGCTGAAATTGAGTTTTGTATTTTAGTGGAACTAGACTGTGATCCAGATGTGCCTGAAAACATGAAGCTTTAATGTGGTCAAATAGTGGTTTTTTTAATTTCTTTTTAAAAAATTTTTATTTTACTTTTTTTGAGATAGGGTCTCAATATGCAGCTCTGGCTGTCCTGGAGCTATTTAGACCAGGTTAGCCTTGAACTCAGAGATCCTCCTGCCTCTGCCACCATGTCCTGCTGTAGTCTCCTTTAAAATTCAAGCTAAATAGATGTATCTGCAAAGATGCTGGGTGGTTAAGAGCCCTGGCTTTTCAGAGGACCTGGGATTAAGGTGTGTAGCAGTAAACTGGGCTTAGTGGTTTCTATCTTGATAAATGACTGATGCAATCCAGAGGCAGATCACTGTTAGAGCAGTATTGCAAGTCTTACTGAAAGCTGTATGATGCAACCTCTATAGAAGGGATGGAGTCAACTGAATCACCAACATAACCTTTGAGGAAGGAGGAGAAAATTCCTCAACACTGACTCACACACAGCTCAGCATTTTAGTGAACTGTTTGTAATGTTTCAGTAGTATTTAGACAGTGTACTTATGAAGATCAGAATACATTTAATGGGAATACGGAGTAATTTCTTGCCTGTGACAATGCCCCACGCATCTTCTATAAGCCTGTATATAAACACTTGGGAGGCAGAGACAGTAGAGTGGGTTTGAGAGCTCCAGCCCAGGGGATGGATGTCAGGTGCCTAGCATGTACAGAGTCCCGGGTTCAAGTCCCAACTGGGCATGGTAATATATGCCTATGCCTATTAATCCCAGCACTTGGGAGGTATAGGTAGAAGGTTCAGGGGTTCAAAGTCATCTGCTACACAGTGTTTGAGGCTAGCTACATGAGTCCCCATCTTTTAAAAAAAAAAAAAAAAGTCAATGACATAAGATATTGAGTAAAATCAACCAGGTAATCATTTCTACCTCCACCACTCGTCAGAACAATGACTATTCTATTTAACCACCTTTTTACTTGATGTTCTCATCTGGAAAATGGGAAAGACCTACCAAGAATTAAGCGAAGGACTAAATGACACATGAAAAAAAAAACATAGAACAGTGTTTTAAGGAGGATCAGTAGTTCAAGACCAGCCTGGGCCTCGTGTATAATGCCCTATCTCAAAACTAAAGAAACTATAAAACACATAATTAGCTTAAGTAGTCGCTTGTTATTTATTTTTTTTTTTTTGCAACATACTATTATTATGCAATAGTAAAGCATCAGCAAGATTTTTTGTCTGCTAAATGCCTTTAGCATATCAAACCTATTTCAAGAGTCAAGAGTAGGATGGTGTCAAGAAGGAAATGAAGGACTTGTAAATGATAAATAAAATGATAGCTAAGGACAGGGAACATGAGGGGGCGACAAGCTAGAGAGAGGGGTGGGGAGATACATCTCAGGGTGGAAAGTGCTCGCTTATTCATAGAACAGCCGCAGCATAGAGGGGCTCAGGACTAGGTTGCCCCTGGCCAGCCCAATCCCGGGACTTAACTCCGGGAAAAGGAAATTGGAAAGGCCTGGATAGACAAATGCATCTGGCCCGGGGGTGAAGGGGAAACAGTTGGCTGAGAAGAGCCACGATTCGCAGCGAGGTGCAGGCCGGGTGAGCAGCACAGGCCCTGGACGCTCGGACAGCCGAGAGCGTGTGGAGGCCAGCAGGGCAGAGACGTGTTCCCAGGCGACCACCGCATCTACGCCGAGGCGGGGCAGCTCCGGACGGAGAGGGGAGGACCGGAGTGCCACCGGCCCGAGGGAACTGACATGCAGAACCCGCACCGGTCCCCCGGGGCCCGGCGTGAGGGGAGGACCTGGACGGTTACCGGCGGAAACGGTCTCGGGGTGAGAGGTCACGCGAGGGACAGGCAGCTTCCCAGCCAATAGGAGCAGCGCACGGGGCGGATGCTGCCTCTCATTGGCGGCCGTTGAGACCGACCAGTAGCCAATGAGTCAGCCCCGGGGGGCGTAGCAGTGACGTAAGCTGCGGAGGAGGCCGCTTCGAATCGGCAGCGGCCAGCTTGGTGGCATGGACCAATCAGCGGCCTCCAACGAGAAGCGCCTTCGCCAATCGGAGGCCTCCACGACGGGGCTGGGGGGAGAGTATATAAGCCGAGTCGGCGACGGCGCGCTCCACATTGGCCAAGACAACACTGACAGGGATCCTCGGGCCTTCGCGGCGGTGGGAGGTAAGCGCCGCGGCCTGCTTTTTCCAGGCCTACTTCGAGCCTGTGTCGCGGCTCCTCGTGACCCCGGCGCTTCTGTCGCCCTCAGATAGGAACGTCGTCGCGCTCCGCGGCCACCGCCTGTTGCTGGACTCCCGAGACTCCTGACCGACCGCTGAGCGATGAAGTTGACCGTGGTGGCGGCGGCGCTGCTGCTGCTGTGCGCGGTGCGGGCCGAGGAGGAGGAGAAGAAGGAGGACGTGGGCACGGTGGTCGGCATCGACCTGGGGACCACCTATTCCTGGTAAGTGGCGTTTCACCGCGGCGGGGGGAGAGTGGGGCGTGGCCCCCGCGCTGGCGTGAGAAGGTGAGGTGCTGATGCCTTTTCTGGGGCGTCTTCCGTCAGCGTCGGTGTGTTCAAGAACGGCCGCGTGGAGATCATAGCCAACGACCAGGGCAACCGCATCACGCCGTCGTATGTGGCCTTCACTCCCGAAGGCGAGCGTCTGATTGGCGATGCGGCCAAGAACCAGCTCACCTCCAATCCCGAGAACACGGTCTTCGACGCCAAGCGCCTCATCGGACGCACCTGGAATGACCCTTCGGTGCAGCAGGACATCAAGTTCTTGCCTTTCAAGGTTCGATCCGTTTGTTTGGGTTTTCCCCCACGACGTTGAAGGGGGCGGCTGGGGTGGTGGGAATATTGGGGGACTGAGACTAGGCGGAAAAACATTGAAACCGCTAGAAGGATGCGGTCGGGGTTTATGTAACGGTTTTAGATGTTGTGGTTTTTAGTATTGTTATAAAACGTGACGCTGTTACAATGTCTAAAAGTTGAAAGATAGACTAAAACCGGTGATCTATCCCATACAGCTTTCTTAGTTTCAGTCGAGGTCTCCCAAGGGACCAAGATGAATCAGGCTATGGGAGAGAGGAAATGATTTTTTTTTTCTCTAAAGTTTGTGGCACCATTGTTTCAGCTTCGAGAAAATTACCTTTAAATTAATTCTTTACCATAGGTGGTTGAAAAGAAAACTAAACCATACATTCAAGTTGATATTGGAGGTGGGCAAACGAAGACATTTGCCCCAGAAGAAATTTCTGCCATGGTTCTCACTAAAATGAAAGAAACTGCTGAAGCATATCTGGGAAAGAAGGTAAATACATGTGTGGAACGATGTTAATTGTTGAAGGTTGCGGCTGTCTCTGTTGGCTTATGTGGGGAGGCCTTCCTGGATTAAAAGCTTTTATTCTGACCAGTAACAACTTTTGTCAGGCATAATGATTTCGTGCTTTGTGGGAGGTCAAGCTAAATGCTAGTCAGTTTTCATACGTTGTCATTTAATTCTGTGGTTGTAAAGTGTATGATTTACATCCTTATCAGTAAGCTGGTTTAGGAACTGATGTGGTGCTTTGACTGTGGTTGGTAAGACAGGAAGAAACAAAGTCTACTTGAGTATCTTTGTTGTCCTTCTAGGTTACCCATGCAGTTGTTACTGTGCCAGCTTACTTCAATGATGCCCAACGTCAAGCAACCAAAGATGCTGGCACCATTGCTGGACTCAATGTCATGAGGATCATCAATGAGCCGTAAGTGTGGAGCTCAGAGGTCCAGTGTGTTTGCAGAGTAGGGGAGATGGGAACCTGACTAAGCTTTTTTCCCTCCTTTTTGTTCTTACAGCACAGCAGCTGCTATTGCATATGGCCTGGATAAGAGAGAGGGAGAGAAGAATATTCTTGTGTTTGACCTGGGTGGTGGAACCTTTGATGTGTCTCTTCTCACCATTGACAATGGTGTCTTCGAAGTGGTGGCCACTAATGGAGATACTCATCTCGGTGGGGAAGACTTTGATCAGCGGGTTATGGAACACTTTATCAAGCTGTACAAAAAGAAAACTGGGAAAGATGTTAGAAAAGACAACAGAGCTGTGCAGAAACTTCGTCGTGAGGTAGAGAAGGCTAAGCGAGCCCTGTCTTCTCAGCATCAAGCAAGGATTGAAATCGAGTCCTTCTTCGAAGGAGAAGACTTCTCTGAGACCCTGACTCGGGCCAAATTTGAAGAGCTGAACATGGTATGTTCTTTGACAGTGCTGGTGAGATCCGTTTAGACTGTAGGATTTAGGGTACCTGAATGAAGGGCAACTAAACAATGTCCAGGTACACTGGGTACCACAGTAATCATGCCTTTTTTTGCTAGGACCTGTTCCGATCTACCATGAAGCCGGTCCAGAAAGTGTTGGAAGACTCTGATTTGAAGAAATCTGATATTGATGAAATTGTTCTGGTTGGTGGATCTACTCGAATTCCAAAGATTCAGCAGTTGGTGAAAGAGTTCTTCAATGGCAAGGAGCCATCTCGTGGCATAAATCCTGATGAGGCTGTAGCATATGGTGCTGCTGTCCAGGCTGGTGTCCTCTCTGGTGATCAAGATACAGGTAAGTCACTGTCTGCATCTTTCACATGCTTGAGTACCTTGACGGGAAGACTGTCATCAGCTGTTGCTTTAGAAAGCTGTAGGGTTAGGAGCAACAGGTCACACAGCTAATACAGGTACAGTGATGCCAAGACTTGGGTCAGGCTTAGTTAAAAATCATTATCAGCTGTTATTTCATTTGCCCTAAACTGTTTATGATTAGAACCTGGGTAAATGACAGAGGGAGATTGCTTGGTAGTGCTTTTAAGATTCTAACCAGACTCTAACTTGATTACTTTTCCTTTGCAGGTGATCTGGTACTGCTTGATGTATGTCCCCTTACACTTGGTATTGAAACTGTGGGAGGTGTCATGACCAAACTGATTCCAAGGAACACTGTGGTTCCCACCAAGAAGTCTCAGATCTTTTCCACAGCTTCTGATAATCAGCCAACTGTAACAATCAAAGTCTATGAAGGTAATGACTTACATTCACAAATATTGTGTGGTTCGCAGAGTGTGACTTTGGATCTAATAATACATTATTAAAATGCCAGGGAAAGAAGTATCTTATCTTAATTCAAATGAAGAGGTTGCTTGGTGTTGAATTTTAGATTCAGTACTTAGCATTCTTGTCCACTGGCTTTTGGAATACAAATTAAGGGTCTTACAGTGCTTTTTAAGAAATGAAATTTGGTTCAGAGCAACCCAGTGAGTTGCTGCTCTTACTCCAATACTAAGTTACTTTTACCTCAATAAAGCTACACATACACACATTCTAACAGGTTGAAGTGTAAGGATACCAGTGCACTAGACTTGTCAATAACACGTTTTTCCTGTTGTTACTCCAGGTGAACGACCCCTAACAAAAGACAACCATCTTCTGGGTACATTTGATCTGACTGGAATTCCTCCTGCTCCCCGTGGGGTGCCCCAGATTGAAGTCACCTTTGAGATAGATGTTAATGGTATTCTTCGTGTCACGGCCGAAGACAAAGGTACAGGAAACAAAAACAAAATCACAATTACCAATGACCAGAATCGCCTGACGCCGGAAGAAATTGAAAGGATGGTTAACGATGCTGAGAAGTTTGCTGAGGAAGACAAAAAACTCAAAGAGCGCATTGACACCAGGAACGAATTGGAAAGCTACGCTTACTCTCTCAAGAACCAGATTGGGGATAAAGAAAAGCTGGGAGGTAAACTTTCCTCTGAAGATAAAGAAACCATGGAAAAAGCTGTAGAGGAAAAGATTGAATGGCTGGAAAGCCACCAAGATGCGGACATTGAAGACTTTAAAGCTAAAAAGAAGGAACTAGAAGAAATTGTTCAGCCCATTATTAGCAAACTCTATGGAAGTGCAGGCCCTCCCCCAACTGGTGAAGAGGATACATCAGAAAAAGATGAGTTGTAGGCACTGACCTGCTAGGGCTGTAATATTGTAAATACTGGACTCAGGAACTTCCGTTAGGGAAAATTGAGAGAACCTAAGTCTCGAATGTAATTGGAATCTTCACCTCAGAGTGGAGTTGAAAATGCTGTAGCCCAAGTGGCTGTTTACTGCTTTTCATTAGCAGTTGCTCACATGTCTTGGGGTCGGGAAGGAGGAATTGGCTATTTTAAAAATTGGGGAAAAGCTAGGTCAGGGTGTGTGTTCACCTTGGAAATGTTCTATTTAACAATTGGGTCATGCACATCTGGTGTAGGAACTTTTTTCTACCATAAGTGACACCAATAAATGTTTGTTATTTACACTGGTCTAATTTTTGTGAGAAGCTTGTAATTATCTGTCATTTATTTTAGATAACTAACAAAAATTTAAGGCTGGATTCTCAGGTGTGTCTGTCTGTATGTTGGGCAGGGAAGGGGGGGTTGCTTGTGATGTTGCTGGGTGGTACCACTACCTGGGAATTTGTCTTTACAGCAAGGCAAAGGCAGTGTGCTTGTTTCTTCCTCTAGGCAAGGGTTTCACATAGATCCTAAGTCCAGTTCTCTTGAACATGATTAAAATCTTACTTCCCCTTTGTAAAATTGCTCTCTGTGGGTGTTTTGTTATTTGGTTTAAGTATTTCAAGATAAGGTCTCTTTGTAGCCCTGGCTATCTTAGAACTCACACTTAGACCAGGCTGGCCTCAAATTCAGATCCATGTGTCTCTGCCTTGCGGGTGCTGGGATTAAAAGTGTGCACCACCACTGCCCTTTCTGATTTTTGTTAAGTAATGCTGTGGGGCTATGGATTCTTTATGAACTGGTGATATGCCAGGCTTGTAATTCCAGCTGTGGCAGGAGAAGGGCAAGTCCAAGCCCCAGCTAGGGCACTGAGGCTGCCATATATACTCAGTGCTAGGGCATTCATTGTATAGCAAGTGTGAAGCCCTGGGTTTAATACTCCGCTGGAGAGAAAAATGACCTATGACTTATATTTTATTTTTCTTTGTGGTGTAAGTTCACACCCCAGGGCCTTGAATGTGCTAAACACTTCCTATCACTGGGGTGTACTTTTGTAATTTATATTTTAAGATTGATAGTTAGAAAGTACACATTTATACACACCTTTGACAGAAGCACTCAGGAGCATCTCTGAGGCCATCCTGGTCTACCTAGTGAGCTCTAGAGACCCTGTCTCCAAAAAGCAAAACAAACACATCATGGCCTGAGGATGTACTTCAGTTGGTAGAGAGCACTTGTCCAGCATGTATGAAGCCCTGGATTCGAAACCCAGCACTGGCATACTGTGTAGTGGCTCAGGCTGGAAGCAGGATTAATGAAATAGCTTCAATTGTGTAGTTCATGGGGGCTTATGAAGCCTAATTTGGTCAGAACTCCCACTTCTGAAGCGTTTTACTGGTACTGTGGTGGATTGTATATAGTAACCCTGAAATTACAAACTTCACTTGATAGTCAAAGGACTGGTTGAGGATTGTTTATATAGATTGGCTTCCTCAGAAAAGGGATGAGCTAGGTAATCAGCGATGAGGATTTTGTCCAGTGCTAACATGAAATTCAGTACTGCCCAAAGACAGGTGTTTTATAACTGGGCAACCAGCTGTAATGTTAATTTAGTAAGAATGGTAGATTTGGGGACCTGACAACAACTCTGTCCTACTCTTGGGATTCATACTTGTGCATTGTCTGATATATTTTGAACACAGCATGATAGCTCATGCCAGTAATTCCCACATTCAGGAAGCTGGCTGAGGCAGGAGGATTACAGCAAGTTGAGGTTACAGTGTGAGATCCTACCTCATCTGTCCACCCTACCCTAAAAAAAAGAGATGGGCAGGAGCATGATAGAACATGCCTATAATCCTAGTACTCTGGGATGCTGTGGCAGGGGATGACAAGTTTTCAGCCAGTCTAGGCTGTCAGATTTTTGCTTCAAAAACACCAATAGGCAAGTATTTGGGCAGGTCTGGAGTGCATTTTAAGTCATGGGGCCAATGCCCAGTTAAATGTTAAAACTGGCCTTGTTAGCTTCATGCTGGGTCAAGGGTGAGTAGGAATGACAAGAGGCAATCTTCACTCTTGTCCTCCATTGCTAGCACTACCCCACCCCCCCCCCCCCCCCCACCCCCACCCCGAGACAGTTCCCTGTCCTGGATCTCGCTCTGTAGCCCAGGCTGGCCTCGGACTCACACAGATCCATCCGCCTGGCTCTGCCTCCCAGTGCTGGGATTAAAGGTGCACCACTGCCTCTGGGCACTAGCACTTTTTTTAAAAAGGGTCCCACTATGTAGACTAGGCTGGGATTAAAGGCATACACCACCATACTCTTGCCTTTTTTTTTTTTCTTTATTTTTAGATGGGTAATGTGCCTGAACAAGGTTTAGGGGATGCACCCAATCAGTGTTTTGCCTGCAGAGTGTCAGACATAGGATCCCCAGGAACTGGAATTAGGGACAGTTGTCAGCTACCACATAAGTCCTGGGAACTGAACCTGGGTTCTCTGTGAGAACAGGCTCTTAACTGATGAGCTAACTCTCCAGCCCCTTGTCTGCACTTTTTTTATTTTGGTTTTTCAAGACAGGGTTTCTCTGTGTAGCTTTGCGCCTTTCCTGGAACTCACTCTGTAGCCCAGGCTGGCCTCGAACTCAGAGATCCCCCTACCGCTGCCTCCCGAGTGCTGGGATTAAAAGCATGTGCCACCACCGCCTGGCAACTTTTTTCTAATGACTAGCTAATGCATATTAAAAAGAGATTAAAAAAAGAGATTCCAACTGATAAATGTTTACTACAATACCTAGTTTGGGTATTCACAGATTTTATTGCTAGCAAAACTTTTTTTTTTCTTGTCTTGTGGTTCTTCCCCCCCCCCCCCCCAAGACAGGGTTTCCCTGTGTAGCTTTGTGCCTTTTCCTGGAGCTCACTTGGTAGCTCAGGCTGGCCTCGAACTCACAGAGATCCGCCTGCCTCTGCCTCCCGAATGCTGGGTGCTAGTAAAACTTTATAATGGAATTGTTTGCACTGGGCTACCCAGTACCAAAGTTAAGTGCAAGATGGAGAATATGGGTCGGGGATTTAGCTCAGTGGTCGAGCACTTACCTAGCAAGTGCAAGGCCCTGGGTTTGATTCTCAGTTAAAAAAAAAGGATAGAGAATATATTGGAGAATTCTTGACCCCAGCATGAAGCGAACAAGATCAATTTTAACATTTGACTGAGCTTTGGCCCACAGACTTAGTTACATATACATATGTATATGTATAAACACACACACATACACATACATACATACACATATACATATACATATATATATATATTATTTATTTTAAAGATTTATTATGTATACAGAAGAGGGTGCCAGATCTCATTACAGATGGTTGTGAGCCACCATGTGGGTGCTGGGAATTGAACTCAGGACCTCTGGAAGAGCAGTCAGTGCTCTTAACCTCTGAGCCATCTCTCCAGCCCTATATTTATTTTTCTTTCAAGACATGGTTTCTCTATGTAACAGCTCTGGATTGTCCTGGAACTCACTTTGTAGGCCAGGCCTCTGCCTCCTGAGTGCTGGGATTAAAGATGTGCACGACACAAGATAGATATATTTTTTTTATTTAAAAGAAAAAAAAAACAACCAACCATCCATTTATCCATCCAGTATGTGAATAGATACTCACTGTTACAATGCAGAAGTCAGAGGACAACTTCTGGGAGTGGATGCTCTGTCATGTAGGTTCCTGGTTTTGAACTCAGGCCATCAGGTTTAAGAGTAAGTAAGTACTGCTGGGAGGTGGTATGCACGCCTTTAATCCCAGCACTTGGGAGTCAGAGGCAGGCGAGTCTCTGTGAGTTCGAGGCCAGCCTGGTCTACAAAGCGAGTTCCAGGACAGACTCTAAAGCTACAGAGAAACCCTGTCACACACACACACACACAAATAAGTACCTTTATCTGCTGAGCCATCTCAAAGTCCTCTTCTTTTGGGGACCGGGGAGGGGGTCCTCGAGACAGGGTTTCTCTGTGTAGCTTTGGAGCCTGTCCTGGAACTCACTCTGTAGCCTAGGCTGGCCTCGAACTCACAGAGATTCACCTGCCTCTGCCTCCCGAGTGGTGGGATTAAAGGTGTGCACCACCACCGCCAGGCCAAAGTCCTTTTTTTAAAGACAGCATTTCATGTGGCCCAGCTGGCCTTCCAATTTACTATGTAGCTGAAGTTGACAGTTCCTCCTGACCCTCTGCCTCCACCTCCCACGTGCAACTACAGGCGTGCACACCCCTTTTGGTTAAGGGAATACACTGTGCAGAGTATCTGGCACCCTGACTCTCAGATGTTTCACTTTTGTAAAAAGTAACAAGTAATAAAAATGTGGGTTTTATTAGTCAACTACAGTCACAATGCAATCATCATAGATCTCCCCTTCTGTATTCATCCCACCAAAGACAAAACAGAGCAACATGTTAGCCTGAGTCTCCTCAGATGGCCCACCGCCCTGAGTCCCATGTTTGTCCACAGCATCCCCTTCCTCAGCTTCACAGTTGAGGACGCCAGACTCCGAGTCTTCATCCTCAGAGGCAGATGTCACTGGCCATGGAACAACACACATGGAGTGGTCCAGTCGTCCAGCGGGTAGAAAAGTATCAAACTGGAGTGACGTCCAATGCTGCTTTTCTAAGTAAGGGGGACAGAGACAGATGTTTCCAGAAGCAGTCAATGGTTTTCTGCATTAGTTAATCCACAGAGGAAATAAAGGGAAAACAGTCTGGGCCAGTGTACACTGCCATTCCCATGCTCAGGAGACACTGCAGGAGGAATGCTGCATCTCAGCCTGGCTACACAGAGAGGCCGTGGATTTCTGTGGGGTTTTTTGGTTTTGTTGTTGTTGTTATTGTATTTTGTTTTGTTTTTTCAAGACAGGGTTTCTCTGTGTAGTTTTGGTGCCTGTCCTAGAACTCACTCTGTAGCCCAGGCTGGCCTCGAACTCACAGAGATCCACCTGCCTCTGCCTCCCAAGTGCTGAGAATAAAGGCATACACCACCACTGCCCAGCTCTGTGGGGTTTTGTTTTGTTTTGAGACAGGGTCTTTCTGTGTAGACCAGGCTGGTCTCAAACTCACAGAGATTCACCTGCTTCTGCCTCCCAAGTTCTGGGATAAAAGGTGTGTGTCACCACGACCCAACAAAATTCTGCATCACTCTTCAAAGAATGTTTGTATTTGTTTAAAGATCAGGAGTGAGGCCTGCTCACCTGTGTGATACCTGTACATTGTGTTCAGTGCTCCAGTGGGAGTCATTCCTCCAAACACATACACGTGCTTTCCCACAGCTACAGCAGCGTGGGCAGCACAGCCTGCTGGAACGGCCCCTGTGGGACTAAGTTTCTGCCATTTCATGTCACCTGTCACAAGAAAGAGTTTTGCACATGAGCCAAAATGTGATTTCAAATTACTTGCTGCAAAATGATTAGTGAGGGTCATCCACAGGGAGGTGTTCTTTTTTTTGTTTGTTTGGTTTTTGGGTTTTTTTGAGACAGGGTCTCACTAGGTAGCCCTATCTGGAATGCCCTATGTAAACCAGGCTGGCCGTGAACTTCTGCCTTTACCTCCCAAATGCTGGGATTAAAGGTGTTCAATACCATGCATGAGTCACAGGAAATCTCTAAGATTGTCTGTGCACCACATGCATGCATGGAGGCCAGATGAGGGTGTTTCATGCCTTGCACTGAAATTACACTGGCTATGAGCTGCCATGAGGGTGCTAGGAATGAAACCCAGGTCCTCTGGAAGATGCCAAGCCATCTCTCCAGCCCCTCCAACAGCAACTTTTATGAGTGCTGGCTGTGACACGTGTGTTCAGCCCTGTGAGCTGCTATCACTTCTACCTACATCCTTCCTTCTTACAGATGAGCACACAGGGTGAGAAGACAGAGTCTTGAAAGTGGCCGAGTCAGCCACACCAAGGCTGCACAGCCTGTGTCCTCTATGCTGCCCCGCGCTGACCCAGCACTCATTCCCAGCACTACTTTTGCAGAGACGTCTGCATGTTTTCCAAGGAGCGTTTAAATGAAGTATATACATACCACTGGGTTTTAAATTAGAAACCATTTGGGAAGGATGAGAACAATAGCTAGCACAGGAAAATGGGCAGTTTTAGAAAATTATCAGGTCAAGCACGATGGCGCACACTTTTAACCCAAGCACTCAGAGGCAGAGGCAGGCCATCCTGGTCTATAGAGTGAGTTACATGACAACCACAGCTACATAGAAAGACCTTGTCTCAAAACAACAAGAACAAATCCTGTCCTGTTTGAAACTGCATGGGAGTGCATGACTCTAGCCCTTGAACTCAGCAGGAGGATCGCCAGTTTGAGGCTGGGCTGCACAGCTAGACTGTCTCAAAAAAAAAAAAAAAAAAAAAAAGTTAGAGAAATCCCTGATGGTAGCCAATGGAGGAATTCCAGCCAGTGAGCCTGCTTCTGAGGACACAGTGCTTTGCGCAGTTCTTGTGCACATTACTCCTTTGTTCTGTAGTCTAGAACCAGGCAGACCTTGCTCATTTATTCATCCATCACTCAAGAGCAGACAAGCTCTCACCCACTCTCCTCTCCAGCAACTTCACTGAGGACTGGAAATACACAAAGGGAAGAGGAAGTCCCTGCCAGAAAGACTCAGAAGAGTACAGCCCCCAGAAGTGAAGACAAGCTTCAGGTTCTCTCTAGCTTTCCTTTTTCGAGGGCTTTTGACCATGCAGCCCAGCAAACATGCAGTTCTGGTCATCCACCTCCATTATCTGGACCAGAAATGGAACAGGAGCCAAAGCCTAAAGAGCTCTGGCTGGGAACACAGACTGCAGGGAATGCAATGGGAGGGTGGGTGAAGGAAGAGATGACAGGCTTGCTCATGCTCTCAGTGTTGGGGATTGACTGCATTATTTTTATTTCGCTCTTTTTAAAAAATAGATGTAATTGGGTATGGTGGTGCACACTCTTAATCCCAACACTTTGGAGGCTGAGGCTTGGATCTCTAGGAGTTCAAGGACAGCTTGGGCTATATACAGAGCACTAGGCAAGCCAAGTGTGACCTCGTCTCAGGAAAAGAAAAGCAAAGAAAAAATTTAAAAAGATGTATTTGGCTTGGCTCTTCTAGAAGTGCTGGCTTACTTCCCGCACCTACAACCACCTGTGACTCCTGTTCTAGGGAATCCAATGCCCTCTTCTGGCCTCCATCGGTGCTATATACATGTGTTGGTATACAGACATACATGCAGGAAAATGCTCTTACACATACAATATTTTATTTTGTTGTTGTTGTTGTTGTTTTCTGGTTTTTCAAGACAGGGTTTCTCTGTGTAGCCCTGGCTGCCCTGGATCTCACTCTGTAGACCAGGCTGGCCTCGAACTCAGAGTCCTTCCTGCTCCTGCCTCCCAAGTGCTGGGATTAAAGGCGTACACTAGCACTGCCCAGCTAGAAATCTCTTATTTTTAATTACATGCCTATGTGTGTCTATGTGTGGGTATGTGCAGGTCAGCTGAGACCAGAAGTTCTGAATACCCAGCAGCTGCCAGAGGAACTGAGTTCGGGTACTCTGTAAGGGCAGCAAGGGCTTGTCACTGCTGAGCCATCTCTCTAGTCCCAGTTGTTAATTATATTTTTTCTTCTTTCTCCTTCTTCAGGCCTGTCTGTCTGTCTATCTACCTGCCTAACTCACTGATTTGGAGTGTTCAGTGTTTTGTCTGGTCTGTGGGTGGTGGGAAAGTGCAGTCATGTGCCTCATGGCAGAGCTCTCTCCCCAGCCTTGTGTTCCTTAGTATCCAGGCCTTGCTTCATGGAGTCCAGGAAAGACTCTAACAGCCTCTCAAGTTACCAACCCAGAAGAGCAAAGATGAATTCTTTCCAAGCGTATTTTAAAGAATTTTGGACACATCAGCCCCCTGACCCTCCAACATACTTACTTATATCAATGCAATGGAGGTCATCAAAGAACTTGTCCCCTGCTAAACCTCCATGGATGAAGAGTTTTGTCCCTGCTGCCACCATCACATGGCCATGCCGGGGAGACGGAGGACTTCCATGTGTCTCTGGCTGAGACCACGTCAAAGTGTCTACGAAAGTAAACGCACTGATACCAGGTGTCATGCTTCTTCAGGCACTTCCAAAGAAAAGATGCTCCAAGAGGAAGTGATCTTGGAACCTTCCCTCTGACCTACCAGCCAAGTAGCTCTCCATCCTACCACTCAACCTCTACTTGGACACTTCCAGGCTGGAGACTGCAAAGCCAGTGACTGGCGGGCAGGCCCTAAAGTCTGGGCACTGGGAAGCTATTTCTTGCTTTGGATTGAAAAATGTGTGTAGTGGATAGCCATCCCAGCATTGGCCTGGAAGTTCCAACCACCACTGAGGCTTGGGTAATGGTCACGCCTACAAGGCAGGGCGGAGAAGGAAGACCGAGGATCGAGAGAAGGTCTCGCTCTTGGTTCCGGGACCCTGGACGCTGGAGGTAGACCAAGCAGAGTTCTCCAGAGAACATCGCCAGACTACGCGATACCTTTGCCAGACCCTGCAACCTACCCCTTCATTTGTAAGTTAGCCCACAAAATAAACCTCCCTTTTAACTACGTGGAGTGGCCTTCATAATTTCACCAATGTGTCCTGAAAGCTTTAACCCAGGACTGCCCCCAAGTTAACATAAAAGTGTGTGCTGCTTCTGTGAAAAGCCTTGGGTATCATTTTGTTTTGTTTTCTCTCTCTGCTGTGGCAGTTTGTTTTCCAGGGGAAGGAGATCAAGTGCAGGGCGCACAGACAAGCACACGCATCACCATCGAGCTGCACTCAGCCAGGAGCTGCTTCCTTTTTGTCACTGTCTATTTTTTGAGATTGGGTCTCACTGTGTAAGCTGTGGCTGGCCTGGAACCATGTACACCAGAGACCTGTTTGCTTCTGCCTCAGAGTGCTAGGATTAAAGACATGCACCAATCAACCAATCTCGATTGATTAATTGATTGATTGATTGACTAATTTAAAGAAATTCTTTTTTTAAAAAAAAACTCTGTGTACTTTTTAAAGATTTACTTATTTATTATGGGTACAGTGGTTTGCCTGCATGTATATCTGCAGGCCAGAAGAGGGCACCAGACCTCATTACAGATGGTTGTGAGCCACCGTGTGGTTGCTGGGAATTGAACTCAGGACCTCTGAAAGAGCAGTCAGTGCTCTAACCACTGAGCCATCTCTCCAGCCCCCTTGATATATTTTGTATGTGGCAGGTTTCACGTATCCTCATCTAGGCCTGATCCCACCTGCCCAGATTATGAACACACACCTGCCATCATGCTTGGTTTGTGTGGTGCTAGGGACTAATGTGGGTGGGGTTTGGTGCATGCTAGGCAAGTAGTCCACTTAGCTCAAATCTTTTCTCAAGACCCTGTTTCTTGTGTGAGAGATAAAGGAGGCTGAGGTGGCCCTGGCCAGGTAAGCAAACCCCAGACCCCAGACCCGTAGTCCATACTTGCGTCAAATACGTGCAACTTCACGTCCTGCACAGGCTGGGCACCTCGCTCTCCTCCCCCAAAAACATACAGCTGGTTTCCAATCGCTGCCGATGATGTGTGGAATGTTCTTGGGGATGGTGGCGGGCTGCTCACTTCGGGCGTGGTCCAAGTCCTGGTTTCTAGTCCAGAGAAAAAATAAGCAAGACCTGGGCTGAGGGACTTCTGACCTTACTGTTAATTTCCTGAGGTACTGGGGATCTGTGCCTTGTATTCTACCACTGATCCACATCTGCAGACCCTGCCCGTGACTCTTGGTAGGGCTTAGCAGGGTCACCTTTGTACCCTAGTCTCTGAGGAGAACAGCATGGCATGGTGTGGCATGGCACTGCATGGCACAACTTTAGGCAGGGGACTCCAATGCCAAGGAAGAACAGGATGATATCAGAGGTCGTCTGGACAGACCAAATTCCCCAAAGCTGAGAAGCCGTAAGTTCAATGAGGAGTGAGACCTCCCCGTCTGCTGACAACTCTGCCTCTACCTTGCAGGAGCCCAGCAGCTGTTAAAATCCATTCCCACTAGATGCCAGAGGCCAAATGTGCCAAGTTGCCTAGAAAATGTGGCCTAGAAAAAGAAAGACTGGCTGGAGAGATGGCTTAGAGATTAAGAGCACTGGCTCTTCTTCCAGAGGACCTGAGTTCAATTCCCAGCAACCACATGGTGTTTCACAATCATCTATAATGGGATCTGATGCCCTCTTATGGCGTGCAGGCATACATGCAGATAGAACATTCACATACATAAAATACATTAAAAAGACAATATAGACAATATCAAATATAGACAATATAGAAAAATAGACAATATCACTGCAATTTTAGAGGCACTAATAATAACCCTACTGAATAATA
This sequence comes from Onychomys torridus, assembly GCF_903995425.1. NCBI lineage: Eukaryota > Metazoa > Chordata > Mammalia > Rodentia > Cricetidae > Onychomys > Onychomys torridus. The sequence goes on along the minus strand of NC_050446.1, from coordinate 4,145,939 downwards.
AGTAACAAATAAATGTCAGTTTCTCCCTTCTCAATGGGAACTGAAGCCAAACTACATTGTTACTTGCTTAAGGTGGTATGGCTAGCAAATGGCTGTTGGGCTTTAGATACATTCTTTTTTTTTTTTTTTTTTTTTTCCAGAGCTGAGGACCGAACCCAGGGCTTTGTGCTTGCTAGGCAAGCGCTCTACCACTGAGCTAAATCCCCAACTCCTCCTTTTTAAAAAATATTTATTTTATTTTTACATGTATGACTGTTTTGCCTGGATCTATATGTATGTTTTGCCTGGTGATTGCGGAGGCCAGAAGAGGGCATCAGATCCCCTAGACTGGAGTTACAGACAGTTGTAAGCCTCCGTGTGGGCACTGGGAATCAAACCTGTCCCCTGTCAGAACAGTCAGGTGCTCTAACTGCTGAGTTATCTTTCAAGTCCCAGTTTGAATAGTTTTGTTTTTTAAAGGTTTATTTACTTAATTTATGTATGAGTGCTCCATCTGCATGTGCACCTTTATGCCAGAAGAGGGCATAAGATCCCACTGTAGATGGTTGTGAGCCACTATGTGGTTGCTGGGAATTGAACTCAGAACCTCTGAAAGAGCAGCCAGTGCTCCACTGAGCCATCTCTCCATTCCAAATTTGAACAGCTTTAATAACATCATGGTCTGTGACTTTTCTACCATTCTGTCTTGAAAAAAAAAAATACGTCACCACATAGGGTGTGTACAGTTTCTTTCCTTTCCAAAATAAAAATGAATGTTATGGGGCCAGATACACTAACTCAGCACCTTCTCGTGCAAGGTGGTAGGCCTGAGCTGTTGTGGGATATTTGTATACTGTGTGAATATATATTACTGTGATTGGTTTAATAAAGAGCTGAATGGCCAATAGCTAGGCAGGAGGTATAGGTGGGACTTCCTGGCAGAAAGGAAAGAGGAGATAATCGAGGCTTAAGGAGACCTCAGGAGACACAGAGAAGAAACAGGGGGTGCAAGATAGGAGAGAGGTAATGCCATATGATAGAATGTAGATTAATGTAAATGGGTTAACTTATAAGAGCTACTTAGGAACAAGCCCAAGCTATATAGTCTGAGTTTCATAATTAATAAGAGCTCTCCATGTCATTATTTGGGAGCTGGTTGGTGGGACAGAAAAAGACTTGTTACTTATAGTGTCCAATGTGGGGCCCAAATATCCACACAGGGCCCGAGAAAACGGTCTCTTCGGTAGGCTTGGGTACAGAGGCAGGGGTAAGAGGCCCGCTGTGCAGGTGAGCACTCAAGCAGCCTGTGTGCTAGGTAAAAGTGCTGCCGCATTGTGGACACAGCAGCTTCCCAGAACTGGAGTGGTAAACAGGTTGGTATGATGCTTAGCTGTCAGGGAACCCAGGGGGTCAGAGCTAGCTGCCAGAGCTGCTGTGTGTGGCTGTTTAGGGTTTGTCTTGAGGTTGGAGAAGGTGCACAGTAAAGTGGTCCAAACAGAGAAAACCTCTAAACAGACAGAGTAAAAGATGGGTAAGATAGTCATAGAAAAATAGTTTAAAAATAATAAAGTCTTTAAAGAAAGAGTAAAGTAATATAAAAAGAAAAAGCCACAAAAAGTCACAAAAGTGAATACACAGAGCATCTAGATCCTTATGGTGCTTTGTTTGACTCTGAATTTTTTTAAAATATTAATGTACAAAAAAACATTAGCTGCTGAGAGACATTGGATTATGGAAACTGCTAAATTATACCAAAATATATATTTTAAGAATGTCCTAACTTCAAAATGAAAGTTAAAAAATATGTTGCATCGGAGGAGAGATTGTGCCTTTGTTTCCACAGAAAAGAAAAAGATGCGGCTCTCCTCAAAATTAATAAAGATTGGATTTGATTGGGGAACACCTCTTGGCTACCGACATAAAAAAAAGAAACCAAGAAAGTCTACAGGGCAGTTGACAGTATGTGCTGATCCCTATGCTATGGGAACAGCTCTGAGACTGGATGAGACATAATAAGCCTTATTATTACATGCCATCCTTTCATATGGCATAGAGAGAGGTTTGGTTACACAGTCCAAACAAAATTATAAAGTTGACAGATGCTTTCCATCTGCTCAAACATAAAGCAAAAAATCTATTTTTTTTTTTTTTTTTTTTTTTTTTTGGTTTTGTTTTTCGAGACAAGGTTTCTCTGTGTAGCCTTGCACGTTTCCTGGAACTCGCTTTGGAGACCAGGCTGGCCTTGAACTCACAGAGATCCACCTGCCTCTGCCTCCTGAGTGCTGTGATTAAAGGCATGTGCCACCCCTGCCCAGCTAAAAAATCATTTTTGACTGACTTGCACACACTGCATATTTCATACTTGTGTTAATGCAGATATGTATGTTAACTTTAAAAGTATCTGTGTTTTCAGAAACCAGACACCAATGAAAACAGATAGCCCAGGTGATCCATCCTCTCTGAGTGCCTCTGTTGCAGGTATTTCAAAATTCTGCATCCAAACCAACTTCAGGGCTGTTGGCTGAGATGGTCCAGCCTCACAGACTATCCAGCCAGGACTTCAGATAAACTCTACACTTTCCCATCACACAGAGACTACACAACAAATGGTACAGCCAGCTCTCTCAGGACTTGACCATTATCCCAGTTTTCTCAGGACCCCCTGAGGACATCATCAAGCTAGACAACAGGAAGCAGTCTAGAGAACATGACATCCACCTTCCCAAGAGGTGGGGTGGGTGGTTTTTGGTTGTTTGGTGGGTTATAAATGTTTGTAACCATTTAGGGGGGTTGGTTACAAGTTGTTGTTGGTCATGATCAGGAAAAAAGCTGAACAAAAGGGATTAGATTCAGGGATCTGTTACTGAAGGGAAAAAGGGAGTATATAGAATGATGGGATAAAAAGGGTGGATTGTTGAGTCTACTTTTTTAAAAAAGATTTATTTATTATATATGTATATATTATGTATTATTATGTATGCAGATATCATTACAGATAGTTATAAGCCACCATGTGGTTGTTGGGAATTGAACTCAGGACTTTTGGGGAGCACCTGGTGCTCTTAAACTCTGAGCCATCTCTCCAGCTCCCTGAGTCTACTTTTTTTAAAAAAACGATTTATTTATTTTTACTTCATGTGTGTTTTGCCTGCATGTGTATCTGTGTAAAGGTGTCAGAACTTCTGGAGCTGAAATTGTAGACAATTGTGAGCTGCCATGTGGGTGCTGGGAATTGAACCTGGGTCCTCTGGAAGAGCAGACAGTGCTCTTAACCACTGAGCCATCTCTCCAGCCCCTTGAGTCTACTTTTGAACAACTACTAGTCTCAAATATTTTAAATTGGTATGGATTTTTATATGCTGATACAAATTTAAGGTTATTTTTCTTATACTGTATATATGTTTCTACTCTGGTTTGGGATGTTGTACCAATACAGCTCATTTTTAAACATAATGCAAAGTTCTAGTCCTTGAAAACTATTAAGATAATTAAGAGTCACAGGTTAGTAGTTGTGGGATATTTGTACACTGTGTGAAGATATATTATTGTGATTGGTTTAATCAAGAGATGAACAGCCAATAGCTAGGCAGGGGGTATTTCTGGAAAGAGAGAAAGAAAGGAGGAGATAATTGAGGCTTGAAGAGACCCCAGGAGACACAGAGATGCCATGTGATAGAATGTAGGTTAATATAAATGGGCTAACTTACAAGAGCTAGTTAGAAACAAGCCTAAGCTACAGGCTGAGCTTTCATAATTTATAAGAGCTCTCCATATCATTATTTGGGAGCTGGCTGGCAGGACAGAAAAAGACCAAGCTCTTGGTCCTTCCCGTGGTGCTCACTCACCCCTGAGAAATGTATGGGAGACCAGAAGCTTGTGAAGGCCTCTGGAAAGTGGAGCAGAGGATTGAGGCCTGATCTGTCAGATTCCCACACTAGCTCCACCACAACCAAGTATTAGTTCTTGTTAGAAAAACTGCTTTTTGCAAAAGATCTGCATTCAACATACAAAATGTTACACAAGGCATGTACAAATACATGTGGGAGTAAAAACGAATGTAAAGATGGAAAGGGCCTCGGCCTACATCAGAGTGAATGAACCCTCTCTAGAGCTGCAGATCTCAGGCAGGGTTTGAATAAGAGAACTAAATCTTGGGTACAGTGGCTCACATGTGTAACTGCAGCACTTGGGAGAATGAGGCAGGAAGATGGAGAGCCTACACTCTCTAACAAGACAATCAGCAAAAACAAACAACCAAAACAAATTTTAAAAATGTAGGCAGACTTTCCTGTCCTGACAATCAGTTCCCAAATAACCACATAGAGACTTCTTATTAATTATAAATGCTTGGTCAATAGCTGAGATTTGTCTTTAACAAGCTCTTGTAACTTAACCCATTTCCCTTCAGCTATGTGCTGCCCCAAGGCTCGTTTACCTCATCTATGTACTTTTTATGTCACTTCTTCTGAGTCTGGCTGGTGACTCCTCAGACTCCTCCTTCTTCTTCCCAGCATTCTCTTAGTCTGGCTCTACCCCCTAACCTTATCCTGTCCAGCTATTGGCCAGTCAGCTTCTTTATTAAACCAATCACGGTGACATGTATTCACACAGTGTAAAGGAATATTCCACAAAAAAACAAAAAACAATCAAATCAATTTCCCTGATAGGAGCTTCCCAGAGTTTCACTGTTTTTGCTGTTTTCTGTTTCACTACACAGCCCTGGCTGGCCTTGAACTCACAGAGACCCACCTGCCTCTGCCTCCCGAGTGCTGGGATTAAAGGCATGCACTACAACCACCCAGCTACACTGCCATCTTTTTAAAGGTGGACTTTTAGAACCAATTCCCAGTTTTCAAATTCTGTCTGGTTTAATACAGCAACTAACAGAGAGTGAGTGTTAGCTGCTAATTTAAATCTTTAACAAATTCACAAGGGAGGAACTATTAATACCCAACAAGATAGGAAAGAAAACTGAGACAGGTTTTGCTCAAGGTCATGGTGAATAGTGTCATGGATAGTGTATAGCAAAGCACAGATTCTGACCTGAACTACTTCTCTCACATGTTCTGGGAATCAAACCAAGAGATTCACACATGCCAGGCAAGCACTCTATACCTGTCTACACTCTGGCCTGATGTGAACTGTCAACCATCATACTCTAGCCCAGAGTGACCTTGAACTTGTGATCCTTCTGCCTCAGCCTTTCAAGCACCTGGGATATCAGGCCTGCACCACCAGACCCAGCTTAACCACCATACTCTATAATGGTGTTCCAGACAAAATGGCTTCAGCATACACCAGGAGGCCGGTAGAGTATCTACTCTGTATCCGAGTGTGTTCTGGACCCTAGGAACAGTGAACGAACCCTTATCCTCAAAGCATTTACATTTCGGCCATGATGGTGATGCTTGCCTTTAATCCCAGCACTTGGAAGGCAGAGCCAGGTGCATTTCTGAGCTCAAGGTCTGCATAAAGAGTTCCTGGCCAGCCAGGGTTAGAGAGAGAGAGAGGGAGGGAGGGAGGGAGGGAGGGAGGGAGGGAGGGAGGGAGGGAGGGAGGGGAGTCTAGAGATATGGCACAGCAGGTAAGAACACTTGTGCTCTTCCAAAGGTTTGGTTCCCAGCATCTATGTGGTGGTTGTGTGTAACTCTAGTTCGGGGGTGGTGGTGGTGGTGGTGGTGGTCTGAAGCCCTCTTCTGGCCTCTTCAGGTACTGCATGCACATGGTGCGCCAGATACACATGCTGCCAAAACACTCATACACATAAAATTTAAAAACAAAGTATTTTAGCCAGGCAGTGGTGGCGCACATCTTTAATCCCAGCCCTTGGAAAGCTGAAGCAGGTGGATCTCTGTGAGTTCAAGGCCAGCCTGGTCTCCAAAGCAAGTTCCAGGAAAGGCAAAAAGCTACACAGAGAAACCCTGTTTTGAAAAACCAAACCAAACCAAACAAAGAAATAAATAAAACAATAAAAACAAGAAATAAAAAAGCCTTTACATCGAGGAAGGGCAGGGAGGATTACAAACACTCAAACCAGTCAGCGGACACCTAAGAAGACACTTTTCAAACACTGCCAAGAAATTTCAATACTTGACACAAAAGAAAATTCAGCCCTCTCTGGCACTTTGCATCAGATAGTCCTATAATTCCATCACTTGAGAGCAGGTCAGGAGTACTGGGCTAGCTGGGTGCGTTTGATCCCTGGGACCCACATGGTGAAAGGAGGTAACTGTCTTCCACATGTGTACTACTGAATGTCCACACACACACAAATTTTAAAATGCAAAAAAATAAAATAATAATAATAATCTAATATACTATAACATAACTGCATCCACATGTGTATGATAAGAAGAAAATAACCTATGTCTACTCACCAGGATTCAAGACTTGCAGACAATTTCGGTTTCCTGACTGGTCTGCACCCCCGAACACCCAGATGCTGTGAGGCGTGCAGGAGGGAGTGAAGCTGGCATGCTCGTACCGAGGTAAGAGGCCTTCCCTGGTGGCCGTGTCCCACCGCTGTGTTCCTAGAAAACATTTGCCCAGTCCTTAGACAGAGCCGGCAACTGGTAATTCTGGCTGACAAAGTCAGGGATAGGAGGGAAATCATAAATGACCAACCATCAGTCCTTAAAGGGAACATGTTCAAACCAAAATACCGAAATGTTCTCTAGCACACACTTGCAGGCTGTCTGCCTGGACCACGAAGCCTCTTTCATGGAGACTGCCTCCCTTCTTCCTCCCACAGAGTTCAAGTGACACAGAGACAGCGCAACTCTCCAGCTGTAACTAACGGGACTAGAGGCAGCTGCTGGCTCCAGTGGATCCAGTTTCTACTCTCTCAGCAGCCTGGATGCTACTTTTTGTCCTTAGATCCTAAAATACACTCCTGATATCTATATAAATCTCAATCTCCCCCATCCCCATTTTAAGTGGCCCAACTGGATCTCTGGGCAAACAGAGAAATGATGCCTAAACCAACTAATTCTTTTAGTTAGCAAATCACTAACTTAGGACCTTACAAGTATCATGCTGCTGTTAGGTAATCACAACTGCAAATGAAGCTGGTTAGTAATCTCTATGTAATAGGATACTATGGTCCAAATGGCCTTGCTGAGGTCATCATGGTACTGATAACTTGTAATAAAGATGTAACTGAAGCTGGTATGGTGGTCTAGGACCCCACTACTTGGAAAGTAGAGACAGAAGGGTTATGAGTTTGAGACCAATTTGGGCTACACAGAGAATCTAGGCATAGGAAGATGCTGTCACAGACAGACAGACAGACAGACAGACAGACAGACACAATAAAACTGAGCTATAAGGTAAGCTTCTTGAGGGCTGAAAGAGACTCAAGGCATCTTTGCCCGGTGCTGGGAGCAGAGATTCAAGTGCCTGGACAGTATAAACAGACTGTGGAAACTCCGTGGGTGGAGACCATGTCAAGAGGTGACACTCCAGGTCTAAATAACCATTGTCATGCAGCCACGCAGGAGGCTAGATGCCAGACCTCCTAAAATTATTATGGGAAGCCCAACCCTGGTGATTTAGAGTTTTCTAATTAGTCTAGTTCTTATGTGTGCATATGTGCATACGCATTAGTGTCATAGCACCTGCATGGAGGTCAGGGAACAACTTTGGAGAGTTCAATTTCTTCCTTCTACCAAGTGGGTTTCAGGGATCAAACTCAGAGGAGGCTGGGCAGCAGGTGCCTTGACCAACTAGGCCAGCTCGCAGCCTCATTTCTGTTATTTCAATCTTGACTCATTCACAGATCAAGTGTGTATGTTAAAATTGACATAATTGGGGCTGGAGAGAAGGCTCAGTTGTTAAGGGCACTTGCTAATCTTACAGACAACCTAAGCTCAACTCCCAGCATCCATGTAATCCAACTCTAGGGGATCCAATGTTTCTGGCCTCCATGGGCATCGGCACTCACATGCACATCCCACCCCAGACCCTCCACACACACACATATTGGAACTAGTAGGATAACAGCCTGAGGAATGGCCCAGCAGTTAAGAGAGGTCACTCCAACTCTCTAATTCCATTTCCAACGGCTCCAACTTTTCTGTGGTACACATGCATACATGCAGGCAAAACACTAATACACATAAATTTAGTTCTTAAAATAATCCCTTAAGCCAATCATCTCTAAAAAAATAAATAAATAGAACAGCTGGGCAGTGGTGGTGCCTCCAGAGGCAGGTAGATCTCTGAGTTCAAGGCCAGCCTGGTCTACAGAGGCAAGGCTATACAAAGAAACCCTGTCTCAAAAAAACTAAATAAGTAAAAAATTACAATACAACAAATCTTTAAAATTTTGCAAAGTTTTCCTCTAATCTCTATGTGTGCTATGCAAATGTAAAAAATAATAATGTAATAAAATATTAATATTTGGACTGGCTGTGAAAGCACACAGCTTTAATCCCAGTTCTTAATACTTGGGAGGCAGAGGCAGGTACATTGCTGTCAGTTCAAAACCAGTCTACATATCCGGGATAGGCAAGGCTACATAGAGAAACTCTGTCTCAAAAAACTAATATATAGCTAGGCGGCGGCGGTGGTGGCGGCAGCAGCAGCAGCAGCAGCAGAAGCAGCAGCAGCAGCAGCGGCGGCGCACACCTTTAACCCTAGCACTTGGGAGGCAGAGGCAGGCAGATCTCTGTGAGTTCAAGGCCAGCCTGGTCTACAGAGTGAGTTCCAGGACAGTCAGGAATATATAGAGAAGACCTGTCTTGAAAAAACAAAAACAAAAACAAACCCACTAATATATATATATGTGTGTGTGTGTGTGTGTGTGTGTGTGTGTGTGTGTGTGTGTGTGTATATATATATTATAACAGAAATGCTACATGGCCATAGCCAAACATAGATGTGGTTCACTAATTTTCAACTTCTGCCTTTTTATAGCAGTATATCACATAATAATAATTTGTCCACAACTTCATTCATTCATTCATTCATTCATTCATTCATCAAATTACAAAGTGCTTTCTCTGGCTACATGTTCTTTAAAAAATGTTCACTCTCTGTTTCCGAGAACCTTAAACTCCTGTGGGAAGTACACAGAATAATAACCTGCGCTAAGATCTGTGAAGGAGGAGATGGGAGAACACACATGAAAACCAGGGTTGATCATCAGCTTACACAGGCCAGCTGAAGCAGCACAGATTTGTGGTAGTAGTCACTTGAGAGGTGAAGGCAAAAGAATCAGGAGTTCAAGGTCATCCTTAGCTAGTTCCATATCCACAGTGAGTTCAAGTCTAGCCTGAGCCACATGAGACTACTTCAAAACAAAGTAACATTCCCCCAAACCAAAGAGCAGCACTTTCTGGGTAGGTAAGGAGTATGCACTGTGGAGTGATCCAACATGGAAGCCAGGAGACCAGAGTGGGAGACAAAGTCAGGGCCTGATGATTTATCAGAATGTGGACAGGAGACAGGAGGAGACATGAGAGTCACTGATGCCTCCTAGGACAGTTAATAAATATCCAATTTCTAGATTGCCGGGGCTCGATACAGACTCTTCCCAACAAGGATGCACTGAACAGGTGGGCATGTGCTAGAGGTCAGCAGAGACCTTGGGGGCCAGAAAAAACATTCCTCTCTTTAAGAGGAAAACCCTGTGTCTGGTGTGAGTTGGTATTATTATTATTATTACAATTATTATTATTATTTTGAGACAGGATCTACGTTTTCCTGGCTTGGCACTTCTATATAGGCCAGGCTGGCTTTGGACTCCTGGGGGCTGTCTTACCTCTGCCTCTCTAGTCTGGTTTTGAAAATGTGTACCACCACACCCAGCAGAGCGAGTATTTTTAGGAACACTCTGCAGCATTGATCTTACCCAGATCCATAGTGTGCACATCTGAGAAGCTCTGGTTCGGATTTGCTCCCCCTACAATGAAGACCTTCCCTCTCTTGTCATCACCAACTGGGGGGCAAATATGAGCAGCTGTGGCCAACTCGAGGGCAGGGTTTGTCTCCAGGGCCAGTCAAAGTGTACCTGCCAAAGAGAAGATAGATTCAGGAGGCCTGTGTGAAAATAGTCTTCCATTCCTCACAAAATGGTCACCAGAAAGGTCTGGTACACATACTGATGCTTTAAATTTTTTGCTATTGTACATGAGCATGTGCGTGATGTGTGTGTAAGTGCCATGGTGCAGGTGTTGAGGTCAGATGAAAACTCTATAGAACTGGTTTCTCCTTCTACTTTTATTGGGTTCCTGAGATTGAACCCAAGTCACCAGGCTTGCTGGGCAAGTGCCTTCACCTGCTGAGCTGTCTCACTGGCTCCACAATGCTATCTCAATTGTATTCAGCAAAGCATCATATCCTGACCAACTACAGTACCTCCCCTTTGCCCAATACCTTCCCTTCGCTCAGTCTCTGACTTTCAATTTTGGCTGGACTTTTGACTCCCATGGAGCTCTGTGGTAGACAGGGGAAGTGAGAGATGTCCACTGGTGTGCCTTAGCACCACCAGGATGGTGTATTCATGGTCTGTAGGTTCAGACAGACCTGGTTCAAGAATGAGCTTCAGTGATTTCTAGACGTGTGGCATTTGGGGAGCCACTTAACCTTTCTGAACCTTAGTATTCTCTATTTAAAAACAAGGATTGTTGCAGGATGGTGATGGTGCATGCCTTCAGTCCCAGCACTTGGGAGGCAGAGGCAAGTGCATCTCTGAGTCTGAGGCCAGCCTGGTCTTCAGAGTAAGTTCCAGGACAGCCAAGACTATACAGAGAAATCCTGTCTCAAAAAAGCAGAACAAAACAAAACAAAAACCCAAGGATTGTGGCAGTTTTACCTTCAAAGGGAGTTGTGAAGTCTCAAACGGCTTGCAAGGTCACAGGGAGTGAGTCAGTAAACAATGCCAGGGCCTTATCATATCATATTCATAGGGACAACTGTGATGTCCAGGTCCTGGCGAACAGCCAGTGTCTCCCTATGGAGAAAATTCTCCAGAACTCATGGATCAAGCCTCATAAGGATTATATGAAATCCATTAAGAGCCTTTCCAGGCTTGGAAACCTCAACCAAATAGAAGCTAAACCTAGGACTCAAAGCTGAAACAGAGGATCAGGCATTCCCCAATACATTTATTTTGATTTTGAACAGAAAAAAAAATGCAACTCGAGCTTCCAAGTTGGAAACAAACCAACCAAGGGGCTGGAGAGATGGCTCAGAGGTTAAGAGCACTGGTTGCTCTTCCAGAGGTCCTGAGTTCAATTCCCAGCAACCACATGGTGGCTCACAACCATCTACAATGAGATCTGGCGCTCTCTTTTGGCAGGCAGTGATACACGCATAGAACACTGTATAAATAATAAGTAAATAACAAACAAAATTTAGTTTGAGACAGGGTCTCAGGCAGTCTAGGACTCCAGAAAGCCCAGGATGACCTTAAGTTCCTGATGCTTCTGCCCCCACCTCCCAAATGTGGGATTACAGGCCTGTGTCAGGGCACTCAGTGAGTAGGAACAGCTCGTGGCTATCCCCGCCCAGGTCCTGTCTTATTTGAGCTATCTGATGCTGGTACTCCTGACTCCTCCCACTTTCCCACGCCTTTTCCAGAACCTGGCTTCTCCACATCTCTTCCTCTGGCAATGCGCTCACCTTCCGGCAGCTGCTCCTCTTCTCTCTGGTCCCTTTCCCGCCAGCCCTCAGAACTGTCTCCTAGGATACCTTTCCCTCCGTCTGTGCTTGCTCTTCTGATTCATTTCATATGTCCAGGTGGTTTCTACAGACGCCCATCTCTGTCACTATCAGTGATTTCTGGATCTTTCCTCCTTGCTCAGATCTGTTTTGACAGTCAGATTTGCGTATCCCATCACCTGAAGGATTGCTAACAATGTCCCATGCACGCTGCTCACAAAGCAACAACCTCGGCTTCATTTCACCTTGTGGATGCTCACTAGCCATCAGTACTATTACTACAGGTTGAGTTTAAAGGTTGGGGAACAGAGGTGTAAAAAAGTTAAGAGTCTGAGCACTATATTCAAGAATAAAAGCTGGGTGGTAGTTGGCACATGTCTTTGATCCTAGCACTCAGGAGGCAGAGGCAGGAGGATCTTTGTGAGTTTTCGGCCAGCCTAGTCTACAGAACAAATTCTAGGACAGAAAGAGCTAGACAGAGAAATTCTGTATAAACAAACCAAAAGCCAAGAAAGGATAACCGTCTAGAAAGATGCCAAGTGAAATAGAGCATTCCCAGCCTTCACAGCCCTCATGGACCAGTAGTTAAAAGGGCCATTTAAAAGCTTCAGGGATATCTTCTTCATTGCTTTCACAGCCAAAGAATAGTTTTTTGTTTTGTTTTGGTTTTTCAAGACAGGGTTTCTCTGCGTAGCTTTGCGCCTTTCCTGGATCTCGCTCTGTAGACCAGGCTGGCCTTGAACTCACAGAGATCTGCCTGGCTCTGCCTCCCGAGTGCTGGGAGTAAGGGCATGTGCCACCACTGCCCGGTGAATAGTTTTAATATAAAAGTTTTTTGTCTTTTTTTTTTTTTTTTCTAGACAACATTTTACTCCATTGCCCATGCTAGCATTGAACTCCAAGTGACCATCTAGTAGTATCTGAGTACTAGACAGTCTGCTTTGAAACAAAACAAGGTCAATCTTGGTGGCTATACCTATAATGTCTGCACTTCGGAGGCCGAGAAAGGAGGATTGCTAAAAGTTAGGAGCCAACCTGGGCTACATGAGAGTCTGTCTCAACAGCAAACAAAACAGCAAAAGAGTATGTAGAGATAGTTGAGATTGAATGGACAGGCAGAAACAGACTGATTATACAGGGCCTCATTTAAGGTGCCTGCTTTGTCTTGTTCAGTGTTGAGGATCTAATTAGGGGTATTATACATGCAAGGTAGAGCTCTCCCAGCTACATTCCCAGTTCTGTAGACGGCTTTATACTAGAACACATCTCCAGCACATGGGGGATGGCTCTGCAGCAAGCCAGGTCACAGAAACAGGCATGGAAGCTCATTTGGAGTCCTGTAGGGACACTGCACCTCTCTGCAACGTTCTGTGAGCCCCTCAGTGCAGGTCAAACCCCATTGCCTGCTCTGTCTCTAACTTCACTACAGAGGGACTATTTGCCTTTGACTTCTGGAGCCTATAGAGCAGCCACTGATGTTAGCCAGTGTGAGTTCCTGAATGAAGGGTTTAATAGACAGCCAAGGGACACTGAAGCCAGTATAATCCAAATTCAACTCCCTGAAACCTAAGAATGAGTCACAGCTCAGGAGTGGACCTAAGAGTAGGAGCTGAGGATGCCAGATGGCCAGTGTTTTATTCCTCCTGGTAAACAGATTTTAATAAAATTAAATAGCTGCTCTGTGATAATTACTGCCCACCAATCTTTCCTCTTAAGACCTTCTCAGACTCTTTGAGTCTAACTACCACAGTTTCATTGCTACCTCTTTGTGGTGATGCTCACATGTGTTAGTAAACTACATATCTAGGAAACAAAAACGCGAGCTCTTATGTGTGTCTGAATCCTTCCTTACAGACCATGTAGCTTTCCTGGGCTTGTCTCCAGGCTCCAAGACTGGCAGCTGCTTCATGACGCCCTATGCAGAAGAGAGGAAGGCAGTGTTCAGGCATCTTCCTACAACACAACAAATCTGGCCGTGCCCTCACAAATCTTTATTAGATTGTGGAGGGGCTCAGTGGTAGAGCACTTGTCCAGTATGAGCAAGGCCCCAGGTTGGACCCCCAAACTGGGAAGGAACAACAACAAACCCACCAAACCTTTAAGGGTGAATCTTCTAATTTCTAGCAAATGTGAATCAAGCTCACCACACTTAGGGGAGAACCCTTTTTGTTTTGAAACAAGAGCTTAGTGGCCTCGGCTGACTCCCACTCTGGAGAGTCCTGCCTAGTCTCTTCAGTCTTGAATTGCAGCCACTATACCCAGCCTTTTTCTCTTCTCCCTGTCCCCACCAGTGACAGGTTCAGACCCAGGGCCTCATGCATCAGCCACACCCCCAGCCTCGACACAACTACTCAAGATTTTCAGCTAATGTTTTCCATCTGTCTCTGCGTCTCATGAGGGAGGGGCACATATCATATGTCAGAGGTCTTTATTAAAGGTAAAACAGGCATGGGGACAGCAATAAGGCAGGGCCTACAAATCAGAACAATGTAGGACACATACATATGGAAGTGCCATAATGAAACATATTGTATTTTAAAAATTATTTATTTTTATTTTATGTACATTGGTGTTTTGCCTGTATGTCTGTATGAGGGTGTTGGAACCCCTAAAACAGGAGTTATGGACAGTTTTGAGCTGCCATGTGGGTGCTAGGAATTGAACTTGGGCCCTCTGGAAGAGCAGCCAGTGCTTTTAACCACTGAGCCATCTCTCCAGCCCCCTGAAACACATTATTTTGCAGACTAACTTAAAAATTGAATTAAAAGTATTTTTTAAGAGCCAGGCATAGTGGTACACAGCACTGGTGAGGTAGAGGCAGGCAGATCTCTGTGAGTTCAAAGCCAGCCTGGTCTACATTGTGAGTTCTAGGACAGCCAGGGAAACACAGAAACTCTATCTCAACGTCCCCCCCACACATACACACCTATACACATATGATAGAACAATCTAAGTAGCTGAGTAATACTCAATTCTGAGATAAATCTTGGTCTCAGTATGAAACAGAAGACCAAGCTTTCTGATCTGTATTTTGTTGTTTTGAAACAGGGTCTCACTATGTGTCCCCAGCTGTGTGGAGTGACCTGTATCTTTTTTATGGACCCCACCTGCAATATCGGGCTTCCTGTTGTTCCCCTAACACAACAAGTCCTTTCATAACCTGTATTAAATCCCCTCACCCACTGGGGAGTTAATAAAATCAACATGTGTTTTGTGGTAATTACTGTCTCCCCTATCTTCCCTTCTTATGAACTTGTACACTTCTAGTCAACATTTACAGTTGGTCTCAAGGAGCTGGTGTGGCTCTGTAGTGCAGTGCCTGGTTAGCATGGACAAGACCCTGGGTTCACTTCCAGAAAAAGAAATAAATAAAAAATAAAGACTCCCTCCTCCCCCAAAAGAAAACAAATTTAAAAAGCTGAGCAGTGGTGGCACATGCCTTTAATCCCAGCACCTGGGAGGCAGAGGCAGGTGGATCTCTGTAAGTTCCAGGCCAGTTTGGTCTACAGAGTTCTAAGACAGCCAGGGCTACACAGAGAAACCCTGTCTTGAAGAGAGAGAGAGAGAGAGAGAGAGAGAGAGACAGAGAGAGACAGAGAGAATAAAGTCCATTTCAAAGGTTCCTTAAAGAAACTTTCCATTAGCAATACACACACACTTGGCAGGGAGGCTTAATTAGAAGGACTTGGATTTGGGTTTCCTTTATGACCATATCTATTTAGCCATCATTATTACAGGAATCATTCTAAATGTAATTATCTTTTTTTTCAAACTTATTTATTTATTTAGAGACAAGGTCTCATGTAGCATAGGCTAGCCTTGACTCATTATGTAGCCAAGAGTGACCTTGAACTTCTGATCCTCCTGCCTCCACTTCCCAAAAGCTATGATTACAATCAATCCCACTATGCCTGGTTTTATACTGTAGTGGGGATCGAACCCAAGTCTGCGTTCTCACTAGGCGGGCACTCTGCCAACCCTTGAATATAATTATCTATTTAAAAGTCTGTAGTCAGCCAGGCACAGCAGTGCACTGCCTGGCACTTGGGAGGTTTGAGGCAGTAGACTGATAGAGGTCAGCCTGGGCTACATAGTGAGACTTTTGTCTCAAAATAATAGTAACAGAAAAGTATCTATACTAAATTCTAAAATCTTAGCATGTCCGTCCTTCAGATTATTTTCTGATAACTTACCAACGGGCCCGCAGAGAGTAGAAGTAGGGATAAATGAGAGAAGAAGAGGAACTAAAGGAGAGATGCACCGGTGAGGTCCACCTGCGGCCTAGGCTGCGGACCACAGGGTCAGAGCTCCAAGGGCCAGCTTCGCATGGGAGGGAACTCTCCTAGCTACCTCCTTTACATCCCCTCTCCCGGCCACATCTCCTCGTGAAAGAAGTCAGGGTCAGGGAGAAATGGCTGCCAGCTTTCCGCTAATGTGGCCGGCGGGAGACCAGGGACCTTGTCCCTTCCAACCAGCTCAGGCACACTTCCGAGAGTGCGGAGATCCGCAATCCTTCCGACGGCCCCGCCCAGAGACCTCCAGACCAGCACCAAATTACCTGCCGCAGCCCTGGCTCGTCCAGATCGTGGCTCCACCCACAGGGCGGGGCTTAAGAGCCCACCCGCTTCCCCAAGTCCCGGAAGTGCGCTGGCCAACCGCTCTGCGCTTCTGCAGTCTCCCGGCAGCAGCTACCTCTCCAAACCAGTCAGAGCGGCCTGGAACCCTGCGTACTGGTTGGCATACCGTTCAGTTACTCCAATTCCTTGTTCATCCCTTAAAGGACTAGTGGAGTTTGTTACAGCAGTGGTTAGTAGTGACTTCTGATGGGGAGGCGTGGCCTGGAACTCATTATGTAAACCAGGCCCACCCTGAGTTCTGCTCCAGGCTCCTGAGTGAGTTTATGTGCATGCTCCTCTGGCCAGGCTTTGCCTGTGCAGGCTTCAGGCTGATTCAAGCTGTGGAGCTTAAAGAAGTTCATTTCCATGATTGCTGTTTGTGGTTACAGCATGTTCCAGACCACAGGCCCTTGGTCTTGGGGAGCTTACAGGCTGAGCAGAAAGATTAAACACAACAACTAGGGCCTATTGTGAAGGGTGGGGAATAAAAAGTTCACTGAGACTGTATGATCTTGGGGAAAGTTACTAATACTTCAGGTGTATTCTCTCTGTAACAGAGAAATCATAAGATTTCTATAGGGATTGTGGTCGGGTATCTATGAAGCCCAGAGCTGGTCCTCTGTAAAGACCATGATTACTTCTATCTATAAATGAACAACCCTCTGCCGGCAACTTCATCTGCATCATCTCTGATCTATGTCCTAAAACCAAGTGACTCGCCTGTGCCTATGTGTGATCAGAGTACCACACTCAAGCTCACTACAATCAGAACTCAAAACAGACTAGACACAACAGGTCTACTTACTGCATTTATGGGGAGAGGGCAGACAAACTTGGCTTCAGACACAAGCTCCAGCACCTAACAGGGAACTCTGACATCTGCCAAGTCAGTTCCCCTCTCTGAACCCTAGTTTACTCACATATAGAATGAGGACAACAGCAGACAGATGTTGAGAGAATGTACTAATGTGAGTGAAAGCAAAACTTGGGTTTTAATTTTGAGACACGGTCTCATGTGGCTCAGGCTTGTCTCAACTCACTGTGTAGCTAAGGATGACCTTGAATTCCTGATCTTCCTGCCTCCTCCACCTCCCAAGTGCTGGGATTTACAGATAAGGGCCACAATGCCAGAACTCCAACTTAACTCATTTAGGTACTTGAAAATATAACCAAAATTCATGGACAAAGTGGAATTTGGGGGCTGCAACTCTTTTCACTATTTTGTCATGTATTTCTTTTCTTTTTTCTTTTTGAGACAGGGTTTTTTTATGTGGCCCTGACAGTCCTGGAACTCACTCTGTAGACCAGCCTGGCCTAGAACTCAGAGATCCACCTGCCTCTGCTTCCTGAGTGCTGGGATTAAAGGTGTGCACCACCACTGCCCTAACACTTTTCAAAATGAAAATTACAGTTCTGAATCAAAGAGGGTGTCTTTATGTAGCCTAGGTTGCTAGCCTATGTATTTCTAACCCCTGGACTCTTATGATTTCCTGTAATTAATAGAAAATTTCCCAGTGACTACTGAAGAATAATTTCCTTCTGGAGAGAGAACCAAGGGTGTCAGGTCCCCTGGAACCAGAGTTACAGACAGTTGCGGGCTGCCTTGTGGGTTCTGGGAATTGAATCTGGGTCTTTTGGAAGAGCAGCCAGGGCTCTTAACCACTGAGACATCTCTCCAACCTTATATTCCTGAATTCTTGCAGGAATGTTTGAGTTCTTTTTTTTTTTTTTTGAACCTGTCCTGAATTCGATCTGTAGACCAGGCTGGCCTCAAACTCAGAGATCTGCCTCCTCTGCCTCCTCATATCCAGGTTTTTGACTCCCGTTTTAAAAACAGAACTCAAAGCCGGGTTGTGGTGGCGTACACCTTTAATCCCAGCATGAGGAGGCAGAGGCAGGCGGATCTCTGTGAGTTCGAGCGAGATCCAGGACAGACATCAAAACTACACAGAGAAACCTTGTCTCAAAACCGCCCCCCCCCCCCCCCCCCCCCCGTCCCCCCAAAAGCTATTATTAGGTGTTTGTTTTGTGTTTCCAGACTGGGTTTCTCTGCGAGGCAGTCTTGGCCTGCCTCTGCCTCCGCGCTGGGATCAAAGCTGTGTGCCGTCGCTGTCTGGCTCAAGAACTGTTCTTGGCACTGAGATTTTTTTTTTTTTTTTTTTTTTTTTTGACACAGATTATTTAAACAAAGCTAAAAAAAAAAAAATTAAAAAAACGCAACACAAAAAACCCTTCCTGCCCCCATGTGGGACTCACACATTTGATTAATTCAGTAGGCTGTTTTCCAGGCTAGGCACCACGTTTTTTGTTTCCTTTGGGATTTGGGGCAAGTAACTCGTGCAAGCTTTGCACTCCTCAGTCTTACAAGAATTAAAGAGGGAAAAAAAAGGGCGCCCAGTATTTGTACAGAATTTAGCATAAGAAATGATTGAATATTTGTTTCTTTTCTTCCAAGACGGAGAATTGGGGGTGTGAAATCTGTTTCACACGTCTAGGCCAGGTCTTCACTAGCCCTGGAAAGTCGGCAACAGTTATCCTAACTTTAACTGAAGATACTGGCAGGGTGCTTTACAGGGAAGGAATGGGAGCCAGGGAATACCTAGTCTAAGTAATCTTCCCTGGGAAAATCTTCATCTGGTTTCCTGGAGGTGAAGAGCTGGAGAGGAGGAGCATTCGGTTTCACTAAAACTACAAATCCCAGCACGCCCCACGGCAGACAGCTACGGGTCCCAGCAGGTTTCGTCAACAGGACCCCCACCCCCACCCCACCCCACCCCCCCCCACCCCACCCCCACCCCACCCCCACCCCCACCCCCACCCCCACCCCTACCCCCACCCCCGAGTTCTCTTAGAGACCCGGTGTTCCGTCTGAGAGGGCGCGGGGCGTGTCACCGCGCGGAAAGAAGCGAGTTAGGCTTCGACGTCGCTGCGCAGACGCCACTCACGGGTCGGACGTGACGTAAGGAGGGTTCCGGCTTCGGCCTCCGCCGCTGCCTCCGGCACTACAGCTGCTGCTGCTGCCGTCGTCGCGTCTCGTTCTTCCTAAAATGGCGCCGCTAGATCTGGACAAGTATGTGGAGATAGCGCGGCAGTGCAAGTACCTTCCCGAGAACGACCTGAAGGTGAGCCGGGCCGGAGGCCGTCCTGTTTGCGAGGCAAGCCCCTTCCGGCTTTAGGGCGCCAGCCAGTCTGCCCTCCTCCCTCGGCCGGACCCCTACCAGGCACCGGTCTTGGCGCGGCGGAGGGGCTCCGCGGTGTAAGGCGACCGGGTCCGACGCGGCGAGACGCCGAGAACCAGGGCAGCCCGAGTTCCCTGAATGCTGGAGCGGCTCCCTGAGGGGAGATCCCAGGGATGTGCGACCCCCTGGCTCCCTGAGGACTCCGAGCCCTAGCAGCTTTGCATAAAGACTCACTCTTACACGCTGGGTTTCCCGGAGACGGAGCCCGGCCGAGCCCCAGCGGGCAGTGCTCTGGGGATGGGGTCCTCCCAGCAGAGGTGACAGGAGCTGCTGTCTGCTCCAGGGACGCGGGTGGCCGCAGTGTGTTTTAAGGCCCTGAGAGGTGGGAAGCCGGTGGGCGGGATCGATGTGACAGTAATAGGAGTGTGTCAAGTCGCCTCTGCTTCACCACTCCCCTAAATTGCTTCTTAGGCGTGTTAGCGTTCTTCTGATGATTCGGATGTGGGTCCCAGTTCTTAGTACGTTGTTGAGCTATTTAAGTGAAGAAGCGATCGCTTATCAAGAAGTTCAAATGCTTTTATGATCAGCGAGCTATTCCTGTATTCCCAAAGTGTCGTATTCTTGGTTTTCCAAGGAAGTCTCAGTTCAAGTTAAGAGCGTTAAAGGAATGAATGTAAAGGAGGCAGGCCGTTCGTGTACCACTGTCTTTAAACGTATTTTGCTTTTGCTAAAGCTAGTGCTTAGGTCCCCGTTGGTGTTTATCCGATGGTTGCTAGTGTCTCCTCCTGCCCCGCAGACATCGTTTAAATCTCTGTGTAGCCCTGCCTGTCCTGGAACTCACTCTGTAGACCAGACTGGCCTCGAACTCACAGATCCACCTGCCTGGCTCCCGAGTGCTGGCATTAAAGGCGTGCGCCACCACCGCCTGAACTGTCTATTTTACTCCATTAACTTTGATTTATTATGTAGTGCATAAACTCTTGGTCATTTGAATTCTTTTTGTTGCAGTTTTTATAATTTAAGCTATGGGCTTACCGCTATTTTTTCAAGAAAAAATTAAATTTTTGTTGGTGAATTTTATTTCTGTTAAGATTTTGCTGTTTTCCTCTCTCATTTGATACATGAAGTTATTTCCTGCATCTTCTTTCTGCTTGGTAATTTTTGTTTTCTTTCTGAGATAGGATCTTAAGATATTTCTTGCTGGGAATGGAGAGATATCTCAGTGGTTAGAGCACTGGCTGCTCTTTCAGAGGACCTGGAATGGAAGTTCTGTTTCCAGCAAGGGCATGGCGGTTTGTAACCTTCTGTAACTCCAGTTCCAAGGGATGTGATGCCCTCTTCTGGCCTTTACAGGCACCAGGCACAGACACGCATGCAGGCAAAACAGTCATACATATAAAATAAATCTTTTTGTTTGTTTTCGAGACATGGTTTCTCTTGTGTAGCCCTGACTGTCCTGGAACTTGTTTGGTAGACCAAACTGTCCTCGAACTCAGAGATCCAAAAGAGTGCTGGGATTAAAGGCGTGTGCCATCACTGCCCAGCAAAAAAATAAATCTCAACTGTTTATTTTTGGTTTTTCAAGACAGAGTTTCTCTGTGTAACAGCCCTACCTGTCCTGGAAAACACTAGCGCTGTAGATCCGTCTGCCTCCGGAGAGGCTGGCATTAAAAATGTGGGCTACCACTGCCTGGCCCTATTTATTTTAATGTGCATTGGTGTTTTGCCTGCATGTATGTGTGTGAGGGTGTCAGATCTTGGAGCTAAAGACAGTTGTGAGTTGCCATGTGTGTGCTGGGAATTGAACCTGAGCCTTCTGGAAGAGCAGTCAGTTCTCTCAACCTCTGAGCCATCTCTGCAGCCCATAAGATTATTTTAAATTAGTGTGTGTGTGTAGGGATATGTGCACATGGTGCCCTTGGAGGCCAGAGGCACCAGGTCACCCTGGAGCTGGAGTTACAGGCAGTTGTGAGCCACCAGATGTAGGTGATGGAAACTGAACTCAGGTCATCTTTACAGTCTTAATTAAATGCTGACCCATCTCTCCAGCTTTTCTTTTTCTTTTTGATACAGCATATCATGTAGCCCATGCTGGCCTGACTCTCCTGCTTCCATTGGACCTCAGTCTTTTTTGCAAGAGCATTAAACTCTTAACTGCTGAGCCACTCTAGCTCCTGCTGTGTGCTTGTTTTAATTGTTTTGGTTTATCAAAACAAGGTTTCTTTGTGTAGCTCTGGCTGTCCTTGAACTTACATCCACTGTGTGTGTTTGGGGAGAGGGTAGGGCATATGCACATATACGCCCTCAGAGGCGAGAGGCATTAGAGCTTTCTGGAGCTGCAGTTACAGGCAGCTGTAAACAGCCTGACATGGGTGCTGGAAATAGAACTCAGGTCCTCTGCAAGAGCAGTATGTGCCCTTAACCACTGAGTCATTTCTCCAGCCTATACAGAAAAAAATTAGAATTTTTTTCTTAGTAGTTAACCAGAAAATTAGGGGGAGAGGGGAAATCAAGGATTTTTTTGCTGTTGTTGTTTTGGAAATAGTTTTTATCATAATAATTTGTTTGTGCTGTCAGTCTCTATTTTCTTTTATGTGCATTGGTGTTTTCCTGCATGTATATCTGTATTGATGGTGTCACATCACCTAGAACTAGAGTTACAGACAGTTGTGAGCTGTCACGTGGGTGCTGGGAACTGAACCCGGGTCCTCTGGAAGAGCAGCCAGTGCTCTTAACCAGTTGCTCAGCCATCTCTCTCCAGCCCCTCTAGTATATTTTCTATCTCAAAACAGATGTTTATGTGTCTCCATTTGTGTATTTGTGTGTATACACCTGTATACTTAAAGTGTGTGTGCATGTGTGTATTCATGTGTGTACAGTGTATAAAAGCCTGGGAGGATCTTAGCTGACCTGATTACACATCTGAGGAAACTGGGTTAGAGAAAGCACATGACTGACATGATGACAGTCACCAATCTTCCAGCTCAGGGTTTATCACCCCAGAGCATCTCTGTGCTACTAACTAGGTGGGGGACCAGCTTTCCCTACGTGTAAACTAAAAGTTCAGGAAACCCTCACATCTTCACCATAGCCAATCCCCTCTATGCCGAGAACTATTGTTTACAATGAGGTGTGAACAGTCGACAGCAGACTCATATCTGCTTTGTAGAACGGTGTCTAGTATAGAAAGTTAATGAATGTCACAGGACTGAGTGGCCTTTTAACAATGGCTCTTGTAAAATCCAAGCCTCATGTGAGAAAAGTTGCTATAACAACATCACAGCACCGTTGCTTCAATTCCAAACAAAGACTATGGGTAAAAGCTTTAATAACAGACTCCATGTGATTTTATAGGCAACCATTTAGCAGATTTAATGAATCATTTAACTTTCTTTACTCAATAGTCCACTCAGAAAGATAAATCCAAAAATGCAACCTCTTATACTGACCAACGTAACTAAGTACAAATGAAGTAAGTCAATGGTGTACCTCATTAGCATGCTGCGGTGTATGTCAGTAAAACAAGCCCTCCCGCCCCAGCCCTGGCCCCTGGCAAACAGAGATAAGTGATTGTGCACTGCGTGATGATACCTTTAGGTGAGAACTTTGGTTCATGCAGTTGGCTGTCACAGACGTTGCACCCAAAACCCGCAGCCCTGGCACCCAAAGTCAGTCAGCGAGGGTAGCTCAGCCGTGCTCCTTCCACAAGACCAGGTGAATACTGTGGTCAGGCATGCTGGTGGCGAAGACTAAGCCCGTGTCATTGTGCCCATCCAGTCCATTCAGCCAGGATGCTTCCCCTGCCAGGAAGCTGGAGCCTCTCTTTGATTTTCTGTACTCCGGCAGAGGCCAGCGGCTAATTAGGCTCTCTGTCCTCAAGTCCATGATGTACAGGTAGTGGTTGTCAAACAGCAGGGCAAAGACATCTCCAAAGCCAAGCAAGGCCAAGTTCGCTACTTCAGGTGTCTTGATGACCCTACAAGAAGGAGAGTTCGGGATCAGGAAGCAGAAGGCAGCTTTGCTGTCGACACTTAAACTCCTAAGCAAATTTAGAGCTAGTGAGAAGTTTTGATACAAAGGAAACTTAGTTGGGCATGGTGGTGGATGCCTTCAATCCCAGGCAGAGGGAGGCAGATCTCTGAGTTTGAGGCCAGCTTGGTCTACAGAGTGACGTCCAGGACAACCAGGGCTATACAAGAAACCCTGTCTCAAGTGGGGATAAAACACCTACTAGGATAATATTCTATGAGACTAGTAAAATAGTCAAAAACTGCTGGTCCTGGGTGTAAAAACTGGACCAGAGCCTAGACTAACCTGGACTGAAAATGGAAAAAAAACTGGAATATTCAAGAATAGCATTTATCTAGTCAAACACTCCATCTGGTCACTGATATTTTTAAACATAATAAAAAGAGAAAGAAAAAAACTTGTATTTTATTAGTTGTTTTATGGTATTGGGAGTTAAGCCCAAAGCCTCATACAAACTAGGCAGATGTCTACCATTGAGAGATATCCAGCCGGTAATAGCTATTGCCCGTTGGTCTTCCCTCTTCTGGTCAGTCATTTCCATGACTTTGGTTTAACATTTCTGCTGCTTCCCAGTGTACATCATTATGCTTGATTCACAGGTAGGTGTTCAAACACAAAATTCATATAAGAGACCACAAGGAAATGGGGGGGGGGAGTGGCAGACCCAGTACCCTCAGTACCCTCAATTCAAAACAGGATGTCTGTGGAAACTAGGTTGTGACGAGCTGGTTCCCAAGATTAAGATACAATGTTGCAGAGTAGAATACAGGACTTGACAGGCATGCAGGGTTCTACATCTGACCATTTCAGAAGTGCAAATAGAAATCCCGACTGACAGTTTGGGCCCTGGTTGTTGAAGATTACAGACTCCAGCTAAAGTACAGCATGCTGCCATTTGTGCTCGCTCGCTCGCTCTCTTTTTTTAGTTAGCCTCAAAACTAGAAAGGTCCTAGAAACCGAGGCTACAGGGTTTGTGCTAGGATTTCAAAAAAGGTCTTGTGTGTTTGGAGGTGGAAAAAGGCAGAGATAAAACTGTCTCCTTTCAACTTTAAAGCTAGCACGTCCTTCCAGCAAACAATCACTCAGGCTCATTCCTTAAAGCTAGTATGTCCACACTCTACAACAGCAAGGGAACGTTGCTGTAGGACTCTAGAGACCCCATTCTAGGCAGGAAGCACTGACACAAGGACTCAGTGCCTAGGTCAGAGGACAATTTGTAGCAGTCAGCCCTCTCCTTTACCTTCTGGGTCTGGAATCCAACTCATGTGGTTAGGCTTGGTAGAAAGCGCCATTACTCTGCTCTCACGGATTTTTTTGTTTTTGTTTTTGTTTTTTTGAGACAGGTACTCACATAGCTGACCTTCAAATTCACTGTGTAGCTAAGGGTTATTACTCTGAACTCCAGATTCTCCTGCTTCCACCTCTCAAGTTAAGAGATTACAGCTCTTGTGGTGCCCTTGGCTTCTCAGTACATTAAGCTGATGTCCACTGGGCAATACAGTCATGACTGGATGAATGCTGGACTAGGAGATGTGGAATAGAGGGCCCTCACATTTTTAGGCTGCTTTTATCCTTTTCTCAAAGCGTGATCACCCTAGAAATGATTGACAGTTCTGAAACCTAGTTAATTATTCCATGACTCAGACGCAAAGAGGCTGTAGCTGAGACCAGAGAGCCGGAGCTCATCAAAGTCATATTCACGGGATTATAATCAGATCCTATATAAACTGACCTTGAATGTCATTTGTCATAATAAAAACACTGATGACAATATTCAGTTTTTTCTATTCTATTTTTCATTCTAGTCAGTGTTTCCTGAACACTAATTGAATTGTTTGTAGGTGTGCAGTACAGGAGACTAAACAAATTCAAACAGTCCTTAATAAAGGACTTCTGAGTTATTACTAATGAAGATAGTCAGCTCCTGGACTAGGTCCTCACCACAAGCATTTTATTTATAAATGAGAAAACTAAGGCACAGAACTGAGAAATTTAAACAAAAATCACACAGACCATAGGAGATGATACAGATCTTTGGCATGAGAGGTGCCAAAGATCCTAAGACTTTGGTGCCTAAATTCAAGTCTTCTATCAAAGTAAATTCTCTAATTTATCATACAGTACTCAAACATCCAACATAAACTTCCAGTTCCTAGGAAGGGGTTAACAGTATTCAGTGCGGCACAAAATTGTCATTGAAACTCTTATATAAAATTTCTTTGGAAGTGAATCATAGTTTAACTAGTCACTAGTCAACAGAAGGCAACTTACTGACTAGACTCCACTGGGAGTCAGGACCAAATAACAATGCATAAGTTCAACTGACGATGAAGTCAAACTTAACATATTAGACCTGAAGGAGGTTGGAAAGGTCTTCTCATCTACATCTCTCATTTTCCAGAAAAAGGTTTTGAATCCTGAAAGGGAAGAAGGGGCTCATGATTCAGAGTAAGGGAGGGATTAGAACCTTGATCTTTAGGTTTCAGCATATGATACTTTCTCACATGCTTCTAAAACATTTGCCTGAGTGCATTATTTAATATACAACCCCGTTGTTAATTGATGTAGTACTTCCCAAAAGAAGACCTTCTCTTTACACTACTGAACCATACAGACTTTCAAAGGCAGAGCACATGGCCCAAGGAAACATTACCTGAGAATATCATAACTGGCAAAGTCCCACTGGTACAGACCAAGCGCTGAACTACAGACAATGTATTGTCCATCAAAATGAAGTCTTGGTTGCAGGCAGATACTTCTATCCTCAGAGACGGACAAGGTCTTTAAACATTTACAGTTGATTTCTCTCCCAATTGGCCAAATCTACAAAAAAAAGAAAAAAGAAGGGAAGACGATTGATCCTATTACTAAAGAAAAGCTAGTGCTTATACGTAACGGTTTGAAGAGAAAAAACTGGCATCCGCTAACAGACACAAAAGAAATACAGGTCAGGACTCCTGGTCTAGTCAAGAGTCACAGGTTTAAGTCCTGATTTTATGTGATCAGAGGTAAAATATTTAACCTCTCTGAATGAAGATAATGCCTACCACAAAGGTGGTTTAAAAATGCAATATAACAGAGTATCAGCTGGGCAGTGGTGATACACACCTTTAATACCAGCACTCAGGAGGCAGAGGCAGGCAGGTCTCTTAAGTTCGAGGCCAGCCTGGTCTACAGAGTGAGTTCTAGGACAGCCAGGGCCGTTACACAGAGAAACACTGTTTCAAAAAACAAACAAACCATGAATGTCTTGTAAATTCTTAAAAGAAATCAATGTTTCTTTTTATAGTTTAGATCTAAGAACTGAAGAAGGTAGGAGGTATGAGCCTTAAAAGAAGAGTCTTACATGCAGAGGATGCTGAGGCAGGAGGATTGCAAGTTTGAGGTCAATCTGGGCTGAGCCCTCTCAAAATATAAAATCAAATAAACAGTCAGATTGTGGAAAACAATTTCAGTGCTTCCTCCTTTGTGTGTGCACAGGTGTGAGTTCATGTGGAAGCCAGAGGTTGGTGCTGGTGTCCTCAATCACTCTCTACCCTAGTCTCTCACAGAATTGCAGCCCCAAAGATCCTCTTTCTCTCTTTTTATTTTTTTGGTGTTTTAAGACAGGGTTTTCTCTGTGTAGCCCCGGCTGTCTTGGATCTCACTTTGTAGACCAGGCTGGTTTTGAACTTAGAGATCTGCCTGTCCGTGTCAACCGAGTGCTGGGATTAAAAACATGTGCCATCACCTGGCTAAGATGTATGTGTTATCTACACACTTATATATGTGTGTGTATTTATTTACTTTTCAACCCAGGGATCTTATTATCTCTGCCTTCTCACACTGAGATTACAGGTGTGCACCACCATTCCTGGCCTTTTTAATGGGTGCTGGGGATCTAAACTCAGGTACTGACTCTTACCGGCCTCTTGGATGTCTCTGTTTACAAACCACAGAACCTGCCTGGCATATGAGGGATGAGTCATACCATTTCCAGTGGGTATGCCTTGGACTAAGATCTCCCTCCCTTGCAGTCATCTCCCTTTGTCATACCTTTCTAGTTTTCTTTATATGCTATTTTTTTCTTTGATGAGATAAATTATGGAGGGAGAAGACTTACCTTGATCTCATATTTGTCTGCACTTAAGAGGATGTAGTCTCCAGGGCTGTGCAAGAGAGACTTGACTTTGCACTTCTGCAAAACCACCTAGAAGCATAATCATCTACATTATACAAAAACCTTACCACTCTGTTCCTATACTATTGTTTTAAAATTAACAGAGTATCAGCACTCAGGAGGCAGAGGCAGGCAGGTCTCTTAAGTTCGAGGCCAGCCTGGACTACAGAGTGAGTTCCAGGACTGAGATATAGAAGCAACTAGACCAGACAGACCTGCTAGCAGGCATTAAGCATCTTTGCTCAATGTTTACTTAATGTCCATCTTATTTTATGAGCATAAGAATTTAGCAGATGACAGAGTTCAGGTCATGAACAGAGGAGGAACTTGTCCACATCATGGATATAAGTGAATGTGCCCAGCAGTTACCTATCTTCACACAAACTGCCCAATCTTTACTTTTACCTATTCAGAAAAAATTTTAGATTGCCCACCCAATCTAAAACCTGGCAGGCCTTTCTGAGTCTTCTTTCTGTCCTACAATGAATGAGTAGCTTCAGGTGACTTTATATTAAAGATACATCTCGGGGTTGGGGATTTAGCTCAGCGGTAGAGTGCTTGCCTAGCAAGTGCAAGGCCCTGGGTTCAGTCCTCAGCTCTGGTTTAAAAAAAAAAAAAAAAAAAAAAGATCTGTCATGCATTGCCACACAAATCAAAAGCCTTTTGCTTAGGCTAAATCTAACTGGGCATTTTGTAGCCATGTTTATGTATCTCTAATCTCTCAGCTTTCCACATTCAAATTGGGTTTATCATACACAAATCACAGCAGACCTTAAGCCATAACCTCCAATAGTTTTCCCAATACATTTCTAGTATCTACCAACCTTACTATGGCCCATTAACTCTTTATGAGGCCAGCTTTCATCTCTACAGCATGGCTGCATTGGCCTTCTTCAAGTGTTTCCTATTCTGGAGCACATGCATATATAAACCACACTTTCTGAAATGCTCTACCTGCCCTTTCCACAGCCATCTCCTAGTCACCTTTTGGACCTTCTCAAAAACAGCTTTTCCTAATTACGTCCTAGACACTGCACTTCTCCTTCCCAGAACTAATCTGCAATTAGACAGCACTTATTTGTGAAATTACTACTTAGTAACCATTTCTATGAGATTAAAATCCATCAGATCAGGCTAAGGTCTATTTTGTTTACTCCTATATCCCCAGCCTCTTGGAAAAGAATATAATAAGCTCAAGAAATGTGTGTTTGCACAACATATTTATCACTAATACTACATTTGAAACAATTTTGTTTTGAAAATAAGACGTCATAATATTCTGTTAACTCATTTTTCTTCTTTGCTGTTCTTTTATTTTTGTCATGGTGGTGCTTGATCATAGGACCTTGACCACTGAGCTACACCCAGCCCTTCCCTCTCTCATTTTGCAAACACTGCACTTTTTTTGTTTAGTCACTGCTCTTTTTTGGGGGGTGGGGGTGGCTATCTGTAGTTTTGAGTACAGAGCCTCATGCTAGGCAAGCACTCTACCACTGAGCTAGTTTGCAACACTTACTTTTCAGGGGTTTTTGGTTTGTTTTTGAGACAGGATTTCTGTGTATCCCTGGCTGTCCTGGAACTTGCTCTGGCTTTGAACTCGCAGCGATCTTCCTGCCTTTGCCTTCCGTGTTTGTGCTGGGATTAAAGGCGTGTGCCACTATAACACTAACACTTACTTTTCAAAATGAAAATTACAGTTCTGAATCAGAGAAGGTATTTTTATGTAGTCCAAGCTGCTGGCCTTGTACTCAGGGTATTTCTGCTTCAGCCTTTGAAGTGCTAGGATTATAGACTTGTACCACTACAGCCAGATAATCTGTTGAATTATCTAAGTGGCTCTTACATGTGGGTCACTATGATACACCACCATGCTCTTTGAACGCATTTGTTCTGCTATTATTCATCTACAATATACCCAAGGTCTACCATCCTCCATTCCCCACCAGTGAGAAGCCAGACACCAAGGACATTCCCTGGTCTTCCTACCTTGGTGACCCATTCAGTATGCCCAGTGAGTGTGTTCAGGCATGTCCCAGCAGATAAAGCCCATACTTTCACAGCGAAGTCTGCAGAGCCACTCACCAAAATATCCAGTTCATCACTGTAGTCCACACTGAACACTAGTGCACACAACACAATCCAAGTTAAAACACTTTACTGTCAACGGAGCTTCATAAAAAGTCATAACCTGTTACCTAACTAAAGCACATTAAGAACTGAACTATTGCTGGGCAGTGGTGGTGCACGCCTTTAATCCCAGCACTCAGGAGGCAGAGCCAGGAGGATTTAAAAAAAAAAAAAAAAAAAAGAGAATTGAACTATTCAACCAGCAATTTTATGATACAAAGAAAATCTGTTTCAGAACTGTTATTTTTTGTTCTTTTTCGAGACAGGGTTTCTCTGTGTAGCTTTAGAGTCTTTCTTGGAACTCCCTTTGTAGACCAGACTGGTCTCGAACTCACAGAGATTCACCTGGCTCTGCCTTCCAAGTGCTGGGATTAAAGGTGTGTGCCACCACCGCTGGCTTAAAGCTGTTGTTATTATCATTCATTCTAAGGTTGAAAAAGCCTTGAGCTAACACACTCTGTGTTGTGTCAACTTCAGTGGGATGGAAATGATGGCATCCCTTCTTAGGGCTGCCTGCTTGGCACTACAGACATTTTATCTATTTATGGGAAAACACCAGCACAGGCCAGGCATCCCTTCTAAGATCTGCAGTGAAGAAAATTATCTGCAGAACAATACTCGGGCTCCAGAAGGGCCGTGGCAGAGAAAAACAAGGATCTCAGAGGTCAGACTTAGTCAGTCTATACTGTCTAAATTTCTTCAAGTTGTACACCTAGTAACTCATTAGTTCAGGACATGTGGTGAATGTTTACCAGACTTAAAAGGACATTGGGAACCTAGAGATAAGATGGTGGCCCTTCCTTCAAGAAAGTGAGGGACAAGTTATTTTGGTTTTGGTCTTTTAAAGAGGTTACCTCTTACTAGAGCAACACTGAAGAGGATGACTCCTCTGCCAGGGCTATCAGAGAGGAACTCAGAAGATAAAATATTGGAGACTGGACTGCATAGAGCTTATTAAGAAAACAGTACTCCAGGCAGAGGGGACAGTAAGGCGTGGATTAAAAGGTACAGCAGTGTCAAGAAACAGCAGCTGAACGTTTTTTTTAGAGCAGGACTTCTAAAACTGGTTAGGATGAAATCTAGAAGCTGGTATCCTTATGCCATGTAGTATTACTCTGTTTAGTGGATGGGATCCACACTAAACCATAGACTTCTTTTTTGTTTGTTTTTTGAGGCTGGTTTCTCATGTAGCCCTGGCTGTCCTGGAACTCACTCTGTAGATCAGACTGGCCCTAAACTCAGAGATCCGCCTGCCTCTGCCCTGCAAGTGATGGGATTAAAGGCTTGCACCACCACGCCCAGCTAGAAACTTCTAAAACAAATAAATGAGAGATTAATTTTTTTTTTTAATATACAAGGATAGTTGAGAGGGGTGTTTTAGTAGCAGAAGAGCTAGGTTTCAAGAAATACTAAGCACCAGGTACAATGTAAGAAACTCAGGATGTAAGACTTGTAAACAAGGGTTGGGGATTTAGCTCAGTGGTAGAGTGCTTGCCTAGCAAGTGCAAGGCCTGGGTTCGATCCTCAGCTGGGGGTGGGGGGGTGGGGGGGTAAGAAAAAAAAAAAAAAGACTTGTAAATAAGATAGGCAGAATCCCTGACCTATGGAGCTTAGGATCAGAAGGTAAAGTAGTCACTATGATTACATGCATGACAGGAGTGTTTTCCTCTGTTCGTAAATACGACATTCTAGAACAGAAAATTCTTTCAAGTTAGCCCCAGCATGTTCCTTGTTTTATTCACTTAGCAGCCAAGTACTAACTGGATGCACTCTGTAGATAGAATTTGTGAACTACCTTTTGCCCAAGGGTTTTTCAGCTCTAAATAAATAAATGGCGTGGTCTGAATGTCTAAGTGTAACAGTATAGAGTCCACTAAAAGCAAATGTTACAGACTGTACAGAAAGAAAAATAAACTAGGAGAAGACAGCTACTCCTTCCTGTATACAGCAGGTACATAGAAGAGTGTTTTGAAGGCTAAGGAAAAGGAAGCTTGTGGAAACATTCCAAATACAAGTAACTGAAATGCAGGGGAATAGCTGCAGTGATTGAGAAAGCAGGGAAAACCACAGGCTCAAGCAAGTAAGAAAAAACAAATTTAAAGTATGCGACTCCTGATCTTAAAAGGCATGGCTGAAGTTATTGTAAAAACCCTCGAAAAAGAAGAACCCACCCGCCCCCGTGTGCCCCCGGAAATGCTGTGTCCTGGCTCCGGAACTCCATTCCCAGCAGGCCACGGTGTTGTCAAAGGAGCCTGTCACAAGCTTCTGTTCATCAAACTTGACAGCTGCACAAGTGTGGGTCTGGATGCCATAAACACACTGCCCTGTGCTTACATCCCACAGCTTTGCAGACAAGTCATCTGACCCTTGAAGAGAAAAACCAAGAAGGTTAGTGTGACTTAGACACCCTAAAGGAGAATCAGTCCCCCTAAAGAGGCTCTCTATAGTCCCCTCTGGAGTGCTAAGAAAACCAAAGCACAGACAGAAAAATGTAATTTGTTGGGCCTCAAAATGGCATTAAATATACTAGGACAGAACCCAAGCTTCTTATTCCCTTCATCTTCTGGGCATAGAAGGATAGTAAAGCATCTCTTTATGCTTCCACTTGCAGCATTTCATATCTCTGGCTATTAGAGCTTTCAGATTTGACTGGGTTTGTCTTACCTATGGCTGCAGGTTTGCACTGACGTGCTTGTCCACTTACTACCCAACAATACATTCTAAGACAGGATAAGGTAAGCCTCAGGTAACTTACAAAAGCTAACTGATAATTACTAGGGATAAATCACCTGTAAACATTCATATCAGCTCACGAAGAGCTTAAGGAAAAAGTTGGTTTTATTGCTGCCTGTAGGAAATGGAGGAAGCCCTGAGTGTGGAAACTTCTGAATGAATGTGTTTTATTTATTTATTTTTTTTGAGACAAGGTTTCTCTGTGTAACAGCCCTGGCTGACCTTGAACTCATTGAGATCCTCCTGCCTCTGATATGAGCAAGGTCTGTCAATGATCCCAAGACCAATTGGCCCATGGTAAATTGGCAAAACCATTAAACAGGCTAAAAAGGATGGCAAAGCTGTCCCCTGGGAAAATGAGTGTTTACAAATGACTGAACCAATATGTACGGAGACTGAGAACTGCAGCTTCCTCCCCCTGCCTGTTCACAGTCAGAGACTGGCTGCCTAAGACATCTCTTGCTGAGACCAAGTAGCCCTCTCACTATGCTGCACCTAATAAACACACTGAGGTTCTGCATTACTGTTGTTAGAGAACCCCACCTGATCCCAGCTTCACTGTAAGTGTGTCTGTTCTTTCTTCAGGGTTCCCAGCCCCAAGTCACATGGAACACAGCATGACCTCTGATGAAGAGGTTATACTAATCACGGTGGTAATTCAGGACTGAGCTTTCATTAAGTCTGCAATCCCAATTATTAAATATGTTCTCAAAATTTGCTTTAAGAGGCTCAACAAAAGACATTTTGAGAAATACTAAATACAGTTATTCTGACCAGGAGGACATTGTATTCTAGGAAAGCACCAACAAGTTGATTTTCAAAGGCTGAGATGATTAAACAAAACCAGCCACAAAATCTCCCTGTCATGGGCTGGAGAGATGGCTCTGAGGTTCAGAGCAAATACTATCCTTGCAGAGGACCTGGGTTCAATTCCCAGGGCCCACATGGTTGCTCACAATCATCTGTAACTCCAATTCCAGGGGATCTGACACCCTCATCTGGTTTCCAAGGGCATTAAGCACACATGTGTATAGACATACAGGCAAAACGCCTTAAACATTAAAAAAAGATCCACCTTTAGTCAAGATCCAGTGTTTCAGAGGATGGCTAAATAACCATCACTTGCAAAAGACTGTGGGCAAACTTCCCTGTGACAGACTCCAGGGGTACTAAAATGAAGGCTGCCTTACTGTCACCTAGCTATTTAGGTCTCTGTTCCCCTCACTATACAGTGAGGGGGCAGGGCTTGCTGGTGGTTTGCGATGGACACTTTTAGGGTCACCAAGGAATCTTTATTGGTACACAGGTGCACTAAGAACACAACTCAGTGGTAGAACACTTGCCTAGCAGGTGCAAGGTGGTTATGAGTTCTACCCCAACACACAGAAAATGAAGAAATAAACATACAAAGACAAATCCCACACAAACAGGAAGCTAAAGCATTCTAGTTTAGAGTTGTGGGACTAAAACCCTATAATCTTAAAAAGGTTGTCAGGTAATTCTCCATCATCAGTAACACTCTTAAGAACCAGAGGTTGGCAACAGTATACTCAATAGAAACCACATATAATGTCTTCTAATAGTTAAGAAAATGAACAGTGTATTTTATTTAATTCATTTTTGTCACAAGTGTTAATACTTCAGCATGTAACAAAGTATCAAAAGGACACTCTTTGTTCTTTTATATTCCAAGTCTTTTAATTCTGGTATTTCCTATTTCACACTTCAGTCTGGAAAAGCTATAGCTCAAGAACCCAACAGGGCTTGTGGCTCCTCTCTAGCACAGCAGAGCATGGACAGATTAAGGTCCTTTTGATCTACTGCTGGTGTCTAACTGGTGTTTCCTTCATTTAGCATCTGTGAGTAGGACTTCTGTGTCAGGCCTTTAGTCCATGGTGGGAAACACTAAGAGAGGCCCACTGAGGCTGTGTCCCATAATAAGCACGCATCCTACAACACACTCAGGCTCGGGCACAACCGGCTCCTCAACAATACTCCAGCTCTACTTTTAAGCCAAGCTTTGGCATGTTTGAGGAAAAGATTTCATGGCTTAAAAAAAACCTTTCCAGGATGGAAGCTGGCAAGATGACTCAAGCAGTAAGGGCCCTTAAGTCTGGTGACCCGAGTTTAATCCCCAGTCATGTAAAAGTGGGAGGAGAGGACTCCCTCCAGAGCTGTCCTCGGACCTACACACATACACACACACACACACACACACACACACACACACACACACACACACGCACACACACGCACATCTTAATGTCTTGAGATTTATTTCTATGTGTATGGTGGTTTCTCCTGCATGTGTGTCTGTGCACTAATGCCGCTGGAGGCCAGAAAGGAGTGCTTGGACCCCCTTGGAACTGGGAGTTACAGGTAGTTGTGAGCTACTATGTGGGCGTTGGGACTTGAACCTAGGTCTTCTGCAAGAACAGCAAGTGCTCCTAACAAATTAAAAAAAAAAAAAAAATCTAAAGTATGAATAAGTTAGTGTGGCCAAAAAACCACAAATCTTGAGGGGTGAAGAGATGGCTCAGGGGTTAAGAGCACTGGCTGCTTTCGCAGAGACCTAGGGTTCAACTCCCAGCACCCTCGTGACAGCTCACAACTGTCAGTAACTCAGACACCCTCTTCTGGCTCCTGTGGGCACCAGGACACATCTGGTGCACAAACACAAATACAGTCACTACCCCAGCCATAGCTAGGATATTACTGTTTGCTTCTTTCCTTTCTCTCTAGTCGTAAGTACTCTTAAAAGCTCTCACCCTCTACTTTCAAACACCTTGAGAATCTCCACTTAGATATATAACAAGTGGATACATTTAGTTGATCCCAAACAATTCCATTTATTCTCTCAAATCCACTGCCTTCCTGCCCCCAACCTTGCTTTTAGTACTATACTTCCCAGGACACAGAGCTCCAAACCCTAGCCACTTGTGACATCTCTTCTTGACAAATCCTTAATTCACTATCACGTTCTGTTGAGTCCAGTGGCTGTTCTTTTTTAGTGTTTTAAATACCGTAACTCTCTATAGGACTCTATTTCTAGACTGATTTAGCCTGACCTACCCTGTGATGGGGTAACACTTTAACTTGGAAACTCAAAGCTTTGAAAGAGATCTGGATGGCTATCTCCTAAGGGAGCATTTAGAAACGGGGACAGTGTCAGCTGTCACAATGGTGTGTGTGAGGGACATTACTCTAACATCACCTAGGCAGAGGCAAGAATGTTAAATAACCTGCAACATACAGGACATGCATAGAAGAATTGTCTTCTACTTTGCAAGGAACTC
This sequence comes from Onychomys torridus, assembly GCF_903995425.1. Lineage (NCBI taxonomy): Eukaryota > Metazoa > Chordata > Mammalia > Rodentia > Cricetidae > Onychomys > Onychomys torridus. The sequence continues at coordinate 4,110,157 of NC_050446.1, read as the reverse complement.
ATGATGGATCTAACCAGATATTTGCAAATGAAAACCTTACTTTTGGAAAAAGAAGAACCCAAACTGAAAAGGCTATTGAAGAATTCTGAGCTGGAAAAATAACTACTAGGGAGGTGTTTTTCTAGGCTTAATCACCAAGTCATAGAGAGGAGACCACAGCTACCGGCAGATAGGGAATAGGGGTAGAACTCGTAAACACTGTCTACATGGTGTTAGCTTTGCAGGGATACAAAAATGCAACAATTATGGGGTCAGAAAAACACACCCAAAAGTTCCAGAAAAAAAAAAAAAAATGCTGAAACCAAGCATTGTGTGGAAGGGTCTGATTTTCCTGCTAGGAAGCCCTGAGAAGCCAAACTCCAATTCCTGTTTCATAGAATATGAGAAGTGCCCATGTTAGATGCTAGAAAACTGCCATGGTCTTTAGCCATGTACACACAGCGCTCCTGTGTGTTGGCTTCTGCCTTGTCCTGTGAGCCTGCAGGCTGGAAAGCACAGCCAACAGGCTGCTAATCTGGAGAAAGCAGCAGCGGAAGAAGCTCTACCAAGGTGAGTTGGAGCACCCCCGCCCCAAACACTCTGTTTTCTTCAGTTCTTCAAACACTGCAAAGTTTTCCCTAATGCAGAAATCACTTGTTCCTCTGAAAAATAGTTTCCCTGCAAACTTTACCTTTTTCTCCCTTGGTAGGGGTGGGGCTGGGGCATCAAATCAGAGCTGTGCTCATACAAGGCTACTGAGCTATCCACTCAGACACACCTCTTGCTTGAGCTGGTACAGCTTTTACCTTTCTCACTCACAGGCTGAACGTGACCTAGCCGTAATGTTGTAAAATCTAGACAAAGACCAATACTGAAAAATAATAAGCACATTTCACAAAAATCTAGACTTGAGGCTTATCTTGCAAAGTCAGAGCTAGCCAGTGAATCCGACATGGTAAAGACGCACTGCAGTGGAGAAGCTGCACTCTGGAAAGGCAAGGACTGAGGACTGTGACTTGGCACAGTCCTCAGGAGACTTTCACCTACATTAAGTCATCTTCCTGAAGGAGCGTGTGCACCCTCTGAGCAAAGACCTGCCCTGCTTCTCCCACATTGTTTTCTAATGGCAGACATTTCATAAATAAGTAGCTATTGATGTTACAAAGTACACCAGGTTCCTCTCTCATCATTTCAGAAATAAACTGCAGAATTGAAGGAGATTGCCTCCCTGCAGACCAGGCCAATTGTTAGCACTGCCTATCACTCTCTTTGGTAATACCATCTCACTGCCAAATTCAGGATTCCAAGTTCACCCAAGAGGAAACTGAAGTTCTTTGATTGTTTTTGTTTTTTGAGACAGGATTTCTCTGTGTAGCTTTGTGCCTTTCCTGGAACTCGCTTTGTAGCCCAGGCTGGCCTCGAACTCACAGAGATCCGCCTGCCTCTGCCTCCCGAGTGCCTCCACCACCTGGCACAACTGAAGCTCTTGAAAAACAAATGAGGGTAGGACAGAGAGCTCAGTAGTTAAGACGCTTAGTTGTCTTCTAGAAGACTGACTTCCAGAACCCATACTGGGTGGCTCACAACTGTCTACAACTCCAGCTCCAAGGGATCGATCTGATACCCATTTCTGGCCTCCCCAGGTAGGTTGGTGTCTCTCTGTCTCCCTGTTTCTCTCTCACACATACACAAATACTTTTTTTTTTTTATCTGACTGGGAATGCCTGGGGCATAACAAACAAGCCCCTTTTGTTTGTTTGTTTTTTCAAGACAGGGTTTCTCTGAATATCCCTGGCTGTCCTGGAACACACTGGCCTCCAACTTAGAGATCCATCTGCCTGCCTCTGCCTCCTGAGTGCTGGGATTACAGGCATGTGCCACCACCGCCTGGCCAAAAATAAAAATTCTTAAAAAGAAACACAGTAACAGAAACTCATAAATAATTCACTAACACTTTAGATCAGTTTCAAAAGCCATGACATAATTTTCAAATGCAAACCTGGTGAATTACAATAAAAATAATATGGGTTGGGCATTTAGCTCAGTGGTAGAGCGCTTGCTAGGCAAGGCCCTGGGTTCGATCCTCAGCTCAAAAAAAAAAAAATCTTTTAAAAAAGATTTATTTATCTATTATGTATAGTGTTCTGTCTGCAGGCTAGATCTCATTATAGATGGTTGTGAGCCACCATGAGGTTGCTGGGTATTGAACTCAGGACTCCTGGAGTCAGTGCTCTTAACCTCTGAGCCATCTCTCCAGCCCCTAAAAACTAACCTTAAAATGCAGGGTTTGGGGGTTGAATGTGGTTTGGTGGTGGACCCTGGATTTCTAATGGCCAGCACTGAAAAACAAAAATGCAGATTTGGGTCCACTATCAAATACTAACTTTACAAGTAGCTAGAGGACTTGAAGATTATTTCCCATTTACTTTTTCAACAAACAAGTGAGGTTTTTATTTCCTCCTTTTTCTTATGTGTATATGTGGGTTTGCATGTGGAGACCTTGGGGCAATGTCCAGAATCTTTCTCCACCATTCCCTATCTTTATTCCTTATGAGACAGTGTCTCTCGGTCAAATCAAGGGCTTATCATATAACTAGCTAATACTACCAGCCTGCTTCAGGGATTCTTGTCTCTGCTTTAGGAAGCTAGAATTTCAGATGGGCTGCCACACACACCTAGTATCTCTGTGGGTTCTGGGGATCCCAACTTCAGTGCTTACACTTACATAGTAAGTTCTTTAACAACTCACCACCTCCTCAGCCCATAACTGAACTTTCATTGCATGAAAAGAAAACGATGAAGCAGAGTGTAACTGTGAGTACTGGTAATCCCCAAACTCAGAGAAAGGACTGCCACAAGCTGGAGGCCAGCTGGATTATGTATTAATCGTCAGGCCAGCACAGGCTAAAAGAATGAGACCTAGCTCAAAATAACACACACACACACACACACACACACACACACACACACACACACTCACTCACTCTACCAAGTGTGTACATAAACATACACACAGGCAAAACACCCATACACATAATAAATTAACTTTAAAAAAAGAAAGCAACCTGGGCTCATGCCTTTCATCCCAGCACTCGAGGCAGAAGCAGGCAGATCTCTGTGAGTTTGAGGCCAACCTGGTTAACATAGCAAGTTTCAGGACAGTGAGGGGTACTCAAAGAGATCATGTCTTGAAAAACCAAAAAAGAAAGAAAAGCGTGAAGACAATGAGCCCACTGCCAACATTTAAGTATGGAATGCCAAAGGTTAATCTTCAAAAAAAGAACAACTAAAGAGTGTTAAAACTACAAAGGACATCAAAGCACAGAAAAAATGGATGCTAATGTTTCAATAGTCAGACTTCAGGGAAAACAGCATGAAGCAAGGTCAGGGTGACAAGCCAAACCATGAAATGCCTTAGTCAAATGACTAAGCTAGAAAAGTACCTGGCATTTCAGAGAATTAAGTCACCACATGGGAAAATATGTGCTTTACATAGAAATGCAATTTAAAAATAATCTTGAGAAGTTACTTATTTCTTAACTATTAAAGAGATTGAGATTGATTCTGAGAGAGACTGAAAGTAAAGCATATTACTTATGCCTGCTGTGGGCGCAGCAGCAATTCGGTATGCATGTAGACACTAAGAAGAGAAGCAGTCACACTTGTATAACTGATAATTCTACTTCGGCTTCTGTCAAAAAGTAAATATTCTAAGCAGGGGAAGAGAAACACAAACAAATAAAAACAGAAACCTGAATATATACTAACATGAAAACAGCTACATGATATATTTACACAGAGAAACAACTAATACTTATTAAAAGTGAAAATTATATAGTTTTGGCACTCCAGGAATATGTTAAAAAATGTCCTGGACAAACAATGAATAAGGATATTCATATACAATGTACATAATATAAGCAAACAGGAATTAAAACTGCTGGCAAGAACCAGGGCTGAAGATATGGCTCTTGCAGAGGACCTAGTTCGGTTCCTAGCTCCTATGTCAAGAAGCTCACAAATGGGGACCTGATGCCCACTTCTGTCCTCTGCTAGAACATGAACTTATGTGTACATACCCAAATTCAGAGGTATGCATAAATATTAAATAAAAATTTGGGGGGCTTAAAAGATGGCTCAGTTGTTAAGAGCACCAACTGTTCTTCCAGAGATGCTGAGATCAATTCCCAGCACCCACATGGTACTGTCTATAACTTTATTTTTTTAAAGATTTATTTATTTACTTACTTATTTATTTATTTATTTATTTATTTATTTTGCAACATTCTGCCACCATGTAACTTTGCATGCCAAAAGAGGGCACCAGATCTCATTATAGATGGCTGTGAATCACCATGTGGGAGCCAGGAATTGAACCCAGAACCTCTGGAAGAGCAGTCAGTGATCTTAACAACTGAGCCATCTCTCCAGCCCAACTGTCTATAATTTTAATCCCATGAGATCTGATGCCCTCTTTTGGTGTGCAGACATTCATGTAGATAAAACACTCATGTAAATAAATCTAACAACAACACGAACATCCAAAAAACTCCCAGAACTATTCCACACACAGCCTAGGAAGGAATTACATTGCTTCAATGTGGACATATATCAGAACCATTTGTAGAAACACACATCCATTATAACTCTATAGTAACACAAAATTTAAAACTTAACATTTGTATATATGATGTATATTATATAGGTACAGTGTCATGTGCTTTAAGCTTGTTAAAAGTACACTCTGAGAGTAAGGGCTCTCCTGTCCCATACTCCAGTGTGGCAGTTTGAATGAGAATGGCCCCCATAGGCTCCTATGATTGCATACTTGGTCCCCAGTTGGTGGCACTGTTTGGAGAAAGAATTAGGTATGGTCTTGTTGGAAGAATTGTGTCACTGGGGTGGGCTTTGAGGCTTTGAAAGCCCATGCTATTCTCAGTTAGCTTTTCTCTGCTTCATGATCTTAGCTACTGCTCCAGCACCATTCCTGCCTACCTCCCTGCTGCTGTGCTTGTGGCCATAGCCATAGCCATGGCCTCTGGACACATAAGTCCCAAGTTAAATGCTTTCTCTTATAAATTGTTTTGGCCATGGTGTCTTATCACAGCAAAAGAAAAGTAAAACATCCAGCAGGTTTATTTCAAGTGTCTTCCAAGGCACCTTGTCCAAGAACAAGTTGACCTCTGGCTCTGTAACTGGAAGAAAAAAAACAATAAGCAGCTAAGGGTTGTTAAACACTCTGTCATTCAGAAAAGCCAGAAGGTGCATCATTTCCAATGGAGGTCACCACTCTTTATCCCACAATATAAATGCCTGCAGTGGGAACCGGAAGGCAGATGTTTAGTCATGGAAGCTTATCCAAGAGTGGAGAGCTTGTCTCAACTCCCCAGTCAGTTTCTTAGGGATGCTGAGCACCCAATCTGGTGATATCATCTACTGCTGTTTAATTGGAAGTTTCACTCTACAGGACTCTGTCACTTGGGAAAGTCAAGCTGGCTGCCTGAGGGGGATGGTGGTATCTGACTTCTCCAGTTGATTTCAGCTGGAGGTCTGTAAGACCTGACTTGGTAGTGTCATCCTGTGTTTGCTCTCCCAGCCGTCTCTGCTAGATGTCTGGAGTGCTCAATCTGATGGTGTCTGGCCATCTGGTGTTTCATTCTGCCTGCTCTTAATCTCCAACATGGACAAATAAACTCATTCAAAACTGAAAGCACTGCTATGGTAGATCACTCTTTGTGGACTGAACAGAACAGTGGGTCAAACAGCCACTTAAATGCCTAGTGTGAAAAACATCCAGCTGTCTTTGTTTCTACATCCAAACTTTCAACATCCAATCTTAGAGCCACAGGAGTTTAGAGCAAGGAAGGAATTTGTTCCTTCCCATTATTTTAAAGGCAAGGAAATAAACACAGATAGGTTAGATAATTCATCCAAAATGTTCTTGCTAGACCCAAATTTTTTTTTTAAATAATAAAATAAAACAAAGATGGAGGAAAAGTATAAGAAGTAACCTACACTTTCCTGACTCACATTTTACTTAGAAGAACTTATAAAATGACTCTTCTCCAGAGGGAAGAAGAGCATGCAGAGTGGGGACACCTATTCAGAGGAAAGTGCCATTTCAAACATCCCATATAACCAATGCTGGCTCTTCTCGAGAGGGAGCTTACAAGCATCAATCCTTGTAAGTTAGTAGAGGAGGAACACTGCTTCCTCTCCCCGGCAACTCGCCCGGGTCCCTTACCTGTGCAGAGAAGTCCATCTCTGTAGTAAAGTGCATACACTCTGGCACTGTGTCCAATTAATGATGAGGTCTCAAAGGCTTCGTGGTCCTCCAGCTGCTTCATCCTCAAGATAGCCTTCAAGTAAACCTTCTTCCAGTGCAACGCGTCCTGAACAGAATCATCTATCTGCCAGCCCAAATTTTTACAGGCAGTCTGCCACACCTCTGTACAGGCACTTATCACCTTATTCCACTGCTTAGAGACCAGGCAGCATGTGAGTAAAGTCTGAGGATCGAGCCATTTTAACAAATAAAAACTGAGCTCCAGGGGAAGGAGTTTGAGGAAGTCCCGCTTGAGGAGAGTCTCCAGGTTATTGGAGAGGTGCCTGAGCTGGACTGCCCCACTCAGACTAATCAGGTGGTCCAGAGTTTCATTTTTCTGCAAGTCCGTCAGAGAAAGAAATGTAACAGAAATGTTATCAAGCCATGTCTCAAAGTCCTTTCTCTCCATAAGGTTATGGAAATATTTACCTGTGGCACATCAAAATATTGTATTAGTTCTGTTCAAAAAGATTGTTCAAGCAAGACTGCTAATAAATGAAGTATTAAAAATTAGTATAAAAATGGCATTACAATTTTATGCTTAGTTACTTTACACTTAATAAACTGCACTGAATGTTTCCATGCACACAAAAGGAAATTCATCTAAGAAAACATATTTTAACAAATCATGATAATGGTAAATATGTCAGAGGAACTTATGTCAGTGTGTGACTTGCTCCTTTTGAAGTCTAATACATGCCACATGCATTCTCCCATAAAAGATTTATAGAACATTCACAAAGAATATTCTACTCTGCATACAACCCTCCATCCAAGCCATTACACAACTGCTTCCTCACTAAATTCCTTACTATTTGGGAAATAAGATCACAAGAATAGCATCAGGATGTAACATGCACAAAGCAAATCTCTGGAGCTGTGGCTTGTGTATTAGTTATGCTGGGTACAACCTGCTCTGCCACCCAAAATTACAAACCTAATGACTCGGTTTTACTATAGATGGTGAAGCAAAAAGATGTGAAGAAGAAAAAAAAAAAACAAAACACCAACAAACCAACAACAACAAACCTGTAGTAAGCTTTGTGTTCTGGTATGCCATCTCCCTTACAGTACTGTCTGTTAGAACAGGGATTACTAAAGGCTGTACACAGTTTGCTTTTAGAAACCTCACGTAAGCTAGTGACAAGTCTTTTTTTTTTTTTTTTCTTTAAGCTGAGGATCGAACCCAAGGCCTTGCGCTTGCCAGGTGAGTGCTCTACCACTGAGCTAAATCCCCAACCTGCTAGTGACAAGTCTTAACCACGTTCCCTAGAGAGCTATAGGGGCTCTTGCATCCTACAAGATAAAGCAAATTAATAATCCCCAAATGCTGAGCACAGTGGAACGTGCCTGCAATCCTAGCACTCAGAGCCTGCCTTAAGAGGACCATTAAGGCTGGGCAGTGGTGGCGCACGCCTTTAATCCCAGCACTCGGGAGGCAGAGCCAGGCGGATCTCAGAGTTCAAAGGCCAGCTTGGTCTACACAGAGAAACCCTATCTCCAAAAAGACCACACACCAACACCTCCTCCAAACACAAAACACAAAAAGATCAGCACAGCAACTGGCATTCCTGTAACCCCAGCACCCAGAAGGTGAAGCTGGAAGGAGTGAGGTTCAAGACTATCTTTGGTGATGTAGTCAGTTCAGCCGTTGGAGGAGGAGGAAAAGCAGTCCTGTCTTTCTCTCCTAAGAATCCTAACTGGTAACAAGATCTATAGACACTGTCTACCTGATTATACCATTTTTACCTTTTGGAAAAAGAAACAAATCTTCCAGGGCTAACTGGACAAAGGAATTTTAAAGTACCTTATATCAGCATCAACAGGTATCAATTTATTCTTTATAATGAGGATTAAGAGTTGGGGTTGGGGGGGCACCTTTAATCCCAGAACTTGGGAGACAGAGGCAGGCAATCTCTGTGACTTGAGGCCAGCCAGGGTTACAGAGAAACCTTGTCTTTAAAAAAAAAAAAAAAAAAGAAGAAGAAGAAGGAAAAAAAAAGAGAGAGAGAATTAAACTAATGGAAAGAAAAAAATGCCAATTGAGAAAAAGATTTGTGAGCCAGGAAGTGGTGGCGCATGCCTTTTGATTCCAGTGCTCAGAAGGCAGAGCCAGGTGGATCTCTATGAGTTTGAGGCCAGCCTGGTCTACAGAGCAAGCAAGATCCAAGACAGGTACCAAAACTACCCAGAGAAACCCTGTCTTGAAAAACAAACAAACAAAAAAAAGGTTTGCTCAGTGTTGATATTGGGTAACAGGTTCATGGGAACTTAGTTTAGTTTTTATTATGTTCAGACAGTTCCATGGCTTTTGGGGGGGAGGGGATTTCTTCCAATTAATTACAAGATTGTCATTTAATAAAAGAAAAATTGTTTTTAATTTAATTTGGCCAGGCGGTGGTGGCACACACCTTTAATCCCAGCACTCAGGAGGCAGAAGCAGGCGGACCTTTGAGTTCAAGGCCAGCCTGGTCTACAGAGTGAGTTCTAGGACAGCCAAGGCTACACAGAAAAACCTTGTCTCGAGGAAAAAAAAAAAAGAGAAAAAAAAAAAAAAAGAAATTTCTTTCTTCACATGTTACCTAGACTAGATCTATAAAGTCAATCTGTCTTCCAACTCTGTCATGGAAAGTGAGCAAAATCTAAGTTCCCATTACCTATTTGGCAAGACCATTTCAGATACATGGCTGAGTGTTAGTAGAAGCAATGGAACGTTTCAGTCAGTCCTCTCCAGCCTAACAGGTCGGGCTTCTGAAGACTACTCAAGACTACTCAGAGTCAGGGATCGGGGACTAAAGGATGCACTCATTTACACGAAAGACCCAGTTCTCCATCTGCTACAAGAGTAAGTAGTTCACATGATTTCATCAACTCATCTCAAGAAAGAGGCTTCCTCTGTCTGACCCTAGCACAAGTCCTCTGCAACACATCCAGAAAATCCTACTTTAAAGAATAACTCTTCACAAGACAAAGCCATTCGTTTTCGTGGGCACCTGTGCTATTGAACATTGGATTTTTACTTCTTTCTCACTGAGCCTCTGCACCCTGTGGACCAGAATGACAGATATGTGCCATAAAGCCTGTCTAAAATTATTTGACTACTCAGAGCATACTACTAAAACTCACCAACTTTTACATTTCTAAAAGAACCAACTAATTTTGGAGGGAACTCCCTTAAAGCCACAGGTCTAGAATGAACTTGTTCATACAGCATCTAGGAATAGTATCATGTCCTGGCAGCACAAGGTTCCCCAAGGGAAGCCTGTTTCCTGATCCTAATTAGTCTTAAACAATAAAAACCCAGAGACAGATATCAATGGGTGAAAGCTGAGAGATCAGAGAAGCACAGCAGCCAGCCACCAGAGACTTCTTACCTCTACAAATGATCAGACCAAATAGGCAAGATCCTGTCTCCACCCATCTTATATTCTGGTCTCCACCTTTCTAGTGCTGGGATGAAAGGTGTGAGCCACCACCAACTGGCTCTGTTTCTCTTTTAGACTGGTTCAATCTTGTGTAGCCCAGAGTGGCCCTGAACTCCTGATCTTCCTGCTTCCTCCCCCTAAGTGCTGGGATTAAAGGTGTGTGCCACCACCGCCTGGCCTCTGTGGTTGACTAGTGGCTAGCTCTGCCCTCTGATCTCTAGACAAGCTTTATTTGTCAGAACACAAACAAAATATACAACAGAAGCCCCAGGAAATGGAATTTCAGTTCAACAGCATTCCTTCCAACAGTGGAATAGGCAACTCCAGAATGGTTTTTCCCATTAGTGTGAAGAGACAGGACCGCTGGATGCAGAGGCAAACCAGTCACTTTTTTTTAAGCTGATTCAGCTACTTCCTCTGTGATCATGGGGATGCTCAACTAATTTCTAAGCTTCTGTTTGTAAACAGAAGCTACTGTCCCAACTTCAGCAGTGTGAGAATCAGAAATGAAGCAGAGACATGTCCAGCAGGTACCTTTAGTTCCGGTACTATAATGCCTGGCAGGACTCCTTTGTGTAGGACTAAGGCTGGAATGGACATGACCTACTAACCTAACATCACTTCCAGTCTTTAATCTTATCAGTTTCCTTCAAACCTAGAAGAAAAACTCAAGGGCTCAAATTTACCAGGTGCATACTTTCATGAGGAAAGGCAGTTACTGACTCTAGGTGGTACTGTACTGCTTCCTAGGTGCTGGCTTCTTTCTCTCTCTCCACACTCACACTATCTTCCTTCTCACACCCTTCTCAATGCAAACGTTGAACTTATTCTCCAGCCCTTAACAGAAACAATCACAAATCTCTGAGGAAGTGTGTAGTATGAGAAAAACATTCCTAAATTGGGAGGTGGGAGCCTGAGTTTGGTCTATACCGCTAAGCAATTACCATATTTATGTTGGTCTTAATGACTAAAGCAGTGCCTGCGAATATCATATTTGATTTTAGCATGGTTCATAGAAAATGTAAGGACTACTGCCCTTACCAGCAAACAATCTATGGACCAAAGAGGTGGAGAGGCTCTCCCAGAGTTACATAGGAAGCAGCAGCTCAATATTACCCAGTCTCCACCCTTCCATTCTTGCTTTGTTTTACAGGCCAAGCCTGTGGGTACAAAGTCTGACTGCCACAGCTGTGCAGGTAAGGAGTAAAATTCAGGCCCATGAGAAGGCTCAGTGGTAAAAAGTGATAGCTGTAAAGTCCAATGACCTAAAAACCCATGTGTGGTGGCTTGAAAGAAAAAGTCGTCATCGCCCCCCCCCCCCCAAGGGAGGGGCACTATTAGGAGGTGTGGCCTTGTTGAAGAAGCGTGTCACTGTGGGGTGGGCTTTGAGGTCTCCTGTGCTCAAGCTCACTGTGACAGTCAGTCGACTTCCTGCTGCCTTCAAGATGCAGCAGCACTCTCAGCTCCAGCCCGCCTGCCTGCACTCCGCCCTGCTCCCGTCATGATGGACTGAACCTCAGAAACTAGTCGAGCCCCATCAATGAAATGTTTCTATTTATAAGAGTTGTCTTGGTCATAATGTCACTTAACAGCAATAAAACCCAAATTAAGACACCATGTAAAGTTGGAAGGAGAGAAATGACTCCATAAAGTTGTTCTCTGGCCTACACACTCACAAAGACACTCAAGCATGCTAAAAAATCATACACACTAAAAAAAGAATAAAAGGTAGGTATCTGCTGTTGTTGGAAAGGCTATCTCCTTGCCCCTCTTTTCCTACCAAGTACAACCAGTTAAGCACAGATGTAGGCCAGGCATAGTGGCACATGTCTTTAATCACAGTACTCAGAGCTGTCTCTGAGGCAGGAGGATCTCTGTGAGTTCGAGGCCAGCCTGGTCTACATAGCGAGTTTCAAAACCAAAAAGAAAAAAAGAAACAGATGCTTTAAAAGCATGTGCTTGTGTGCACCCAGAGGCATATGTGTACATAAATTTATTTTGTGAATATTCAGGAAACTGATTAAACAGGTTACTTCCAGAGAGAACTAGGAAGACAAGAAAAAGGGATAAGTTCCTTTTAGCCATACATCTTTATGTATTTAAAAACACTGAATATACTATTTTAAAAATATTTTCCTCTTGTTGCTTGTGGGATTTAGAAATTGTTTTATTTTGCTTGTCTTTTGAAACAGGCTTTTGCAATGCAGCCTAGACTGGTCTTCAATTCACAATTCTCCTGCCTCAGCTATCCGAGTGCTGGGACTACTGGAGTCCATAGCCAGACTAAAAAGCCCTTAAAAAAAGCCTAAAAGCCCTTAGTCTGGAGACTAATTTTTTTTTAAACTTTGAAAAAATTCAAATAATGTTTATAAAACATGGGGTTGGGGATTTAGCTCAGTGGTAGATCGCTTGACCAGCTCAATTTAAAAAGGGGGGGGGGGCTCTGAAATTTCTCTTGTTGGGTAACCATGAGCAAATCATCTCATGTAATTTCCTCACTTGTAAACTGTAGCCTGGTACTGTTTTACCTACAAGAGTTTACCTACAAGGATTAAACAGGATAAAGAATTATGCGCAGTATCTGGCACACGATAAGCCTACATACAATAAATGCCAGTTACTGTTACTATGTAGTATGAATAGTTATTTCGGCCTTTAAAAAAAGCAGCGTTCCAAATACACACCTGTTTTCAAACCATAATCACAAGCATGGTGCCTTCCTACAGGCTCTATAACGTTCTGTATTTTACAAACCACCTGTCCACACTTCATCTTTCATCAAACTGGTAGCCTTGGGGCATCAATGTCAACTCATTCGCAGCTAGGGAAACTGAGGTACCAGAAGGCAGGAACACTTAGATCTAATTTTCCTGTCTCTAAAATGAACTCCGAATCCCTTAGCCCGCTCGTGACTCCCTTCGTCCCCTGCTCCCGAAGCCGTGTTCCGCGCGGCACTGACCTGAGCGAGTGCCCCGGGGCCCGGGACCTCGCGCCGGGCTCACACCGATTAGGCGCGCTCGGGCCACCAGAGCGTCGCAGCGGCCGGGTCCGCTCCGCAGCCATGGCGCCTGCGGGAAGAGGGAGAAGACAGGCCGAGGCGGCCGGTCAGCAACGCCGCCGGCGCCCAGGATCCCTGCCCAGCCCAGCCCGGCCACAGCAAATACAGACCTGGACCTGCGGCCGCTGCTCTAGGTACGCAGCCTCACAGGGGAGCGGCTTCCGGTGCTGCTTGCGTCATCTCCCCGCGTCCCTCCGGCACCCAGAGCCCAGCGCCAGGCGGAAGCTGCTGTACTTCCGGCCCTCGCTCACCGTGAAGGTGGGAAAAAATGGCTGAGGCTGTGAAGGAAGACAGAATGCACCCGGTGCCGCCTGTCTACGCTTAGACCTAGTGATCCTGGACTAAAGCTTCGTTTCAAGGGGGCTATCCAGATTTGCACGGAGTGTTTATATTCTTTCTTTCTACCCTTGTTTTTCACCAAGTTAGGGGTAATTTTCCACTGGGGAGAGGAGGCTAAGGCTCCTAATGGGATGTATCTAAATTCAAACAACCCATTAACACTTGATACATCCCAAACATGGTTCTGGCACACATGAACAAATTACTAACTGCGTGAGGTCTACATCTAGTCGTGGGAGAAAGACAAGCATAAACAACTAAGCAAACTGTGGAGTGCTGTGGAAAACAAAACATGATTAAGGGAGTCGGATAGAGGCAGCCAAGCGATGCAAGCTTGGATCAGAGCACATGCACTCTGTGCCCGAAACGTGGCTGCTCCACTGTGGAGATGGCTGTGCTCTGTAACACTTAAGTCACTTTGTGAAAGCCAAAGTTTTAATTACTATGTCTTAGGGAGCCATGAAACAAAATTGCCTCTGACCTGGAAGCCCCTTGCCCAAGGACAGATACTTCCTGATATGGTGGAGGCTACTGTTTATGGGAGATAACACGCCACATGTTTTCCCTCCCCTAAACAAGTTTATTTGATTCATCTGCACCAGATGTGCTTGTTCACACGTGGGTGGGAGGTTCACATGCAGGAAATAAGATAGGATGTACACTTGTCTCTGGACCTGATGGGAAATGCATTTAAATATGAGTTTTCTTCTTAAGCCCTTGTAAAGGCTGTTTCCTGGGTAGGACCTGGCCAGATCCTATCTACCTGGCCAATATTTAATTGACTTGCTTTGAATTTGGTGGGATTAACAATTTATTCAGCTGGCTCACTCAAATCCTTTTTTTCTCTCCTGATAGAAATCATGGTGAGCAAAGAGAAGCTCTTCCAATGCTATGTGATAACTTTTTTGTTGTTTTTCCAGTCAGGGTTTCTCTGTGTAGACCTGGCTGTCGTGGAACTCCCTCTGTAGACTAAGCTGGCCTTGAACTGAGATCCATCTGCCTCTGCCTCCTGAGTGCTGGGATTAAAGGGGTTTGCTACCACCAACCTGGCTTTTTTTGGTTTTGTTTTGTTTTGTTTTGTTTTGTTTTAAAGCCTTTGTTTTCCTTGCTGTTTGAGGGCAGCAATCAGACAGGAGCAAGAGCAGGACCAGGAGGAGGGTGATCAACAGTTTTGATACATGAAGAGCTCCTGTAGGCCTGGGCATGGCGAGCATGGCTCCGGCAGGCCTCTCCTTCCCCCATTCCCTCTGCCTTGCTACACTGTTAGGTTACATTCCTAAAGCTAGCCACCAAGGTATTCTTTTATGTGGCCACTTCCTCCTCCTGAGGCTGACTACCAAGGTCCAGCTATCAAAGTATTAAAGTCCAGCAATCAAAAGCCCCATTTGGTCCACCTAATTAACATGTCCAATCAAAATATACTAACTCATCCTAGCACAGGATTTCCCTTTATAAACTGCCATTTGCCTATGGGCCACACCTGTCCCCTCTATCCAGAAGAAGTTCTTTGTCCCTCTGGGACAAATATCCTCCCCCCTTGTTCCTGTCCCCTAGTCCCTCATCCTCTGTCTCCTGTCTTTGTTTCTTATTCCCTGACCTTTGTGTTAGGATTCTGCCACTCCTCTAGCTGCACGACCGACCGTACATACAAAGTTCAGTAGCTAAGTAAGGGGTCTTACATCATCTGTGTCTGTGCGCCACATGATTATGTAATGCATGCGCTGTCATCAAGCAATCTGCACATTTGTGGCTTAGCTCCATAAGCCTACCTGTGCAGGGGAATCCTTAAAAAGCTGGACACAGCCTCCTCCCCTTTCCTTTTGCTGCCTCCTCCTGCCTCCTCTCCCTCCGCACTGCCCCAGACCTGGCCACGCTCTTTTCTGTCCTCCCGTTCCTCCTAATAAAGTTCTGATACTAAGTTGCCTCTTGCCTGGTGCCTCGTGACCTTTCTCCAACGGTAACCAGTGCACTTATTTTTTAAAACCAACACTCCCTCTGGAGGAAATACATTTCCTTTGTACTCTTGGGATACCTTGGTCCAGTCCTTGAGTATCTGGACCCTTAGCTAGGTCACCAGAAGTGTTCTGCACCTGGTGTAGGTCATCTAAGTTCACTAATATTTGTGACATTAGAGTCTGGTACAAACTGCTTCATACAGCCCTAAATGGGGTTGTACCCTCAGAAGCTGGGGCGATCAGATGCAATTGTGCATTTTTCTCAAGATATCCTTGGAGTGTTCTAGATAGCTGGTGCTGGTGAAAGGGTAGTATAGACAGACTATTTGACTGAAAGTTCCTTTGCTCAAGGCAGGGAGGACACAAGGCAGCACCCAGCAGGCCTCAGCATGGCAAACATGGTGTCAGCAGGTCATGTGCTCCCACTTCCTTCCCTTGCTAAACCGGCAGATTCTCTCATTCAGACACTTTCATGTTCCTGAAGTTAGCCACCAAGGTCTATTCATTTATTTGGCCAATTCCTTATGCCCATCTCAATCCTGAGGCTGATCACCAAGGTCCAGCAATCGGCGATGACAGACAGACACAGACACAAGATGCTGTGAAACTGTTGCAATTTTACTGAAGTGATTTGTGGTTTATAAACAGTCAAATGAGGAACTGATCATGAGGCAAACAGCAAGGCAGAGGTACACAGTGTCTAAATTTGTTCTGATGATTAAACATAAAAGCCCCAGGATTTTTAGAAACATCATGTCCCCTCCCGTGAGGTATCCTGTGGTGGTCAGGCGCTGTCTAGCAGATCTTTGCCAGAGTATGTCTCACGGGCCAAGTTGTTCCTTTCCCTCAAGTAGATTATTAAACTTAGTTATATAGTCCGTCCAAAGGTTTTTGCCCATCTCATAATGTGTGGCTGTATAGATCTTAATATTCTAGATCTTGTCATTCTATCATAAAGGCACCAAGGCTTTCTGTTTCTAGCTAATCGTTCCATAAAAGGCAATGAACTCCATCTGACCCTTTTTCCATCATGATTTACCCATCTCACTCCTTTTGAATCATATTTTCCTGTAAATGAAAGGGGCTCCAGGTAATTCCCATGTCTGGGATGATACCGTGGAGGAGTCCACCATCCGTCCTTAATCAAGTACTGTACAACTTCCCCATCTCTTTTAGTGGGAATTGCCAGTGCTGCTAACTCTTTTTCCCTGGAATCCTGATGACTCGAGTGGGGATTGTCTATGAGTTGTTGAATGTTTACCTGTAATATTTTTTCACTTTGAGTGGTGGGCTCATTTATCATGAGCTCTGCTTGCTCAATGCCATCTAGCAATTTTTTTTATACTCTTGGAAGATTTTTTTAACTCTTGCTTGAAGGCTTTGGCCAACGGGGGTATTGCAATGTTTCATTATTATCAGGAACATCGAGAGGCCGTTTAGGGCCTGGCAGTGTGCAGAAGGAAGAGATAGTGATAGCACAGAGAAAGAACAGTGCTCCAGTCATTCACTTTGAGGGACAGCGTCTTCTTGGAAGTCCTCCATCAGGAAGCATCACACGAGCTGATTGCCAAGGAACCGCTGGAGGGCTATCCCCGTGGGGCTCGACCCCCTCCTTTCCTGGCGACCACCAGATCAATGGCATTTGTCACACAGGTGACAGCGCCGTGGGTGTGGCAGTTCCCGGTTTTTTGTTTTTAAGATGCAAGGGGAAGATGTTGCTCTGGACCGAGTTCACAGACTTGGACAACACTCTAAAAAGACAAGGAAAGAGAAGAACAACACAAAGAACCACTACTGCCAATATCCCAATGAGAACAAAATATTGAATCCAATCCAAAGGATTCAGAGCCCTTATGCTCTCCTAAATGCTGGAGGCCAGTGATTTTAAGTTGCCTGAATTTAAATGTCCTTGACTCATGGCTGAAATATCCTTTTGCAGAGCCTCAAAGTCATAAGTGATATCAGTATCTTTCCAAACTCCCAACAAATGTGCTTTTATTTTATCCCAATCATGAGACTGATTATAGGGAAGTGGAGTAAGGCATATATCCTTAAATTCAGCATGACATCTAGTCTCCAATTGTCTCTTATTATTATCAATGTCTTGACCCAGAGAAAGCACCACTTCCTCTAAAACATTGAGCTTTGCTTCTAATTTTTGATCAATTAACACCTGTTTCGACAAAGCATAAGAAAAATTCTTATTCAAACTATTAACAAAAGGAGCAGTATGCATTTCCTTAACAAGAGCAGTTGTAGCAACAGCAAAAGATGTTACAATAGAGATAAGTGCAGTTATTCCAAGAATGAGGGCAGCAACAAATCTTTTTGGTCTCAAAAGAGCATGAATATCCTCCAAGACTTTCAAGGCTGAGTTATCATTCCAAGACATGTTTTCAAGTTTCACAGGCAACATAACAAAAGCCAGGCGTTTTACAAGAAACATAACGTTCAGACCATCTCATATCCTAGGCTCAAGGCAGTTGGTAAGCACACAGGCATAACAGTGAACTTTAAAGGAAGGTCCATTCTTGGTGATGTTGACCTGAGTGTTGTGACCAAGTAAAAATCCAAAAGGATATGAGACGCATGCCCTGACAGGAAAAGGTGATAATCTGGTCTCATTTGGCCTTTTTTGAGAGACTACCCCTGAGGCAGCAATTGCTCTGAAAAGTCCTGGATGAGATTTCGTGATTCCTGTATGAGGGTCTCTAGAGACCCAGACAGGGTCTACATATCCAGGGGAAGACCATCTAGTAATTTGTTCGCCATGATCATTAAATTTATACCCATGAAATTTAGTAGAAGAATATTGCTTAATATAATCATTATATTTCTTCTCCCTCGAGGAGGAAAAAAAAATCTCAAATTTCTATAGAAGTATAACCGGAAGGAGAAAACAGCAGAATGGGGAAAGCCACAAGTAAGCCAGACAGGAAAAGCAGTAACACTGCTGTCCCAGAATTGATCTAAATCTCTGTATTTCTGAATACAAGAGGCAAGAGGCATGAAATCAACAGTTTCAATTTTTTCATCAAAAAGAGGAGATCCCAGAGTTAAAAGATTAGTTTCCCACATCTATCTGGCCCCATAAGACTTACTAGGCTTTTTTGGAGCGTCAGTGAGAAAAGTGAGCTAGCTGAGCTGTAAACATCAGCTCGGAGCCACCCCTTGCAATGGCAGGCAGATCGGGAGTGAATCCAAACGTCCTTTAAAGGTTATATAATCAGAGACGCTTGGCCTGTCGTCAGAGTCTCGGAACCCCCCGAGAATTTCTGTGTTGTTAGTAAGGCAAGCATAGCAAGAAAAACATGTGCGGGAGTCGCAGGGGACCCCCACGTGCGTAACCAACTCAACAGCCTGTTTTGACAAATGCTTAATCTGAGTCCAAGTTGGTAGTGGTCTCGGCAAAATCGAAAGTGTCTTTGTCTTTTGTTCTACTCGCCGCTTCTGCAGCTTCCTCTTTTTCTGTTGACTCCTCTTTTGTCTCTGAAGGAGCTGATCTGATGAGTCTGTTTGGGATCCAGATGGGGGAGTCCACATCCTGTGGAAACACACAAGCATACCCTCGTCCCAAGGTTATCAGGACGTCTGGTCCCTTTCATTGACCTGAAAGTAGATCCTTCCACAAGACTTGTGGGAGAGGAGACTTTACCGTTCTTTCCCAGTGTCTCTGGGCCGGTGTTATGTCTTCCTGATCTGCATTGACATGATTAAGCACAAATAGAGCATGTGCAAGAAGATGATGTGGAGAAAAATAAGGATTGGAGTTCTGCAACCTTTTAAGTTGCAATTTCAAAGTCTGATGGGCCCGTTCCATGATGGCCTGCCCCTGAGGGTTATAAGGGACTCCTGTTATGTGGTGTATATGCAATTGGGCCATCAACTGTTCAAAAGGCTTTGATATATACGCAGGTCCATTGTCAGTTTTAAGCTGTTTTGTTTTTCCCAGAACTGTGAGACATTGAGTGATGTGTTGAGCCACATCCTTAAATGCTTCCCCAGTATGGGCCGAAGCATAGATGAAATGAGAAAATGTGTCTACTGTAACATGCACAGACCCCAGTTTTCCAAAGCTAGGTATGTGTGTGATATCCATCTGCCACAAAACTCCTGTGGCTTTAAGCCTCTAGGGTTTACCCCCACCTTTGGCCCTCCTCCACTGGGAGGGCCACGTTGACATTCCCGAACTATCTGTCACGCCTGTTCTCTAGTTAGTGGGACATTTGTCTTAAAGCATTCTGATGATGCAAAGCGTGACTTTCCTGTGCTTCTGTAATAGTGAGTACATACATTCTTGTTAGCTGATCAGCCAAGTGATTGCCCTTGACCAGTGGTCCAGGCAACTGAGTATAACCTCTTATGTGAGAGACATATATCTTATTACTCCTTTTTCTGATGGTTTGCTGCAGGTTTTTTAATAGTGCCAGGATAACGGAATGTCCTGACAGCAAGGCTGTCTCTATAGCAGGAAATAAGTTTACCACATATTTGAATCTGTGTAAAGGTTACAAGGTTGGTGGAAAGTCTGCAAGGCCAAGATGACTGCGTATATTTCTGCTTGCTGAGCAGAAGCACCTTTCACTTCCCTTACTATTGGTTGTTTTCCTTCAACATAGACCACAGACCTTCCATTTGACGAGCCATCTGTAAATATAGTGACTGCTCCAGACAGCAGTTGTCTAGAACATATCCCTGTGAATATTACAGCTATTTCCTTAAAAAACTCTATTAAAGGATGTTTTGGGAAATGAAACTTTATTTGGCCTGAGAATCCTTGTAAAGTGACCATCCAGACATCATCATTTTGCAATAGGAATTCAAACTGTTCTTTATTATAGGGTATTATAATCTCTGGAACTTCTCTACCAAATAACTCTTTAGATCTAATACACCCCTTGCTAACTAATAAGGAACATAAATTGGGATATGATGCAAGGATTCTTTTCTGTACATGTGGAAGATGTAACCTCTCAAGAATTCCCTTTTGCCACAAGCATGCAGTAGGGGTATGTTCAGTGGCAAAAATAAGAAGCTGCCATGGGTCTGCATAATTTAACTGCTTGACTTTTGCAAGTTCCAATTTATCCTCTACTAACTGGAGAGCCTTTAGCTTCTGGGGTTATGGATCTTTGCCCCAGCCAGTGAGGTTTCAACGGGGGCGACCCACCTGTGGGAGCGAATGACAGGACAGGGGACACAAGAGACAGCAGCAAGACAGTATTCTGATCAAGCCACCAAACTTTATTTCTCTCCACATGGCTTATATAGCATAAGAGGGGAAGAGGCAGGAAGGAGGGAAGGGGAAGGGACGTGGAAGGAGTGCAGGACGTGGGAGACATGCAGGTCGTGCAACTGCCAGATGTCGGCTAAGGCCACTGGTCAGGGGCCATTTATTCTGTTGCTAGGCTACCTGACCATGGAATGCTCTTTACATTCGGTTGCCATGGCACCTGACTGTGGAATGTTCTTATCTTTGGGAGCCTCCGGTTAGCAAACAGGTGTTACTGCTCTGGGGAAGGGCAGTGGGCTTATGACTTGTTCCCTGGCCTAGCTAGTACTTTCCATGGTTCATGTTTGGTTCCTGACATCTTGTCCCTAATATCTCCCCCTTCTATACATATAGCAAAACAAAGAAAGGAGGCCCAAATGTTTCGCCGTGATTGGGGAGGGGTGACAGAGGCTCCATCCCTGATAAAAGTTCCATTGTTAATTGGTAGGTTCATGTAGGCATCCCCACATGTCCCGAAGGAAGCTGGAACGATGCAGTTTTTTACAGGGGGCGGGTTTTAATCTGGGAGGGAAGAGTATAGGGTCTGCATAACCGCCGTGCAATAGAGCATGTCATCCAAGGCACCCAGGATGGTGGAGCACTTTAGTCTCCCTGCCTTCTGCAGTCCTGGCTGCACCCTCAATCCCCTAAGCAGTGGGCTCCAGCTCCCAGGCACAGGTGCATCCTCCCCTGGGCAGAGGGGTCTGTGCTGATATGGAGTCTGTATCTGGTTCATCAAGACCACATTCACGGATGTCTAGGCGATGGTAATGAACCTGAATATGTTTTGCCTTAAGTTCAGCCAGCTGGCCGCGCACAAATTGAGTTAGTCGAGACAAAGCCCAAGGGCCGAATGTCAAGACAAGAATGAGGCCAACCAAGGGTCCCAGGAGGGACGGCAGGAGGGTGGTTAGCCAGGGAGATGTAGAGAACCAATTTTGGAACCAGCCTAGCTCTTGATCCCTCTCTTTTTTGCGCTTCTCTAAGCCTTCACGGACCTTTGCCATGCAATCTCTTGCTACTCCTGTGTGATCAGTATAGAAGCAACACTCTTCCTTAAGAGCGGCATAGAGGCCTCCTTGCTGTAAAAAGAGGAGGTCTAGCCCTCGGCGGTTTTGGAGGACCACCTCTGAAAGGGAGGTGAGGGAGGATTCAAGGGCGGAAATACCTCGCTCAAACTGTGCTATATCTTCATCTATGGAAATTCTAAACTCTGAATAATGTTGATTAGATAAGACCAGGGAGGCTATGCCCGTACCGGCCCCTGCAGCCCCCACCCCCAGGAGGACAGCTAAAGTGACTGCAGTCACAGGCTCCCCTTTCAAGCAATGGGGGCGCGCGAGGGCAGCTGTCTCTGCCAGAGTCTTCTCTTCCCATCTTCCGGAGAATTGATCTGGAGAATAATAGGTTAGCCTAGGGACAAGCTGAACCAATATGCAAAATAAGGGGGCAGAGGGATTATTTAAATGAAGAGAAATGCATAGTGTTAGGACATCAGTACAGGCCCACCAAGTATCATTGGCAGGGAGAAGATATCCAGACTTAAGGGAGGTACTTAGGTTGTCTGTGACATTGCAAAGTGGTTGATAAACAGGGGGAATGATAGCGCCTCGGGTGACAAGGCAGACGCCTGAGCCCATAATTTGGGAGAGTGTAAGGCGAGATGTGGGTGGCTGTTGCCAGCGATAATCATGTGGGTCAGTGGTTAGGGAGAAATCTAAATCAACAGCCACTTCTTCATAAAATGGTGGGGCAGAATGACAGCAAAGCCAGCAGGAGTCAACCAAATCAGGCTTAGAGGTATTAAGTACCTGGTAAGTTTTTTCGATAAGGGTGGTAATCATATCTTTGGTAGTTGGTGGGGGAGGTGGGAACGTGGGAGAAAAACCTGTGGATGTCTGAGATATATTGGTTGTAAGAAGGTCATTGTTGCCAAGAAGAGAGTTGGGACCGATGGCAACAGCATTAGGGGAATTAACAGGCTGTTTTAAAAGTTTGATGATAAAGGTGACACCTATATCTCTTCCTTACTAATACAGGCAAAGGCCCCAAATGAGGCTAGCCTCCCAGGCTGAATGAGCCTTCCTCTGCCCTCCCGGCTCTCTCCACCCTCTGCCTCTCACTGCACGCTCACACACACACACACACACACACACACACACACACACACACACACACAGAGCCAGAGCCGCTGGCTGCCTTCTCTTTTTTCAGCATTTTTCATTAATTGTCCCTTCTTGAGGAAAACAGTTACAACAGTCCTCTAAGTGACTAAAGAATTTTATGAGGTCCTTTTTTTATGAATCCTTATCCCTTGTGTCTGGAGGGCATCTTTAACGCCCTTTAGGAACAAGTCCTGAGAAGTTCCCTGTCCCATGGTGAAGTCTATACCTCAGACTCACCTCGTCCTTCCCGCTTTCCCCCCAGATCACCAGGACACTGAGTCGGGTGGTCTTGACGGGTGATCGCTTCAAATCTCCACCAGATGTCTGGACTTTCCTGGAGAAGGACGTTCAACTCCCGACAAGGTGAGGGTTGAGCCGCATGTTGGGCGCCAGATGCCCCGGCCAGCGGGGTTTCAACGGGGGGGGGGGGGGGGGGGGGCGACCCACCTGCGGGAGAGAATGAAAGGGAAGGGCAACACAAGAGACGACAGCAAGTCAGGATTCTGATCAAGCCGCCAATCTTTATTTTCCTCCACATGGCTTATATAGCATAGGAGGGGAAGGGGCAGGAAGGAGGGAAGGGGAAGGGACGTGGAAGGTGTGCAGGATGTGGAAGGCGTGCAGGACGTGGGAGATGTGCAGGTCGTGCAACTGCAGGAAGTCGGCTAAGGTCACTGGTCAGGGGCCATTTGTTCTGTTGCTAGGCTACCTGACCATGGAATGCTCTTTACATTCGGTTGCCATGGCACCTGACTGTGGAATGTTCTTATCTTCGGGAGCCTCCGGTTAGTAAACAGGTGTTACTGCTCTGGGGAAGGGCGGTGGGCTTATGACTTGTTCTCTGGCCTAGCTAGTACTTTCCATGGTTCATGTTTGGTTCCTGAAATCTTGGTCCCTAACAGATCTTAATGATTTAGGGTCTGCATCACCTTTTAGAAGATTATATAAAGGGCTTCATTGACCTGTGGTAATATTCAAATGAGGTCTGACCCAATGAATATTTCCCAACAACTTTTGATAATCGTTTAAAGTCTTTAACCTATCTACTCTAATTGGTGCTTTTTGAGTGTAATCATTATGAATCCATTGTCCTATGTAACTCAGAGGCTTGTCCTTCGTATCTTTTCAGGGCTATAACTAAACCAAAATGAGTCAGTTCTTTAATGGTGAGTTCTAAAAGTTGTCCCTCTACAGTTCTGCTCTTATGAGCTAACAATATATCATCCACATAATGAATGATATATGCTTGTGGGTAGGTGTCCCTAACCTTGAATAATGCCATATCCACAAATTTCTGACACAGTGAAGGGCTATTTTACATACCCTGAGGCAAAACTTTCCACTGATAACGTCTATAAGGACGTTTATAATTAGTAGAAGGAACACTGAAGGCAAACCACTTACAATCTCGAGGTTGTAATTTTATAGTGAAA
Source organism: Onychomys torridus (assembly GCF_903995425.1). Classification (NCBI taxonomy): domain Eukaryota; kingdom Metazoa; phylum Chordata; class Mammalia; order Rodentia; family Cricetidae; genus Onychomys; species Onychomys torridus. The sequence continues at coordinate 4,086,206 of NC_050446.1, read as the reverse complement.
AAACAATCCTGTAAATCTATGATAATGAGTGACCATCCTTCTGGAACAGCTACTGGAGACGGGAGGCTGGGTTGCAAGGCCCCCATATCTTCCATGGTAGCATTTATAGCTCTCAAGTCCTGCAACAATCTCCATTTTCCTGATTTTTTCTTTATAACAAATACAGGAGTATTCCATGGACTACTAGATTCTTCTATGTGTCCTTTGTCCAGTTGTTCCTGAACTAAGATCTCTAATGCCTGTAGTTTTTCCTCTGTTAGGGGCCACTGACTAATCCATACAGGCTGCTCATTTTTCCATGTGATTGCATCTGCATAAATGCCATCAGCAGTGGCCCCTCTGAAAAATGTTGGTCATTTTCAGATTCTACTGTTACCAATTTTACTTGAAGAAGATTTAAAACATCTCTTCCCCATAGTGTGAATGGCAGAGAGGGCAGCACATAAGGTTGTACTACTCCCTCCTTACCATCTGTTGTCCATTTTAATTGCCTTGAACTCTGCATGACCCCCAATGCCTTTCCTAAACCCATCAAGAAGGCCTCATTCTATGTAAAGGCCAAGCTGAAGGCCAGTCATTTCCATTGATGCATGTCCTATCTGCACCTGTATCCAACAGACTCCGAAAAGGCTTTTCTTCCAAATGAATGACCTTAAAGGCCGCTCATGCAAATGTTGTATCCAAGCAACTACATCAGTGGAGCCAAATTGGCCCTGCTTCCTTTCTGACTTTAAGATTGGATTAGGCAAATTAACATAAGGAAGAATGAGTACCTGAGCAATCCATTGACCTCTGTGTATCTGTACAGTTTCTTTTAATGGTCTGAGCAATTCCTTAATTGTTGCTTTTGTATCAGCATCTATAACACCAGGGAGAACTTCAAAATGTCTTTGAATATTAATAGAACTCCTTCCCAATACCAGTCCAAATGTTAGAGGAGGCAGGCTCCCCTGCACTCCGGTGTCAGTGGTGGCTATACCATCCCACTTTGATAATATATAATCCTTCAGGCTGCTAAGGTCTAGGCCTGCACTGCCTGGAGTTCCCCTGGGTAAATCATCAACAGTAAAGGGTGCTGCCTGGGGCTTCAAAGTTGATTTATTTCTTACTTCCTCTTTTTCCTTCTTAATGTTCTGGATTTCCCCCTCTTGGTGCTCGGGGCTAAGGGGAAGCCCTGAAGCTAGTTTTTTGTCTCCTCCTTTAATGGAGTCCCATCTTTTGTAAACTTTGACCTACATTCATTTCTCCAATGTTTTCCTTTTTTGCATCGGGGACATACTCCAGGTGGAGGCCTAGAGGCCTTACCCTGTCCTACCTGTGTGCAATTTTTCTGCATGTGGCCAGTCTGACCGCACTTATAACATGTTGGTGAGGAGTCGTCCTTACCCCGACCTCCTCCGAATGTCTTCTTTACATAGGCGCTAAATGTCTGTCCTTTCATAGCTGCAGCGTAGGCCATTCCTTGCACTACGGCTGGTGAGGCATCCACACATGCTTTTATGTAATCCTGTATAGTTCCTGACTTTCTTACTGGGCGAATGAGATCCTGGCATAGGGAGTTCGCATTCTCCCATGCTAATTGCTTCAAGAGCATGGTTGTTCCTTCTGAAGGTGGAAGCATTCTATTAACTGCTTCTTCCAACCTAGAAATGAAGGCCTGATAAGGCTCCTCAGTGCCCTGTCTAATTCCTGACAGAGTGGTTCCTTTGGTTCCAGGGGGAGGAAGTTTTCGCCATGCTTGAACAGCATTAGCAGTAATTGCCTCCAATACATCTCTAGGAATAGTGGTCTGAGATTGAGGAGAGTCGAAAGTTCCTGTTCCTAACATCATTTCCATAGTTGGCTTAGAGCCTTTTTTCTTTATCATTTGAATAATGGTTTCTTTTGATCTTTCCTCATAATCTGTACGCCAGAGACCATAGTCCCTTGGGTTTAAAGTAGCTTTGGCCGTTTGATGCCAATCATATGGTGTTAACCAAAGACTGGCAATCACATCCAGCACTTGAATGGTATAGGGTGCTGTCGGCCCTACAGTTCTGACTGCCTCCTGTAATTCCTTCAAAGTCTTTAAAGGCAAAGGTTCCCACTGTGGTGTTTCTCCCTCAAAGGATTCTGCCACTGGAAAGACAATTGAAAAATCACCAGTCCTTCGTGCCTCATCCATAGCAGCTCGAAACCCAACAGGAGCCAAAGGAGGCCTGCGGCGAGCTGCCGGAACAGGTTTCTTCCCTATACGTGGCTTTACTATAGGGCAAGTAACCACAGAGCGTTGATGATCTCTAAAACCCTCCTTGAGATCAGCCTTTGCCATTTCAGCTGCCGAATCCCAGTCATCTCCTGATTCATCAAACTTGTCTCCACCAGCCGCGGCGACCATTACTTTGTCTTTCTTATTGCTCTTCTCCTGTTTTTCTTTCATTTTCTCTGCGGCGGTGGCAGTGACTGTGCCAAATGAAGGACGCTTATCTAAATCCGAATCATAAAGTGACTCTGTTTCTTGTTCCAACCCCTCAGCATCTGAGGTGCGAGCTAGCAGTTCCCTGATTTGTAACCACAAAGGAGAAGCACAGGCAGGCAAGTCCTTTTCATGGGATTCTTTTACATAGCTATGCATTGCTCTCCCAACCTTTTCCCACTCTGCAATTGTAAGGCTTCCCTCCTCCAGGAACCAAGGGCAAACCTGGTTAATGAACTGTAAAAATTCTAGTAAAATTGCATCTGACACCTTAATTCCCCTATCTGCCAGCATTCGCCTTATGAGTGAGGTGAAGAGCTTCTTATCTTCCTTAGTTGCTTGTTGCCCCATGATGATTACCCGATTACCTGTACTTAACCAGTGATCCTTTATGAGTGAGACTGCAGATCTCTGACAGGAGCCGATCCCTTACTGTGAAAAGAAGAGAGAGGGGAGATAGATTACCTGTCCTTCAGGTCCCTGTTCGGACCGGACCTCAGTTGGACCACCAGACCGAGGGAGAACGGGATTGAAGGTACTCAGGACAGCAGGGAGTCGGCGATGACAGACAGACACAAGATGCTGTGAAACTGTTGCAATTTTACTGAAGTGATTTGTGGTTTATAAACAGTCAAATGAGGAACTGATCATGAGGCAAACAGCAAGGCAGAGGTACACAGTGTCTAAATTTGTTCTGATGATTAAACATAAAAGCCCCAGGATTTTTAGAAACATCATGTCCCCTCCCGTGAGGTATCCTGTGGTGGTCAGGCGCTGTCTAGCAGATCTTTGCCAGAGTATGTCTCACGGGCCAAGTTGTTCCTTTCCCTCAAGTAGATTATTAAACTTAGTTACATAGTCCGTCCCATCTCATAATGTGTGGCTGTATAGATCTTAATATTCTAGATCTTGTCATTCTATCATAAAGGCACCAAGGCTTTCTGTTTCTAGCTAATCGTTCCATAAAAGGCAATGAACTCCATCTGACCCTTTTTCCATCATGATTTACCCATCTCACTCCTTTTGAATCATATTTTCCTGTAAATGAAAGGGGCTCCAGGTAATTCCCATGCCTGGGATGATACCGTGGAGGAGTCCACCATCCGTCCTTAATCAAGTACTGTACAACTTCCCAGTCTCTTTTAGTGGGAATTGCCAGTGCTGCTAACTCTTTTTCCCTGGAATCCTGATGACTCGAGTGGGGATTGTCTATGAGTTGTTGAATGTTTACCTGTAATATTTTTTCACTTTGAGTGGTGGGCTCATTTATCATGAGCTCTGCTTGCTCAATGTCATCTAGTAATTTTTTTTATACTCTTGGGAGATTTTTTTAACTCTTGCTTGAAGGCTTTGGCCAACGGGGGTATTGCAATGTTTCATTATTATCAGGAACATCGAGAGGCTGTTTAGGGCCTGGCAGTGTGCCCAAGGAAGAGATAGTGATAGCACAGAGAAAGAACAGTGCTCCAGTCATTCATTTTGAGGGACAGCGTCTTCTTGGAAGTCCCCCATCAGGAAGCATCACACGAGCTGATTGCCAAGGAACCTCTGGAGGGCTATCCCCGTGGGGCTCGACCCCCTCCTTTCCTGGCGACCACCAGATCAATGGCATTTGTCACACAGGCGACAGCGCCGTGGGTGTGGCACTTGTGGAATATTCCTTTACTGTGAATGGCTTAATAAAAAGCTAAATGGCCAATAGCTAGGCAGGAGGCAAAGCAGGAACTTCTGGACAGAGAGCTCTGGGAAGAAGAAAGGAGGAGTCTCCAGCCAGATGTTGAGAAAGCAGGATGGGCAGTACCGAGTAAAGGCAACCAAGCCATGTAAACAATTCAGATTAAAAGATACGGGTTAATTTAAATTATAAGAGCTAATGGGACAAGCCTAAGCTAAAGCCAAAATCTCATGATTAAGAAGTCTCTGTGGTCATTACTTGGGAGCTGGTGGCCCTGTTGAAAAAGTCCAACTACAAATAGCACCCAATGCGCCTGTAATCCCAGGACTCAGGAGGCAGAGGCAGGCAGATCTCAGCGAGTTCCAGGACAGCCCGGGCTGCACAGAGAAACCCTGTTTCGAATAAAAACCAAAACCAAAACAAAAGAACCAGAACTGTGTCCACACATGCAAACACTATATGCACTATTATTTAAATTCCTACAACTTTATAAGGTAGTTACTGTTATTATTCCTATATTTAGAGACGATTTGGGTACCTTGCCTACAGTTACTGTCACTAGCAGCCATAAGACAAATCAACTTCAGAACATCAACTAACCCCTATGCCTATCTGGGATCATTAGCTATACTCATAGGCACACATACACCTGTATCTTACCTAAGAGCACCAATAAGGCCTCAGCAATGATGAAGATGTTCTCTTGGTTCCCTTGAATAAGGTGGTCACTAGCCTCTTGTTTTGAACACTTGAAATAACCTACCATGTTAATTGACATTTATGTAGCTACATGTGGCTAAACCCGCCACACTAGACAGAATAACTCACTACTCTACAGGCATAGCACACAACCTAGACAACAGAGGCACATATGCAGTTAGTAGTAGACCTCAGTAAAGTTCCAAGTTGCCTGACACCATCTAGAGCTCTTCAAGTGTTGGAAACAGTGGTTTGTGATGGAAGCCAAAATGTTTGACCCTCAAAACCAGCTCCCAAGAGAACAAATTTGGTTTGACAGGTAACAAGGAGCCACTATTGACATCTGCACCAGAGACTGACTGATGACAGTGGTATATGAAATTGAGGAAGGATGAACATACAGGTTTGACAACCTGAATGAAAGGGGAGGTGGGAAGGAAAAGCATGCACCAATATCTATTTGCTGCATTGGTCTCAACCTCCACAGGGCAGATGCTTGATAAATCAAACTGCAAATTTCGAATGGAGCTTCCCTGGAGGTAATAGTGACTGACCCTCTCATAGAAGAAGAAACTTAGCTGTAACTTTTGAGGCCCAAAGAAGATCTGGGAGCAAAATTTGTAACCAGAAAAAAAAAAAAAAAAACAGAAAAAAGAAAATTGCAAAAATATAATTATGCAAAAACACAATATAAGAAACATTTAATTGTTAGATTTAGTACATATAAAAACTCCCTTTAATTTGGATTTTCATGTTAGATTTTCCCACTTGGTAAAAATTTCCAAGAGTAGTTGTTGAGTGAACATACTCAACTTTAAAAATTTGCTTGCTGTGTGTATCTGTGTTTTTGTATGTATATGTGTATCTCTGGGTGTGGCCATAGTTCCTTTTCATTGTTTCTAACTTATTTTTCAAATTAGTATACAAAGTATTGCTTCATTATGGCATTCTCAACAAAATCTGTTTTCTTGATTTTTCTATTTCCCTTTTCTTCGCCTAAGGACTTAGTCTTTTGTTTGTTTGTTTGTTTGTTTGTTTTTGATAAAGGGTTTCTCTGTGTAGCTCTGGCTGTCCTGGGACTAGCTCTGTAGACCAGGCTGGCCTCAAACTCATAGAGCACTGCCTGCCTCTGCTTCCGAAGTGCTGAGATTAAAGGTGTGTGCCTGGCAATTTATTTTATTTATTTTATTTTTATTTATTTGAGACAAGGTTTCTCTGTAACAGCCCTGGCAGTCCTAGACCTAACTGTAGACCAGGCTGGTCTTGAACTCACGGAGATCCACCTGCCTCTGCCTTCTGAGTGCTAGGATTAAAGGCGTGAGCCACCGCTGCTCAACTCAAGACTCATTTTTCTTTCTTTCCTTCCTTCCTTCCTTCCTTCCTTCCTTCCTTCCTTCCTTCCTTCCTTCCGTCCTCCCTCCCTCCCTCCCTCTCTCCCTGCCTCCCTCCTTCCCTCCCTCCCTCCTTCTCTCTCTCTCTTTCTTTTTTTTTTTTTTTTTTTTGGTTTTTCAAGACAGGGTTTCTCCGTGTAGCTTTGGTGCCTGTCCTGGATCTCACTCTGTAGACCAGGCTGGCATCAAACTCAGAAATCCACCTGGCTCTGCCTCCCGAGTGCTTGGATTAAAGGCATGTGCCACCACCACCCAGCTACAGGACTCATTCTTCTTTTTTTAAAACATAAAATCATTATAATTCAAAAGTCCAGTGTTATTTGAAACTGGAAAATATTTTTTCTGTAGAAAATAGTAAAAAAAGATAACATTTCCCAATAAGCCCCTTTAAGCCAAATAATAGCTGAATTATACATATAAATATTGATTAGATTCTGGGATACAGAAGAAACCTATCTTCATCTGTTCAGAGAGCTATATTTTACTTAAGTTGTGTAAGTGAGATTCCTATTTATCTTCCCCTTCACTGTTTGATTTACGGCAGACATTTTTCTATAGGCTAATCCATAATCTAAAAAGATTTTAGCCTCCCCTCCTGAAAGTAGAGCCAGCATATTCTTTCATCAGCTTGATACGGTACAAATTCTTACCCTAATAGTGAAATGTTTCACTAAAGCATGCCCAGTGATTGGGCAAAACCAAAACTTACTATAAGCCACAGTCATCCTAGGGTCCCCCTTGCTAGGTAGCCTCCCTGGATCTGTGGGTTGCAGTCTGATTGTCCTTTGCTTTATATCTAGAATCCACTTATGGGTGAGAACATACCATGTTTGTCCTTCTGGGTCTGGGTCACCTCACTCAGGATGGTATTTTCAAGTTCCATCCATTTGCCTGCAAATTTCATGATGGCAGGACTCTTTTTTTTTTTTTTTTTTTTTCCAGAGCTGAGGACTGAACCCAGGGCCTTGTGCTTGCTAGGCAAGTGCTCTACCACTGAGCTAAATCCCCAACCCCACAGGACTCATTCTTAGTCAACAACAAAATGTCTGTAAATGGCAGATAAGGAGGTCAATATATGGAGGGGGTACAATCTCCCCTGTCACGGGAGAAGAATGGTTGAGGCAAGAATATGAAAATAAGCTCAGTGCTGGGCATGGTAGCCTACTCCTTTAATCAGACGGATCTCTGTGAGTTCAAGGCCAGCCTGGTCTACAGAGTGCGATCCAGGACAGCCAGGGCTACACAGAGAAACCCTGTCTCAAAATCCAAACCAAAACAAAACACAAAAACAAAAAAGAAATAAACTTAATTTTATTTACTGAAATCAGCCTTCAAGTAGAAACAGTATTTAGTATAGCCTTTACACATTTCAAGAAAAGAGCACATACCAAATGCTGAATTTCCTCAGTATAGGTTAAGATGAAATAAATGAAATTTTCTATTTCTTCTTTTTTTTTTTTTTTGTGGAGCTGAGGATCGAACCCAGGGCTCTACCACTGATCTAAATCCCCAACCCCTGTATTTCTTCTTTGTGGGGGTGATTTTGAGACAGTGTTTCATGTAGCTCAGGCCTGGTGGTTTGTATTTCTCTCTTTCCCTCCTTTTTCTTTTCCATTTTGTTTTCTATTCTTTTTTGGTGTTTGGAGACAGGGTTTCTCTGTCACCCTGCTATCCTGGAACCAGCTCTGTAAACCAGGCTGGCTTCCACCTGAAAGATCCTCCTACGTCTGCCCCTCAAGTGCTGGGATTAAAGCCATACACTACCACACCTGGTTTATGGTGGTTTGTATTTCTTTTCTTTTTTTCTTGGTTTTTCTAGACAGGCACCACCACCATCCAACAGTATTTTGTATGATTTAGTAAATATCTTACATAACTTAAACCAGGAATTCAGAATCTTTCTCAATGAGACATACTGACTATATGATGTTTCTTTGGGGGAGAAAAAAAACCATGGGGTCACATGTATTCCTTAATGTTTAGAGCAGTTTTACCATGTGCATGTACTGGGGATTAAGCATTACTCCCGGGAGACACCCACACATTGTTTCTCTCTTTGGGAGTCGATGCAGGTAAACATGATGGGGGAGGGTTCTTGGAACTTCCACTTGTATTTCACCTGGGGCTCAGCCGACCATAAGGATTCTGTCCCATGAGAAACACAGGGTGAAGACATGGAAAGGTTTGCTTTTCTGCCTTTGTTCCACATTCTCACTAGCTGTAACACGATAGGCATGCGCTGTCCTGTCCTACCCAGGCAGCAGGTATTCTGGGACAGAAGCTCAGGGTGATCAGCAAGAAACCTTATCCTTAAAGTTTGAGGCTCAAAGTCCTTTACTGCAATTGCTGACAGGCTGCAGTTATCCTGACATTCTGTTGCTCATATGAACTTAATCATTCCCAAAGCCCTGAAATTGCTCACAGACAACATGAAGGTAAGTTTCTGATCACCTCTGAAGCATTTGATAGCTATTAAAATAAGTTGTTCGGCATGTAAATCATTAGCACTGAGAAAAATGGCAAGTAGTGTAGTTTGTAACTGAAGTTTTGTTTTTCCTACTCAATTGGCATGGCGAAGGCAAAGTAGGGGTCAGAATTCCTCAGTGGTTCCAAGTGAACTTTAGACACTGACAGATTGGAGTTCGAATTCAGAGCCTATCTCAATCTCTTACCCACAGCGTGCTCTTGGGCAAATTATTAAACCTCTCAGGTGCCCGGCTAAATTTGGAGTTAGTCTATCTGAAAGGGGTTTCAGTGGGGCTAAATGTAGTGAGTATAAAGAGCACCCAGCACTGAGTGGTGCACAGCTCAGTACGAGGTAACTCATTGTAACAGTAAGGTTCTAACAGACAGTTTGAATCCTTGAAAGTTCCCTAGCTCTGTTATTCTGCATGCTCCCTTCTGGATGGACACTGTCCCTCCTCCGAGTGGGGTGGAGTAAGCTTGGCACAGGTCCACCTTGGGCTCTGAAGAGAATGCTCTCTGCAGATAATAGGAATCTACCCTCATTGATAGGCATGTCAGATGGGTTATGAGAATCAGTCAAAACAGATTCTAGTTCAGTATTGGAGTAAATTGAAAGTTATTCTAAACCGTAACTGTCTGATAAATAGTCAGGACATCCAAAGCGACCACTTCATGGAAAACTATTCTGGACTTTTGTAATTAGAGAAGAAATTGATTTAAGTGCTTCCATTTGAGAAAGAACTATATGTATGTTCCCTGTAAGTTTTAATCACAATGGTATCACTTGATATGTGTCATCAGTATATCTATGCCTGATTCTTTTTTGTATCTCCAGTGTCTCAAGTAGTATCTTATATATATATATATACACACACACATGAACTTCCACTCAAACAAGGAAGTAAACAGCTAACATTGTGCTCCATAGCCACTTTCTGGAAAACACTGGAGAAGAGAGACACATATTGCTTGTGACCCAGGTGACTGCAATCTAGAAGAGAGGTTATAATAATAAACACTTATATAGAATTGCTGCTGAGTAGTGTGAGAAGGCCCTGCAGGGTTGGTGGGTGGAGTAAACAGGGATGAAAATGAAGGCGCCTAACTCTTTGTCTTACTTAGGTGACATTCTGCAGACTTTGGACTCATCAGTGGTGTTTCATTCTGTTTAATGTCATACTGTTTCATGCCTTGCTCTTTGGAGCTGACTTTGTGGAAGAATATTCTTTACGGTCTTTGCCTCATGTCGATAACAAAATTCTTGAAATTAAGAACAAGGTAAGAAAACTGAACATGGAATCTGTAAGAAGCAATCCTTCCAAGTATTATGTTCTGAGCCAGCCAGAGGCATGTAATGGGAAGAGCATCTTTCTGCTCTCTCTTATCTTCAGTAGTCTAGGGAACAAGACTGGAGCTCGTCAGGAAAACCTGGGGTAGTGTGACCAGTGTCCAAGGATATCCAATTCTCACACTGTTTGCTCTGGGAATGCCAGCTCTGGTAACTACCCAGGAAGAAATAGATACAGAGTCTCGGAAAAATAATGATATCATTGAAGGGATCTTCTTGGACAGCTCTGAAAACCAAACCCTGAAGGTCATCTCAGTGACTCAGTGGCTGTGACCTTCTGTCCTAATGCCCTGTTCATCCTCAAAGTTGATGAAGGAATGTTTGTCAATCCACCAGGCTTGGTAGACTATCTCCTCAGTCTAAAAGAACACTTGGAAGGTATCTATGTAGGAAGGGTTATTCACCAGGCTATACCTAACAGAGACCCCCACAGCCAAGAATTTGTCCCTCTTAGTGAGTACCCAGAAAAATCTTACCCAGACCACTGCGTGGTGAGGCCTTTATAATGTCCCAAGATGTGGCTCAGATGGTGTATGTGGTATTGAATGAAGCACCTATAATGGTACCTGCTGATGTATTTGTAGGGATCTGTGCTAAGTTGGTTGGCCTTATACCCATCCATAGCTCAACGTTTTCTGGGGAAAGACACATTGCGTATAACAGATGTTGCTACAAGTTCATCTTTACATCTTCAGAAGCTACGGATGCTGAAACATCCCTGGCATGGAGAGAAATGAATGATGGGAAAGAGTGTTCACTATTTGAGACTTACTATGGGCTCATTTCCTGCAAACTTCTGACATACCTCGACAGATGTTTTCATGTGAGGACTGTGCAAGGCAGTGTTACGCACTTTGGTTAATAGTATTCACTTGCTTTCCTTTTAAGTCTCTTGTTTTTAAATTGCTGTTGGTCCATTATAGAAAGCAACTTTGGGGTTGGGGATTTAGCTCAGTGGTAGAGTGCTTGCCTAGCAAACGCAAGGCCCTGGGTTTGGTCCTCAGCCCTGGGGGAAAAAGAAAGAAAGCAACTTTATGTCTCTGAGTCATGTAGCAATCTGAATCTTTATTCATACCTAGCAAAACCACAAAATGTTCTTAGTGCTCTGATGTACCCAATCTTGACACCTTGTTTTTGATGTTTTAAGACATTTAGATTAGTATGGTGTGATTCTTTTTAAAATAAAATCTTTCAGAAAAAAAGAGGTAGTGGTGGCACATGCCTTTTATCCCAGCATGAGGAGGCAGAGGCAGGAGGACCTCCATGAGTTTGAGGTTAGCCTATTCTACAGACTGAGTTCCAGACAGGCTCCAAAGCTACACAGAGAAACTCTGTCTTGAGAAAAAAAGGGAGAGAACATTACATTTCATTATAACATATATTGTGTAATAGAGTGTTACATATTTTAAGATTTTTTACATGTGTTTATTTTGTGTGTGTGTGCATGTGTGTGTGTGTGCGTGTGTGTCACAGGGCATTATATGATTATATGGAGGTCAAAGAACAAGAGGAGTCAGTTCTCTCCTTCCAACCTGTGCATTCTAGGAACGGAACTCAAATCATTAGACTTGGCAGTAATTACCCATTGAGCCATCTCACTGGTCCTTACAAGTAATAAATAGGTATACATTCTGGAATGCCTAAATCCATTTATTTAACATATGTTTCCTTACATATTTTTTGTGGTTAAAAACTTTAAAATGTATGCTCCCAGCAGTTTATATGTATATATATTTCTTTCTATCTATCTATCTATCTATCTATCTATCTATCTATCTATCTATCATCTATCTATCATCTATCCATCCATCCATCCATCCATCCATCCATCCATCCATCATTGTGAAGTATAATAGATTTCCTGAACTTACTTCTATCAAACTGACATTGTTTGGTCCTTTGACTAACAGCCCTCTGAATCTAGAAACCATCATTATACTGAGTTTGGCATTTTTACACTGCATATGTGAATGAAAATATGGCTATTTGTCTTTTGTGTTTGGCCTGTTTCACTTACCATGGTGTCCTCTTCCTCCTCCATGTTTGTGTAAATGATAGTCTTTGTTTTTTTTAAGAAAATGTAATTCTTGATTGATTCTTTGGGGATTTCACATCATGCACCCAATCCTGCTCACCTCCCAGTCCCTCATTACCTGCAGCATTCCCCCAAAAGAACCCCCCTCAAAAGTCAACTAAAAAACAAAACAAAAACCACCTGGCTCCTCTGTCTTTCCAACACCTCTTCCTTCCTCCTAGTGGTACTGGGTGCTCTGGTGTGTCACACAGACACCCTTTGTCCACTCAGCCCCACCCACAGAATGTTCATTGCAATGAGTCATTGGTCCAGTTCAAGGGTTCTGGCACACCATCTTCACTGGATCCTCACCGAAATGCCTTTCAGACATCCTGCTGTTGCGCCAAGTCATTGGAGAGTAGGTGGTTATCTTGGGACCAGTCCCTTCACAGCAGGTCATAGATGGCCCTGGTGACAGTACAGGTCACTCAGATGAGTATGGCCTTGGTGGCAGCCCTCAAACACCAACATGGTCTCAAGTGACTGTCTAGACCCCAGACATCCACACAGTCCTTGATGATAATAGGAGACTCAGACATCAAGTTAGACCCTGGCTACAGTAGGGCCATGGGCCCAGTTATGGTCCTAGAGTCCTAGGCAGCAGCCCAGGCCTGGGCAACATCATGGCCCAGTGGTGGCAGTGCAGGCCACCCAGATCATGACCCCTGTGGTGGCACAGCCTTCAGATAACAACATGGCCACAGGTTGCAGCCTAGATCTCCGGCATCCTTGTGGCCTTTGGTGTTACCATGGGCCATGGACATCAACACAGACCCAGACATGGTCATCATCAACAGCCTGGGCTTGAATATCATCATGGCCCCAGGGGTAGTTTTTCCTTAAGGAGAAATTGTATTTCCATGTGACAGCCATCCATATTTCCTTGTTTTAATAGTGTGTGCATGCACACATATACACACCAGGGAACAGTTGGGCAGATCTGTGGTTTTAGAGACCATACTTAGGTCTTTAGGCTTGGCAGCAGATGCCTTCACCCACTGAGCTATCCCACCAGCCCTGATTACATTTTCTTTATCTGTTCATCAACAGATGGACACTTAGGCTGGGTACAGATTCTGACTATTGTGAATAATGCTGCAATGGTTGTAGTAGTGTAAATATCCTGATTTTATGTCCTTTGAGAACATATTCAAAGGGAGACTTCTGGACACACCCTATCCTCACTTTCATTTTTGAGGAACTGCTACATTGTTTTCCATGATGGCTATCCCATGTACATTCATCCCAGAGATGTGAAGGGCCCCTTTCCTCCCCATCCCCATCATTGCTCACCTTTTGCTCTTGTACATTCGCTCATCTAATAAGTAGAAGGCAGTCTCTCACTGTAGAGCTAATTTGCATTTTCCTGATGGTTAGTAATGGTAACTATTTCTTCACTTACCTTGGCCATTTGTGACTTTTGTTTTTGTGGATGTTTTTTTGAGGTGGGGTCATTCTAGGTTGCCCAGGCTGATCTTGAATTCCTGGGCCCAACCACCTCTGCCTCTGAGTAGCTGGGACTACCAGATCACATCACTGTGCCCAGCTCCATTGGCCGTTTGCACATCTTCTCTTGAGAAATATCAAATTTAAGTTTTTTTTTTTCTTTTGCTTAGTTTTGAATTGTTTCTTGCTGGGTAGGTAGTAGTAACACATGTCTTTAAATCCCAGCACTTGGGAGACAGAGGCAGGCAGATCTCTGAGTTTGAGGCCAGACTGGTCTACAGAGTGAGTTCCAGGACAGCCAGGGCTACACAGAGAAACCCTGTATTCAAAACAAAACAAAACAAAACAAAAATCAGTTTCTTGCTATTGAATTCCACATATTTCCCCCATTTTTAATTTTAATTTTTTTTTTTTTTTTTTTTTTTTTTTTGCCAGAGCTGAGGACTGAACCCAGGGTCTTACGCTAGCTAGGCAAGCACTCTACCAGTGAGCTAAATCCCCAACCCCTTTTTCTTATTATTTTGATCATTAATCTCTTACTAGATGATGGGGATACTTTCCCCCAGTCTACAGGTCATTTCATCATGTTGATTCTTTTGCTATACAGCTTTTGACTCTGACATGGTCTCATCTGCATGTCTGTACTTTGTGAGTCATATCAAAGCACCTCTACCCAAATCAGTGCTGTCAGGTTTTCCACTTCATTTTTTTCTGGTAGTTTGACATTTCCAATCTATGTTTAAGGCTTTACTTTGTTGTGCCATCATTTTTGTACGTGCTGTGGGTTAAAAGTCTAGTCTCATTCTTCCACGTGTAGATACTGCTTTTCCGCCACTGTTTACTCAGGATAATGTACTCCAGCATTGTGTTCTTGGCATCTTTCTTGGATACTGATCGTAAACTTTAAAATTTATTTCTGAGCACTCATGTGTCTTTTTATGGCAGTTCCATGTTGTGCTGATCACTGTTGTAGAATATTACTTTAAGGTGTGTTATTTTTGTTTTTGTTGCATTTGTGTAACTCTGTGAAGCTGTTACTGTGCCTGTCTAAAACACCTGATGGTCTAATAAAGAACTGAACGGTCAATAGCAAGGCAGGAGGAAGAACAGGCAGGGCTGGCAGGCAGAGAGAATATACAGAAGGAGAAATCTTAGAGGATAAAAGAAGTAGCCAGAGAAGGAGGAGGCCATTAGGGGCCAGCCACCCAGCCACCCAGCCAGCCAGCCACCCAGCCAGACACAGAGTAAGAGTGAAAGTAAGATTACAGAAGTAAGAAAAGGAAAAAGCCCAGAGGCAAAAGGTAGCTGGGATAAGTTAAAGTTAAGAAAGGCAGGCATGATTTCATAACTGGTTACTACAGCTAGCACAGTGGAGACCCTGGCAGCAAAAGTAGCCACCACAGTTAGTTAATCTTTCATCCTATTGGGCATGACAAATTTAAATCAATAGTTATATACATTTCGATTGGCTTTATACATTTACAGACTCAAGTTCCATTTGCTTTTGGGATACCACCTTACAAGGACTCTAATTTGCAGTTAGGCTCATTAAGGAAGGGAATGGCTCAGTTGCCTTTAGCCTACTGGCTATGGATGTGTTAAGACTTCTGTTGGTCTTTTCTGTGTGGAACACACAGATTGCAAGCCCAGCACCACTTAGAGATCTTTGGCAACAGTTAACTCTGCAGCTCTCACACAATTGAGCCTGTATGATAATGAGTACTCAGAGACAGGTAATGCCTAGGCGGGGGGGGCGCTCACCAACCTAAGGCAGAATGCCTGTGTGGCCTGGACAGGTGTCTCCATGATGGGTAAGGAGACCTGCTGACGTCCCACACAACCTAAGTCAGAAGCTCATTTTTTTGTAAAGGGGGGGGACCTATAGGTCCCTGCCCCCCCCCCTTTTGGGTAATTAATTGTTGCCTTGCTTGCTGACCTTGACCTTAATATCCTACCTATGCTAATTCCCTTCGAGATTCCACCTACCTGAATACTTAAGGGAAGTTCCTTGTCTGTGTATCCTGCATATTGGGCATTAACAGCTTAGATGCAAGATTGTAAAACATCAGAATCAAACTTCTGCCCTCTGGGGTTCTCCCATTGTGCTGTAAGCCTGTATTTAAGACCTCCTCCCTCCTTCAATAAACGGCATTTGGCATTCAAAAAAAAAGAAAAGAAATTATTGAAGACAGCAATGTTCTAAAACAGGAAGTGGTGATGGTGTCATGGGCCTATGAGGATGCTGGACTAAAGTCTATCAAATTGTGCAAACAGGAAAATTGTATACTATGTGAATTATCTGTCAATAAAGATCTTATAAAAAAGGGAAAATAAGAAAATAAATAAATAAATAAGATATTTAGGGTGATATTAAAAAAAAAAAAAGAAAGGCTGGCATGAAATTAGCGAAGCTAAGGCTGGACATTTATAATTAAGAATAAGCCTCCATGTGATTTATTTGGGAGCTGGGTGACAGGCCCCCCAGAAGAGTAAAAACAACCTACTACAGATCACTGTGGGTTTGGAGTGTATTTTGAAGGCAGGTAGTATGATATATCTAGCTTTGTTCTTTTTGCTTGACATTGGTGTGATTAGTTAAAGTCTTTTGTGCATCCACAATTTACAATCTGTTTTGTATTTTGGTGAGAAGTGTCATTGGGATTTTTATACATTTCTTAAATGTTGAGAAATGATTCTCACTTCAAAACACGAGTACCTGAGACTGAGAGGCACAAAAGTGACACAGTTTATTTTATGTCCTTGCCAAGTTGGGTGCCATTCTAGAACAGCTGGCAGGTGGATGGCACATCACTCTTCCTCCCTTTTGGAACAATCAAGAGGGTGCAGTCTTACATGTCATCTGGGCTGTATCATTCCTCTGTAACTTAGTCTTTCTCAACAAGACCCACATGTGAGTTCATCTCTCTGTTTTGCATCCTGCTTCTTTTAAAGCTTATTAGAAGCATGACATTGTGGGCAAGCTTGGGCACTAGTAATTTTCTACTTTGTATGTCTAGCTTAGCAGACTTTGGGGAATAGCTAGACTAGCAGGCATTCGCAGAGGTCTAGCCTTTTCTGTTCATTTGTAGCTGGCTCAAGGCACCTTTGAAAATTATCCACCAGATTTTATTTCTAACTAGACTAAATGCAAATCTACAGATTAAGTAGACCATCTGGATAACTGGATAGCAGTGTGGACATTTATGGGGTTTGCTACATAGCATAGGTTGGTCTTGAAAATGTGATCCTCCTGCCTCAGTCCTTTGAGAACTAGGATAACTGGTGTGCATCACCATATCTCCAGTACCTGGACATTTATATCTTTCACAAAGTTTGTAAAGTTTCCTAACATAGTTTCTTTAAAGTAATTGGTCTCCTTCACTATGGGGCCTCCTATAATTCAAAGAATTGGTCTCATGATACTGTCCTATAATCCCATAAGCTATCTTCAATCTTTCATTTATTGTACTTGGTTCTCCTCTGATCATACATTTTCCCACCAGTCTGACTTTGAATTCAGATTCATTCTTTTTCTGGAAGTCTGTCTCCCAAGAGCTGGAAAATGTCCTGGAATTATGTTAAGCAGTATTTCTAGGCTTTCTCCCCTTGACAATCTGATAATGTGAGAATCTGTTGAGAAATCCTAGAAGACCTTCTTGTCTTTCTCACTTTCTCCTATTTGGGCTTCTGAAATCCCAAAGCCCACCCCCAATGACACACTTCCTCCAATAAGGCCACACCTCCTAATAGTGCCACTCCCTGTGACCAAACATTCAAATATTCAAGCCTATGGGGCCATTCCTACTTAAACCACATTTCACGTCTCTTTTGATATCTGCACATCTAGTAGAATAGTCAGTTCTCCAGTTTTATAAGGTGCCTTTCACAGGGACTCGCCAGCACTTGGATCCTAGGTTGTTCTGGCTCCTGGTGGTTCTAACAGCGCTGCTCCTGTACAGCTTCTTTGGCTCTAGTGAATGCCACCAACAACTATGGACGCCTTAGTGGCCTGGGGCCCATGTTTCTGTGGCAACTCAGTTTTTAGGGCTCTTGGTAATAAGGACTCAGGGGTCAGTTCTGTTCTGAGTTTTTACAGGATTGACTTACCTGAGAGGATCCCTGATAGTGCTGAGTCTGACTACACTGTGTTCCAGGGCTCAGTTTCCCACTGAACAACTGAGGCACCTGTGACATGCAAAATGGTTCACCCTTAGGCATGGGTGCATACAGCTTTCCCATCAAGCCAAGGGCTGTAATTCTAGGGATTTCCCAGCATCAGGCCCAAGGTACAAAGACACCACTGTGAATCTGGTGCTGAGCATCCTGGTCCAGCACTGGCATGGGTCCAGAAGGAATGTGTTCAAGAGACACTGTTGTGTGACAGAACTTTTCCTGGGGAGACACAACACACACATCTACTCACCCCAAATAGGGGCCCACAACAGACCAAAGTACAGACACCATCCAGTGAGTTTTATTGAGGTCACTTACAGAAATATGGGTGAGGGGTTACGTCCAAGAGCAGAAATGACTCACAGTTGCATCACCAAGGACCACCCCAGCTCACAAAACCTAAGAACCTGGAGCATACTCTACACACTGACAGCTCACAGGTTGGAGTGTCCTTTCCAAGTGACTCAGTAGGGCTAAACCTCTTCCAGGAAGCTGGCTGGGTCTGTCTTCTTTGCAGCTTGGCTTGTCTGAGAGGGACTCAGCTTTATTGCTTACTCTGGGAGTGAGGGGCCTAGAGATCTGGTCAGTTTCAGGGAGTCCCTGAAACTATTTTGAGTTGTTTACTTCCCTGCTTAAGGAGCTTCCTTGTAGGAAGGAAGGTTTCAACTTTGGAGTAAACTGTTACACAACAGGTGCAGATTCTAAATAGTGGAACACAGCTGTAATTTGGGTCAATAGGGGTTGTGGCAACTGTTGCATTGGCATAAAGCATGCTGCTTAGTAGTGATGCACATCTTGGGGTGTTGCGACACAGGGGTGGTGCAGGCCTCTGTGACTGGAGATGCAATGGCAGCCATGAACTGGGAATGGTGGGGCACAGCTGTGGTATGGACTCTGGGTGGGAAGCTGTGCAGCATTGACTTCATTCTCCATCTAGGGGGATCCTTGAGCATCTTAGCCTGTAAGGCAAGTACAGAGGCAGGAATGGAAGACACTGTGGCTGTTCCTTCCAGAGGGTGGGGGCGATACAGACCTGCCAAGGATGTTTCCTTGGGAAGGGGTTTTATGAAAGTTCAAGCACCAAGGGTGCTCCTCTGGATTAAAGCTCTAGTGCCCTGGGGACAGGGCAACATATTGGTGCTGGCCTTATGGGAAATAGCTTCATTAGACGTGTCTGTTTCTTGAGGAGCAAGGCCCTATGCAGCTCAGTAACTGGAGTCACTCAGCGATTTCCAAATAGTCAGGGGCAACATGCAGCAGCAGCAGCAGCAGCAGCAGCAGCAGCAGCAGCAGGAGGAGGACAGGAGATGGAGTGCTTCCTACATAGTTACTATTATGGGAAAAAGACCTGTAACAAGGTGTCTGGGAAATGGTCCACCGCCCGGTATGAGCATGGAGCAGCGTGGAAAAGCTTCAGAATACAGCAGCTTCTTACTCCACCATGGTATGTACTCTAGCTTGTTTCCTGAGCTTGGGGCCATGAAACCTTGGAATTAGGATCAGGGACGTGGGCATGTAATGTCTCTCAGCAACAGAGTACAAGGCTGCTCACTGGTGGTGGCTGTTGATGTCTCAGGTGCTGTCAGTGGGAGTGTGGACAACTCCAAGAGGGTCTGTGGACTAGTTTGTAAAGGTGTGAGAGACACAGCAACCCTTCCCCCCAAGAACTTCAACAGCATAGCAGCTGTTTCTGTAGGTACAGTGGAAAAACTGTACGCTTTGACTCCCTCTTTAGGGTTCACTGGCAGAAACAGCTACTGGTTACTCCAGAGGCAGGACATGCATGTATCTGTGCTGTCTTTACACCTGGCCATTTTGTTGGTGTTTTGTCCTTGAGCCTTCTCCACAATGTTTTAGTTTGTAAAAGGTCACATTCACTCACTTACACACACACTTGCTTATTAAATGCAAAATAGTAACTTATAGGTCGTATTAAATGTGAAAAAAAAGCACAACAAAAGCCCAATGAGAAGCAGGTGGTGGTGGCAGCACTCGGGAGGCAGAGCCAGGCAGATCTCTGAGTTCGAGGCCAGTCTGGTCTACAGAGTGAGTTCCAGGATAGCCAGGACCACACATGGAAACCCTGTCTTAAAAAAGAGAAGAAAAAATAAACAAAACCCAGAAGAATGAGTATACAGGCTATACGCAGGAGAGTGTTCCCTCTAAATCCTATGGTTAAATAATTAAGTCAACATCATGACTCAGGATTGCGGTGGGCAGGGGGTATGAAATTTAGTTTTATAGGTAAATAGTTTTGGAGATGATGTCAGTAATCATTGAATGACATCTGCACATATAAAATGTCAATGAAAAGCACACTTACAAAGGCTTTATTTCACCATATGATTGATACACATGTGTATATATTTATTTTACTGCAATCGAAAGTTAAGGGAGTCTGGGCAGTGGTGGCTCCTGCTTTTAATCCCAGCACTTGGGAGGCAGACGCAGAAGGATCTGTGTGAGTTAGAGGCCAGCCTGGTCTACAGAGCAAGTTCCAGGATAGCCGGGCTGTTACACAGAGAAACCCTGTCTCAAAAAAGAAAAAACAACAGAAAAGTTAAGGGAAAACCCCCAACATCAGGAATGTCATTAAAGAAAAATCCGCTTTGAGTATTTAACGCCAGGCAATACCAGGCTGCGTCCTAATGTGTGACGGTGGCAGTAGAGAAAGGGTCAGTGTGAAAAAGGGGAACTCAGACACCAGAGGAGAAATGAGGTCACTGGACCGGGATCCAGTCACTTGAGAATCATGTCACAGGAGGGGATGACTCATCAACCTCACCACAGCCTAAAAGAAACTCTTCCTGGTTCTAAACTGGTCACTGCAAGGCTCATGCAGAAACATCTGGACAACGGATTTTTGTGTGGTGAAGGAGAACCGTCTGGAAGCCAATGAGATGGCATCTCATTTGTACACATTTGTCCTCTCCATCCCAACTCTCATGGATCAGAGAAATTACCCCAAACCCTTCACAATGACGACCCAGTAAAATGACAGTTAAGAGAGCGTTCTGGTTAAGGCTTATCTCCCTCCTTCCCCTGTAACACAGCTTGGTAAAACTGGCTAACAGCAAAAGTACCAATCCCAAACAATTTTTAGTTTTTCATTTTCAAAGGAAAAGAGGCCGAGAAATCTTATTGAAACCATTTATTCCTTGTATACAAATAATACAACTCGATGATTCCAAATGACTTATTTTTCAGGGACTACCCCAGATTCTGAGTCAGATAAGGAAACGTGGTGAAAAGAAGCCAGAATCGTTTTGGCTTCATTTTATTTTGCAATGATGTCACAAGTGTGCCCATGGAAACATTCTGGGAGAGCAAGCTTTGCCCTGGCAGCAGACTTTGGGCCAGAGGACTGAGAAAAGCACTAGTGTCCTCCGCCATCACCGCATTTGAGCAGGAACAGCATTGCTGATGTAAGGCTGCACCAGACTCGCCATGATAGCGCCGCAAGAGGGAAGGCCCTGCTCTCTAAAACACGGACGGCATCATATGTCTTGAGAAATTCTGGTCAAAACTTGGTCTTCTGTCCTAACTGAAAGCAATCAGTCTGCTCCCTCCACTGCTGTGGTGGCAACAGGTTTCACGTAGTACGGACCTTCACTTAGGTAGGTTCTAAGTCTCACATAATTTGAGTTCCCAAAGATCTCTGCTGCCGTCTTGGAAGTGGCCAGTGCTTTTACCAGTTCATATTTGGCGTCCTTTGAAGCTCTGTCATGTTCCACAGATCGGTCCATCACAAACTCTACAAAACCTGGACTGTTAAACATAAGCTTCTGAGCCCAGGGCTGGTTTGCAATAGCCTGAAATTAAAGCAGAAAGAGAATACAATTCACCTAGGCCTTAAGAAGGTAAGTCCATGAAAGGAACAACACAATACTTAACGAAATACACACGGCAGCACAAACCTTAAGTAAATACATTCCTGAGAAAAATATTTTAAATAATTTTATATACTAAAATTTTAAATTCAAATCTTATATTTCATATACAAAGATGTTCATCACACTGTAAAAGCTTTAAATGTCTAATAATGGGTCCAGTTAAGTAAACTAGGGCTCACTGCAATAAAAGCTTATGACTTAATTATTTATAAGGAACACCTAACGGCTTGAGTGAACCTACCACATGAAAGATGCAGGGCACTGGTTCTCACTCTCCCCCACACTGCGACCTTTGACAGTTCCTCATGCTGTGTGACCCCTAACCATAAAATTAGTTTGTTGCTACTACATAACTATAATTTTGCTGCTGTTGTGAATCATAATTAAATATTTCTGAAGATAGAGATTTGCCAAAGAGGTAGACCATAGACTGAGATCCACTGACATAGATCCAATTTCCATACAACACTAAAAATGGTACAAAAATAAAGAGCAAAACCAGAGAAGACAACATTGCTTCAGACAGGGTTTCTTTGTAGCTTTGGAGCCTGTCCTGAAACTCACTCTGTAGACCAGGCTAGCCTTGAACTCCCAGAGATCCACCTGTCTCTGCCTCCTGAGTGCTGGGATTAAAGGTGTGCACCACTGCCCCGCAAGGCCACTCTCAAACTTGTGTACAAGAGAATCCTTTTGGGGAATGTTGACTGTAGCATCATTTGTAACATGTACTTACATCTTCACTTGCAGGAGAATGACACATTGTGACTAGCCAATGGAATGCTGACTTTCTAAGGGCCTCTTTTAAAGCAGACACCGTAACACTGCAGTCTAATTAAGGTATGGTCTGCACTGCATGTGGTAGAACCATCAGCACTGGCCTGTCAACTCTGCACCCTTGACAGTTATACTCAGCAAAGAGGACCCTGAATGGATCCGGAAAGACACAAACACCGAGCACCCTGGAAGCAGTGCACTCCAACTGAGTCAATGCTAAAAATAAGGCAAAACTTTGTGATTTGAAATTTCCTATTTTTCAGTCTTTCTCAAATTTTGAAATAGTGAGTCAGCAACCTACCTATTTTGCAAAAGCTCATCACTATACTTAGTATGTTTCCAGCCTCATTTCTTCCTCAGGCAGGTAGCACCAGCCACCCACCCCGACCAAATCAGGGTCAGAAGAGCAGAACTGAGGTCATGAGACATCGATGCAGATGCTGTTTCCAAGGTGAAGCATCCTAAAGCACTTTTAAGTCTCACTGTTTAGAACTAAACTGGCAGCCTCGTAGAAGACAGGGACACCTGTGTTCCTTAAGACATGCTCTGGAAAGTCTTCCCCTCAGTCCTTCTCAGCATGGCCTAGTGTGTGTCCTGGGTCCTGTGATAAGACCACTAAGGTGATGGCACTTAGCCAGGACAACTGGTACACTGCTAAGTGCTAGGGCTAAGAAGGAAAACATCAATAAACATTTCAACATAAAAATAAAGCATGCACAGGTGTATCCACACCTTAGTTCTAATTTTACAGCCAACTTTACCCATATTTATGGTCTGGCTCCCTCCATAGACTGGAAGTTTCAGAAAAGACTCAAGATCTATCGGTAAGGGAGACTCAATGTTTGCTGAATGAATGTATCACTTTGAGAGCTAGTATCATTTAATTCTGCGGTATACTCAGGCAGTGTGCTGAAGCTACTTCTTGAATAAATAAGCAAAATTAGAGTGTTGAGGTCAGAAAGCACAGCAAAGGTCAGAGATCAGAAACCGGCCAACTAAGTACCAGAAAGGACAGTAGGAATTAAGACTCAGAAAAGAGACAAAGTCGAGGAGGTGGGCTAATCTGTGACTCAGCAGTAGCAGATACTTTTTACTGGCAATCTGCAGACACGTGTCTCCCTCACTGGCCCCTGCAGTGTCTGTCAGGGACAAGAACTGCTGTGTACACAGCGGCTAGCTAGCTCATTCTGAGTGCTCTATGTTGCGCTGGCAGTCACATAAGGACCCGTGAGAAGAGAGTACCTACTGTGAACACTTTCAAGGCAGCACAGTGTAGTTCAGGGAAGGGCTGGTTACTGATGCCACGAAAGAGCTCCAGGGAGTCTCGAGATAAGGAGGAAAACCAGGATTCCGCCATCCTTAGGAAGTCATCAGTCTGCTGCTCAGGCTGTGAGACAGAGAGAGAAATGTGCACAACACACCTTGAGGAAGGCTAGCAGCTACAGCAGAGAGCTAGCAACCCTTGAAAAACTCATCCCCAAATCCAGCCCAGAAAGTTCCCATTTTTGTTGGAGGGGATGAAATAATCTCTGGGCTCTCTTTAGTTCTACTATTCCCCTTTGTATTTAAAATGTTAGTAACCAGCTGTTGAGATGGCTCAGCAGGGAAAAGCACTTGCTGTGTAAGCTTGATGGCCTGAGTTCAATCCCTGGATTTTATGTAAAAGTAGGAAGAAAGAATCGACTTTGCCAAGTTGTCCTCTGACCTTCACACATGTACTACGGCATGTGTGCCCACACATACACACCTCTCCCCCATCCCTTCTTCTCTCATGCATAGTAATAAATAAATAAGATGTGAGGCAGGAGTTATGGGTAAGCTAACCAAAACTAAAGAAGCAGCTAGCCCCGCCCCCCCCCCCCCACGGGAATTTGAATGGTGATGTCCTGCATGAGTAGACAATGCAGTTCCCAGAAGAAATGGGTTATCCTCAGTGACTCTTCACAAGTTAACTGGGAGTTACCTAGGTTAGCTATGCTCACTGCTCTTGGTTGCCCACCATAACTAGCTGCTAACTCTATTCCCGAAGATACCCAGACTTTGCTTCAAGACCTAGAGAAATCGATGACCAGGAAACTTCATCTCAGCTGGCTAGCTTCCATAGTACCAAAAGTGCTATGCAGGTTTCCAGAGAGAAGAGACGTCAGTGTTCTCCCCAGTGCTGGCCCTAAGTGCTACCGTCTGACCTTCGAGGAAAAGCTGTGTCCACGGTGCAGGCTGCAATGGCTGTCAGGAGGATAACTACCCCTGCCCGGATTTGAGACTGCTCCACAAGAAAATTCATGCTCGGAACTGCAAATCTCGTCAAAAGGTCATAGCCAGGGCTGGAGAGATGACTTAGAGGTTAAGAGCACCAGATGCTCTTTCTGAGGACCCTAGTTCAATTCCCAGCACCTATATGCAGGCTCATAATTACTTGTAACTCCAATTCCAGGGGATCTGATGCCTCTCCTGGCCTGAGGGCATTGCACACATGTGGTACACAGACGTGCACAGACAAGAAAACACCCATACACATAATATAAAGTAATGAAATAAAAAACTCGCGGCTGAGGAAGCCCTAGGTCTTAGAGGGAACCTACTATTGCTAGTTTGCTAACTGGTCACGTTTATGCTCAGACCAGTGCTGCCTCCAACCTTGGTCAGAGACTGTTTCTTTTCGAAGCGTGCAGAGGCTACCAGGAAAGTGACTTAATAGCTCAGCCTAAAGAAAGACATCTGTGTCAACCCCGACTTTCTGACGCTCAGGGAACACTGTGGAGGAGAGGGCAGAAAGAACGCAGGAGCTGGAACTGGGGAGAAGCGAAGTGCTGGCTTCTGGACAGAGCATGGTGGTGGCACTCAAACCCAGCTGTGGTTACCTGCACAAGTTTAAGCCAGCCAGGACAACCAAAGAGCTATAGTCAGCTGGCGGCAGCCAGGGGAGGGACAGTCTCTGCAAGTGTGGTTATGACCTCATACCCTTGTGCACAGGGGCAGCACTAACTGCACCCAGTGGTTAGAAAGATGACAGACATGAAGTTGGAGGAGGGTCCTAGAGGACACAGAAGGGACATGTTCAATACAGTCAAAATATATGCACACATGTATGAAACTCTCAAACAATTAATTAAAAATGCCCCTAAAATATTTTCATGTAACTAGTCACATAATGAAGGCTTTCATCTTTTGGTTGTTTTTTGAGACAGGGTTTCTCTATGTAGGAACTCAGTATATAAACCAGGCTATCCTGGAGCTCAAAGATTCTCCTGCCTCTGCCTCCCTCCTGAGTTGCTGGGATTAAAGGTGTGCTCTACCAGGTTACCATCTTAACTAAAGTGATAAGCGTGACACCCATGTGAACTTAAACTGACCAGTGTCAAGCTGACTGACTCATCCTCCCCAAACATGCCCTACCGCCTTCAATAATTCCCATCTACTTACTGACAAGTACAGAAGAGAAGAGACCGCATCCAAACATCTAGTTTTTAGCTCTGTGGAAGCATTCTTTGCTTGATATCCTATTCCCATGAGGAGGCGTTCAAAGCGGGTTCCTGTGAAGCATAATGGTGACACAAACATAAAATCTACCATTTCAGCCATCTTAGACACAGTTAATGCTACTAACCACACTAAGATGCTGTACAACCGCTGGGGGACGTCTTTCTGTAGCCATGAATATGTGTGGCTCCCATTGGATAATAAATAGAGCTGCATGGCCTATGGCAGGGCAGGATAAGGTTAGGTGGCACATTCAAACTGAAGATGAGACAAAGAAGGGTGGAGTTGGGCTGGATGGTTAGAGATGGCTCAGTGGTTAAGAGCCCTGGCTGCTCTTCCAGAGGTCCTGAGTTCAAATCCCAGCAACCACATGGTGGCTCACAACCATCTGTAATGAGATCTGGTGCCCTCTTCTGGCCTGCAAGGACACATGCAGACAGAACACTGTATGTATAAATAAATAAATCTTTTTTTAAGAAAAAGGAGGCTGGAGTCAGAGGAGACTCAAGCCTGCTGCTAAAGGAGCAACAAGATGTCAGCAGACCAGTAACATCATGGCCACGTGGCAACACATAGATTAATAGAAATGGGTTGAGTTAAGTTATAAGAGCTAGCTAGAAGGAAGCTTGAGCCATAGGCCACATAGTTTATAATTAATATAAGCCTCTGAGTAATTACTTTATAAATAGCTGCAGAACCACGGGTAGGAGAGATTCATCTGGACCTCGGAGCAAGGCAGGACCCGAGAAACATCTGCTTAACATTTGGTGCCCAACATGGGGTAAGATTTTCCACCTAAAACCTGAGAAAGCTTTAAAAAGGGGGGAGTCTTTGTCATGGAGGAGATGGGAATGGGGGGGAGGGGCTAGGGGGAAGGCGAAGGCGGGAATGGGAGGGGGAAGGACAGGGGAACCCATGGGTGATATGTAAAATTAAAAAACAAATATCCATATTTAAAAAATGGATTTTTGATATGTGCAACAACAACAACAACAAAAAAGGGTTCTAAGACAGAGCCAAGAGCAGCTTCCTAGTTGTGTCTCTCATGAGGGCTGTGGCACAGAGACGCTGCAGCCTTTGAGCTTAAGCACAGCATGGAAGATTCCCACTGGCATACACAGAGGCACACACTGCACTAAGTGATGGATTTAGCTTTTGCTAAGACAGACAGACCAAAAAAAAGGTTTCTGGGCTACACGCTGCTGTTGGAGGCACAGACTCATTGCTACCCAGAGTTAGCGGTGAGCATGGATCCCAGAGCTGGTGGTAAACGTACCTCCGCCATGTGGGGAAGCTGAGACAGGTGGAGCCAGCAGCCAGGGCTGCACCTTTGAACTAGCCATGAAGCTTAACAATTTAAAATCTCTCCTGGTCAGAGAAGGATTATAGATTCACAATAAGACAGAGTCAGATGGAATAAACCTCTAAATGGTTTACAGTGCATATAAAAGATACATAGGCTTAAGAGAGAGGAGAAAAAGGATAGTCATAAAAATAAAATACATAAAAGTATAATAAACCATATAAAGATTGGGTCTAAGGATATACTGCTTTGGAAGTGAAGTGAAAAAGGCAATTTATACTTCCACACACTGTGATTATCAATCTGAAACACAAAAAGAGGGATGTGTTCAGAGATCATGTGACAGACCCAGAACACACCATTCTACCTGCTACGGAAGGGTGAGCATCGTGAATAGGGCTGGTCAGAGGCCCCAGCCTGCACAAGCTCAGGGTCCCTTAACTCCTGCACTTTCGCTACTGTAGCGGAGGAGGACAGCTCTGTGCAGGACTGAGAAGCGGATAGATACCACAGTGAAGGCACTGAAATACCACATGCAACACTGTAGGGGCTGTGGTGTGCAGGGCATCAATTTTCAACACGCACTTCACAAGTGCGTTAAAATAGTGCTGTTTCCTGTATTGGAATTTGATGTGCAAGTAGATATTCAAGGACATACCACACATGTATCTTTCTTAACATAAACTCTTGACACAAAATTGTCTTTCCTGTCTTTCTGTGCTTGTGACATAGTCAAAACCCGGAAGAAGCTGCTGTTGTACTGTTTTCATAAGTGAGGACAGTGAGGTCTAGAGAAGTGATGTGAATGAAATTCAGCCTCCATCAGTGATAGAGCTGGGACACAACATGAGCTATGCCATAAAAAGCAGTCAAGGCAGGCACCAACAGTAAATACTGTTTGGTCCCCATTGTGTGAAATACAGCATGGAGTAAAAGCCACAGCTTTTCAGTTGTAATCATGAGACTGAGAGATGAGTCCACACAGGGTTAAAGATGGCCACCCATGAAAGTAGTCCTACAGCAGTTATCCCTACGCAGATGGACCTGCACCTTGCATTCTGGCCAGAAATGAAAACACATCTTAAAAAAGCCAAGATTAGTCATACCAACCTGTCTTCTGTAAAACCTGCTTCCCTTCAACACTGGATCCCAGGATTCCAACTGTGTCCACAGCTACACCAATCATGGTGGGGTCCTGACTGTCTGCCATTTCAAACACTTTCTCCAGAAAGACAGGGTAGCGTTCACAGATCTGCTGAGGACTATCCATGACAGCCAGGTTTCCAAAAAACTTTACAAATCCTAAACATATTTATAAAAAATATACTTTAATATGGGACAAGACAGCACAAATTGGGGGCCCATGTTTCCACAGGAATATTAATAAACTGCAGGCCAGAAAGGGAGACTGAAAAGACCCATGAGATGTGTGATTCTGAGAGAATAGAAACCCCAAGATGTCAATGGAGCTTGGGAGGCAGAGAAAGAAGAGTATTTGTGAATTTAAGGCCAGCCTGGTCTATACAGTGAGTTATAGTCAGGGAAGGAGAGGGAGAGACAGAGACAGAGACAGAGAGAGAGAGACAGACAGACAGACAGACAGAGAGGTGATAATGGGGGAGGGGAGGGGGAGGGAGAAAACATGTGCACACCAATGGATACCAACGATAGGAAGGCAAGCTTGAAGACATTATTGGAAGAAACTGTTAAACAGGTGCATTCACTAATAAAATAAAGCACACTGCCTCAAGGGGCACAAACCTCCAGCTACTACAGTGTTCAATAAAGACTGGAATGAAATGGGTGGAGCGAATCCTCTATCATCTCACTTCAGACTGCATGGATCTGATACACACAGTAAAGGCCATTATTCGTATTTTGATTTATGCCTCACTGAACTTTTAAAGAAAACCATCTAACGCTCTAGAGAGCATCCATGTTCCCATAACATCAATCAATAGTGCAATCATCCTTAGGTCAACAGATTCCACTTCATTAAGGGTTCTGATTAGCTTTTTAAACTAACAAAAAACTGTATATCACATCTGGAAATACATCTGCACTGTATAGTAGGCAAATCAACAATATGTATTATCTTATATTTGTGTGTGTGTGTGTGTGTGTGTGTGTGTGGTGAAAACACTTGAAATCTATTAGCAAAATTCAAGGACAGAATGAATACACTGTTAACAGTCTTCACCTTGTACTTGTCTGAACGTTCTGACCAACAGCTATGCAAACATGCCCTAGTTCCCCTGTAATCATCAACCTATTTCTGAGTTCAACTTTTCCTAGATTATACATGTAAAGAAGATCATGTAGCACGTTTCATTCCTCACTGTTCTCCAGTCTCAATCAGTGTGCAAATGACAACTGATTTTTGAGGCTTCGTAGCATTCCATTGTGTACACAGTCCATATTATCTGCGCATCTCTGAGAAGCGTCAAGGGCACTGTTCCCATTGAAAATGCTGCAGTGAGCAAGGGAGCAGACGGCTTCAGCACACTGGTTTCCTTCCTCTGTCTACACACCCGAAAGGGATGCAGAACGAATTCTTTCGTAAAGACCTTCCAGTTCCCACGGCTGCACTAATTTATATTCCCACCAACAATGTCCATGGTTTCCTGTGTTCCATGTCCTCACCTCCCGGCTTTTAGCTTTTTTGATGCAAGTCATTCTAACATGCATGAAGCAATTCTCCTCAGTGGTTTAAATTTGCTTGTCTCTGATAAGCAGCACTGCTGACCATCTTTCCATATACCTACTGGGCAGATCAGATTCTTCTGAGTAATGTTGATTCAGGTCTTTCACTGATTTGTGTTTGTTTAGTTTTTGTTTTTTGAGTCAGGGTTTCTCTGTGTAGCTCTGGCTGTCCTGAACTTGTTCTGTAGACCAGGCTGGCTTCGAGATCCACCTGCCTTTGTCTCCCAAGTGCTGGGATTAAAAGAATGAGCTCCCACTGCCTGGCTCCTTTGCTGATTTTTAACTGGGTTGTTTTCTTGCTACCGACTTGTTTGCGTCCCTCATATTCTGGACACCGACTCTTTCCTAGTTTGCAAATATTCCTCTAATCCCAGACTGCATGTTCCCTCTGGGGAGTGTTTGAGCAGATGCCTTTCGGTTTGATAAAACAGTTACATTTGTTAATTTTCCTTCTATTCTCTGTTCTTTGAGAAGCATATCCCAAACCATCTTGGCCCAGACCAAAGTCCGAGGCTCTCCCACTACCTTTTTTCTCCTCCGCAGCCTGTCTCACGTCTTAGGTCTTACACTGTGCTGAGCTGGCGTGAGATAAGGTCTGACTTCATTCCTCACTTAAATATCCAGGTTTCTTTTAACATCACTTACTGAGAATGTCCTTTCCAGAGCATGTTTTGGGCATGACTGTAAATATTCGCATCTATCCCAAGCCCTCTGTTCTGTCCTATTAGTCTGTGTGTCTTCCAGGAGTAAGATGGTGTTTTCATCACCAAGCACTTTCAGATGCTATCACAATGGGAGTGTCTCCTTGAGCGCTCTGGGCAGTTCGTTGTTAGTGTAGAAGGCTATTGAATTTGTATGCTGTGCTGATCCTACAGCTTCACTGAATCCACTCTTAGGTGTGACAGTTCCTTGGTGGAATCTATGATGCATTCTGCATGTAAGATCATGCCGCCCCCACACCTATAAATAGGAATAATTCACTTCCTCTTGGATTTAGATGCTTTTTGTTTTTTCCCTTCCTGACATGTCTAGGACTTCCCACACTACCCTGAATAGAAGTCCTCACACTATCGCTGCTCCTGCTCTTAAGGGAAAGGTTTTCAACTTCTCACACTTGAGCACACCACCAGCTACAGATTCATCACTCATGGCCTGTGCTGTCTTAAAACATATTTCTTCTTTCATAATAATTGAGTTGTCATACTAAAAGGATGTTGAAGTTCTATCAAATGCATTTTTAGTATCTGCTGGTATGTTTTTGTCCTTACTTTAGTAATCTGGTGCATCCTACTGATCAGGCTGGATTCACTGAATCACTCAACAGTGACCCATGCCCCCTTCACTGTACCCGACAGCTGCAGAAGGCTTGTACAGGAGGCAGTACTAAAGAAGTAACCCCTGTCCTTCGGAAGCCCATGCAACTCGGCTGCTCTCACCTGGCAAATAGAAGCCAGAGAAAGGGTCTGAATCCGCTCCAACAATTATATTAGCTATCTGGTCAATGACCCCTTCCTGAGCAAGGTACTGTCGTCCATGATGGCTATATGCTAGTGATGTTACCATTTCTATACAGGTGGCTCTAAAATCAAAAAAGACAAAAATGGAGAACATTTTAAAATTGCTTTCACACTGGTTAAGTTGTATTTAATTTTCCTCATCACATCTGAAAGGCCCATGTCCTGGCTTCCTTTTCAGAAGAGGACACAAGAAATATTTTCCTAACTTTGGAATCACCTGTTACTGTGGTGTTCAGGACTGAGGTCTGACCCACTGACTGGAGACCCACTACTCTCTGTGACGGTGCTGTAACATAAGCAAGGAGCACACTTGCCCAGGGACAGAGGACCCGGGCACATGGAACAGCTGAAGCGTCTTGCAAGGGTTGGTCACACCTGATAGAGCATCACGGCATAACGAGCGACAAACTGTGCAGTCTCTGACAGCACAGACCACACTCAGTCCCACAGCTGCTTCCTGGCCCTCTGAGTCTACACACCTGACCAGCACGTCCTCACCCGTCAGCTCTCTCAGGAGCTGGCTCACCAATCCACTTGTGGCACAGTAATTTAAAGATTCTGATGACACAGAAGAAATCTCTACAATTAGCTGAAAGAACAGAGAGAAAAAACGGTCAAAACAGCCCCAAATCTGTTAGATCTCATTTTAAGTTAAATGCAGAATTATGTACTATAGATGTAATTGAGTTCTTAACAATTCACGCTGTTTCTAGGAAAACTTCATTGAACATAAAACAAATTACTCTGGTAGAAGATAGTCCACTGCATCTAGGTATATGTGTAATTCTACCAAAAAACCATTAATCAGGGCATAAAAGCTTGCACCATCAACAAACATAATGAGTCATTCAAAACAGGCTCTCGCCCGTGGACGGACAGATGGACGGACGGACGGACGGACACACACACACACACACACACACACACACACACACACACACACCTCTCTCTCTCTCTCTCTCTCTCTCTCTCTCTCTCTCTCTCTCTCTCTCTCTCAGTAGGAGAGCACTTGCCTAATGTATACAAGGCCTGTATCTAAGCACCACAGAACAAAACAAATACAAATGTATCCACGGATCTGTCTTGTCACATCTTCACTTGACCAGCACGGTCTGAAAGCTTAATGAAAGGCAGAGAACACTGAGAGGGTTTAAATAGGGAACTGGTAGAACCAAGAATTTGTTTTCACATCTTTATTTAGTTTTTTATTTTGTGGAGGGGACTATGTATGAGGGGAGGTTGGGGCCAGAAGACAACTTGTGAGAGCTGGTTCATCCTTCTGCCAGGAAGGTTCTGAGGACCAAATTCAGGTCATCAGGCTTGGCAGCAAATGACTTTACTCATCAGGCCATTTCACTGGCCCAAAGATCATTCTTATATATGCTACAAATATCATGCTGTACACCACAAGTACACACAATTTAGTGTACCAACGAAATATAAATCTGGGGAAACAATACTGACTGCACTTAAATGACACTGGCAGGCCTGTCTAGGATGGCGGCAGCCGTCCTAGCAAGGAGGAAGACACAGCTCCAGTGGAACTGATGCGAGTGGACTTGTGACACGGAGAGCAACCTCTGTGAAGGGTGAGCTCAAGGTCCAGGACCCAACAGAGAATAGAGAGATGGACGGACGGAAGGATGGATGGCACAGACCAGGAATTCAGGCGACAGTGAACAAGCAGCTGCATGAAGGTTGCAGTCTTAACGCAGAAGAGGTGTGGGTTACAAGTTCATGTGTGGAGTCTTATCACACACGTGGAAACTGAAATCACGAGACTAAATACGCCTGAGAACAGCATGAACGTGAAGCAGGGGGTGGGACTTTGCAGGCCTCAACAATGAAAAGTTCAGTAAGGAGCCGGAAGCAGAAGAAACAGACAAGGGAAAACTAAAGCTCACAGCCAGTGTCCTCAGGAAGGAGATAAACTCTATGTGGTGAGGGAATTAGATTATACATGGTTTCATTTTAGATAGACCGCTTACTTATGTGTGCGGACTCAGGTCAACTGCTTCCTCAATATTAACAACATACAACATTTACTATATTAATCAATGACACAGGGGCTAAGATAGTTTGCTCACTAAAGTGCTTAGATACAAGCATGAGGACCCACGTTAATAACACATGCAGTGGCATGCAATTATAATTCCACTGCTGGGTAGGCAAAGTTAAGTCCCTGGAGCTCACCAGCTAGGTAGATTAGCTTGATCAGTGGACTCCAGGCCCATGAGACCCCATCTCAAAGAACAAGGTAGACCTGAGGAATGATGCAGTGACCTCTGGCCTCCACATGCACACATCTACACACCAGTGTAAAAACACGAAAGGAACTAATGACAGTGTGTGTGAGGTCTTTTAGCAGGGTTCAACAGAAAAGCGGTGGGCAGGAATCCATTTCTCCCCACTGCCAGTACAGCACTTTTCCAGCGGTGTCTTGTAAGTCGGTTTGTGACTGTCTCACATACCAGGCTGCCACCTCAGTGATAAGTGAGCCATCTTGCCCTCCTTTGTTCATTTACTGCATTGTTTTGAAAGCATTAGAAAGTGTGCCTTTAGTCTTACCTCATACACCCTGTATCGAATGACATCATTTGTTTTCATTACATTTTTCAAATCATCCAGCAAATTACTTTCAAATAAAGCTTCCAGTCCAGCCTGGGTTAGTGATATTCTTGACAGGGATTTGATAGCCTTATACAGAAAGAAAATATCTCTTGTCAGAAAAGTACAGAAAATTTATACCTACTTCCTAAGCCTAAAATTAGTACGTAAAATACCCTATTCCCACAGGCATTCACATCTTACCTGCTGTAATTTCTAACTGGAAACCACTGAGCAGCCAACGTAAGTCTGACAGACGCTGTAGACGTGTCTCAGGGGCTCACTGTTATGTATCAGACATCATTTACACAAGGCTGCAGACTCAATCCTACCTTCATCCTACAGATCACCACTAAACCTTCTCCACAGACCCTAGGATCAGTGTCTTAGACAGCTGGCTGAGAGGTCTAGTGAACTCACTCACCGCTTTGGCAACAGATAAATTCTCTCCACCAATGCAATAAACAATGTGTTTTAACAGTTCAGCATTATTCAGAATCTCAGTAACAGCTTCAGAATTTTCAACAATTCTTCCAATCTAAAAGAAAAACAACGATAAAACAAACAAGCAAAGTGATACTCTTCCCAAAGAGAACATGTGAACGCATGATATTCAAATTTTTCTAGTGTTTAATGATCTTACAAGTAGTTATTACAGCTATTATACAAATCACTACAAATTCACAATGACCCAAATTCAGTAAAGCCAAATGCACACATATAATCACACTTTCAACTGGAAAGGAACAATGAACACTGGGTGTAGACAGGAGACAGGAGAGTCAAAACATTATGACTCCTATTAAGTTAAATTTAGTTGCACAAGCCTTGGATAAATTACTTTCTCTGAGCTTAATTTTTAAATGAAATAATATAAACTGGAAGTACAGTTTTTAATTTCAGGGCAGTAAAAAGACTAACTGAAGAGGAGACAGGCATCTGTTACAGTCTTTGGCACACACATGGGCAATGAATAAACATATCCCAACTGAGTACACACTGTAGAGAAGAAAAGGGAAGGCTGCGGACTGTCCACTGGGAACCAGCTGTGCTGCCCAACATTCATTCCGGCATGGCCCCAGCAGCACTTCACACAAATGCTATGATGGTTTGGCTACCAGGATCAGAGTTACTATCTCAACATTGTTGGCTTAATGAACTTTACACTGAGTTCAGGCTTCTTCAAAACAATATAATGTAGCAAAGTAACCTTTAAACACCCCAAAATAATTTTCTTTAGACTAGGTACTCCTTAAAGAAAAAACAAAGTGTTTGTCTCGTGAACTCAGACAGCAATGGCATGACACTCAGCAGGTCGGAGGACTTCAATGAACAGCTGGCAGCCAGCGACTAGGCTGCTTCTTCCATTTACTACTAAAATTCCATACCTGGGACAGAGTGAGGGTTTTGACAGAATCATCCGGGTGAGTCAGTCCCCTCTGTAGGTCAACCCTGAGGTTCCTGGCCAACTGAACTGGTTCCACAGCTTGGAGCAACCTCTCCAGAATGGATACACACAAAGCAGTCTGTTCCCTAAAGGAGACACCACAGAGCTTGTTCACATCATGTCAGACTGCAAACAGCACCGAACACCTAAAACTTGGCTCCATGACAATTTCTTCCTGAAGAGTTTCTTCCAAGTAGCAGTTTCTAATCACGCATTAGACATTTAGTATGGATCTATTATCTGCAATGCCTGTGTTGGGGCTACAGAGACAGATAGGATCTGTTGTCTAGTCTTGGAAAGCTCATTCTAATAGAAGACTCACACACACACAGATAGACAAATTACAGATAAATAGTATAAGCTAGGTATAGAAGCCATGGGAGACTGAAAATAAGGTTGCAAGGTATGGATAAGGCTTCCAGGGGAAGTAATGCTGAATCAAGTTTTATGAAAAAAAAAAATGGGAATGAATGATTTAGCCAGGTGTTTCAAGCACAGGAAGTATCAGTATACAAGAGAACAGATAAATCAACTACTATATTAAAACTGCAGATGACCCTCATGGAGCATGTCATGACTGGGGTCAGAGCAGGGGAGGGGTAGAGAGATGGG
The DNA here is from genome assembly GCF_903995425.1 of Onychomys torridus. NCBI lineage: Eukaryota > Metazoa > Chordata > Mammalia > Rodentia > Cricetidae > Onychomys > Onychomys torridus. The sequence continues at coordinate 4,050,143 of NC_050446.1, read as the reverse complement.
GAATGGGTGAGAAGAACAGAAAGAAACAAAACTAAATATGCACAGAAGCCAGATGCTGAGAGTCTTATGCCATCCTTGAAATGTAGCTTTTTCTGAGAAGCAATGCCAAGTGATGGAGTGGCTTTATGTGGAGAATCAGCACAATGACATTTAGCTTACAGAAGTCTCCTGGGGATTGGGGATGTAACCCCGTGGTAGAACACATGCTCAGCATGTATAAATTCTAGGTCCAATCATGAACGCCAAGGAGACAACAAGAACAAATACATGCAGGAAGAGGAAGAAAGAGAGCCACTCTGTAGCAGGTTAGAGATTGCAGGAGGTGATGAAGGCGTGAACCAGCGAAGCAGGAGCCAAGATGGAGAAGAGGTAAAGCTACTAGGAAGGTAGACCCATCTGAACTTGTTGACTATTCACTGTAGGTACAGATCTTGTTCTAAGAACAGTTCACTTGTCTTTTAATAGGCAACATAAATAAATGAGCTAACATATGTCTGATGCCAGTATAGACTTCAACTGGCCTAACTTTCCTAGACTGCCACAAGAATACAAATCAAAAGCCTTAAAAAAAACACACTTGGGCTGGGGCAGTGATTCTGGGTAAAGCACTTACCAAGTGAGAATAAGGATCTGAGTTGGGAGTCCCAGAACCCACATAACCTGGATGGCTCAGTGAAAAGACTTGCTATGCAAAGCCTGATGACTTTGCTGAATCCACAGAAAAAGTTGGATATAGTACTATGCACCTGACAGAGAAATCAGCAAGATGCTCATGGACCAGCTAGCCTGGAGCAGAGGTTCCCAACCTGTGGGTTGCGACCCCTTGGAAAGACATACCACTGGAAAACAGAGGTATTTACATGACGATTCACAACAGCAGCAAAATTACAGTTTTGTATTAATTTTATGCCTGGGGTCATACACCACGAGGAACTGTATTAAAGGATCACAGCATTAGGAAGGTGAGAACCACTGGTTTGGAGTGGGAGGGCAGTGGCAGAAATGAACAAGGGAGGTCCTGCCTCAACAGTTGGAAGGTAAGAATGGACTCCCTGGAGGTCCACACACATGCATGCATGCACACGCGCACGGGCAGTCTTTTTCTCATGAAAAGAATTTTAAAAAGCAGTGATGGGTTAAACTGTATTGTGTATAAACTGCAGGTCCTATGTGACCCTCAGCTGCAACAAGATAAAGGCAGTATTAGGACCATTCTTGTTAGACTTCTATGGTGTGTATCAGTAATCTTAGGTGTTATTTCTCTCACAAAAAGTGTCAAGATCATAGATTTCCATCAACAGAATCCGAATCTGAATCTGCATAGTCTTTTACGTGGTCTAGCCAAGGTAACAGTAGTGTAATTTGGAGACTGCCGGAAATTATTCAGAGAAGAACCACTCCCACAAATTGCAACTGACAGGAGAGTACATATCCAGCTCTAAACTTGCATGAAATTTGCTTCCTAGACTACCACCACAGCATGTAGCAAACTGTCTTTTCCACCTACTTTACTCTCAAACTCCCCAATTTCAGTGTCTGTTGCCAATCCGCAGTATGATTTTTCAAAGGCTTTTCACTTTCAACATGCAAAGATGGTTAGGAGTGGTATGAGCCCTGAACACACACTGCTCTAGATAGCAAGATCCTATTTCAAAAAACCAAACCAAAACAAGCACCAAAAGCTGGACCAGGCCAGACGCCTCATCTTGTACTCAGCATGTATTTTATGTACTGTGCTTCAGGAGATGCAGGGATGAACAAAATAAATATGGTTCCTGTCTTCAGAGATCTTTTAACCCCCAAAGACAGACAAAGAACTATAACAAAGGAAGCGTGTGCAGAGTCACGAGACCAAGTGAATACCCGTTAAAATGTCTGAGGGACAGTCACTTGCAGCTGGAATAACGGAGAAGACTTTTTAGAGGGATGGCATTTCAGCCGGGCCTTCACAGAGCATGGACCAGAAGAGGATGTTCAGTTGGAAGTACTGGTATGAGTGACGATGGATGACGTTAGGAAGGTGCAAGCCATGCTGGAGGACGTTAATGGTGCTACATGATATGTGGAACAGACTAGCCATGGGAGAAAGTGTCCAAGACTAGACAACTGGAAATATACCAGGAAGAGCCCAAATGCCAAACCATAGAGTCATGATTTCACACTGTAGGCAAGGGTGACCATGGCCAAGCCAACTGACCTGAACATTAACTCTGGGTGCAGGGTATGACAGGTCGGAAAAGGAAAATAACCATTTAAAAAATGATGGTTAAAATCAACTCAATAGGCCTAGCCAGAAGAGGAGCATGAGAGCTTATACTGGAGGTAGGATAAGAGAGGTAAGAAAGCCCTCTGTAAGCATTCAGCGTTGATCAAAGAGCTCACTTTTCAAATTAAAGAGTCACTTAAATTCTGGCTCACATAAAAAAAATCCATTAGATGATGAAACTACTAAATACAAGATGGTTTTAATTTAATACTATAGATGCATTTTAAATCAAAAGTTGCTACCCTAACATTTTAACTGCAGGTTCCATATTAATAGTTTTGACAGGTAATCCTGTGTTATGCAGTTTACTCTTGCCTAACACACAACGGGATCTTAAGCTTTGCAATTTCTTTTTTTTTTTTGAGCTGAGGATCGAACCCAGGGCCTTGCGCTTGCTAGGCAAGCGTTCTACCACTGAGCTAAATCCCCAATCCTGCAATTTCATTTTTTATTCAACATTTTCACATACACAATTCAATTTTGTTGTTTTTTGGGGTTTTTTTTTTGAGACAGGAACTCACAGAGATCCGCCTGGCTCTGCCTCCGGAGTGCTGGGATCAAAGGCGTGCACCACCACCCCCCAGCTTACAATTCAAATAGCTGCGTAACGCAGCTACAATTTACACCCTTAATTTGGGTGTTTCTAGTTTTTTGCTGTCTCAGCACTGCTATGACTACCCCTCTGTATACCGTACACTGTAATACAAGCACACAAGCCTTCTTCATACATCGGAGGCTGAAATTAAAAGGCATGCGATGGATCCCGCCACACTTCCAGCACCAGATCCCTTTTAAAGAGGTGAGCCGTCAATGCCTGGTCAACGCAGGGTTGTGGAGTTTTTGCAATTGGACAACCTTCACTTTCCTCCGAAAAACCACTGCAGCCATGCCTACCCAGCCGTCTCCCCAGCCCCGGCGTTCTCTCACCGACTGTTCCCGTCAAGCAAGGAGAAGAGCGGGCCGAGGCGTAACTCCGCCGCCTGCTCGCGAAGCTCGTGGAGCGGCACAGCGTGCACCACGGACTGCAGCGCACGCAGCTCCTCCAGCGGCGCCTCCAGCCGGGCCACCTCCCTCAGGAGCGCCACAGCCTGCAACGCCATCTTGCTGGCTCCAGTCTGCCCGCCCACCTACCAGGATCTCGGAGCCCTTCTCCGAGTCTCGCGAGATCTGAGGGGGCGTAGCCGCCCACGAATCTGTCAAGTCTCGCGAAGCGAGGTCTTCGGGGATTTGCTCAGAGCGGTGCCCGCCCCTTTGCCGCTGGGACGGCGGGGCCGGGACGACGCGCGGGGAATCACGAGCGTCGTGCATGGTCTCCTCAAAGGCCTCGGCTCCTGAGAACTGGACGTGATGCGGCCCTGTTTTGACATCTGTCAGCCGGCGGGAAGCTTGATTAAGAGACGTTTGGGGCGACTGTACAGAAGGTTTCCGCATCTTCAAGATTCTGTGCGTGATGAATCATCCAAAGGATGGACACCGCATTAGTGCTGGAGTGGAGGAGCAGGCGATAGAGGGCCTGGCCCAGGCTCTGAAGACCGATCGCCTCCAAGCCAGATGCGCATATAGGTAGCTGGTGGAAACCAGTGGTCAAGGGCAATCCATGTAATTTCATGAAAGCAAGAGAAAAAGTTCCAAAATCGCTGCTGTGCGTGAAATACGACATTGTTGGAGGAGGAAGAACTATTAAAAGCTAGTCAACAGCTGTGCGGGCTCATCTTATGTCAACTTGACACACAACATAGAGTTCTCTGAAAGGAGGGAACCTCAATTGAGAAAATGCCTCCATAAGATCCGGTTGTAAGGCATTTTCTTAATTAGTGATTGGTGAGTGAGGGTCCAGCCCATTGTGGTCCTGGGTTCTGTAAGAATGCAGAATGAGCAAGCCATGGGGAACAAGCTAGTAATCAGCACCTCTCCATGGCTTCTGCATCAGCTCCTGCCTCCAGGTTCCTGCCCTGTTTGAGTTCTTATCCTGACTTCCTTCAATAATCAACAGCAATATGAAAGTATAAGCCAAATAAGCCCTTTCTCCCCAACTTGCCCTTTGGTCATGGCATTTTGTTGAAGCAATAGAAACACTCACTGAGATAACTATTTCAAGCAGTGGGAAGGTCTGGTCAGAGTTGTGGACTTCGTTGGGTCCTCAACACCAAGGAGATGAGTCTGTTTTGGAAAGTTCAGCTTCCCGTACTTTTAAGGAAAGAGACAAAAATGCAGAAAGCTTAGGAAAGATTAAGGATGGGATATCCCTCTGTGTGAGTGCATGCCAGGGACTCAGGGGACAAAAACCAAATTCTGTGGCTTTACAAAGACCCTAATCCTACTTGTCTTCTGGAGAAAGATAAACCACCATTTTCCTGTTTTATGCCATGCTCACCCGGAAGTATCAATAACCCTTGCCTTCTTTTTGGATTACTTCATGATTATTGTAGTCTTGAAGCCTAGAAGATAATTGGCAGAGAAAAATCTTGAATTAAAGGTGCTAGTAATTGTGGACGAAAGTCCCAGTCATTCAAACTCGTCCTTTGCTTACTCTAATGTTGGTGTTATGGCTCTTTTCCCCACTCCTCCCAGAGGCTTGTTTTCTGTAGCCCTTGAATCAGTATTTTTGAAGTATCCAGGAATTATACCAAGAAGACATTAGACCACTTTGCTCACTGTATTGACAGAAAAAAACCAAACAACAACAACAACAACAACAAAACCCACCACCACCTCACGTAAGGAACACAGTGGCTGCTGGCTAGTGGTGGTGGTGCACACCTTTAATTCACCACTCAAGAGGCAGAGCCAGGCGGATCTCTGTGAGTTCAAGGCCAGCCTGGTCCACAGAGCGAGTTCCAGGACAGCCAGGATTACAAAGAGAAACTCTGTCTTGAAAACCAAAAAAAAAAAAAAAAAAAAAAAAACCCAAACCAAACCAAACAAAAAAACAAAAACAAACCCCAAACAAAACAAATAAAAAACCCCACAAAAACAACAAATAAATACTGGCCTTACGTTACTTTTAGTGGTTGTAAAAGTGAAAATGACATATAGTCAGCCATTCTTAAAGCTTGGTAGAAACTTGAGGAGTGTGTTGTGAATGGTTTCACATTTCACTGGAGCTGATGAGGTTTAAAAAAATCTGTAGAGTTAATGGGTTAAAACTAATATTAAGAAAGTGAAAATATAGAACCAAGAGCCTATATCTGTAGACAAGAAGACCAGTCCCTACAAGCAGAGATTAAAGATAACGCTAAGGAAACTGAATGCTTTGTATGTCAGGCCTCAACCCTCACTGGCTGCAATTGACATGGATCCTGTGCTTAAAAGATGGCTCAGCGGTAAAGGCACTTGCTGTCAAACTGATCTGTGTTGTAGATAGGGTTTTAAGATGTATTACAGTTGTTTATGCTGTGGAACATTTGTTTAATGATGCAAAGATGTGTTGCATTCTTTTACCTCTGTGAAGCTGTGTTACTGTGCCTGTCTAAAACACCTGATTGGTCTAATAAACAGTCAATAGCAAGGCAGGAGAAAAGATAGATGGGGCTGGCAGGCAGAGAGAATAAATAGATGGAGAAAAAGGAGAAAAAAAGATCAAGAAGGAGTATAAGGAAGACTCCAGGGGTCAGCCACCCAGCCCGGCAGCCACACAGCCACACAGCCACACAGCCGGGCACAGAGTAAGAGTGAAAGTGAGATTACAGAAGTAAGAAAAGGAAAAAGTCCAGAGGCAAAAGGTAGATGGAATAAGTTAAGTTAAGAAAAGCTGACTAGCAACAAGCCAAGCTAAGGCCGGGCATTTATAAGAAAGAGTAACTCTCTGTGTGTATTTATTTGGGAGCTGGTGGTGGGCCCCCCAAAGAGCAAAAGGATAAAGAATAAAAAAACAAGTAGCTACAGATCTGAGTTCCGTTCCTCATGGTGGAAAGGAGTGCTGACCCCCACAGGCTGTCAAATAGATGCCACACCGGGCTATGGAAGACACACCCTACATACATTAAAACATAAATGTAATAAAAGGATTGCAGTGGATTTCCAAATAACCTATAAAGAGGTAGAAGAGAACTTACAAAACAAAGAGACTGGAAACAAATGAAGCAGGTCATGGAGAGGGATGCAGGATCAGAGTCTGAGGGGAAGCCTGACACTGGGCCAGAGTGGAGATTGTCAGAATTTCATAAAGTGGAAAAGTGGGAGAGCTGATGGGAATAAAAGACCTCTAGAAGCAGAGCTTGTAATCCTAGGTGGTGGCATGCAGACTGAGAATTTCTGTCTCAAGATACTGGCAGAGACATACAAGCACAGTTGGACTCTGGGGATCTCACCTGAGGATTGAAGAGAGTAGAGGCACCTGGAAGTTGCTGTTTCCAAATGGTGATTTCTCTGCGTCCATCCATCTCTCAGCATCCTTAGCACCCCTGCCGTCATCCTCAGAGTTCCCAGCCACACACCCCTAACATCTAGTCATTGAACAGGTGCTGAGCAGTAACATCTCAGGGAAATGAACCGAGGTAAATGGTCTTTACCAATGCCCGTTTTCATTAATGTAATAGGTATGAAGGACTATAGCATAGTTCTGATTTACTTTAGTACGCTTATAAAGGTTTTTTTTTAGGGACCTTCAGACTTATTTTTTCTAACTATATATTTTTTACAGATAACTAAGTTTTCAGCTACAAGCAGAAACAGGTAGTTGAAAAGAATAACTGCTTTTGAAATTGTAGCATGGTTACTTGTTTTGTAAATTATTCAATATTAATCTTTTGGTCTTCATATCTATGAAGGGAGTATGAGCCTTTCCTTACCCCCTCATCTCAGGTTAAGTAATTTGGTGAATGTGTAGCTAACAATTGAATCCATTTTAGTTATTTCTTTGCCAGGAAACCAGGGCTTTAACAGTAGATAAACAGGTGGTACAACCACTGGAAGCTGTGAACTGGTCTCATGGACCAGGTTTGGTTAATGTTGTGTTTCTCTGCTCAGTTTGAAACAATTTCTGGTTTGTTTTCCATATTCCTTCATTTTTGTTTGAGAGTTTGTTACATTGTATGAAATACAATAAAATTTACCAGTGTATTTTTTTAAATTGTTGTTTGACTATTTATTGTATGTGTCTGTAGGTGTCACATGAATGTGTGGAGTGCAGAGGTCAAATTACTCTCTTTCCATCATGTGGGTTCTGGGATTGAACTCAGTTCATCAGGTTTGGTGGCAAGCACCATTACCTAATGAACCATCTCTCTTGCTCAGAACTCACCAGTTCACTGGAGAGAGAAGTAGGGAGCAAAGGTTAAGGGACAGGTGAGGAGGGAGGGAGGGAGAGAGGGAGGGAGAGAGGGAGGGAGGGAGGGAGGGACATGTGACAGAGAAGCAATTAGTCTCCTGTGTGCTTCTTTTGTTTGTTTTGTGGGTGGCTTTGGCCTGTTGACAGAAGGGTTTTATCAATCTGTTGCAGCTTTTGTGTGCTGTGGTTTCTGAGGGTTTTGTTTCCTAAGGAAAGTTTGTCTTTTTATCTGTATATCTACGATTTTATTGTTTACTTGAAGAGAAAAAAAAGTAGCATTTTTGCCGGGGTAGTAGTAGCTCTGGAAAGTAAGCTAAAGGAGAGGTAAGGGGTGTGTGTGTGTGTGTGTGTGTGTGTGTGTGTGTGTGTGTGTGTGTGTGTGTGTGTGAAGGTGGGGGGGGAGGCTGTGTGTGTGTGTCTGTGTGTGTGTGTGTCTGTGTGTCTGTGTGAAGGTGGGGGGGGAGGCTTTCCTTCCTGGCTGCCTCCCCCGGCCAGCCTAGCTGGGAGGGGCGGAGCTGGACGTCGTCCTGGAAAAAGGTGTGTGGGGGTGGAGGAGGCTGCAGTTAAGGCCCTCGGGTCCACCTATCAGCCGACACCCTACCTAGGGCTGTAGTCCAGTTACTGCCTGGTGCTAAATCCCCAGCAACGCCATGGACAGGCCGGAATCACGGTGCCCTCCACCAGGCTCCCTCAGGCTATTTGTCCTTGCATGCCTCCTGGTGAGTGCCCCAGTTTTTAACACTGTCCCCCACTGAGCCTCCGCCTGGGCGGAGGGAGAAGAAATGAAGACATTTCTCATAGCTGCTCTTGGGGTTTTGAGCTGTGGGCAGGCTTGTAGAAGAGTTGATATCCTTTGAAGTCCTTAACGTCCTGGAAGCTGTCCAGCGTTTCAGGGTTACCAGAACCCTTTCATGTCTGCCTTGTGGGGGGTCAGGGGGTTGTGCTACCGTGAGGGAAAGAGTGTTTTCTGGCACATTCTCTCCTAAGCCCCTTTGGTAGGGTCTCTGGCTGTTGTCCTTACGGTCATGCTTTCCTGTCGTTTTCTGCAGGCTGTTTCTTGGCTCCGAAACGCCTTAGAAAGTTAATGCAAGATGTGACAACAGAGTAGTTGCAAAGGTAGGGCGGACAGGGCGGGCCCCGTGCTGTGTACTCATTTGGAGTGATCACTCCCCGTCTCAGGGCAGCATTTCCTCATTTTCAAAAACTGCTGTAAATCTCTCTGAGGATTCTTGTTTTGTTTAAGTTCCAGATTTGTGTTGATGTCAAGGTATTTACAGATTCCTCAGAAGTTTAATCCACTGGGTTAGGTGAGGCTTCCTCTGTCTCATCACAGACTTGTGAAGCCCACTAACTTCTTCAAGGCACATAGATACTCCAGGACACCAAGAAAGGTGTGGTGGGGCACGTCTGTAATGCTAACACTCAGGAGGCTGAGGCAGGGGAATCCCTGCAAGTTTGAGGCTTCCCTGGATTACATAATGAGTTTAGGCCATCCAAGGCTACATAGCAAGACTGTCTCAAAAAAAGAAAAAAAGGAAAGGAAAGAAAAGAATAAAAAGGGAAGAATGACTGGTCAAGTAAAAAATAACTGGATGAACACATAAAATATTTCATATAAGTGTAAAATTAGAAAATATGTATAGTAAAAACACAAAAGATATAAAGTATTAAAACTTTATAATGTGAAGATATTTCTTTAAAATTTAAATTTGGGGAGATGCCTTAGTCAGTAAGGAGCTTGCTATGAACATCATGCCGATCTCCAGCAGCTATGTAAAGAAGAACCAGGCACAGCAGCACCTCAGCACTAGGGATGGTGGGGACAGGTAGACCCCTGGAGCTCATTGACTAGTCAGCCAAGCTGAATCAATGAGCTTTAGGTTCAGTGAGAGACCCTGTCTCAAAAACAAAATGGACCCCAGACAAAGAACTGCAGGCAGCTAAAGAATTCTGAGAGCAGGAAAAGTAGTCTTCCCCAGAGAAGAGCCCTGATTATCCATTACCAAGTGGTCAGCCCTGAAATTATCTATCTATCTATCTATCTATCTATCTACTATCATCTATCTTTCACCTATCTATCTATCTACCTACCTACCTACCTATCTAATCTATCTACTATCATCTATATTTCATCTATCTATCTATCATCCATCCATCCATCCATCCTTCCATATGTAGATAGATTGAACAGATTATATATATATTATATATATGCAATAATAACAAAGAAAAGGAGGAGAAAGGGGAGGGGTTGGAGGGAGGAAAGGGAAGAGGGAAGGACAATTGTATCTTAATTTCAAAAGAATCATTTTTTAAAGGTGGAGAGCAACTGAGGGAGACGCCCTCTGGCCTTCACAAGCCCAGTGTATCTGCACATGTACACACACAACACACACTAGTCAGAGCTTTCACATTAAAGTGAGTGAGTGGTATGGCATTGACAGTGGTGCCTACAGCTGCCTTCTGAATAGTGAATGTTTCTGTCAGGGAATATGAGTCTTTCCACCCATCAATTTTACATTCATAGAAGTCATTTCTAACCTGCCATCCATTATTGGGTCCACACTGATCTTTTTGTGCTTATGATACTTAATGTCCACAAATAATTTTCACTGCCTAGAATGCTAAGGTGCTGAAAACAGAGAAATAAATAGGAATGAAGAGTTCCTGTCCAATGGCCGAGGCGACAGCACCTACAGTGTATTTCAGTGTGAGGCAGTTCCAATCCCTCCTGTTAGATGGCAATGGCATCCCCTTCCCTGTCGTGAGTCGAAGCTGTCCCAGACACTGCTAAGTCTCCTGGAGGACAGGAATCACCCTGGCTTGAGTTTGTACCCTGTGCCTCTGGTTACTCTGAGCTGGGGACTGCCTTAGGCAACACTGTGTGGTCTCTTGCCTCTTAGTATTTTGGCTGTGAGCTTATCTCATGCTTCCAGGGCATTCTGTGTGAGTTCGTATTTCAGCCTGGTGTCCTCACCACACCTGCTGGCTGGAATATTCCAGAGCTTTCTTAGCTGTTCCAGCTGAGGAACAGACATGCGCCTCCTTCCTCTCCAGTACTGTCAGCGCCTCGGTTCCTTTCCTGCGGGTCCACCTCCCCTGGATAAGTGTTCCTTTTGTTTACAGTTGTGCTCAAGTCTCAGGGCAGGGAACTCGGGGGTCACAACCTGTGCCCCAGCTGCTATTGATATGTCAATTCAAAGAGTCAAATAGTGAAAAACAGAAAAAAATATTGATCCACACCGGGAAGAGGGTGAAGAGACCCAGTGATCCTACCACGTCCATCCCCATTGGGAAGTGAGATTTAAAGACCAGGGATCTGCACATGTAGGCTGTCCAGGTCCAGGTGACTCGCCGCCACTGAACCATCATCGTCTGGGGGCTGGTCTCCAACAGGATGGTCCAGCAGACTGTCAGCAGTATGTGAAATCCACTTCTGGGAGGCAAATTCCCTCTCTGGTTGGTGTCAAGTACAGCCTTTTTATTCTCCTAGCATGAGCATCCTGAGGACAGAAGAATTCTAGTTTCTTGGGTCCATTGTTTCAACAGTCAGATGGAGGAGGACAGAGGCTCATTAGAAGAAAGCATGAGTCTGGGCTGGGAGGCAGGACGGGCAGCCATTGCTCATGCTGGCTGGCTCATAGCTCGACCCCTAGGCTGCCACTGTCCTTTTAATGATTCTATATTGACACTGGAATGGAAGGTCCTTTCCTCTCAAATGTCTTGTCATTAAGATAATAAGAAGACAGTAACTCGGATGTTTTCTCCCATGGTTGCTGACAAATTGCTCAGGATCTTGATGTGTTCTTTTCTGAGCCAGTAAAATGACTTTCTAAATAGGCTGCTCCCGGCCAGTCTCCATCCCTTGCCTGTTCATTCTTCTACTCTGATTGACCATATTGTCACTGTCCTACTTAAAACCACCAACGTAGCTGTGACTTGAATCCAGACCACACTCCCCAGCCTGACCCCTTTCTTCGTAATTCTAGCTGGCTGGGTTACCTCCTGATCTTCTCCCCAACTACCCTTGAGTTGGCTCAATGCCGTGGTGCCCCCATCAATAACCTGACTTACTATTTCAGATCTGATTCAAGTGGTGTTATGGTTTGAATGTTTGCCATGGGCTCATGTGTTTAAATACTTGGTGCCCAGCTAGTGGTATGGTTTGAAGGGACAGAGAAAGTAGGTCATTGGAGGTGGGCCTTGATGCTTACAATTTGGACTCTCCAGGCCATGCTTCCTGGTATAGCAAAATGTGAATAGCTAGCTCCCACACACTGCCTTCACCATGGTGAACTACTACTTTGTTTGTTTTAAAATGTTCTGATTTTTAAGAGTTTATATATATATATGTGTGTGTGTCCATGTGTCTGTGCAGCTGCACACATATCTGTCTTGAGCGTTTTCCACTGCTGTTCTCTCCTTTACTTATTTGAGGTAGGGTCTGGAACTAATTGTCTGGCTGGACTGCTGTCCAGTGAGCGCCTGGAGTCTCTTGTCTGCCTCCTAGCACTGAGATTACAAGCGTGTGCTGGCATGTCTAGCTTTTCACCTGGGTGCTGGGATCCAAACTCAGGCTTTCATGCTTACACAGTGCGCACATTACCCAGTGAGCCAGCTCCCTAGACTGACTCGATTTCCTTAAACTAAGACCACGTACATTTCGCCTCACTTAATTTGCTTCTTGTCAGGTATCTGGTCAAAACAATGTCAAGAGACGGGGCGTTGGTGGCTCACGCCTTTAATCCCAGCACTCAGGAGGCAGAGCCAGGCAGATCTCTGTGAGTTCGAGGCCAGCCTGGTCTCCAAAGCGAGTTCCAGGACAGGCACAAAGCTACACAGAGAAACCCTGTCTCGAAAAACAAAACAAAACAAAAAAACCAAAAACAATCAAACAACAATGTCAAGAGTAACTAATAAAGAAAATGGGTGCTGAGAATCAGGGCTGTTGGGGTGATAAGCCTGATCCTATCGTTCCTTATGCCTCTGGAACTGGTTTGTGGGAGGAATCTGAAATGATTTGGAGTTGTGGGCTAGAGACCCCCTAGACTGATGTATGTAGAGCCCGTGGATCACTGTGGTGGCAGCTCAGGGGACCAGAGTGACTGCTTCTGAGGTTCCAGAGTGGGACAAGGACTCTACTGGGATTACCTAAGGAGCTCATTTGACCTGAAGTCGGGATGAACCTGCTTGGAGAAAGAAGTTGTACTTGTTAAACAGATGGGCCCTTAGGAGAAAGCAGGACTTAACTGCTGGGGCATTAGGAAAGGTGCGTTACAGGCAAAACCCTGTGGGTGGAAAGCTCCATTTCAAATTCATTTGAAAAGAGAGTGCCTGGCTGGAACAGACTGTTCAGGGTAGTGGTTTTCCAGGCTTAACCTCAAAGGCACACAGAGAACACTGCCTCTGTGGTCTAAGTGGGACAGGCAGCGGTACTTGACTTTACTCACAGGATACTGATATTACAGGCATGTAAAGCGCAAGAGTTACAGGGTCATGGAGGCATGCATCGAGACTACACAAAACTGTGAAACCAGGAAACGCATTGTCAGGGGCTCTTGAGTGGGCTGTGAAGGTGAAGCCTCCATTGCAATGGCAACCACAGGCTATTGGGGATGCCAGAAATATGGGACGTTTCCTGAGGAAAGTTGTAGGCGCTAGCGGGGCTGAGCAGACCACACACACCACTGTGGCAGAGCTGGAGGGGCGGGGCTGACCAAGTCCACTGCGGTACTGAACTCTTCCCTGCAGGATCTGTGTCTGCCCTGCTGGGTTTTGGTTATGCTTTGGCTCATTTTTCCATACTGAGCCCCTATTCTTCCCTTTGGGAAGAGAACCCTCACACTAGGGTACTGTATGCATTTTTTAATTATAGGGGCTCACAGACAGGAGACATTCTTGAGTCTCCTGACTTCGAACTTCTGTAGAACTGAGACTATGAAGACTTTTCAAGATAGATTGAATATGTTTGTATTGGTTGAAATATGAAGGCCACTCCACATAGTTAAAAGGGAGGTTTATCTTGTGGGGTAGCTTACAAGTGAAGGGAGAGGTAACAGGGTCTGGGAAAGGTGAAGCGCAGTCCGGCGGTGTTCTCTGGAGAACTCTGCTCGGTCTACCTCCAGTGTCCAGGATCCAGGAACCAAGAGAGCAGGCCCATCCGGATCTAGGGTCTTCAGGGGTCCTCTCTCGGCTCCGCCTTGTAGGCGTGACAGTTACCGAAGCCTCAATGGAGGTGGCACTTCCAGGTCAAAGCTGGACTGGCTACCCACTGCATATTTGCATTGTGAGGTGGCCATGAACCTATGGAGGCAGATATAGACTATGCTGGGTTGGATACAAAATGTCCTTGGTAGGCTCATATGTTTGAACACATTTTCCAGCTGATTGTGTGGCTTTGGACACTGTGAAACTTTCAGGTAAAGGCTGTTAACTAGAGGAAGTTGGCTGCTGGGAATGGGCCTTATGGTTTAGCGCCTGGCCAGCCTCTGCCTGGTCTCTGCCTCTTGGCAAGATAACTACCCCAGGCCACAGCACTGACTCTTGCCATGCTTCCCCAGCCACACACACCACATGGAAGCCAAGTAACCAATACAGAGAGCATCTTCTCAGCAAAGCCTGCTTGTGCTCCGCCCCAAGGAGAAGCCTAGTGTGTTGCATAATTTTAAAACTGGTGTGTTTGCATTAAGCTATGCACAACACCTCGTACAGATAAATGAATACAAGTGAAATTATTCACTGAAACATTAGGAGAGGTAAATGCTTACCATTCAAAATAATCTTCACAGGATGTTAGCTCTTCTGGGAGTGACAGCTACATTTACCTGCAGCAACAGTTTCGTGTAATGAAAATGGATTTGAAATCATCCAGACGAGTCCAAATTCTGGCTTCAACATTTAAAGCTATGGTTTTGTTCTTTGTCCTATTGATTTGTGATCTTCCATTTTTCCCCCTTAGCTACAAAAGGCAGAGGAAAACATCTAGGCATGAGCACTTTGTGTATGTGTAGGTAAATATGTGTGTATGGGTGCCAGAGGTCAACTTTGGTGTATTGTTCTCTGGGATCCAGTCATCTTGTTATTTATTTATTTAATGTGTATGGGTGTTTTGCTTGTACCACGTATGTGCAAGAAGCCAGAAGTGTGTCAGATCCCCTGGAACTTGGGTTGTGAGCCACCGTGTGGGTGTTGGGAATTGAACCCAAGTCCTCTGAAAGAGCATTCAGTGTTCTCAACCTTGGATTTTTTGGAGGGGGCGTGTGATAGGGTCTGCCATTGGCCTAGAACTTGCTGAGTTTGCTGGCTGTCCCATGAGCTCCAGGGATCTGCCAATCTCTGCATCTTCAGCCCTCAGATTATGGACCACCAAATCCAGGTTTTTTCTATGGCTTGTGGGAATCTAACTTAGGTCCTCAAGCCCACTTGGCAAGCAGTCTACCAACTGAGCTAGCTTCCCAGACCCTGGGCATGAACAATCTAAGCAGTAAAGCAAAATATAGAGCTTAGGAATTGTTTTGTGGATGGGGATGACAAAATGATTCCAGTCTGGTGGAGCCAGGAGTCATTGACCTGCTTTTCTTTTCTACTGTATAGATCCTGACAGCTATTCTGACGTGTCCTATGCTCAGGCTCTGGTTCCACTCCTCCCTCACTAGGAGCTATGTCTCTGGCACTTACTCCATCGTTTTTGTCAACTGTCCCAATGAGCAAATTGCCAGAGATGTTGCCAGGTACAGTACAGGGGCTAAGTGATGCCCCAAAATGCATGGGAAGCTAGCAGGTACTCCGTAAGGGCCACATTGTAGCCTTTCTCTTGCTTTTTGCAACCCTTTATGTCCACTGATTAACTCCATACTTTCTGCTTGGGGTGGGATGAGGAGCCCATTGGATGATCCTGCTCAGAGTGATCCAGTACTGATCTTCCAGAATGATCCCAGGGCTGGTCCTTCACTATGCTGGAGAAGTAAAGTAATTGATGGGGCAGAAAAGGAATATGAGACCCACAGAGACAGGAGGCTTGTTTGAGGCCTTAAAAGAACTGTGAAAGTCTACATGGGGACAATTTCAACCCTCCATGGCTTTGCTGGGTTCAATTAAGCACACTGTGCTGCTAGTGCTACAGTTTTGGGTCTTAGTAGCAGTATATAGTCCTTGTGCCTAAGTGAAGACTGTGGAAGCTCCAATTCCCACATTTTTACTTCATTAATTATTTCATTAATTGCCAAGATCCTCAACTTCATTAACATGAAACTTTCAGGGTTAGGTTTCCAACATAAGAATTCTCAGCTGGGTGGTGGTGGCGCTTGCCTTTAATCCTAGCACTCAGGAGGCAGAGCCAGACAGATCTCTGTGAGTTCCAGGCCAGCCTGGTCTACAGAGCGAGATCCAGGACAGCCACCAAAACTACACAGAGAAAGCTTGTCTTGATAAAAACAAAACAAACAAACAAACAAACAAACAAAAAAGAATTCTCAGGGCATACATAAGGCAGAGCAGGTGAGGGACATTCTAAATGGTTGGTTCCTTAGATGTTCTCAGGAATCCCCATCCCTTCTCTTAAAACCTGGGACATGCTCCAGTGGTCACCCACTCTCTTTGCTCTAGGGCCATACTGGATAAGAAGTTGGCAGCTTCTGTGAACATCTTGCCTAAGACATCTTCACTGTGAGTTTTGCCAAGGCCAGTGGAAGGGAGTTGGGAGTGTTAAGGTTAGGTCCTGTATGATAGAGAGAGCATGGGACAAATGGTGAGCTGTCAGACAATGTTTAAATGACATTTAATGACCATTTCACAAGTGCCTTGCATTCAGAGATTATGTTTATTATAAATTTATGTCACCTAAGGAAAGAAAAAAATGTGGTATATAGAGAAAGGAGGGAAAAGTCATGCTATTTGCTCAACTGCTCACGTCTTGAGCATGGCTCCCTAACTCGGCTTTGCTTTTGATCTCTGAGCCTCAGGCTAGGTCTGTTGAATTAGTCTCTCTGAGGCACAGGCCTAAGTTCCTGAATCTTTAGAATGTTCTCCAGAGGCTTATGAATGTAGCTCAGTGATAGAGTGCTTGCCTAACATGCATAAGGCCTTGGGTTTGCTCTTCAGCATAACATAAAGGGAAGAGATGAGAAGGGATGGAGGGAGGGCTAGTGGAGGGAAGAAGAAAGGGAAGGAAGAAGAAAGGAAGGAAGCCAGGAAGCCAGGAGACCTTGTGTGAAATCTTAAGTTAGGAAGCTGTCTCAAGCACTAACCCTTTAGGAATGCACTGGGAGGTACTAAATGTATTTGTTAGCGTGGCTGGACAAATTGACCTGTGGGGCTTTGACCACTCTAGACTTCTTTTATGGGTGTCTCAGCTAGGGTTTCTATTGCTGCAATGAAATACCATGACCAAAAAGCAAATTGGGGAAGAAAAGGTTTATCTGACTTACACTTCCATATCACTGCAAAGGAAGTCAGGGCAGGAACTCAAGCAGGGCAGGAACCTGGAGGCAGGAGCTGATGCAGAGGCCGTGGAGGGGTGCTGCTTGCTGGCTTGCTTCCCATGGCTTGCTCAGCCTGCTTTCATATAGAACCCAGGACCACCAGCCCAGGGATGGCCCCACCTACAGTGGGCTGGGCCCTTCCACCAACAGTTACTAAGGAAATGCTCTGCAGGCTTGCCTGCAGCCCGATCTCAGGGAGGCATTTTCTCAGATGAGGCTCCTCCTCTCTGATGACTCCAGCTTGTGCCAGCACAATGGGTTTGGGGAAGATTGTAAAGCCTCCTCTTCAGTAATTTACCTCCTTGGGCAGGTTTGACAATTTGCCAGACTCCTCTTGTGACTGTGGCCATTTGATTTTGTTCTCTTCTCTAGGTACTTTTGGAAGGGAGAAATAGAAGAATCCACTGAGATCTTGTTGGTAAGTGAGGTTGGGGCAGAGGAAGTTTTAATAGGACAATAGTGACATCAGGACCATTTTCCAGATTCTAATTAGAAATTAGCAATGAGGCTGGGGTATAGCTCAGTCATGACTTCTTACATTCAATCCCCACAGAGGAAAAAATTAGCACCGATCAACTGATTGAGGCTCTTGCCCCACCTAAGATGTCTGAGGTTCCTTAGCAAGCGAGTGACCTGGTCTGGTGACCTGGGAGGAATGCTAAATTCCAAATGAATGGAGGGTTGAGCTGGGGTTCAGGTCCCAAATTGCTGATTAATTTTACTCCTGTCACAGCTAATAAAGACAAAGACTTCCAAGGTCTCCAGGCTGTCCACCTATATGAGGTAAGGCTTCTCATTCACACCTCAGGGTCGGGCCAGGATGTTCTGGGCACTGAGAGAATGAACCTGGGAAGTGGGAGAGATGGGGGTTAACCACTGCCCCTATAAGACTTGTTCTTTCTTTCAAGTTCTCTGTCCGGACAACAGAGTAGAATGAGATGGTTCACATTGGGGGATTCAAACATTGGTCTCAGAGGCTTTTCATAATTTAAAAATATTATTCAGACTCACAGAAGCATCATGGGTTAATTTCTAGCTTGCTCCCAGTAATGCAGTCCCAAAGCTCACACTTTGAATCTCAGTGGTTCACAGAGAGGTCTCTTTACCTCTGGGATCTCTAAGACTTTGATGAAGTTCACAAAAGTCAACCTTTTCAGTCATAATTGCTAAGGATTTTGAAAACTGTTTTTAGCTTACTTAACAATAAAGCTATTATATATTAATAACACAAATACCATATTTTTACAAAAAGTAGTCATATTTTTCCAAAACCAAGAAGTTAAGGAGAAAATGGCATTACTCACATTTTGCAAATTGTGACTTCATAAGGTAACTGCTAGGGAAGGTTTTGAGTTTACACTGATAAGTTTAAGGATTCAAAATTTAGAATTTTTGTTTGCAAATAATTCTCTCACTGGCAATAAGGGAGTTGTCCCCTTCTACCTCCAGTATTGGAGACGGGATCTTATGTCACTTCAGACCTACTGAATGGAACTACATTCCAATCATCATACCTAGTGATTCTTGTCCACATTACCACTTGAAGCACTGGTCTAACCAGTGGCCTCAGTGCTGGCCATGTGTTAGAACACTTGGAGATACTTTTCAAATGTCCAACATAAGCACTACCTCATGGATTCCAACTTGGTTTGTCTGTGTGGGGATCAAATGTATCATTATCATTATTATTTATTCTTCTGTCATACTTTACATCCCAACCACATTTCCTCTCCTTCCACTTCTCCCAGCCCCCTACCCCCCGCAACTTCCCCTCTCCCCAAGATCCACTTCTCCTCCATTTCCCTTCAAAAAAAAAAAAAAAAAAGCAGGCCTCCCAGGGATATCAACCAAACATGGCATAATAAGTTTCAAGAAGACTAGACACAAACCCTCATATCAAGGCTGGATGAGGCAACCCAGTAGGAGGAAAAAGGGTCCCAAGTGCAGGCAAAAGAGTCAGAGACACCCACTTTCCCAATGTTGGGAATCCCGCAAGAACACCAAGTTATACAACCATAATGTGTATGCAGAGGACCAAGCTCAGACCCACACAGGGTCCAAGTTTGTCGCTTCCGTCTCTGTGAGCCCCTGTGAGCCCTGCTTAGTTGATTCTGTGGGTTTTCTTGTGGTGTCCTCGACCCCTCCGGCCCCACAATCCTTCCTCTCCCTCATTTGTGGGGTTCCCCGAACTCCACCTAATGTTTGGTTGTGGGTCTCTGCATCTGCTCCCATCAGTTGCTGCATGAAGCCTCTCTGATGATGACTGGGCTAGGCACCAATCTATGAATATAGCAGAATATCATTACGAATCATTTCATTGACTTTTTTTTTTTTTTGCCAGTCTTGTTTAGTTCTATCCTGGGTCTCTGGGCTGTCCTGCCTCTGGGTCCTGGCCATCCAGGCAGTGTCTGGTATGGACTCCCTCTCATGGCGTGGGCCTCAGGTTGGACCAGTCATGGGTTGGCCACTCCCACAAGTTCTGCAGCAGCACCATTACTGCAGCACGTCTTGCAGGCAGGGCAGATTGTAGGTGAAGTGTGTTGTTCTTAAGTAGCATCCCAGGTTGTCTGTAATGTGCAGCCTGGGCTACAAGCCCTTGCTCTGCATGATAAAAGTTATTTCCTTCACATCTCAAGGAAACTAGGATTTTTGTGGCCATATAGCTGTAGCTGGGTCTCAATTCTAACTACACAGATGGCCCCTTTGTTACCACATCAGCAGAGGTGAGGGAATGAGGCACCTTGGTTGAACCAAAACTGTAACCTGTGAGGGACAGCTTCTGAGTTAGGAGAGACCTCCAGAGAGTGCTGCTGCTTCTTACATTGAAGTGTTGTAGACTATTATTTGAAGGTGTGTTACTTTTGTTGATGTTGCATTTGTTTAACTCTGTGAAGCTGTGTTACTGTGCCTGTCTAAACACCTGATGGTCTAATGAAGAGCTGAACGGCCAATAGTGAGGCAGGAGAGAGAAATAGGTGGAACTGGCAGGCAGAGAGGATGAATAGGAGAAATCTGAGAGAAAAGAAGTGGCCAGAGAAGGAGGAGGACTCCAGGGGTCAGCCACTCAGCTAGTCACAGGCTAAGAGTAAGATTACAGAAGTGAGAGAACGGGAAAAGCCCAGAGGCAAAAGGTAGATGGGATAAGTTAAGGAAAGCTGGCAAGAAACAAGCCAAGCTAAGGCCTGGCATTCATAATTAAGAATAAGCCTCCATGTGTGATTTATTTGGGAGTTGGGTGGTGGGCTCCCCAAAGGAGAAGTAAACAAACAACAGCGTTGAAGTCTGGCTTCCTCTTAGTGCTTGTATTAGCATATTTTTTTGCCTCATTTGTCTATCTATAAAATGGGTATCAAGCTACCAGGTTGTTGTACATATTAGAATATATGAAGTATACCTATGGAGTGTTTCAATGTTCATCTTACTGCTAAGATGACAGATTCTTTGAATTCTATGTTTGTTTATAAAAAGAAGATTCTGTTCTCAGTGTCCATGAGATAAGATTATTATCAAACTGATAGTCTTCAGGTTCTGAATAAACCAATCCTATTTGCTGTAAATGCTACAGTACTTACATAATACTATGGTTAGTTAAGCATGTTATCTCATGAAAGCTTCCCAATGGCTCTCCGTTGACCAGAAAGTAAGCAAAGAATCATCATGCTTATCTGACACATGAGAGACTGACATGGAGAGAACCGGCATTGTGCACTGAGTGTCTGCTGAATTAAGCAGAGGAAGGTGACTGAGCCAGGCTTGCTGTCAGGGCCCCGTGGGGGAAGGTCAGGGATTGTCTGGCCTTAAGGCTCAAGAAAGGGGATTTTGGTTGATCAGCAGGAACAGTGAGGACTTTGTAGGTAGGAAGGAATTTATGGGCTTTGGAGAAGGGGCAGGATGACACAGCGATGTGTATGGATGGAGGCGAAAAGGGTAGTGAATGTAAGTGTGCACAATGCTGGTCACTAGCTAAGTGCTTTTCACACCCTGTCCCAGCTAGTCCTCAGCAATCCAGCCAGAAAGGTGTTTATATTCCCCTTCCGAGAAATTACATGACTTATCCACAGTCACAGAACTAATAAGGACAGACATAGAATTTGAACCCATAGGTCTAAGACTCGAAAGCAGCAGTTCTTAACCTGTGGATTATAACAGGAGCAAAATTAGAGTTATGAAGTAGCCTCGAAATAACGTTATGGTTGGGGTCACACAACACTGGGAGCTGTATTAGTGGGCTGCAGCACTGGGAACGTGGAGAACCACTGCTCTAAAGGCACTGAGCCAACCCAGCACCTGGTGAATGGGAGACAGGCTCAGGCAGGCTGGACCACGGCATTGAGCAGTGAGCTGGAACAACTTGTAGAGACCTCCAGAGAGCCCGTGGGTTGGATTTTATCATGTCACAGTCACTCATTAGAACTCTATTTTCTTTCTAAAGGTTGGCTCATCCTTTTGAAATCCCAGAGGTCTTCAGTATTCCCATGGACCAAGGAGATGCTCGCTATTTAAGGTGGCTTGAGGAGGGCATGAAGGAGAACTAAGCAGAGAGACTGTTCAGGCTGCTGGCTGGCTGGCGGGTCTTTCTTGACTGTGCTCTGGGGAAGGCAAGCCTCCTTCCACCTCCCTAGGTGACTGAAGGACTGAGAATTTCAAGGCCGGGTGTGAAGGCCAGCCAGGCCTTCAGGAACCAAGTGGAGCCTGTGTCCGCCAGAGGGTGTGAGGGTGAGGACACAGGGACAGAGGGGAGGTGGCAGTGAGGGCGCTGGGCCTACGGTAAGTGCCCTGGTGTAATCGCTCCTCTGCTGCTCGTAGGGACAGAGGGCCTTCCTCACCTAGGTGTGTGTGGGATAAATGTCTTCTAAAACCACTGACATGTGCTCTGTTCAAAATGATGAATCGTAGTGGTAGAGTTTCAGGGGTCAGCAGAATTTTCTTGTTAGAGAGGCTTTTGTTGCTCCTGAACTTGCAGAGGTGAGGCTGGGAAGGGGTTTCTTGAGTCTCTATAGGCTAGGGGAATATTAGGGTTTCAACATGAATGTCTTGACTTAATATAATAGACATGCAAAGACCCTGGAGACCTAGGTTCTCAGCCCTTGGAACCTGCTGGGCCAGGGATTTTCAGATCTGCTGTACAGAGCTTCTAGGGCTGGCAGAGGAACCCCTGAACTTCTGGAGGAATGTAGCCCCCATCCACATCCCAAGTGGAGGTGGCAGAAGTATGTGAATCCCCCATTTTATGCAGTGGAAACTTCATGGAATTCCATACAGGAGACATGCTGAGCTACAGTCTAGCCTCGGTTTCTCATCCCATGCAGAGGGCTCTCTACACCTGTCCCAAGGATCTCTGGTGAAGGGAACAGTGGATGGAGGTGGGGGGAAGGCTGAGCCCAAGGCCATGAAAAGGGAGAGTTGAACCAGGCCCTCTCCATGAATCTCACAAGGTAACTCCATGATGGGGGCACCCATAGGGAGCTGGAGTCAGGATCCAGACAGCTATGGTATCCTGGTTTCTTCTGTGGGGTGAGGTGTTGTTACAGGTCCTAGTTCTGATAGCTGCTGTGTGTCTCCCACCTTGTGCCCCAAGTAGCAGATGTTGAAGGGTCTCTAAGGGCCATCTGTGAGAACCTGATCAGGGCTGAGGCCCTTCCAAAAGGCCAGAGAATCCCACTGGTAGTTTTGAGGGCCGAGGACCGAAGATGGCCTTGGTCTTAAAGCCCAGTTTCTGAGGTATCTACAAGTCTTGAAAACCCCTACTTAAGATGTACTCAGGACCCCAGATGTGTTGCTTCTAGGACAAAGCCAAGTTTCTAGATCTCCCTTCCTTCCTGTTCCAATCACAGTGCACCTCATTGTGCACTGTCCCTGTGTTCATGTGTCCTTCCCACCCGGTGTTACTCTTCTGAAAAGCCTCACTTTCAGGCTGGATCACAAGGTGCTAGAGGTCAGAAGCGTGTCTGAATCTTGCTTCTTGCACAAGGTTTGGGTATTATTTCCTAAGTTGACATTTCAGTTTCAAGGGTTTAAATAAACAAAGCTTTCTCTATAACATGGAGTTTACTTTTAAGTTTTGAAATAGGCAAAATATCTATTTTTCTCTTGAAATTTCTTAAACTTTAAGAGTTTTTTACACATGTGGCCTTCATTAGTTCATTTTCAGTGCTCTGCATGCCATCACAGAAACTTTCCTGGTGACCTATCTGCTACTGAGTATAGGAAATGGGAGTGAGGGTACTTACTGAACTGTTTAGGAAGCTTCCCATCTTGTCCTTGTAAGTTAGACTTATTCGTTATCAGTTTGCTGATGAAATCTGAGGTCAGAGGGCATAAGCCACTTAAGAGGAAAGTGAGGACGTGGACCGGAGTCTGATTCTAAACCTAACCCCCTAATGCTTTTTGTTCAGAGGTGAGTCAGTCCCCAAGAAGGCCACAGATCCAGAGAATCTACTGTAGCCATTGGCAAAGAAGTTACTTGTCTTTAAGACATCTGTCTGTCAGCCTGACACTTGTCCATCCATTGCCTTGTTTCTTCCTTGATATAGTTCTGGAGGGTGTGACCCACACAAAGAAATTTAAGGACCCACCACCATCCTACATTGCCGTCCCCAAACGAGGCTGTTGAAGGCAGGCTGGCCCCAGACTAGTGTCTCCATGTGGGAAGTCCCTTCCAGCAGCTCTCAGGTTTACCAGAGTCTAAAAAAAAAAAAAGAGGAAAAACCTATCTATCTTCTAACAGCTAAATCTTACGAGGACACAGACACCTCTGTGTTGTAAGAATCCCTTCATCTGGATGTGATGGCAGAACCAATAATCCCAGCCCTTGTGAGTTTGAGGCAGAACAACCTTGAGTTCAAGGCTAGCTACTAGGCAGACCCTATCTCAAAAACAAAACAACAACAAACAAGAACCAAACCAAACCACTTTCATCAAGTAGAGAACAAAAGCAGGTACTGTGGCAATGCTGACCTGAAGAAGGAGCCCAGCAGGACAATGAGGAGAGGCCACCAACATCCAATCTCTGGGCCTTGCTCTGGCTGTTGCCATGGCAGCCAGTCTGCTGCTATCAGTGGGTTTTCCCTACATATAATTTTATATACACAGTGTGTGCTTTATACAAACTCTGAGAATGTTGTTCCAAGGAATAATCTTTGGAAGCAAGAGGACCACTGAGGGTGGAATTTAGACACACGGTTATCTTCTGTGCTGTTCAGTTCATACACCCAAATGCTGTGACATTAGAATGCTATCCAAATGATGTGCCCTGGTGCCCTCCAGGCTATAGTTCTTTATTAGGAGTACTAACAAAAAGGCTTAATATGCCCCTTTACTCAACAATTTTCAGGTAAATATGAGGAACAAAATATTTTAAGACTAACATGATTTGGGAATTTCTGAGAATTCTAATTTATTCCTAAATCCTTTCTTTTTCCTTCTCTCTCTCTCTCTCTCTCTCTCTCTCTCTCTCTCTCTCTCTCTCTCTCTCTCATTTTTCAAGACAGGGTATCTCAGTGTAACAGCCCTGGCTGTCCTGGAACTCACTTTGTAGACCTTGTCTCTACCTCCCAAGCGCTGGGATCAAAGGTACGCACCACTGTGCCTGGTTTATTCCTAAATCCTGAGGGTAAATGTTTGCTGTTACTCCAATTCTGCATTCTTGAAGGGCAATAAGGGTGGGAACCCTGCTGAGAGTGTATGTGCAGAGAATTCAGGGGTGGCTGGGTGGCCAGAGGCTCACCATCCCCAGTCTGGCCTCCAGGAAGCCAAGAACAGAACATGCAGGCTTTTCCAAAGACATGCTTACACTATAAACTAGACACAATTATAACTTTAATATAACAAATATTATTAAAAGCAGCAATTCAAAACCAAAATCTTTTCAAAGGTGCACAGGGTTATACTGTCAGTTGGCAGTAATGCAGCCATTATCTTGTGGGAGTGAGATGCTGCTGTGAGGAGTCAGGTGACCTGGTCGGCCTTGTGCTAGCTTTCCCAATGGGACAAGCACCCCATTCCCCCTTCCTGCTCCTCAGGCCCAGCAGGGAAGGGGCAGATGTACAATGGCCAATCTCGCTCTCTGGCTTTTCCAGCAGCTTGGAAAGCAGATGTTGGAGGTTGGCATGCTCACTGAAGCCAACAGGAAGCCACAAATCTGAGCCCAGTTCCCACACTCCTGCTGGCTTGGGAACTGGCTTCACTTGGGGACCTCAGTGGCAGCAGCTGTGAGACTGAGAACTGGGGCCAGTGCCCATCTGCTCATCCTTGCCTGAGACAAGACAGGGAAGCAGAGTGAGAGGGGTGGCTGTGTCCACAGTGGGAGGTGATGTCCCTTTGCAAGGCACTACAGTTGCAAGACTTAAGGCAAGGGCCACCTAACCTTACTTCTGGGACCCCCTGGATGCTCAGAGGCAGGTGTGGCAGGGTCAGACCTGGTCATGGAAATATCAGCCCCTCTGATATAGGTCTGATGTCCCCATACTGTTCATTTCCACCTTCCAGCTGGCAGCCTGCAGAACCCTGCCCAGCTGGAGGCCACAGTAGCGGTTAGTGAGGCTGGTCCCAATCTGGTGCCCCTGCCTCCCAGCCCAAAGGCACTTTTTCCACTTTCCAACCAAGTGAGTCAGTTTCTAATATTTCTGCAGGCAAAATAAGGGCTCCTTGCCCACCTCCTAATTTTGGCTTCCCTCCAGATGGGGATGTTTGTCCCTTCTAAGAATTCTGCTTATACCTCCAATGACAAAGGCTTCCTTTGGAAGGGAACAAATGATTCAGGCCCTTGAAAAATCCCAGCCTGTTCCCAAAGTGATTGTCAGTTCCAGGGCGAGGCAGGTGTTATGTAGGAGAGGGGAGTCTTTTGTGCTTCTCTGTGGGGTCAAGGCTGGTTTACAGGTCAGAAGGGGCAGGAGTTTGGTTTTCACATTTAATTGCAGCATGTATCCCTGGAAGAGGCTAAGGACAGGAGTATCTGGAGCCACGGTGTCTGGAGGGAATGGGGATGTGTGACTGTGGGTGTCTATGCACACAGTGGTGTGGTGTTGGACTGTGTGATGAGTCTGGGATTTAATCCAGCCTGGCTTGGCTCCCATCATTTCCTCTGAGATCTAAGAACACCTCTATGCAGCAAGGCCAGGCTCCACTCCATGCTAACAGTGAAGGAGTATCACTGGACCCTAAGAGCTGACTCTTGTAGTCTCCCCTCTGAGCCCCAATAAGGACCCTGATGCTGGTCCCTTCAGCCGAGAGCCAGCTCATCACTCCCCAGGCTCTGGGTCCCAGGCACTCTACACTTTCTCAGATACCCTCCCTACCTTCCTGGCAGTAGGGGTATTGGTGAGAAAGTGGAAGACCTCAGGACTTCCCTTCTCTCAGTGTGGTCCCAGTGAGAACCCAGTGAAGGCTATCCAGTGAGGGGCAGATGCACACGTGCACATGGAAGATGTCTGACCACACAAGACACCCAAAAGGGGTGAGGTAAAAGATGGTGAATTGGGGACAGTGAAAAA
The DNA here is from genome assembly GCF_903995425.1 of Onychomys torridus. Lineage (NCBI taxonomy): Eukaryota > Metazoa > Chordata > Mammalia > Rodentia > Cricetidae > Onychomys > Onychomys torridus. Next base: position 4,023,638 of record NC_050446.1, on the reverse strand, counting down.
TAGATTCAGGCCTCAGGATTATGAAGGGTCACAGCCAGGGTACCTTGGAACCAGAAGAACCAATAAACAGTTTGAGGGGTATGGAGTGTACAGACAATGAGAAAGAGTCAGCGGGCTCTTAGAGACACAGACAATTGGGTCAGTAGCACACAGGCCTTGGCTGGCGGGCAGTAGGCAAGGGCTACAGCCAGGCCCTTATGGCTCTGTCCCGCTGCCCTCCACCACCCCAGCCTGGAGAAAACAGGGAGCCAATGGCTTCTTCTGTCCCTCCTTTGGTTTCTAGGGATCTAGGCAGCCCCTGAGGGGTAATCAGTAAGGGGTAGTCCCTTCCCATTCCAACAGGTACTGAACCTTGCCCTCCGGTGTGACCCTCCTAGCCAACACTTGATACTTCTCCCCACAGGCCAACCTCCCAGCTGCGCCGAAGTAGTTGGTGATAGATGACTTGAGGTGGGACAAGGAGGAGTCATCCTCACTGATGCTTTCCAATGTGTGGCTGTCGATGCCTTCATCCGGCTGCTCGGGGCCCAGAGCTCCCTCTGCACTACTGTCTGAGGGGCAGTGTCTATCCAGCTCAGCTGCCCGACGCTTTGCCCGCAGGGGCATGTATGTCTTGACTGCCAACTTCCTCTTGCGGCTGCCTACTGTCCATCTGTATCAGGAGGGGAAGAGGGATGAGTTGAAACAATCATTGGGTTCCTCAACCTGAGAGTCTACTCTTAGGTACTGTGCTGGACCCTGGGTGGGGATTATCTTGCTGGAACTTTACAGTGGTCCTGTAATAGGGAAACTGAGGCTCCAGAGAAGAAATCAGCTGGGGAGGATAAAGGCCAGGATTCAAACCTGGTTATGTTCAACTTTGAAACGTGTTCTTTGTCTGGAAGGGTGGGCCACTCTTGTATGTTTTGAAGTTCCATAGTCCCTTGTTTAGGCTGTCTGGGACAGGAGCTGAAGGACCTTGTACCACACAGGAAGGGTGTTAGCAAAACAGACACGAAACAAGCTGCACATGAATGGATGCTGAGACGTATCTGCCATGTGAGAAACTAGCGTCTGCACTACTGAGAAACCAAAGAAACAGGGAAACTCAGGGTGTATAGCTCAGTGACAGAGTGTTTCTCTAGTGTGCACGAAGCTCAGGTTTGACCCTTAGAACCTAAACTAAAGTTACAGAGGCATCAGCAGAGAAAGACACCAAGCCAGAGACATGTGAAAGTAGGGAAGGGTTTCCACAAAGTCCCCGCACACCCTGAAAGATGGAGGAGCCCAGCAGTAAAACAGGCTATACCCTTAGCCAGACCCCAGGGTCTTCTGCTTCCCCTTATAGTCTGCCCTTCTACTATGCTTAAAATAAATAAATTTTCCTCTTAGAGACCTTGAAATACAAATCAGACATCCAGGAGCTGAGAACAGGAGCCCTGTGATCTGAGGCCCAGACATACAGTCATGACACACAGAGGCCAAGATGCCCAGAATGAAAAGGACTCTGTTCAAACAGCCCCAGAATTGGATTGCTTGACTAGAGGGATCACATAGCCATTGCAGGCAAAGAATGTCCCAAGCTACCTTCCACCCTGGTGACTTGGAAAAGAGGGTCCAGAGCAGACTCAATCACAGAAGACCAGCACCCCTTCCCGACCTCTCAGAATAAGTCTTTATCTAGCAGTGGGAAGTGGATGGGCTGGGGACTGCTGTCCCTGGCAAAGCTCCACAGTAGGCCTTTAGGAAGCTCACCTGGAGTCATAGGAGAGGCTGGTGGAGGCCGAGCCGGAGGTGCTGGCAGCATCGGTACAGTCCACGTCTGAGAAGAGGATCTGGCCTGAGCCGGCACTGGAAGGGAGAGAAGACAAGCCTGTTGGTGGCCTGGCTCAGCAACGCCTACCTACCTGGCCCCAGGGTCCCTTGGAGCCTCCCCACCTTCTGTGTCTGACAGGAGGCCTCTGTCCAGCGGGGCTACCTTCTTCTTGCTGCCAGGTTCCCCCAGACCTGCCTGGCTTATTCCCACCCATTCAGTCTTCAAAGGTGGTAGTCACAAACAAACAAACAAACAAAAAACAACAAAAAACCTCCCTGACCAACTGCCACTGGTGATGGACACACTGGTGACATGGTCTAGCCTCCTCCCCTGGTGATGGACACACTGGTGACATGGTCTATGAGCCATCTGGCACTTGTGCAAAGTTTCACAGATCCAAAGTACTTGAGGAAACTGAGGTTGGGGTTAAGGAATTTAGCTAACACTGCATAGTCAGAACTGGTAAACATAGACCAGAGTGCTCATCTGTCTCTAAATCCCTGCTTCCTGCTCCACAACCAAAGAACAGTGCAACAAACATGGTCTTCAGTGATTTTGGAAGTTGAGTGGTAAAAGATGAGATTCTTGCCCTTGAATTATCCAATATGGGTGCTCTAAGTGGGCTTCCAACACAGCCCGGGAGGGCCAGTGAGGGCTTCCTGGAGGAAGCAACATCCTGAATTTTTGGAAGGGCAGGGCACAGGATTTGCAGGCAGAGGCCTCAGTATAATCACAGGTGAAGCAGTAAGAGGGCAGCCAGCGCATCTCCAGTCTAAGCTGGGAGGCAGGAGACGGGTAGAAAGGAAGGATGGCAGGCAAGGCAGCCTGGACCACTGCTTTGGAAGGCAGAGGGCACTGTGCTGAAAGTTGTGTACAACAGATTTCCGGGCAGCCTGAATATTGGACCTTTGAACTGGAGTTTCAGAAGGCCTGTGAAGAGTGTCTACACCCTCAGGAAGTGTGCCTCCTTCATGCTGAGGAGTACAGCCCTGCTCTCTTCGGCTCTAGAGTAGCAGGTACCTTTTTAAACTCTGAATTTCGTCCAGGGTGAGGTCAAATATACTGGCCAGGTGGTGGTTGGTACTCCAGGCAGAGGTGAAGTCACTCTGTAGAAATACAGGAGACAAGGTCAGTCATGGGATGACAGATCAAGCGCTCCCCAAGCAGCCTTTTCCCCAGCTGAGGGGTATGTGGGGTGCCTGCTGTTCAGCCAGGGCTGCCGGCCCCTTGGGTAGAACCTGCCACTTCCTCTTGACTCTAATCTGTGACCAGAGAGCCAGGTCACCCTGGTTTGTAGTCCTGACTTCTCTGACCACCTGGATGACTTTCATCTGCCTCTCTGGGTCTCAGTTGCCTGCACTGCAAAATTCAGAGCGGCCTTCCCCAGAAGTCCCGGGAAGCACGGTTGGGACTCAGTGCTGTTGGCCAAGTGCCGGAGTGCTGAGGGCGGTGTTAACACTGTGCCCACAGGAGAGTTTCAGTGAGGATGATCAAAACAAGGCAATGTGCTGAGAAGGTCCCAGGCCAGGCTCAGCCGCTGCCTTGAAGAGCATTGTCTACAAAGCTGCTGCCCTGCCACATCCTGTTTTCCCAGACTGGGTCCAGGATATTACCTACCCCTGCCCCACCCCTGTGGTCTCAGGAGAATTGGGGCAGAGAACAGTGGTCTTAGGGTGCCCGGCCCTTCCTTGTTTCTCTGTTAGTTGGAAGTACAATACTGGTGCATCCCTCGGGTCTGGGGACAGGACATTATTTTCTGCACAGGACCCCCTAATGTATGCTGTCCCTGAACGTGGAACTGGAGAATAAGAAAACCAAAGACTAACACTGGGAATAGCATCTTCCAGCAAAAACTTTGCTCTCTTTCTTCTATAAACTCGCCTTTTCTGCTGCTGGGACTCATGAGGTAACAAGCTGTGGAGACAGAAAAGGGGGAGGACAGCCTGGTCAGAGCGGGAGGGCTGGCAGAGGCGCAGAGGGAAAGGACGCAGGAGTGCCTGGGCAGTGGCCAGTATGGGGTCAGAAGGGTGTGGGCAGGGCAGAGGGAGCCTGGGAGGAGGGCATCCTGGGGGGGGGGCAGTGACTCTGTGGAGAGGCTTTAGAAAGTGGCAAAAGGAAAGCTTCCTCTTGCCCCAGTCCCAAGAGAGGAGGCTGTGCCCAGTCAGGAGAACATGGGCATACCACACACTTCTGTGTCTCTTCTCTGCCGTCCTAATGCAGCAGGGCTGGGTCCCAGGATGAGGCTTCCCTGGAGCTAGGAAGTGAGGGGCCTACGAGCTTCTCACTAGCTCTCCCAGGGTGCCTATAGCTAGACCCTGCTGAGTCTAGGGACCCCACGCTCACAGCGGTGCCGCCACACTGCCAGGGCCCATTGCATAGCCTTCTCCCATCTGCAGGAGAACCCCAGCTGGCTGTAGCCACAGCCCTCCACTAGCACTGACCCAGGCTTGCTCTTTCCTCTCTTACGAAGCAGCTCAGAGGACCCTCTCTCACTTGGCAACAGTCCCCTGTCGGGGAGCAGCTTTCCTGGAGGGGTGGGTGGGACGCGGACGCGCAGGCGGAAGATGCACTTCTTCTTCTTAATCTCCTTGCCACACAGGAACCTGGGGTGGGCAGGAAAGAGGCCCAGGCTATCAGCTGACCCTCCAGAGAGTGGAGTTGGTAACCACCAAGGCCATTAGACTCTCTACTCCCAGAATGCATCCAGTCCCGGCTGGGAATGTGGCCAGTGCCTCCTCCTCCTGCATGTATTCCCGATGATGAAAAAATGAATGAAGTTGGGAAACAAGAGGTAGAGGGAAGGACAGGAACAAAGTGCTGGGTACACGGGATGTGGTGGTGCAGCGCTCGTAAATTCAGCACTTAGGGGCTGAGGCAAGGGGATCAAGAGTTTGAGCCTGGGCCAGAGTGGGACCCTGTCACAAAAACCAACCAACCAACCAACCAACCAATGGGTAGGAGGGAGAGTAAGAAGGGGAAGAGGAGCCAGGTAGGGAGCACAGCTGGAGCAGAGGACACATGATGGGAGGAGCCTTTAGACTGAGACCCCACCTACCAGGGTCAGCACTCACCGGCTTTTGTAACTGTTGAGAGCATTGAGGAGAAGCGGTCCTCGTTCTGTCACAGGGGTCCTGCTGAGCTGAGGGAAGCAGGTCAGCAGGACAGTCAGCTCTCCTCTCCGCAGGGGGCATCTGAGGAGGTACTAGCCTGGCCCCGCCCCCAGCCCCGCCCACCGCTGTCATCTCAGGCTCCAGCGTCCTCCGGGTGAGAACCTCTGACTTACAATCTTTACCTCTCTGAGCTCGTTTTCCCCACTTGTAATATAGAGGAAAACTCTGGCCCCATGCTTCAGGAGCTTTACAGGGCTGTGGCCCAGTGGAGACTGCTTGCCTATTCACGCACAAGGCCCTTGGTTCATCCCTAGCGCTGCTTTAAAAACATCCACACTCTTGACCAGGAATACCACCCTATGGGATCTATGATACAGATAGAGTATGGGACATGAAGGAAATTTCACACATAAAGACGTGCCCAACCAGGGAGGCCATCAGTGCAGCCATTTAAAAGGTTATGAAAACACCAATAATCTGGAACAGCATAACACTATCTGAAAAGAGATGATCTAAAATAGTATATATATACTGTTTTATGTAAACCATAAAAAAGTGGAGGGGCAGGATATACCCACGCTTTATTTCTAGTTATTTCTGAGTAGTGAAAATATGGATCTTCTAAAAGTATACTTCTGTTTTGATGATTTAAACTTTTCTATTAGAAACATGTATTTTTTTAAAAACACCTATTTATTTTTATTTTATGTGTACCGTGTATGTAGTGGCCATGAAGGCCAGAAGACGGCGTTGGACCCCTGGACCTGGAGTTATAGACAGTTGTGAGCTGCCATGCATGGGTGGGAATGGAATCTGGGTCCTTGCAAAGGCAGCGCACATGCTCTTAACTGCTGACTCATTTTTCTAGTCCCATGCATGACTTTTTATAAGCCAGAAAAGTTATTAAAAGAATACTCTAGGGGCTAGAGAGGTGGCTCAGTGGTTAGGAGCAACTGTTCTTGCAGAGGACCTAGGGTTGGATTTCCACCACTAACATGGGAGAAACTCCAGTTGCCGGGGACCCAACGCCTTCTTATGGCACACATGTGGTGCATAGACATGCACATGAGCAAACACTCATTCACATTAAATAAAATCTAAAAAATACTGACTTTATCCTTCAAGGCTTTCTGTGTGTCCTATAGCTTACCAAACACTATCTGCATACCATACATAAGAATTATCTATTTGGGTTTTTAAAAAATTATACTGTGTGTGTGTGTGTGTGTGTGTGTGTGTGTGTGTGTGTGTAGGTGTGTAGCATGTGCGTGCCATGGTATATGTGTGGAGGTCAGAAGACAACTCGAGGCACAGGTCAGTTCTCTCCTTCCATTACGTGGGTCCTGGAGATTGGATTCAGGTCCGCAGACTTGGCAGAGGGCACCCTTACCTACTGAGCCATCTCAATGACCCTTGTTTGTTTTTACAGCCCTGCTTCATCAAAGGAGTTTTGGGTAGTCAGTGGGAGACATCTCATTCTGCAGTAGTAAAGAGGACTCTGAGGGTGTCGATAGGGCATGTCTACATAGCCCCACGGAACCCCAAAGGTTGCTCTCCAGCTCTGACAGTGTCAAAGTCTGTTAGTTATGGGCACTGAGGCCCTTGAAAACACTGCACAACAAGATCAGCAGAAGACAAACATACTGCATTTTCCAGCCTCACCAGGAAATCTGGTGCAGGCCAAATACCTTAGCAGAGAGTCCCACTCTGGCCACACTTGGCACAATGTCTCGGCTCCCTGAAGCTGAGTTAGTGAGGCCCCAACAGACCACTGCCCAAACTGGAGGTCAAAGCCTCTTCCCCAGCACAGGCTCACAGGCTCAGACTGATGGACTGCAGCTCAAGGATGGAAGCTCAAATATCTATATGCTAGTTCTGCACTGCATGGTCCTGTACAGGGATCTCTGGGCCTTACACACCTTGCCAAGCTGCAGGAGCTCCCAGTGGTGATTGACAAAGGACAGAATCTCCTCAAAGTCAAAGTACTTCTTCTTGCTCTGTACTCCCAGGTTATAGAGGGCCAGGTGAACTATGTCCACCCTGGGTGAGAAGGCAAGGGCCAGGTGAGGGGCAGAGCAGAGGGCAGAGGACAGGGGGCAGGGCAGAGGGCAGGGGGCAGAGGGCAAGGGAGGAGTGGTAGGCACAGGTCCCACCCTCTCACCAGCGCAGGGGCAGCCTCTCGATATACTCTGGGCCTTGGTTACACACGGAGCAGAAGAACAGGTAGAACCTGTGGGTAGGCCAGAAGGGGCTGTGACGGGAGAGCACCTAACCCTCAGCCTAGGCCATTCCTCTCACTCCTCCCTGATTTCCCATGGTCAACAGCCACTCAACAACAGCTCTGAGCAGTGGAGGGGATAGGGACCAAGGAATGTATAAATAAATATCACTAAATATCACTGCCCTCATTGGGCTGTAGTGGTCACCACTGTCTCTTCACACACACACACACACACACACACACACACACACACACACACTCACTCACTGTTAGCCACCAGCCAAGATTTTAAAAAGCCTAATATCTGACCTGATTTGGCATATATAATGCCTTCTATCAGCTTAGCCCTTCTAATAGAAGCCATCTATCTCCCTCAGGGCTTCTGTGGCGACTTCTGGTAAGGCTAAGGTAGAGACTACCATCTCTCCTTCCTGAGACAGCTGTACAGACGAGAGCTTAGTGAAGGCAGCTGAAGGTCCCCCACAAATCAGTGGCAACTAGGCATGTAGCATGTTCCTCTATCATCTCCTGGCCCGGCATAGCCAGGGTCCCTTTTATCTTGAGCTGTCTTGGACAAGCATAGGCTATGACAGACCTCCTTTGCATGGAATCTGGCAGCTAATCAGAAAAGGCTGCTGTTGTCACCCCCTGCTCCCCACACCCAGTCAGCACCTACCGGTCTCCAAACACCATAGGCTCACTGAGGCACTGTGTGCAAGCCTCATGGAACCACTGCTTACACCGGTAACACTGCAGCATCCGCAGGTACCACCTGCAGACACAGAAGGGCCAGGTCAGCCACTTCCCCAACACATACTCACCTGCCGCTACAAAGAGGAATGCTGGCCGAAGCCACCGACAGCTGGAAGCCAGCGCTCTGTTACCTTGTTGGCTCTTGCAGGTAAGTAGAGGGAAAAGGCACCACTGGCCGCAGCCTCAACATACAGAGTTAACGCACAGATTCCTTGGTCAGCTTCAGATCTGACTCAGTTTCCAGAGGAGCCTTTTGGAAGTGCATTTATTTTTTAAAACAACTGCCCCATTGAACATTGAGAAGCCCAGACTTACTAATGCCATAGAGGTTTCTGTGTGCTGTTTACCTGCTGTCAATCATTAGGCCTCCCAGCACACTGGGAAGCTCATGGGTAATTAAGGTAACTAAACCCATTTGAGAGATGAAGCCGTTCAAATGGAGGAGTCAGATCCCAGCTGGGCTTTAAGGTAACCTCCAGACAATCAGAGCTGGCTCTCAGACTCAGGGCAGGGGAAGGAGACAGTGAGCTTCTACAGAGGGTAGAGACCCTGCCTCTATTGTAGATGGCCCAAAGGAGCAGGTTCAATTGTCCATGGAGGCTCAAGGGGGCAAGCAAGACCAGACAGCAGGCAAGATTGTCCTCCACGACTCTAGCAAAGACCCCTGCCCTGCCAGAGGTCTCCAGGAAGTCAGGGTACCTGCCTGTTTCCCTAACTGACCTCCACTCCCTTGTAACACTACCACTACCACCAGCAGCATATTAGCAATTCCCAGCTCGTGTGAGCTTTGACGTGGTTACCTCTGCTCACAATCGCACAAGGAAAATCTAGTAAATTGAGAATCAGAGGAGGCACAGCTGGCACAGTGCTGTGACAGGTTATGTGTGGGAGCCCGTTTTCAGGTTCCTTGTGGCTTCACCCAGCAGGTCCACACAGAGAGGATGATTAGGATCACCGGCCTGAGTGCAGGTGTCTGAGATGGTCTGCACTTGGCTGTGCTGGGGGGAGGTCTTTTGCTCCACCCCTTGGTGTCTCTATAAATACCCTGGGGCTTTTATACATTTATACAGGCCCTCTCGAGGCTGTCCTTTACTTTCTAGCTGTTCATCTTCACAATCTAAATCTTTCTATATATTACTTCCTGTTGCTCCCACTCAAGAAAACTCTGGGGGAACTGTGGGGTTGGTAAATGCCCTGCAGTTATGGACAACTCTGTCAGGCCTAGACTCTTAGCTACCTTTAAAAAAAAGCCATTTTTTTCGTTTAAGGTCCTTGTTCCTTTCTCAGGTGGCTCCAAGAAAAGCGCTTTGCCTTCTACTCTCCACCACCGTCTGGACAGGTTCTCACTCAGGTTACTGTCAGGGCCCACCCCTTAAGGCCCCTAGGTGACTCTCCTGGCTCCCCTCGTCCTGGCTTATCGCTGCCATCTGACCCGTCGGACGCGCCCCTCGAAGCCTAGTCCCTACCGACCACTCTGGGTCTCCCTCCCGAAGCCCCACCCCTACAGGGTGACACAACCAACGTTAGAATCTGCTCTCCCTAAAAGGACGTGGATCCGTCCCTCCAGACCCCGCCTCCACGGCCTGACACCTAGGCCCCGCCCCCGCGACTGTCACTCCAGGCCGGTCTCCCTAAGACCTGGCCACTGAGCTGACTCTCTGGGTCCGCCCCTCCAAGATCCACCTCCACGGCCGACACTCAGACCCCGCCCCCTAGCTGCACGACACTCTAGGTCTGGTCTCCACAGCCCGACGCCAAGGCCCCGCCCCGAGGCTGTCACTCCGGCTCCGCCCCTCCAGACGCTCAGGCCCCACCCCCGAGCTGTCACTCCGGCTCCGCCCCCTGAGGTCGGGCTGCCACTCAGGCCCCGCCACGAGGTCAGCCCACCCGCAGCCCGGGTCTCCCGCACGTGCTCCGCCCTGCGGCCTTACTCTCCAGGCCCGCCGCAGTAGCAGTAGCATTGCTGCTGGTTAGTGCGATGGGGCGAGTCCCACTCGAGCTCCTCCGGCTGGTAGGACAGCACCATCTTCACTGCCTGCAGCGTCCTGGCGATGGCGCCTTTCTTCAGCGCGCCGCCTTTCTAGGGGGAAATAGGGCCCAGGTCACCAACCACACGTGTGAGCACACAGCTACCAGGAGAAATGCTGCCAAGGTAGGGGAGACCCAGGCATTGTATGAGCTTCAGAAAAGCAAGGCGTTTTTTCTCACCAATCCTAAACCCATCCTCTGTCTCCCTCAAAGATATTAATAGTCGTGGTAAGTACAACACAGACTATAATTAACCACATTGTGTACATGGAGTTGTCTTTTAATAGCAAATCACCCTTTATTGGGTGCCCATTTTATGTTTGGGGAAATGGGTTTAGAGAGGTTTAAATCTGGTCTAGGACAGAGAGCTAGTAGGTGGCAGAGCATCCTGTGTTTCCAAAGCCCACGTAGTGTCCTTCTGCCTTGAGTACAGGATCAGTGATGGGGCTCTGGGCCTCAGTCTAGGGAGGCTCTTGTCTGCTCAGTTGGGAGACAGGAAGGCAGGGACTGGGGGAAGAAGGGCACTCACCCTCACAGCCAGTGCGAAGATGCAGCGTCGGCAGAACCAAGGAGTGAGGAGGGGCCGGGTGGCACTGCCGGCAATGGGGATGTGGCATTGTTGGTGGTAACCTAGAGCAGAGGAGGGGATGGTGAGTTGCTCACAAGGAAGCAGTGGCTCAAGGCTAGCTGGCCAAGGGCAACGGAGCTAGCTAGCAGAGCTATTGCAAGCTCTAGGGAGCACTGCCTGCCAGCTTCCAGGATACTGGCTGGTGGTACCCACCCAGGAGGCAAGCTGGTACCCAGCGAGGGACTAAAAGACAGTATTGGCCACTTCAAGAGAAACCAAGGACGGGCTTCAGCGCCTGCCTCTCTTCTCCACTCATTTCTTCTGCCTAGGAGGGCCCCAGACTGGATACCCCATTGCTCTTTTTCCCCAAGGCAGGAGGCTCTCTCAGTGACAGAAGGAGAAACTGGTAGGGCCTCGGCAAGAGAGTGGGGAAGGAACCCACAGCCTTCCCTGTTCACCCACTCACCCAGGCCACACTTCCCACAGATGAGGATCTCATTCATGGGCCCTGATGTCTTCCCCAGGCAGATGTCACACTTGGGCTCCTCTCCTGGAACACCAGCTGAAAAAGAAGTTCTGTCAACTCGGGTCCAGCTCACATGACCAAGAAGAAGTCACAGTCAAGACTGGGAGGGGATCTGTACTCAGAACTGGCAGGGGGCTCATAGGCCTACTAGGAAACGTAATTCTGTTGTTTAGCCAAATTGACACAGCATTGAACTGCCTTCTAAATATACATTACACTCGTTGACAACTACTGCTCAGCCTTAACCAGAGAGGTGTCTGTTTCCCGTGAACTGCAGAGAAACAACTGTACAAAATGCTGAGAATAAGTGACCATTGAGGGCTCAGCTCTAAGGGAGACATCTATACCATACCCTCCACAGCTCATGGAACATTTTGGAAGAGGAGCTAGAAAAAAACCAAAAGGTAAGAGCTGGCAGGCAGAAATAAGGGCTGTGAATTGCTATTAAAGCATGGCATGGCCATGCAATCGTGAACTCTTCTCTTTCTTTTCTTTCTTTCTTTTTCTTTTTTTCCTGAGACAGGGTTTCTTTGTGTAGCCCTAGCTATCCTGGAACTCACTATGTAGACCAGGTTGGCCTTGAACTCAGAGATCTACTTGCCTCCCAAGTGCTGGGATCAAAGGTGTGCACCACCACCATCTGGTGCAATCATGATTCTAACAGCTGCAGATGATTATATTGGGTCTGCACATGAATGGGCCCATCAACACCAGATACTTATGGAGGGGGGCACAGGAGCCCTACCCCTCAATCCGAACCATTTCCTATTGATACATTTGGGGGGACAGGGAGTTATTGCCTTCAGTTATTGTACCCACTGAGGACCCCCTGGGTTCCAGTGGGTAGTCCCAATATAATAGTCACAGAGATGACCCTGATTAAAGCAAATGGGTCGCACAACCAATTTGCATCTGGAAAGGGGCAGGTAGAGAGGAAGGAGGAGGTGATGGTGTAGGAGGGAGAGCAGGGAAGGTTGAGGATAGCTACAGGAGGGCACACTGCACATGTGCAAAACTGACAAGGTCTTTACTTAGTTATTAAAGCAATAATAATAAAAACCACAGTGCAGGAACTGAGCTTTGGCTGTACACTGGGCCTCCCAACAGGCCCCCAAAGTTGCCTCTCTGAATCTTCACAGCCTTTCAGAGGTGTCTGTTAACACATGCTCCAAAGATGGGGAAACTGAGGCTCAAGAAGTTAAGGTCTTTGCTTAGCTATCAAGCAGGAGAGTGGGATTCAAACCCACAGCAATCTCACAGTCATCCTTTGCTCTTTGATCACATCTGGTTCCCTCTCCCACCTACTCTAACTTGTTAAACATTTTTTTATGTTAAATGACATTTAAAACACTTATAATGGGATAATAATGTAATGCTCCCATCAATTGTGAACTCACAGAAAATCCTGTTTAAACTATATTCTCACCCACATCTCTACCTGTTATTTCAAATCAAGGCCCAGACACCCATCCTTTTTTCTGTAACTATTTCAGATCAGAGCTCTCTTTATACTGACTGCATAGCCTTTATTTTACCTAAAGTTACTTTTATTTCCAAATGTCTAACAAATTAAAACGTCATTACAATTTTGTGTTTTGAATCAAGACCTGAAGTCCGGATATAGTGAGCGAGTTAGTTTGTTTATTTTAGTTTATTTTGGAGCTGGGGTTTCTGGCCCAGGGCCTGTTTTTGCTGGGCACACTCTACCAGTTAAGTAAACCCTGACCCCTAATAGTTATAGAATGGATTTCCATTACTGGTTCCTTCTCAGTATTTTTTTCATGTTTGTCTTCTCTTGTTAAAAAATAAATATATTTTTATATCTGAAGTATTTGCGTGGTTCTGCTAAATGGATTTTTTTTCCTTTTGAGGGTGCAATGGTGCTAGGTAGAAAACCTAAGACTTCGCACGTTCTAGGCAAAACTAGAGCTACTTCCATCCCCCCCTGCCCACAAATACAACTTTTCAGTATATATACAAGTGTGCAGGTTCATGTGGGCCAGGTACACAGTGCTCAGGGCCACCATCTTGTCTTTTTTTTTTTTTTAGAGGCAGAATTTCTCTGTGTAGCTTTGCACCTTTCCTGGAACTCACTCTGTAGACCAGGCTGGCCTCAAACTCACAGAGATCCATCTGCCTCTGCCTCCCGAGTGCTGGGACTAAAGGCATGCGCCACCACTGCCAGGCTCCATCTTGTCTTTTTTAAGGCAGGATTTTGCTATGTAGCCCTGGATGTCCTGGAATTAGCTTTGTAGACAAGGCTGGCCTTGAACTCACAGAGATCTGCCTCCCTCTGCCTCTTGAGTGCTAACATTAAAGCGTGCACTACCACCACCACTGCTGTCTTGTTTTGTCTTTTTGAGATGAGGTGTCTCACTGAGATCTAGGGTTTGCTGACTAGGCTGACTGGCCAGTGAGCTCCAGGTATCTGCCTGTCTTTACCTCCCCAGAGTTGGGATTACATGTGTGAACCACCATGCCAGCATTCTTTGAAAGATATATTGGTTTTTATGAGTATAGGTTTTGCCTGCATGGATGCGCATGTGGACCTGGTGCCTGTGAAGGTCAGAAGAAGGTGTTGGATCACACAGAACTGCACTTACAGATGTCTGTGAGCCGTCAATGTGGGTCCTCTGAGCCATCACTACAGCCCCCATGCCCACTTTCTTACGTGGGTTCTGGGGATCAAATCTGGGTGCTTGTGCTAGCAAGCTGAGTACTTCCCTGACTGAGCCACCTTCCCACATTCTCCTTAAATATATTTGAACATGATTTATTTCATTTTTTTTTAGTGCAAGAGGTTTATTGGGGGAGGGGGGAGTGAAAGAGTGGAAGGCTGCATGGGAGTGGGGACATGAGAGAGGCAGGCAGACAGATGGACAGACAGACAGAGGCAAGAAACAAGAAAGATCAGAGAAGCAAGAGAGGAAAGAGGAGGCCAAGAGAGGAGCAAGAGACAAGAAGTTTGTAGTGGATAGCCATCCCAGCATTGGCCTGGAAGTTCCAACCCCCACTGAGGCTTTGGTAATGGTCACGCCCACAAGGCAGGGCGGAGGGGGAAGACCAAGGATCGGGAAGAGGTCTCAGACCCTGGACGCTGGAGGTAGACCGAGCAGAGTTCTCCAGAGAACACCGCCGGACTACGCGATACCTTTGCCAGACCCTGCAACCTACCCCTTCATTTGTAAGTTAGCCCACAAAATAAACTTCCCTTTTAACTACGTGGAGTGGCCTTAATAATTTCACCAATAGAAGTTAAATGATTTTTAAATTAATTTCTAGTTATGGGTACACATGTGTCTGTGGGTCTGCACAGGAGGTCAGAGGACATCAGATTCCCTGAGATGGACTTACAGGTGGTCGTGAGCCACCAGATGTGGGTGCTTGGAATCAAACTCAAGTCCGCTGCAAGAGCCGTACATACTCTTAAGTGCTAAGCCATCTCCCCAGACACTTCAATACATTTTGATGTGTTACTGCTGTTTTGTTACTCCAGAAGGCTGCAAGAAATTTTTGTTTTGTTTTTAACGGTTGAGACAAAGTCTTGCTATGTGGCTCAGGCTGGCCTTGAACTGGTGATTCTCCTCAGGATGAAAGTTTTGTAAAGGTAGAAATGGTATTATTATACCTCTGTGCCCTCAAGCTCCTATATGATATATGACAGGTAGTAGTTGTTCAAAATGTATTTGTTGACTAAATGGCCAGGCAAGGACCTTGCCTTGTTCTACATTCAAGGACGGTAGTGCCCACATTGAGTCTCAGCCTTCTGTTGCTTAATAAAGTGATACATCATAACTGTATCAGGCCCAGCCTTGAGCACTCATCTTAGGCAATGCTAAGAGGTCATTGGCCTGTTGGCTGGATATGAGACAAACTTCCTGACTACACACCTGTTGTGTCCTGTTCCTATGCCTGGTACACAGTGGGATGCTTCCCAAGCCTGATGAAGTTGAAATATCTTTCTTCTGCTGCTGGATTTTTATGCTTTTCCTAGAAGTATAACCAGCAGGGGAGGCCCATAGCTTTGGATTCACAGAAAACAGATTTAGGGTGCAAGGGACTAGAGGAAAGAACCAGTCTCCCCTGGCCACAGATTTTTGGAGAAAAAATTTTTTTTAAAAGACCTACAAACTGGCTTAGTCCTGTGGCCCATTTGGCCACCTTCTTGGAATCACCCTTCATAGTAGCAGATTCATAGAAACTGTCCATGTCTATGGGCTGAGCATACTCCATGTACCATCTCATCTAATCTTCCCAACTGTCCTGTGAAGCCTGGACTTCACTGACTCTTCCTTTCAGTTGAAGAAATGGGGCCTCAGAAAAGTGCCATCACTGCTCAAGGCTGTGTAGCCTGTAATAGATAAATCTGGAACATGGTCCAGAGACTGTCTGACCCTAAAACCTGCCACTTCTGTTCTGTTAAGGATAAATGATATTAATAGGTTTCTTCTCTCATGCCAGTTGTCAGAGTTGGTCTTTCCATGATAAAAATACATGGCATTATGACTAGTGATTACTCAAATCTGTCCTGTGTAGCCTGAATGATCCTGATTGGCTATATCTACAAAAGTGTCAGCTATCTGAAGTTGGGGGATGTCCAGCCCAGCTCCCTTCCATCCAGAGAGCAGACCCAGCTCATCCAGGCATGACCATTTCATGCTTTCCTGGATGTGCCTCACCCTCACCTCCTTGCCTCAGGGGTAGAGATTCTGCAACAATTTATTCACATGCAGATAAGGAACACAGTTCATGTCTATAGCTGACCTCTCCTCCTCTGGCCTCTTCCTCCTCCTGATCCTTAGAGACTGAGAGCAGCAGACAACTTTCAGGAAGGACACAAAGTGCAGGCCTGGGACCCAGTGCTGGCCTTCTTAGTTCTAACACATGCCTGAGCCTCTCCTCCATCTGCCCTGCCTCCTTCCTGAAGTATGAGCATTTGGGAAGGGGGCTGATGTCACACAAGCAGAAATCTGATCGTCATCTCTGGTGGGCCCATGATGAGTACCCAAGGCCTGGGCTTCATGGACTACCAGGAATAAATGTGACAGAGAAGAAAAAACAGAAGGCAGAAGAGTGGACCCGGGAGAGGCACACTCACCATGCTGTATGTCCTTCCACAGGACCCAGAATTTGGAATTGTCTTCGAACATCACAAGGCAGCTTTGCTTAGGACTGCTGACCTGAGAGGAGGGGAGGCAGATGAAGCAGCAGCAGGGAAGGCTGGGTCTCACCTTCCTCATTTCCTGTGCCTTGTGCTTCAGAAGACAGGCAGGCCAGGTGAGGGGGACACTGTATTCCCCACCTTGGAGTAGGGCCATCAGGAAGAGACAGCATGACAACTCCATGGGAATGTTTTCATGTTTTTAAGTGCAGAAGAACAGGCTAGAGCGTCACCCGGGTCCTGTCCATTCTGGTGATTTCCTTAAATCCTCTAGAGAACATGATGGACCATGCTGTCCCTGAGGATGGAGCCTGCAAAGCCAGGCTCTGGTTCCTTCCAGTTTCAAATTCTAGGCACGAGGGACAATAAGGGATAGCAGAAAGAGCCTGAGCCTGGGCCCAAGGACCAGAGAAGACTCACTCACCCTCTTGATCTTGCCAAGGTAGTACAGCCCATCTGTCCACCGGCAGAGCACATACTGTCCCTCTGTCAGCTTGGACATCAACTCTTTGAAGTTCTTTTTGGTCTTTGACAGGCTCCCCTTGTTAGGGAGGTGGCTGGTGGCACTATAAGCTTCCCGAGTCCCTGGTTCCAAAGCTTGAGTCTCCATCAGCTTCTGAGGACACCAGGAGAGAAAGAACAAGATTTTATCTTGTTCCCTGCCCCTGAAATCCTGTAAGGTTCTTAAATATATTTATGGACAGCACAGCTCTGGGAGGGTGATATTATTATCCCAATTCTAAGGATAGGTAAACTGAGGAGAGGCAAGGAAAGTGGCTGGTGACCCAGAGGCAGGCCATGACTCATAATGTCAAGCTGGCTCTATACCACACCATGTTCCTCTCCTCAGAGAGTGCATCTCCTCACCATACCTGGAGCAAAGGCTCCACCCATGGATCTGAACCCCACTACCTGTCCTGGGAGGCCTTGTTCTGTGTGCAAACACTCTGGGCTCAGCTCTGAGGAAGCAAACACTTCAAGTCTCCCCTGAATGTGTTCAGAGGAAAGCCCACCCACCTGTGAAAAACCTCGGGGTGGCTTGGGAACGGATGTGACTTAGCCATGTGCCATTTGTAACCCCCTTTCTGTTCTCAACTATTTGATGAGTTCATGGAAACCAGTTCAGGCTTTTGTCCACATGTACACTGGCTCTCGGTAGCTAAGCCATTCCCATACTAGCCTAACATATCTAGCTCTTCCCATCCCATCAAAATGCCGCCTTTGGCTTCTGTTTTCCCATAATGGTGTCACCATGGCCATCAGAAGACTTCTCCAGCCAGTGGGCTGCCACAGAGGCTCCTGGTACAGGGGCCTGAGCTCCCCTGCCGAGCATCCTGCATTCTCCCCCAGCATGCCCTGCTTCCAGTTCTGCCTTCATCTTTCCCATCAATTAATTCATTCACCTTTTCCATGACTGTTTCCTGAGCCTGTTGCTTCCTACTGCCTGGCACCTGGAACGAGGAGTCCCCAGGTCACCCCAGCTTCCCTGCTCCCCCACCTGAATCTCCCAGAGAATGCGTGGCTCCCCAAACCTCCACCAGTGTTCAGCGTTATTGCCTTCTCTCCTGTGTGGGCTCACCTGGCACCACACCCCTCCATACAAACACTCCTAGGATCAAACACAGCTTCCTGACGTTGCAGTGTGTGAGAACGGTAGGGCGGTCCTGCTCTGGTTTCCTCCCTCTGCCTAGGTGCCGGGCACCTGGTGTCCGGCCTGCTGGCAGGAAGACAGCTCTGGGTGTGTTTGCATGTGAGTGCCTCTTCAGAGACTGCAAGGACACAGTCTATGGCAATGTGCCAGTCCGTATGTGAAACTAAATACACGTGGGTATGTGAGGGCCCTGGGGCAATGGAACCAAGTAGGCTGTCTACCTCCTTGCCTTCTCCTTCCTGTCTTTTACTCCAGGGCAGAGGCACAAGCACCAGGTAGGGGCTGTTGTCAGCACTCTTGGCCTCTTCTCTGGCACTTGGCTCTTAGGGAGCTTGCTCCAGCCTGGACCAGGACCGGCCTCGGCAGGTTCACAAACTGACATTTCCTCCCCCGCTGAGCTTTTGGGGGTAGGCCGGGTCGCTGCGCCCCCGAGGCCGGGCTGGGCCCCCGGGTAGCGGCCCCCCCACTCCGACTCCATCCTCCTGGAGCGGGCCCCCGCGGGCTGTGATTGGCTGATTCAAACCCGTCGCCACAGAAATGCTTGTTTGCGGGTTCCCGTCGGCGTCCAGTTCAAATCCGCGGCACTGGGCGCGCGGGGCCGGGCGGGGGCAGGAAGCGCGGATGATTCATGCGCCGAGGCCTCTCCAGGGCGGCCGTTGGCTTTTTAAAAGGGTGTTCGGGGGGAGGACAGCTTGCAGCAGTGTCCCCTCGGCTTCAGGCACTCCTTTCCTCAGTTGCTCTAATTGCCAACTTTCCCCGCTCCCAACCCGTCGCAGCCTGACTTTGGACGTGAGCAAAATCCCAAATGCCCTCTTACCCTCCCCTCCACAGCTTCTAATGGGAAAGAAAAGACGCGCGGCCACAAACGGAGACCTGTCACCCACACCCTGCCTGGGCTGGGGATGTGGCTGGGATTCCCGCTGCCCTGAGGGTACCGCTCGGGCTCCATCTCGCTCCCCATCCCACAAGCGCGCGCAGCTCCGCAGGACTCCACCTCCTGCCCCGGGATCCTAAGACTCAACCTAGTGCCGAGAGGTTTCGAGAAGTGGGGTCGTGTGCAGGGATTGAAGCGTGAAACTCGGAGTCTCCCGGGGCGCCCGCAGCGCGGGACTTACCGCGAGGCAGCGCGTCCGCCGGTCCCACTTGGAGTCTGGCCACCAAGCACATCAGCGGCAGCGGTGCGCTCGGCCCGCGGCTGCCCGGCCGAGTGTCCGCCCGTGGGGCCGGGGTAGGGGTCTCGGCGGGGGCGGGGCGGGGCGGGGGCGCCGCGGGGAGGAGGGGACGCGGGGAGGGAGGGGCCGGTGCGCTCAGGAAGGGGCCCCCCGGGCGCGGGGCGCCATCTTTTTCGCGTTTTCCCGCGAATTATTGACGTCCCCGCTTATGTAATTAGTAGGGGCCGCACCGGCTTCGCCATTGGAGCCCGTGGCCGGCGGGGCCCCGCAGCGCCTCCCGGGGCCGCCCCCGCGCAGCGAGCCGAGCGGGCACACGCGGAAACGCAGCTGCACAGACCCACGGCCGGGCAGGCGTGCGCACACCACACGCACCCAGCTACACCCAGACCCTGGATGACCCGGGTGGGTCGCCCAGCACTTTGATCTTAGAGCACCGACATCCCACTCCACCAGGGCAAGCCTAAGAGAACCAGACACAGGAAACATATACAAGTCACAACACTCAAAACGACACTGTTCCCTCAGCATGTGTTCCCGCGGAACCCACGTGTAAGGCACACAAGTCAGCAATCATAGAGTCCCGACACAGTAACCACAAGACGCTAGCATGCCACCCACACACTGCAGAGATACAATGCAAAAGAGACAGTCACATACACCACGTGCACAAACAGCACTGAGGTAAAGGCTAATTTAGGACAGATCTGGTAGATAGGGCTCCAATCAGATAAAATCTCCCTCCGGGAGAAGACAGTCCCCATCCAGACTCACTCTTGGCGCCAGGGCTGGAGAGAGTGCTGGCTAAACACCCTTTACCCACATTCCTGCCTTCTGTCTGGAGTGCCTGCCTATTGCACCTGCTCTAGCGTGGCGCCTGCAGACACCCCTGCGGAGTGAGTCATTCCTGGAGCCTTCCCTGCTCATCGTCCAGCGGCCCACATTGGCCCTCTGTCCCCCGGCTTGAGATACAGGAGTCCTCTCCACCCTTCCTCATTCCCCTCACCCCTGGGTCTTCCTGCTTACCGGGCTTACCGCCCTCACTCTGGGTCTTTGACCCACAGCAGAACCTAGTTATCTTGAGCAAAAGTCTCCTTTTGCTGAGCCTGGAAAGGAAGTTGGTAGCAGCCCCATCAGACAGGATCTTCCAGTCTAGGAAGGCCAATTGAAAGGCACCCAGACATCTAGTCACCTTCAGCAGAGATAAGACCTGCCTGTCCAGATGCTCTCAAGAGCCTCTAGGCTGGCCTGTGGCACATTTAGGGAGAGCAGAGGAAGCATGTCTCTCCCGGGGACAGGCTGGCTCCACCTTAGCCCTTGGATGTGAGACTCTGAGTGTGTCACTTCAGTTATTGAGGAAGGTTGGGGGCACTGTATGCAACGCCCCTGTCACCCCATGGGCATGGTGTACAGAAGGTGAATAGTGTGCTTTGTCAAGATCTGTAATCACTGCTGTTCCTTTGCATAGGGCTTCGACTGTGGCTTAGGGCACACAGGTGATTAAGAGAAATAGGGCCTGCAGTCTGGTGAGGGAGTCAGTATTGGGGCAACATATTTATGTTAAAAAAGATCTGGGCGTGCAGTTGGAGAATTCTTAATTTGAAGCCTGCCCAGCCTCTGAGCAGAGGGATTGTGGGTGAGCTGTCCCAAGTTTTATATACCACATCCTTATCTATTCAAAGGTGGTGGCAATACTACCCTGCCTCACAGGGCCATTGCCTAGATAAAGGGCAATACAGGAAGGAGCAGGTGCTTTGGTAAGTACAACGTCCTGTGAAATGTGAAATGAGAAGGTGCTGAAATACTACAAGGCAGGACACTGTAATGCCACAGGAAAAGGCGCATGTGATTCATTGTGGTTTAGACGCTGAGTTCCGTGGAGAAACTGGCATTTGGATAGGATGCGGAAATAGGGAGGCACACATTTCAGGAGAGCGGAATTGAATGGACTAGCACAAAAGAAAAAGTAAAAATCCAGGTTAAAAAATGAGCTGTGAGCTGGGGACAGTGGTGCATGCCTTTAATTCCCACACTCAGGAGGCAGAGGCAGACAGAGCTCTGTGAGTTTGAGGCCAGCCTGGTCTACAGAGAGTTCCACAACAGTCAAAACTACATGGTGAGACCCTGTCTCAAAACAACAACAACAAAACAATCAATCAAGCAATTGATAAATGATCAGTGCTTGCCTAGGTAACACATACACTGAAATTGGAATTATACAAGAGAATCTTAGTGTGGCTTCTCTTGTGCAAGGATGACATTACAGATTCATGATCATTCCATGTTTTTCCCCTAAGAATGCTGTTTGTACAATTCTTTTTGTTTGTTTGTTTTTTAAAGAGTTGTTGATGTTGAAATGCCTTCAATAAAACTGATTTAAAATTTAAAACCAGGCAAAAACTATTAATAGATCATTCCCCAAAGAGGAAACCCAAATGGCCAAGACAGCCAAAAATATAAAGAGATGTTCCCCTTCATCGGCCATGTGAGAGATGCAAATGAGAAGGACGATGTCGCATCATCACACAGCCCCAGAGTTAACGTCTGCCTGTTTCAGCGGGGGTGGGATGGGGGTGCAGTTGGGTGCAGTGCAGGGGCCTCTCAGGTTCTGCTCTTGGGGATGTCAATTGCTGAGACTTGGGAGAGCTGATGGGGTGGTAGCAAATGGAGTTGAAGATGCTGGTTCCTTCACTTTAATGGTGCTCAGCTTGTAATAGCAAACTAAAAAACAAACAAAAAATAGAATTATGTCCTGGGAGAAACTAACCTAAGACAATGGACCCTAACACCCATGCATCCATACTAGGGATAAGTGGGCATGGGGGTAGCTATGCAGCATGAGATAGAAAATGTCCATTTGTTCATTTAAACAGTAGAGGCTGCACTGTGCATGGTTTTAGTGATAGTCAGGTAGTGTAGTAGAAGTATTAACCATGCATGGGCAATGAAAGATACCTGACTTGGGGCAGCGGGGACTGGCCTGGGTTAGAAAGAAGCACAGAGAAAGGTTTAATCAGATCTGTAAGATGTCTTTCTTAGGAAAGACCACATATGTGAAAGTCTGAGGATCTGATGGAGCTGTGTGGCTGGGCCATAGTCCTCTCTATTTTTCTCCTTCCTAGCCTGCAGCTCTCCTCCTGTTCCTGTGCTGTTTCCTCTTGGAGGGAAGAGGGAACTACAGAGCCCAGGAAGCTCTTGACTATTAGAAGATTCGCAACCCCCTGCGATAGTAAATGAGGGGGCTGGGAGACATCAGTGGGCTAAGTGTTTGCTTAACAGGCATGAGGACATGGCTTCAAATGCCCAGAACTCACATAAAAGCTGCGCACGGCAGTTTGCTTCCAAAACCCAGTACTCAGAGTGGGTAGGGGCAGATACGGAGGGCTTGCTGAAGGAATTCAGCAGAATCACTGTATGGGGTAGATATTAGAATGAACAGCTGCTCTTTAGAAGTACCTTGACCTTGAAGAATCCTTGTGGAAAACAGTGATTGTTTCCCAAGATCTGCAGAATTGTTTTGCTGATGGGGCATTGTAGCCATCCCATGACTTTGGTCACAAGATACCTCAGGCACACCTGAGGCTCTTGGATTATTAAGTATTGCACACAATGCATAATAAAGGGCTAGAGTCATGGAGGTATGTGATGGTCTCCCTCAGTAAGACATGTAAATTAAAGTTAGGGACCTTGGTACGAGGAAATACTTTTTTGTTTGTTTGTTTTGTTTTCTGAGACAAGGTTTCTCTGTATAGTTTTGGTGCCTGTCCTGGATCTCACTCTGTAGCCCAGGCTGGCCTGTAACTCACAGAGATCTGCCTGGCTCTGCCTCCGGAGTGCTGGGACTAAAGGCGTGCACCACCACTGCCCAGCTGAGGAAATACTTTGTATAACAATCAATAAATATGCCTTTGTTCAGCTGTTCAGGGATCCAGTCCAGTCTGTCAAAGAGGCCGGACCTTCCTGCTGCCACACAGGCCTTAAAATTTCATCTTGAGAGTGCCTTGTTTCTTCAACCAACCCACGCTACATGGTATACCCTGACAAGGGGCTCACTGGCCACCCAGTCTAGCCGAAACAGCAAGCTCCATGTTTGGTGAGAGAACCTGTCTCAAAGAATAAATATTCCTGTCTCTCAGAGAGGAGTTACAAGTAATATGGTTACTGTAAAGATAGGAGGCACACAAGACCCCCAAAAGATAGAGGAAGGACATCTGACTTTGGCCTCAGGCATGTGTACACATGGGCAAACACACCTGCACACATGTATGTACCCACCCTAATGTCTTCTTTCTGGAGAGAGAAGACTTCATGAAGCAGCCTTCAAGGTGGGGGACCCAAGAGTGTGGACTTAGTGAGCTATCACTCATAATGGGACGGGCTTTTTGGTGGTACAGCTGCCTGTGAGTCAGCCACATTGCTACAGTTAGTTACAGTAAACTCATTGGTTCACAGCCTAGGCTAGAATGGAGTCAATTCCTTGGTCTGTCTGTTTGGGGCGAATGGGTGTTCAAGTCTCCTAGGGAAGAGTTACACTCCACGTTTGGGGTCTCTGGTCATTATACAGATGGGCAGAGAAGGCCTGAGAATGTTACAGATGTGGAGGTTTGGGGGGGGGTGGTACCACTAGTTAAGTGTGCAGGGGGATTACAGCCCACAGTTCCTCCATGTTTGGCATTAGTGACTTGTCACAACGTGGTGAGCCAAGCTTAGCAGATACCAGGGAGAGGATGAAGGGTTAGAGCCGCTGAGCAATTTCTACACCACACGCACCTCAGCGGTGCCTCCTCTTCTCTCAGCATCCCCCCCTTTTTTTTATTAGGTTAAGGAAAATGCAGAAATGTGCAAGGAAGAAAATAAAAGCCACCGGTGGTGGTTTCCATTTTATACTTAAATCGCCTTTCCCTGAACGCAGCTCACAAATCATAACTTGCTTGTTTCATGTGCACAGTCACCAACTTATTTTGAGAAAACATCATTTTGTTCCAGGACCATTTATTTGCTCAAGTCCTAAGCAACTTAACATCCATGAAGGTGCTATATGAAGTGAACATGCTTTTCACATATATTTGAATATTATGGTCATTTAGTCTTTGGAAGTAATTATCATGCAGGTGACTAGTTAGATGGACCTGTGTTCTGTGTTTAAGTTTAGGGTCAGTTTGTAATGTTCTAGTCATGGAGGTGTTTTCAAATTACGGTAGAAAACATAGCTGTTAACACTATTTGAAAATGAGTGGGTTGACGGGTCAGATTGTGACCTGTTGAAGTGCCTGTGGCCTTGGTTAGCTGCCAAACCATAAACACTTTTACCTGTGGCTTTTGTGGGTAAATAAGTCACGTTATCTACTCCTGTAGAAGGAGAACCTTTGCCAGAGCACAGAACTGCTGCTACCACATCCCCATGTCACTGTGGAATACAGTCTCTCCATCTGTTAAAAATTAAGTGGTCCTAGATGATTGGTGGAGGCGCACGCCTTTAACACTCAGGAGGCGGAGGCAGGCGGATCTCTAAATTCAAGGCCAGGCTGGTCTACAGAGTGAGTTCCAGGACAGTCAGGGCTACACAGAGAAATCTTGTCTCAAAAAACTAAAACCAAACCAAAACCCCCAAAATTTAAGTGGTCTTTCATATCTACTTTCAACATTCAGCAGTCATTTAGGGAGCTGTGCTGTGGACACACATGCTCTGCTGGGATCCTGGGTGTGCTATGAAGATGAAGAAAGTCCAGGTGATGGCCTCAAGATGTTCCTGGGCCAGAGCTGGGACAGGGAGAAGCAGGGCAGACACATCAACAGGTAATTGCTAGGAGATGGGGTCAGATAAGCAGGCTGGCTTTGAGCACACACAAATGACTTTCAGTATCCCCTCCCTGCAGTGATTGAATCATTTGATCCTGTCTCCTTATGTCTCCTTCAAAGAGGAACCTGGGACACTTACCTAGCCAGGGCATGAGGGTTGCTCAGTGGTTAAAGTTTAGAACAAATATGTGGTTTTCTTTCATTCATCATAAATCATCTCATATAAATACTCGACCTAGTCTAACTCTAAGTTTTTGTATTTGAGAATTATTTTGTCTCCTTGTTTTTTATGGTGTATTGTTCCATTTTGGTCTCTAGGAGATGTTAAATGAGGCAAAGCCAAGCCACCAAGCCCGGTGCCTGGGGCCTTAGCTGGTGGCCTTCTGCCTCAGCGAAAGTTCACTCGCAGCTTAAGGCACCTTTGATACCATGTGATATCCCACCTCCAGCGCTGTCCCACCCCATGCCCACAGAAGCTGGAAGGTGAGCAAGGTGCCAGGAGGGCAGAACTTCCTTACCTGAGGTTGGTGGGATCTCAGCATATAATGTGGCATCTTAAGGTCACACAGATGGAAGTTAGACACAGCTGCTGGGGTCAGGTAGCCAGCTGAGAGGACCTCCGGTGTCAGCACCCAAGCCCTCATTTTCAGGCAGGGAACTGTGTCTATGAGAGGCTTGTTCAAGGACAAGCGGGGAAGACTTGCAGGCTGAGTGGAAAACCAGTGGAGAAGCCAGATCTGTTCCTGGTGTTGTCTCCTCAGCTCTCAGGTGGCCCTGGAGTCTTTCTTTTTTACTTACTTTTATATGTTTTAGTTAAAATATAATTGCATCACTTCTGCCCTTTCCTTTCCTCCCTTCACCTCCTACCAAGTTCCCTCCTCCCTACTCCCCTGCCCCCCCATTCTCCAGTTAATGTCTTCTTCTTCTCCAGTCATTGTTACATGTATATGTAACATATGTGTGTACTTATGCATAAATATAATCTGCTGAGTCTGTTTTTGTCGTTGGTGTGCATATGGTTTCAAGGCTGACCACTTTGTACTGGACAACAAATTAAGAGTTATCCCTGGAAGACCCTGACTTTCCCTCTTTCTTTTTTTAAATTTAAATTTTATTTTATTTTATGTGTACAGGCGTTTTGCTTGCATGTATATCTGTGAACCACTTTTGTGCCTGGTGCCCATGGAGGCAGGAAGGCATCAGATCCTCTGAAACTGGGGTTACAGGTGGTTGTGAGCTGCACCAAGAGTGCTGGGCCTTGAACCTGGGACCTTTGGAAGAGCAGTCATGCTTTTAACTGCTGAGCCACCTCTCTAGCCCCATCTAGAGTCTTTCTATCACTAACATTCATTTTAAAAATTCTGAGATTAGATATTGTGTGACATGAAACACACTTTGGAGGGAAGGTATGGGTGGTCCCTCAGGACCCCTTTCTACTTGGGGAGCCAAGAGACAAATAGCCTTTACACTCTTACAGCAAACTCTGGGGCCTTGTCCCCATCTTTTGTCTGTTCCGTTGCCAATATTTGGGCAGTAATTTTAAGAGGCTTTGTTGGGGCCTTAGCTGGCTTCTTTTAAGATCCAGTTTGGGTCCCTGGTCCCCCCACCTCAGAGGAGAAGAAAGATCTGGGCTAGAGCTTCTTGTGGGGAAGAGTAGTGCTCAGTGTGGGAGCTACCTTGAGGTAGGAACCTTCTAACCAAGAATGCATTTCCATGCAGTGTGTTTCAGATCACTGGGCACCCCAACTGTGAAGCTTCCACAAGCCCCAGGGAAGGCTGTGGCATGTGAAGTTCAGGCTGGTCAGGGACAGGCCAGCAGGGAATGTAAAGGGGCTAGCCTGCAGAGAAGAAGTTATGAGCAGTGGAGAGCTGGGAATAGTGGGCACAGTTTGTATGGAAGTCAAAGCAAAGAGATGCCAAGGCAGGGAGGTAAGAAACAGGAGACAGAACCACAGAGAGACACACCTCTCTGGAGACAGCCTTAGTCTGTGCAGGACACAGGGAAACCACACTGGAGGTGAGGGACTGAAGCCATAAGTAACATGGCTGCCCAACCTCCCAAGCCAATCAAAGCACTGAGTAATACACTTCGGAGTGACCACACTTTGACATGACTGGACATCAGCCCTAGCAGTTCCTATTTTCATGACTGGTTCGGTCAGCTTACAGTCTCCTCTTTCGCCCATCATCACAGGAGACATCATGTGGGCCACCTTCTCTGTGTTGGTTATTGACAGCTTTGGTGTCAACTTGCTCAGGCTGTGGGGCACCACTATGTAATCAAACACCAATCTGGGTGTGGTTGTGAACACCAGTTAGGTTGAAGGAAATGACCCTCCCTAGTTTGTGAGTAGGACCCAGTCAGTCAGTTGAAGGTGTTCAAAGTAAAAATGAGGCTTCCAGAGAAAAATTTTCTCTTAAGACAGCAGCATTCATACCTGCCTGAGTCACAAGCCTGCTACTATGCCCTGCAGATTCCAAGCTCGCTGGCCTGACCTAGCCTTACCAGCGAATCCCACAAGTCTGTCCCTTATAAGTATTACCTATGGATGTGTGTCTGTCTCATATTGGCTGTTTTCCCCAAACCATCTGAAACACACTTGTTTGGAGTCTGTGAGGGTAGAGACTGTTCAGGATCCTCGGAGCTCGTCGCCTGCAGCCGACTGCAGGTGTGGAGCCTTTCCTCCTTGCTGGTTTCACCTTCTGTTCAAAGATCCCATACTTTTCTTCTTCGGTCTACCACAGCCATGAATTTCCTGTAGCCACCTTCTCCACACTCACGACCTTTCAAAGGCTGTAAGGGCCCAGATGGAACGGAAGCACCAGAGGAAGCTTTGGGGAGATCCAGAAGCCAGCCCTGGGCCACAGGTGAGAGACTGCCTGCTCTCTTAGGACATAGGCGGCTCACACCTATTGGGCTTGTGGTATGGTAGTCCTCAGATCATGGTAAAGCTGTGCCAACATTTTCACAGCACCCAGAGGTGTCCAGAGAAGCACAGGAAATGGCAGTCCACCAGCTCCGTAACGGGATGAACTATGACTAGAATGCTATTGATCCATGCAGATTCCTGCTTACAAGCCACCAGGCCGAATGCTTCCAATCTTAGGCAAAGTGGGGTCTTGCTGGAGGATATAAGGGCCTGCAGTGGCAGCAAGAGGGTTCAGGCAATGACCCGGGGAGCTGCAGGAACTCCACCTTAGGAAAGCTCAGTCTGATCCAGGGTCTTCTCCAAGGGTCGGCCTCAGAGAGTGATCTGATGTCATTCTGAGCTGCATCCCACACATGCTGTCTACTCTCCGGGCAGGGAGATGTGGTAGTTCTACTATGCGTTTACTGTGATGCTGGCTGGGAAAGGTGTTAGTTTTCCATTCCTCAAAATGGGGAATTCTCCCTAGAGGAGTTTTAAGGTGGAGCTAGATACTGGGAAGATTCTAAGTGGCAACTAAACCTCTTGAAGCAATAGCCCGACCTAAGCTAATGATGCAGAGCCTAGAATCAGATCCATCTTGACTCAAGACCAAGTTTTACCCTCTATTAGATCAAAACTTTGGTCAAGGTAGCTGTCTTGAAGGACTTGATTCCCACCTCTGAGAAGTGAAAGTACTGAAGAAGTGAATGAAGTTTTGAAGGTGATCTGAAGCATTACGGTAATGAAGGAAGTATTTTTGAGCCTTGAAGGTGGTAGGGATGGGCAGTGATGGCCAAGGCAGCTTCTCATCTTGGTGTTTTGCTCAAGGGATCCAGTCAGCGTTTGCTGAGTAACTTGATAAACCATTGTGGTCCTTGGCTGACTACTGCTTTTGCAAAACAAGCAAACAGGTAACAACAACAACAAAACTAAGAAAGAGGCTGGGGATGTAGCTCTGTCGGTAAAGTGTTGGCTGGCATGTACGAAGCCCCAGGTTTGAGCCTTAGCACCACATAAATTGGGTGCTATTTTAGCTTCCAGTAATTTTAGCTTCCAGGAAGTGAAGATATGAGGATCAGAAGTTCAAGGTCATCTTCCTCTACAAAGCAAGTTTGAGGCCAGTCTGGATTCCATGAGACCCCTGTCTTAAAAATATCAAAACAACGGGCGGTGGTGGCACACGCCTTTAATCCCAGCACTTGGGAGACAGAGCCAGGTGGATCTCTGTGAGTTTGAGGCCAGCCTGGGCTACCAAGTGAGTTCCAGGAAAGGCGCAAAACTACACAGAGAAACCCTGTCTCTCACACACACAAATAATCAAAACAAACAAAAGCCACGCAAGTGAATAAACAAACCAACATCCTTCACCAACCTATCACAATGGGCAGATGCCACCATACCCACCATACCCACAATATTTACTGTGCCCACCATACCCACCATACATACTTATCCACCATACCCACTGTACCCATCATACCCACCATATCCACTGTACTCACAATACCCACCATACTCACTTACCCACCCTATCTACTGTACCCACTGTACCCACTGTGATGCCATGATACCCACCGTATCCACTATACCCAGCTTTTGTGAGCTATAGCCTCATAAATGAGTCCACAATGTTTTCCTTTTAGCAGCCCTTTTGACATTTTCATTTTAGTATGTGAAATCTGGCTACTTGTCGTTGGGAGAGTTTATGGAAAAAGAGCTTCCAGCTGGCTTTGGGGCAGCCCATAAAAATGTCCTGAAAACTTTGCCCAGTTAGAAATGAGAAACTGCTGGCAGCCAAGCCAGTGACGCCACAGACCACGCTGAGGCCCACTGGACTGCACTCGTCAGCAAGGCTCCTCCTTCATTCCTTCCCGGTGCCTGGTCTAAAGGATGGGGCCCAGGAGCTGCGAAAGAGAAACCGCAGCTTTCAGATGGCAGATAAACACATCCTTTACCCAGACGTCTATGATTCAGACTGTTTGAAAGGGTGTGGACAAGGAGGGAAGAGTTTCTGTAGCGTTAACTGAAGAGGCTGACGAGGACCCTTGCTTTCTTCTCCTGTCTCTTCCTTGTCTCGCTTGTTCCTTTCTGGAAGTCCTCTTTGATAACTCTGCCTCATCACAGATTTGTTCAGCCATGTGACTCCTTGGCTTAAAGCCCTCCAGAGGAGCCCTCTTGCTTCAAGGTCCAGGTCAACCGTAGCTGCCTTCAAAGTCACAGCTCTTCCTTCACCTTCCCAGTGCTGGGATTTTAGGTCTGTGCCACTCTGCCCAGCTACAAGGCTTTGTAGAATATAGACCTGCCCCGTCTCTGTGGCTTCTCACTCTCTATCCCACCCTCGACCCAGTCGTGTCCTGACATCTCCACTCAGAGCCTTGGACTACACCCCACCTTGGCTGGGACCCTTTCTTTGTGGCTGGATATTCGCTTCCCAGACAGTCTCAGCCTCTCCTGTGGGGGAGTGGTTAGGATCCCACAGGCAGGGGTTTGCACCCCCGCCTGTGCACCCCTACGGGGTGCCCCACCTCTGTGCATCACGTTTCTCACGACAGGCCTCTTGTACGGGTGATGCCTGGTACAAGGTACAGCAACAGCGCTTTCTGTTGAGCTGGTCAAGGGCGTGAGCTGGGCATGGGGCTGGAGAGTGTGTGTTAAAGAGCTGCTTCTGGTGATTCTCCTGTGCAGCCATGGAGAAGGGCACTGATTGACAACATCTGACAGGGATGACACAGCCATTTACAGGAGCTATGCCCTGGACACCCACTTACCAGGGAGCATCATCTCACAACCTCCGAAGCCCAGTGATGTGTTAAAAGAAAACTCCTCATCCATTTGTCTGGACAAGCGGTGCTATGAGGCTGTCTGATCACAGCCAGCTGGGAGAAGAATGCCTGTGTATCCTCCCCGCTTCAGTCCCAGGACTCCGACCAGGGGCACTGGTTACCTGCTGTTCTGACTCACGAACCATCCTAGGACTGGGGGCAGACTCCAGGTAGCTTGCAGAGGTGGGGAAAGGCTTTAGAGACCAATAGGACATTCACACAACCATGGAGAGATGGAGAATGAGGCTATAAACAATTCTTTGAGAATATAGGCTCCATGTTGTCAAATTTCTCCTTTTAAAAGAGATTGGCAATAATCTGGATATGTGTGTGTATGTGTGAAAAATTTTAACTTTTTTGTTTTGTTTTGTTTATCAGTTTTTGGTTTTTTGAGACAAGCTTTCTCTATATAACAGCCCTGGATGTCCTGGAACTCACTCTGTAGACCAGGCTGGCCTCGAACTCAGAGATTTGCCTGCCTCTGCCTCCCGAGTGCTGAGATTAAAGGTGTATGCAGCCTCCACCCACTGCAAAATTCTAAAGCAAAGCTCAAGCCAATGACAGGCCCCTGAAGAGTGCACTTAGCATTTGATACAAACCTGTGCTCTGAGCTTCTGCAGATTAAACTAGAAAGAGACGCGCCTGCCTTGTGCAGCTCCAGTCTCTGTTCTGAGAGCCCCCTCAGTGGGTCTGCACAGAGCAGGGCTCAGAATACAGCCCCTAGAGATGTGTGCACACATGCCAGCTGAAGGCTGTTTGGGGACATGACTATTCAGGATCAGCAGTGTCTTCTTAGACCCCTGGTCTGAGGGCCTCCGAGAGTTTTCTTTTACCTCAGTAGTTGTGTGTGGGAGTCTGGAGGCACCTGGAACTGTGCTGTGTGGGAACAAGCTTTGTTGGTTAGAAGCTCTGAGGACGATTTGTGACCTCTCCCCAGATAACGTAGGGCCCCAGGCCTGTTCTTGGAGCTCATGTCTCATCCCCGGCTTCTTTTGATCCCTCCATGTCTCCACATGGTCACAGTCGAGCCTGCAAAACTTTAGTCTTTTACCTCTCCACCAAAGACATGAAGTGCTTTCTGGAATAAGGTGTGCTATAAATAAATAAATAAGCCCAGATAAATAGTGGAGCTCCAAAAAAGAAAAGCTGATGAGCAAGTGGCTATGAGAATGAGTCACCCAGGACTTCACACAGAGCAGGTGCTCAGGAAATGGGGGAGGGGTGGGGAGTGGTGAGGTGGGGGATCGGGGAGCCCGGTCTGGGGTGGGGGGAGGGATACCGAGTTGGGGGCCAGGGACCTTGAGTGGAAAGCATAGGCTTACCAATGACAGACAATAGCCCTGTCACTTCCCAGTGGCTGAGCCCTCAGCCACCTGTGTGATATCTCAGCCTCCATTTCCTCAGCTCTACAGTGGAGACAATCCCAGCCCCTGCCTCATCAGAGTTGCTGAGAGGACTGGATGTGATTGTGTAGGTAAAGCACCTGATACAGGACAACCATCTAATAAGAGGCAACTGAGATTACTTTAGTAATGACCACATCCTGGCATGTGAATGTCATTCTGTCATCTAATGATGAGGTTTGTGCCTGAGTGAGGTCCAAAGTGAAGCCCACTTTTCACATAGGTAACAAGAATCTTGGTGAGAAATCCACAGGTACCCATATTCCTCCACTCCTTGCCCCAGCTCTGGGTACAACAATGGCAGCCAGTACCTCTACTAGTGTGGCTGCCCCATTACTCTCCCAGCATGCTTAGGGGCCAAAGGTGCTTCCTGTCTGACCCCTCACTTGCCCTTGGTCACCGTGTTTATCTGTTGGAAGTCTCTGGCAGTTTCCTGCAGGCTTCCCTGGTCCTTCCGTGGCATCATCTTTTTAAATTTTACCTTGTAAAGATTTGTTTTATTTTTAATTACATGTCTGCATGTGCCCGAGACACCCGAGATGTACAGGTGGCCCTGAGCTGCTCGATGTGGGCGCTCAGAACCAAATTTAAGTCTTCTCCAAGAGCAGCACTTACCCTTAACGGCTGATCCACTTCTCCAGCCCCATCTTTTTTATTTTTATGTATGTTGTATGCATGCATATTTGTGTGTTCATGTTTATATATGTAGTTATATGTTGTATGTGCATACATGTAGAGGTCAGAGATAATCCTGGATGCCATTCTCAGGAATGCTGGCAATTTCCTTTGAGACAGGTTCTGTCACTGAACCGGAGTTCCCCAAATAGGCTAGGCTGGTTGGACAGTGAGCCCTGGAAATCCTGCCTCCACTTCCTCAGAGCTGGGGTTACCAGCCCACACTGCTGTGTCCGGAAGTTTTATGTGTGCTCTGAGGATTGAACTCAGGTTATCATGCTTGAAAAGCAAACATTTCCCAGCTGTCCCTGGATCCCTCAAGTATCGTCTTGAACAGTGACGGTTTCCTGGAGGTGTCTTGGGGATGATGGAGTGCAGCCTCTGAGGTAGGACAGCAGTGAACAGTTAGGAAAGTCCAACTCTCTAGTGCTTATTAATATGGGAAGGAAACTCACCAGCCATCCTGATGGACAGCCTGTGGTGTACTCAGGGTCAGACCACATGCCAATCGTCTATAGAGAGGCGTTGGTGTGCAGGACATTCCAGAATATCTGCATCAACCTGGAGCCTGCCACAAACACAAATTCTCCATCCCATGAAACCACTGAGGGACGCTTGGAATAGCCAGGGTAGACTGCCGGATATCTCAGTGGATTTCAGTTTGTGAACATCGACCATTCCTATAGCAGTAGGTTTGTAAATCTGGTGAGGCCATCGTGCACCCTGCCTGGCAGACCGGGGGTGGGGTGGGGTGTTCCTGTTCATTCCTCTCTGTTCTGTGACAGTCCCAACCCCATGACTAGACCCAGTTACAGGGAGAAGGAACACAAAGGGCCCCGGTGTGAAGGTTAACTCCAGGTCCTGAATGTCAGCCTTTGGATGTCCCCACACTCTCCAAGGTCTGAGTAACTTTATTAAAGATTTTGAAAAAAAATATACATTTAAACAATTAAATGTCTGGGTATGAAATTTTTTAAAAAGTTCAGGTTGAAGTCAATATTAAGTCAAAAGTTGGACTCCCACCCCCACAGACACACGGACACAAAATTTTCAATTTTCAAGTTGAACCAATTCCACAGCTTCCAATAACCTTCCTAAGTTCATCTAATTTCCTGAGACAGGTGACTGACTTCATCTATTCTTTGACATAGGAATTAGGAGTCATTTTAAACATAGTTTACATGTTTAAATTCTAAGTCTGAACCTATCCTGGATATCGTCTTGTAATTAAAAGAATAAACCCAGGAGCCACAGACTCCTAGAACAGAGAAGAAATAGGAGAGCTAGAAACCCACCAATCACACTGCAGAATTCCACTCTTCATTCCTCTTCTAGGAGGTTCAGGTTACATCCCTCCAGCAGATCAACAGATCCTGGGGACAGGCTGTCTCCTGGGCCATCTGGCCCCTTGTCTCCAGATCATCTCCCAAGAGGTGGTCTGCCCTAGGGGCAGCTGGGCCCTGGCCTGGCTGGGTGGAAGAAGTCGTTGACCACCAGAGGCTCTTGCTACATGTGCCCCACCCAGAAGCAGGCATTGCAGGAGCCTGGGGGCCAGGTGAATCTGTTTGGAATGTTTTCCTGCTGTAGCGTATAGGAGCACTGGCTGACGGGTCTTGCAACTAAATCCTCCTGCCCCTTAGCCACTGGCCCACCGCTGGCTGCAGAAGGGTGCATGTATTCCACTCACCTGCTGTCACCCCTCTATACACCCTGAGCACTGGCATTGGCCTTGGACAGGGCTCCCAGAAGCATCAGGAGGATACAATGGATGAATTCCAAATAAATGCCCAATAGCAGAAGTCTTAAGGCTTTCCCCTCTTCAGCCAGCACCCTTCACCTCTGCTTCAGTTAACAGCTGAGGGCCTTCCAAGGGCAAGGACTTGTACACTCTTTGTAAAGGCCAGAGTAATCCTATTACCTCGTGGCTCAAGGCTCTGTTCTCCAACTTTGTCCAAGACCAAAGTGGAGTTCAGAGCTGGCAATGGGACTGTTCTAAGGTCGCACAGCAAGGCATATGGTGAGGCCTGAGTCCAGGGAGGACTTTTAACTCAGTGCTCATTCCACAATAATGTAAGGAGGGAGAGAGCCCTCCCAATCCATCTGCTCTGATGTGAATGATTTCCCTTCCTGGAAACCCAGTAGTAACCAAGATGCAGAAAGCTAGGAACTGGCCCCTTAAGGGAACAAGGCAAAAAGACACCAGCATTAAGCTTGCCTCTGTTCCCACCATTCAGGGTTTTAGGGAATGTGATCGCTGCGTGTGTTTATGTAATCACTACATGGCACTTTAATATAATTCTTTGAATGGCTTTTTGGAAGTCTTATTTACTTAGTGTAAAGGAAGACTAGACCTTACTTTGAATTATGATTTATTTTGTACATTTAAAAACAAATTCACATTTAGAAATCATATCATGTGAGGGAAAATAATCTTCTAGATTGAAACATTTGGGTTGATTTACTGCAAAGGACTGACTTGATTGAGGGGTCTGCTGAGGCCAATAGGCACCACCCCCGGGCAGGTAGTGGGCAAGGCCAGCTGCCAGTTCCTGCTCACAAGTTGACTTTCTTCTTCAGGGAAATCTCAGTTTGGTTCCTAGCACCTGCTAACAGATCAACTAGGATAATCCTTTAATTAAACCAACCAATTATAAGCGGCGATTACATCCACAAAACCCCATTCCAGTCACACCTGATAACGGCTGAATAACTGGATATCGCAGCAAAGCCAGGCTGATCCGTCAAATTAACCAGGGCACAGGTGAAACTGTCACCTCCAGAGTCTACTGTGATGTGCAAGAGACAGGGGGCGGCCACCTGGAGACTGGAGGCTGAGGCTTATGGGATGGGCAGTGCTGTGCTGAGGGAGGCCTTGAGCTGGGGCTGGCCTGGGCAGCTGAAGGCACAGCAGCAGCCTGTGTCTGTTTCTCAGCTTCTTTATACAATAACTCAATCCTGTGACATTCCTAAGCAGCCTTGGCTTCAGTCTGCAGGTTATAAAACAGGCAGTATTGTTTTATCCACCACTGGATGTTTACCGAGTGGCTGGGGGTGTAGCTCAGTGATAGAACATGTACTCAGCACCCGTGAGACCCCAGATTCAATCCTCAGCACAAAACAAACACATACTTTTGCTGCACGTGTTCTGTTCTGCACACTGGTGCCTGGGGGGCTCCAGTGAGGTAGCAGCAATGGCTGTAACCACACTGTTTCCTGGCTGGGCCAGGGCTGAGAACTTGGTGTAGATCAGTTCGCCTGACCTCACACCAAGGGGAGCACATCTGTGACCCCATTTGACATAAAAGGATCACTTGTGAGCATAGCTGCCCGCGGGCCAGTGAGATGACTTGGCAAGTAAAAGCATTTGCACACAAGCCTCCTCCATGTTGCCTCCTGGTTCTTGTCTGCTTAGAATACTTCCCTAGGGTTGAGGGTGTGGTGGGCAAACACCTAGTACACCAGGGACCCCGGGTTCAAGCTCCATCACTGTAAACAATCAAAACAAAAAGACTCTCCAAGGCACACAATGCTCACCCCTCTACCCCTGGAGAAGCTTGTGTGAGACCCCAAAGCAGCTGGCATTGGGTGGGCAGACCTACAGCTTCAGCCCTGCCAAGGGCCGTGCTTGCTGGAGGAAGGTCCCAGTTAGCTGGCTTCATTTGAAGATCTAGCTCTGCCGCGTCTGAGCCTGCAGAAATTTCAGTTTCATTATCCAAAAATGTGGACTGTGGTCCTTTCCTTGCTAGGGAGATGGGGAGCTTGCTCCTAGGTCCAGAAAGGCCCCAGAACCATTGAATTGACTTCTTCTAAGATCCCTGTTGGCAGGGAGATGGCAGCTGGGGCTGAATTACACTCAGCAAAGCTCCAGAGCCAGCTGTGCTGAGCCAGTGGGTGAGAGCTAAAAATAACCTTCACTCTTACAGGGACACTGGGCTGGCCCAGAGGCAGATGGGAGGGTGGAGGGAGGAGCAGGGGCGGTGACCCTCCTCACCCACCACCAAGACTCCCCACCTGCAGGGGATGTGTGTGTAGGGGGATCCCCATCCTCAGCTCTGCAGAGCTGGCCACAGGCCACCCGGGGAGGGGAGAGCCTGTTCCTTCCAGCCAAGGCGAAGGAAAGAGTCCTCTAGTATGGTTGGGTGTCACACTCATGTGGATTACGGATGTGTTTCCTAGAAATCTAATCTAACCAGAATGTTGAAATCATTTTAGCATGTCAGCCACATAAGATGTCAATGAGATAAGCGAAATTCCCCCTCACTATAAAGTGTGTGTTGCAGGATTTCAGCACTTCTCATCTGGGTGCAGCCACAATTCAAGGGACGCGTTCATTTCCTGTGGCTGCTGGAACCACAAACCCAGTGGCTTAAAGCCACATTCTCCTCCTGAGGAGATTTACAGGGTCAGGCCCTGGGTAATGGTGTTCCTTGTGTTTCACAGGCTTGGGGCCTCTTTCTCCACATCAAGATGCTTCCACCTAACTGAAGTTTCTACTATCACCTCTTTCTGTCTGTCATTATTTTTACCTTCTCTGCCTTGGGCTCTTCTGATTCTTGTTATCATTTCCTTGGTGATGACCTCCAAGATACTCCATCAAATAAAGATATTTAACTTAACTGCATCTGCAAAACCCATTTTGCCATGTAAGATAACACATTTTCATGTCCATTTCTGAATACATGGAGGGCTTTCTTCAGCCTGCCTTACTGCTTTTCGGCCAGATAGTGACCACCATACAGGGCCAAAGGTAAGAGTATAATCAGACTCCTGCTGAGGCCAAAGCTCAGTCACAGACTAACTGTGGGCCACAGGACAAGTTACTTCATATCCAGACAAGACTATGCTTGTCTTCCCTGAGGAGCTGATAATCTGTGCAGACTAGGGTGCTATCAACAGAAGGTGACATGATTATTGTCTGCAAAGGGAGCTTTTCTGGCTGGCAGGTGTGTGTGTGTGTGTGTGTGTGTGTGTGTGTGTGTGTGTGTGTGGTGTGCGCATACGCATGTGTGCACGCTCTAGGACCTGAGTTCTGGCAATGTGTGGTGGGTGTTCAGTAGACCTCACAGGGCTTAGCGGCCTCATTTTAATAGACAAGAAAGCTAAGGTAGAGTGAAACACGGGCTTGTGATAGGTTGGCACTCAAGGCCGTGGTCTGTCACCATCTACCTGGTTGAAGTGCAGAGCCCAGAGATAGCCAGAGACTGTCCTAACCTACAGCAGAAGAAAACAGCCCAGCACATGCTCTGAGGGCTGTGGCTTGGGTTGCCCTTTCCACCCCCACTACAAGCTCTGTATGCGGCATGAACTCCCGGGACAGTGGGAGCAGGGAGGAGCCTGTGTTTCAAGTAGGTTCCATCTTACTGCTAGACCGGGGACTTCTCCAGAGATGGATCTGTGCTTGCAAGTGAGAGCATGGGAAAACGTTCTCCACACAGAGTGACTCCAGAAGGCTCCTGGCTGTACCAGGAAGGCAGTCCATGGTCAGAAGGCCTAGGCCCACAGTGGCTTGGCCCTTTTGGAGGAGATGCTTTCCTGAGTGGGCCCCTGACTGCCTCCAAGCTCTTTCCTTAAAGCCTCTGCAAGGGGCCCTGTCTGGGAAGATGGTTCAGTTGGTAAAATGCAAGCTGAAGGATCCGAGGTTAGTTCCCGGCAACTACATAAAAAGCCAGGAGTGTTGGTGTTTGCCTGAAATCCTAGCACTGCAGGGAGATCGACAAGTAGATCCTTGCTGCTTGCTAGCCAGCCTTGCTGAATCTGTGAGCTCCAGTCACGTGAGAGACCCTGTCTCAAAAAACAAGGTGATGCCTCCTGAGGAACAACAGTCAGGGTTGACCTCTGGCCTCCACACATGTGCATGAGCAGTCCCCTTCAAGCATCTTCACATACATGTACATTTGTGTATACACACACACACACACACACACACACACACACACACACAGAGGAGAGAGAGAGACAGACAGAGAGACAGACAGATAGACAGACAGACAGAGACAGAGAGACGAGAGAGGAGAGGGAGGGGGCACCTCTGCTAACTCTTCAAGAGTGTATAGTCCATGCCGGATGGTGGTGGCGCATGCCTTTAATCCCAGCACTCAGGAGGTAGAGGCAGGCGGATCTCTGTGAGTTCGAGGCCAGCCTGGGCTAAAGAGTGAGTTCCAGGACAGCCAAGACTGTTACACAGAGAAACCCTGTCTTGAAAAACCAAAAAAGAAAAGAAAAGAAAAAAAAGAAAAGAAAAAGAACAGAGTATAGTCCTTGTTGCTGTGGGGATGGATCCAACTACTCCATTGGCTTGTGGGAGAGGGCCACAGGCAGGGTAGGAAAAGGACTCAGCTGACCTCCTCCCTGCCAATCAGAGAGGGAGGAAAAGCTGCTAACTTGGCTGGGTCTTGCTATTGCTCTTGGGTGGGAACTGGCCAGTTATGTTAGCACTGCACCTCTTGGACTTTCCCAGGAGGAAAACACTTTGAGACAGGTGGGGCTGGAGGAAAGGACCCAACAAAATGCCAGTGGCCCAGGTGACTATCCCGTCTAGCCCCTGCTGTGCTCCATAAATCCCATCTGTGCCACATGCATGCACTCCGCTTAAACACATACATGTGTGTGCATGCATGCCCCAGATGTGGAGGCAAATGAAACCCAGATCCTGGCACAGGGTCAGCGGGGATCCCACCCAAGAAGCCTCCCCCAAAAGGCTGAGCACTGCAAGCAAGAGGCGCCTCTACTGGAGATGGAGCCTGAAGGGCTGGCAGCTGTTCCAGGAGCAGGCCACTTCCCATTAGACTCCCTACCACTCACCTCATCCCCAGAAGGGTACCACACTGAGCAGGAAGCCTCTGACCATGAAGGCAGAGATCTGCCTATGGACTGCTTGCCTTTGAGAAAATTGTCTGACCTCTCTGAGTTTCTTCCATCTATAAAATACTGTTTTCAAAAGATAAGAAAACTTACTAAAATATTCCCAGTAGTGCTCTCTAGTCCCTGGGATCATGGTGACTTTTCTTTCTGCCCAGGGCTATTGATATAGCTTTTCTATGAATGTTTCTCATCTGCCTAGAACGTCCACGTTAAGGGCATGAATCACAGGTGTTCCCATTTCCTATCATTCTCTGCGGGTCACCTGTGGACATGGCAATGTGGCCTATGAGCAAATGTTTTCAGGTCCAACTGCTTGTTTCTTGCGGGGTTGGCATTGTCCTGCAGAGTTGGCCCTCAGGCGCGGTGCCTTCCAAGGGCTGATGAAGACATACCCTTGTAGTGTGCTGGAGGTATGGCTGGAAGGAAACCTGGCAGGCAGAGAGAAAGAGGCACCAAAGATGGAGCCAGCAATGCTAGCGCTGTGCCATGGCTGCTCTGGTTAGCTTCCCCATCTGCAAATGGCACAAGCCTGTGTGCTTCATGGGGGTTTGTGAGGATCCCAGGAAACAGGATTTACCAGCAGCTTGCCTCCCAGACCCCTGAATCATTTAGAAGAGATAAGCACAGGGCTTCTCTGCAAGATAAATGATGTGTTTAAGCCATTGTCTCATCCTGCTAACAGGCTGAGGGCCCTGCAGGTGCACAATAGCTCAGCATTTGGTGTTTTCTGTGTCCTGGCCAGGTGGCTTGTCTATGTTTTGCCTGGTCCAGCCTTTCTGCACCCCCTCCAGTCTTTGGTCACCCAGCCACTGCATCCTATCCCTCCAAGGCTGTTCTCTCCTCCACACCCAGATCTTCTCCATTTTAACATATTTCATGGTAGTTTAAAGCTCACTTCTTCTGCGAAGCCCTCCCTGATTTGTCCAGAGGATTTATGTGTTTCCCATCATGCTACTTCCAGTGATAATGATCTACTATCATGCTGGCTTCTCCCAGAGAACTAGATGATTCAGCAGAGTGGCTTGAATGTCTTGCTATTTCCTCATCAGGGTCTAGGCAGAGATGATAAACACAGCTGCCCATGATGCTTTGCTGGAATCACGGTGCCTCTCACACTGTGTGAGGACAACATCTCTTCCCATCAGAAGTGAGCCATTAAAGGTGTGAGGACATAGCTGAGCAGAGTGCTTGTCCATTGTGCAGGAACCAGGCAGGGGACACACACTGATAATCCCAGCACTTGGGAGCTACAGGCAGGAGAATCAGGAATTCAAAGTCATCTTTGATTATAGAGTAAGTTTGAAACCAGTCTGGGCTACCTGAGGGGGGGAGAGAGAGAGAGACAGAGAGAGACAGAGAGAGACACAGAGACACAGAGACACAGAGACAGAGACAGAGAGAGACAGAGAGAGAGACAGAGAGAGACACACACAGAGAGACACAGAGAGGGACACAGACACACACAGAGACAGAAAGAGAGACAGAGAGAGACACACACACACACACACACAGAGAGACAGACAGACAGACAGACAGACAGACAGACAGAGAGATGGAGAGGGGAGGGAGGGGGGGGGATGGGAAGAGAGGAAAGCAGAAGCAAGGAAGGAAGGAAGGTTCAAGGAAGGAGGAATGTGGTCCCTAGCAGTGTAGCCCTGTAGCCGGGCCCTCTGAGTAGTGGTGAAGGTGCTGTGTGTTGGACACCAGTTCCCAATTTGCATGGCAAGGTCGTTAACTGGCCTGGGTATGCTCCTGTCTGTTGGGAATCTTGGGCTGCTAGGACTAGGAAGCCGGGCTGGGAGGGATATGAGGATCCTGGGTAGTTCTCCAGAACCCTCTGTGGGTGAAGCTTCACCAGGGAAAGGAAACTTGGAATTCAAGGCTTTTGTTGTTTGTTTCATCTGTAAAAACACCAGAGGTCTCCAAACCCAACCCGCAAGCCTTTCCCGGGCAGCTTCTGGATTTATCTGTTAACACAGGAACTCAGCCCAGGATAGGTCAAATTCACACTAGCATCTGACCCTTCTGCCCTGTGGTCCTAGTTCTGAGTCTGAATAGAAAGACTGGACAAGTCTCCAGTTTCCACTGACCTATAGGGACCTTCCTAGTAGGAGTGCTCCTCTGCTTAAGCCCCGCAGCCTTGGCTCAACATCCATGCCTCAGGCCAGTCTTAAGTTGGTCTCAACATTTGGGACCTGCTGGCTTGCTGGCCTGCTGGTGTGTGGGTCTCCTGGTGTGCCTGCCTGCTGGTGTGCTGACCTTCTGGTGTTGTGTAGTCTGTGTGAAGAGAGCACCTTTGCCTTCTCTGCTCCATCTCTGCAGGCACAGCTCCAGTGCTCCTACTCTCTCACAGAAGCCACAGCCAAGCTGCTGTGGCACTCTGGTCATGCCAGCTGCAGCCCATCCTTGTCTTGGACTGTGGGTTCCAGGGCCTGCAGGTCTATCTAGTTAACTCCTCCAGTCTGAGTTGGTTTCCCTCAGGAGACACCCCCCATCCCTAAGCACTGGTGTCCACAATGCATTTGAGGAACATTGTGTCATCTTTCACGTAGGCGTACTTGGGTGACTGCAGCTTGCTGAGGGGCAAGAAGAGTGGGCAGCCACTGGCCACGTTGGTCTCACTCTGCGGTCGCTGGAAGGAGGCCGAGCTCAGGTCAGGCCTGAAGGCATCAATGGCATGTTCACGGTTGTTCTGGTCAAGTAGCATAAAGGTGACCTGCAGGGTGGGGCAGATGGAGGGTCAGGCCTCAGGTCATAGCATTGGTTCTCATGGAAGCCCAGTATGTGGGCTCAGAGAGCTTCACGCCACTGCTTGGGCTGTACCTCTGACCTTGGAGAGGAGGTATCGTGTTCCACATGGAGAGGAGGCAGAGGTGAGACGTCACATCTGCACTAGGGAGAGGCCCATGGGGTGGAAGGAACATCTGGTACTGTGGCAGCTTCAGGGTTTGTCCTTCCACTGTCCCACCCAATGGGAATTGTGTGTGTTTGGGGAGCGCGTGTGTGTGCAAACCAAAGGTCACCATCAGGTGTCTTCCTCAATTGCTCTCCATCTTACTACTGCTACTACTACTATTATTATTTTATTCAGACTTGGAGATCACTGGTTAAGCTACAGCCGGCTGGATGGCAAGCCGGGGCTTCTCACAGCTCCTCCTTCCCAGTTTTGGGATGGCAGGTACCCACACCTGGTTTTTGGTGTGGGTTCTGGGGAACTGGATTCACCATTTAAGTCATGTCCCTAGGCCACAGCAGTGGGGATTCTGATGCTATAGTTAAACTGGCTGCTGAGACTAGGGTGCACCGGACAAGAATGCAGGTCACAGGCACCTACATGGTGATGTGTCAGCTTCTGCTAGGACCTCCTGCTGCCAGGCAGAGAAGCAAGAGCAGCCTGGGGCAGGACTTCTGTCCAAGCCTTGGGACACCCACTGAGCTTCTGGTGTACCCAGAGCAGATTATGTACCGCCCTGAGAAGTGGATCCACCTAACACAAGCTCTGCCCTGGCACAAGCCACTGAGCGTACCCCAGGAAGCACACCGCTTCTCATCACCTGCTGAAGCTGCTCTTAAACTCGATTCCTGGGGAGGACTTAAAAATCCCAGTGCTTGGCTCTTCTGTTCCAGGAACAGGCGCTCCCACTCAGAGCGGTGGGAGCCTTGGCCACTGGACCTGCACTCAGCTTCATTTTATAAAAGGAAATTGATTTGCCCTGGCCTCAGGTTCACAGCTAAAGCCAGCACTAGGACCCAGGTGTCCATGCCCTCCCCAGACCCGTCTTCTCCTGGGCCCATACCTTGTTCCGGAATGGCCAGGGCAGTAGAGCATCATACTCTCCTCTCATGATCACGATGAACAGGGACAGGTGGGTCTTCTTGCCTGAACCATCTCCATTCAGGTACAACCGCAGACATAACTTGTAGCCGTACTTGGCAGTGTAGAAAGCTGAAAGATGAAGCCAGGGTCAGCACAGGGCAGCGGCCAGTGCTGGGCTTTCCAGATGAGGAGATGGGGTGCAGTGCAGTTTGGGGCCTAGCTCTCTTCTCTAGGAGAGTGTTGAGCAAGGGCTCTTGGAGGTTGCATTGCCCAGGGATTGGCACCTGGCCTTCTGAACACAGAGAAGGCACCACACTCAATGGTTCTGACTTAGCAGTGGGGTTGATCTGGCATGTGTGGTTTTAACACTTCCCTGGGGTGCCATGCTGCTTGCCCCACAGTTACACATGAGATCTACCATTTTAACCAACCCTCAACTAACTAGCCTAGGAAGGGGAGGTAGCTGGGCATCGTTTTATGTGCTGGGGCAGAATTAGGGTTAAGGCCTAGGCTTCCCAGGTCTTGGCATTGATTTTCTCTGGTGTGAGAAGGGTACTTTTTGGTTCTGCTATCAACCCCAAGAAGCAAGTCATCCCCGGTGACCCAGTATGCAGGCTTGTATGGCTCTCTCCCTAATGGTACATCCTTGGGCAGAGCTCTGCAGCCAACTCTAAGCAGCCCCTCTGGCCTATAAAATGAGGCTGTGAGGACAAT
The DNA here is from genome assembly GCF_903995425.1 of Onychomys torridus. Taxonomy (NCBI): domain Eukaryota; kingdom Metazoa; phylum Chordata; class Mammalia; order Rodentia; family Cricetidae; genus Onychomys; species Onychomys torridus. The sequence goes on along the minus strand of NC_050446.1, from coordinate 3,979,656 downwards.
CACTTGGCAAGCCTCTCAGATATCACCTCCAGGAATGGCCTGGCTCTGGCAGATGGTGTGGCTTAAACAGATCCAGAGCTGCATGTAAATATTAAATGTATGGCAACTATATGTACACACACACACACACACACACACACACACACACACACACACACGGGCATTTTGTTACCAGTTAGCGAATAACAACAGCTACCAAGTCGCCACTCTGTTCTTAGCAGGAGACCCAGAAACAAGGAAGAACCGCCCGATTCAGCGATGCCCACAGTCTTCCCCACTGTCTGCACCACTGTCACTGTCGGGAGGCTCCTAGCCCCTTCTCATCACAGCCTCTTTGCAGCCTGTGGTTCCAGGGAGGAGAGGGCTGGTACACTGGCAAGAGCCGTGGTTCAGAGCACAGCCCGTGTCTCCCTCAGGAGCCCCAGCCTGACACAGCATGGCTGGTCCTGCTTCACGTCTCCCAGCCCTCTGGGGCCTGTCCCCCTACTGGTCTCTGTGCCCATGAGCAGTTACCTGGAGAGAAGAGGCTGACAGTCCTGCCACACACTGACTCATGGCACCTCCTGGTGACATTGGTGATCTTCCACAGGAAGGTGCCATCGAAGGAGGCCTCCTCCATGAGTCGCAGGCTCTGCTCAAGTTTGCCCAGGACCTGATCTTTCTGGGCCAGGGTCTGCTGCAACTCCACCACCTGCAGGGAAGGCTGGTCAGCCAGAGGCACCATCACCCAGCTTGGGGGACTGGTGGGGATAGTGGGGCATGGGGCTACGTCACCACAGAGGCTTTCCTGACTGAGCTTCCAGGGCCTGAGCCTATCTCAGGCTTGGGGTTCCTTTCTCTTCTTGCTCCCCTGCCTAGCCATTCACTCATCAGGAGCCCAGCTCACACATCCCTTCCTGTAAAGCCTCCAGTCTCTGTCCTGGCTGGCTAGTCTTCCTCACTGTGTTTCACAGCTCTTCCAGTGACTTTCTCCTCCTGTCCAGGGTGTCTCTTCATGGTGGGCTCCTTTCCTGTCTGTGTCCACACATTGTGTGGTGCCCAGCTGCAGGAGTGGAGCCAGAAGTCTGACAGTGAGATGGGAACCCTCATTGCCCTCAGGGAACCTACTTTACAACTGGGCAAGGGTGTAAATGGTATAAACCCAGCATCTTCCTGACCATTTGAGCCCAGTGCCTGTCCCTGCTAGTAAGTTTCCCCAAAGAAATCCGAAAGAATAAAGTTGAGTTGTGAGAGAGAAGGTGAATGTCACAGACCTAATTGGCAGGGTGTGGTAGGGATGGAACTAAAGGCATGCCCAGCTAAGTGGGAGACAGTGAAATAATGTTGCTGTTTTCAAAAAGTGACAGGAGCCTGGTGACTGGCTACATTAGGAAAAGCATAATCTCTGGAATAGAGGGGGTGGACTGAGAGTCTGGGACTACACTCTGCATGTGGACTCCTATAGAGACTGAAGCTGAACATATGAGGAAATCACGGCCCACCATGCTCTCAAGAGCAGACGAGGACATTGAAGGAAATAGTCTGTTGGGATGAGCATTGACTGTCTGCTCTGGAGAGCAGCTGTAGGTATGAGAAAGTGGGTTGCTCTGTGGGCCCTGAAGGCCACAGCCAGGAACAATATATGGAAAACCCAGCTTTATGAAAGGAGGAACTTTGTAACAGTGAAACTGCCCAGCACTGGAATGAGTGGAGGGAGCCGGTGGAGGAAGAGTTCCGGGCCACTTCTAAACAGAAGACCTGCAGCACTGGATTGCATAGCACTGGCTTTCCCCCAAGCTGATACAGGGTCTTCCTAGTAGATCCTGGGACACAGGGGAGATCTGGGCTAGGATGGAGGCAACTGCTCTGAGCAGGATGAATGACTGGAAGGCTGGATGGCACAGGGGCTCCCTGAGCTGACGCCTAGAGCACATGCCCATCCCACTCACCCTCTGCTCCAAGCTCAGGATGTGTTCTCGGTCCAACTGGCTCTGGTGGATGGAGGCGGCCAGTGCCAGGTGGGAAGCCTCCACCTCCTTGTTGAGGACAGCGACGATGTTCTCAAACACTCGCAGCTTCTCCTCCAGCTGAGCCAACTGCTTCTCTTTCAGGAGGTGCCACAGGGCCTGTTCATCCTGGCTCTCACAGCAAGGTGCCCGGTAGCAGTCTACCTCCAGGTCCCCAGTCACTTCCACAGCTGCCCGGAGCTGCAGCTCTGACAGGTTCCGCTCCAGTGTCATGGGCGTGGAGCCAAGGTTGGAGCCTGGCGAGGACTTCCAGTCCTTTAGGACCCCCAGAAGCAGGTGCAGATGGGAGGCCTGAGAAGTGGCCTCGTGCTCCTGCATGGATTGTGGGCTCCCCTGACAAGAGAGTGAGAGTCACTAGTGAACAGTGAAGTGGAAGGAGACCCTGGGGACCAGTAAGGAGACGTGGCGTCAAAGGCCACCAAGCAGAGCCAGATCCATTATCTCAGCAAAGGGGAAGTGGCTGTCTGTATGGGGAAGGGCGGGGGTGGAGCTATGTGCAGGAAGACAGTCCTTAGATACCCCCACACACCTAATGCATCCCAGTCTCTAGAGTGACCACCCTGTTCTGCCCTTGAGCATAATGATGATTCAGGACCATGGAGAGGGGTGTGGGGACATGCACTTGAGTGATGCTACAACAAGGTTTAGGTGAGGCATTCAGAAGAACTTCCCGTAGTGCAATAACTTAATAGTTAGATTTATTGCCTGGTAACTCCTTAGTATGGGAAATACCAGAGGAGTAGCTTGGTGTTTGGGAGGATTTGGAGAGGTAGAGACATCTGGGCTGAGACTGTGGACAGATTTGACATGCTGTCACTTACCTTGAAGGAACAGCCAACACTTGCAAAGGGACACATGACTCCAGTCTCAGCCACCTCAGGATGAACCTGGAAATGATAACTGTGTCACTGGATGCTGGGAGGCATCTCCGGGGTTCCCCCAAGGGCTGACTGAAAGAAACAGGAGCCAACAAGGCCGGAACTGGCCAGGCACATGACTCGGCCTGCTCTGTTCCTTCTGCCTGACTGACCTGTCCCACCTTTGGAGGCTCAACCCTTCTGTAATTACAGAAAGAGGACCAGAGCCCTGCTGTCATTTGGAACAGCAAAGTCTGTCCTGTCAGTACCAAGTCCACACAGCCCTGGAGCCAGCCCTCATTCTTCAGCTTCAGATGTTGAAGAGACACTTCACAAAAGAGCTGCATGGGGGAGGAATGTGCATGTGGCCAAAATCAGAGCACTGCTCCCCGTGTTTCAGGACAGCTGGGAGAGACAAGGCCATCCTAGCAAAGACCTGGGCCATAAAGGCAAAATAGTATAGACACCTCGGAAGTCTTACAGAAGTAATTTATTTAATTATTATTATTATAATTATTTTTAATACAGGCTCTAACTATGTAGGCCTGGTTTGCCTGGAACTTGCTATGTAGAACACTCTAGCCGCAAACTCACAGAAATCTTGCCACTGTCTCCCAAGTGCAGGGATTAAAGGCAAGCACCATCACACCCAGCCAGCTGTGAACTTCTGATCCTCCTGCCTCCATGTTCTGAGTGCTGATATAAGCATGTGTCACAAATCATGGTTTATGAGATACAGGGGACTGAACCCAGGGCCTTGTGTGCCACATAAGCATTCTACCACTGGGTTACATTCCCAGTACTATGGAAGTATTTTGCAAAAGCCAAGCCCTACTTACTTAATTCACTTGCTTATAACTTATAATTGACCTACAGATGACCCACATATTCCACCCCAGGAATTTATTCAACAGAAACAGAAACTCATGTCTACACAGAGATGTGTGTGAATACATACAGCAGCTTAATTTGCAACAACCCTAACCTGGAAACCATCTAAGGATAGCCAGAATGTGAATGGATCCCAAAGACTGTCTTCTCCCTACAGAACCTACTCAGCCATCAAATGAGATTAATACTAAGATCTGCTATAACATGGAGAGACCTTGAAGCCATTAAACAAAGAAGTCAGATGTTAAAATGAACTGTCTCCCAAGTGCTGGGACTAGAGTCATGTACCATCACACCCAACCAGCCATGTCCAGAGTGCTGAATATAAGCATGTGTCACAAATCTTGGTCTATGAGATACAGGGGACTGAACTCAGGGCCTTGTGTGTACACACATCTTTGTGTAGACATGAATTTCTGTTTCTGTTGAATCAATTCCTAGAAGTGGAATATGTGGCTCGTCTGTAGGTCAATTATAAGTTGTAAACAAGTGATTTAAGTTAGGCTTTTCTTAAAATACTTCATAGGGTTGGGAATGTAGCCCAGTTGGTGGTATGTACTCCAGGACATCCTTCATGAAGAAAGTTTACGGGAGGCAACATGGCCCCGACAGGCAGTAGATATGCTGTGTTTGCAGGGAATGACCAGCTCGTTGTGGGACAGAAGCATTTGCCATCTCGGCAGTGAGGATTACCTGATTTTGTACATTAGCCAGGACTTTATCAAACTGTGCACGTAAAATGACATTTTTCTACATGTAAAATGATAGCTCGTTTTTATGAGAACTTTTTTTTTTTTTTTTTGAGACAGGGTTTCTCAGTGTAGTTTTGGTGCCTGTCCTGGATCTTGCTCTGTAGACCAGGCTGGCCTTGAACTCACAGAGATCTGCCTGGCTCTGCCTCCTGAGTGCTGGGATTAAAGGTGTGTGCCACCACCGCCCAGTGAACATTTTTTTTTTAAACCAGAATAATCAAAGGAGATGGGGTTGAAAGGAGGGGGGCAGGAGGGCTTCAGGGCTGAACGGATACAAAGCCACAGAGTCCATTTTTCTCAAAGCTGATTCATATGGTTAATTTGGGATGCAGAGCCCAGCCTACAAAAGATTCACCCACCTGCTACACTGCCCTCTGCTACAAGGGACAGGTTGCTCCCAATCAAGAATAGGAAACAAATCCAGGCAGTGGTGGCACACGCCTTTAATACAGCACTTGGGAGGCAGAGCATGTGGAACTCTGTGAGTTTGAGGTCAGCCTGGTCTACAGAGTGAGTTCCAGGAAAGGCTCCAAAGCTACACAGAGAAACCCTGTCTCGGAAAAACAAACAAACATACAAACAACAGAGAGAGAATAATAAACAGATGTTTGATGGGGACAGGCAAAGGGTGGCCCTGGCAGGGAGTCACACTGGCTTTGGGAATCTGCCTCAGTATAGCCTCTCCAATAGGTCACTATTGATGACATGTGGCCCAGGAACATTAGATGTCAGGTATTTTGGACTTAGGACCCTCTAAGGCCCTATGATTCCATGTTCATGGTTTCCATCCTTTGTGGCTTGAAGTTGACAGTCCCCAGAGGAATAAGGAGAAGAAAGTGGGACAGTTAACACAGAATTTGGGCATTGCCACACAGTGGGATGTATCTGTGGATAAGCAGGGCTTGTGGGCAGAACAGCCTGCTGTGGGCTACATGGATGTCTGGCTTGTCCTAATGATGAGGCAGGCGCAGGAGTTTGCTGTGACTAGCCTTGAATGCTGAAAGATGGGCAGCAGTAACTCAAGAGGTCTTCTGAGGCCCTAGGGCCAGCCAGCTGCCAGCTTTGGTGACTCATCACTCACTCTTTACCACATACTGGGAGATGGGCTCTGAGGCATCCTGTGTATATACACTGTTGCTGTCACTTTGGGTGCCATGGCACTGGGAGAGTTACTTAGTTCTCCAGGTTTGGTTTCCCCATTTGCAAAATGAATAATACTAACCCATCTGATAGCTATTACAAGAACATGAGGTAACACACGTAAGTGCTCATATTGTTACCTCTCATAGCTGTGACAACACTCAATGGTTTAACACAATATAAACTTAGAATCTATCACAAGGTTGCTGGCAGCAGCATGTTCCCCGGAAGCTGCCTGCAGCCCCTGGCTTGTAGGTCCTCTCTCCATTGTCAAAGTCAACATCCCCTTGCTGTCTCCTGTGGATGCTTGTCTCCTCGAAAGGACCTTGCGGTTACACTGTGCTCACCCAGGTGGTATAGAGTCCTCTCTCTACCTCACCTTCATGCCTACAGAGTCTTTTCAGCTTGGTCATTCATGGCTGCTCCTGCCAGGTCCATAAGTCATGCACAAAGCATTTGGGGGCTGGTTTTCCACTTGCAGTTGAAATGGAGACAATGCCACCCATCTAGGAGCACGAAGTTGGAGTTTGGCTTTGCCATATGATTTAGGTTCAGGTATTAGCATCTCTTTTGCCTTGGGCCTTCATATATCACTTATTAATAAATCAAGGGTACCAACAGGATGCTGCTGGAGTGCTACGATTATAGATGCAAACTGTCACATTTAGGAGTGTAAGGGTGGGGAGTCACACTGGTTAGCACACTTCAGAGAGCACATGTCACACTCAGGAGTGTAAGGGTGGGGAGTCACACTGGTTAGCACACTTCAGAGAGCACATGTCACATTCAGGAGTGTAAGGGTGGGGAGTCACACTGGTTAGCACACTTCAGAGAGCACATGTCACATTTAGGAGTATGAAGATGGGGAGTCACACTGGTTATCACACTTCAGAGAGCACATGTCACATTCAGGAGTGTAAGGGTGGGGAGTCACACTGGTTAGCACACTTCAGAGAGCACATGTGACATTTAGGAGTGAATGAGTGGAGAGTCACACTGGTTAGCACACTTCAGAGAGCACATGTCACATTTAGGAGTGTAAGGGTGGGGAGTCACACTGGTTAGCACACTTCAGAGAGCACAGACACACACAGAGACTGGGAAGAGAGGCAGGAGGGACATGGCTAGTGTTTTCCCATGTCCCAGGACCCTGGGAACAGAAGACTGACTGGCCTTCCTTGAAAGAAGCCTGCTTGAGCTCAGTAAGAATAAGGAAAGAAGTCGGAACCCGCCGCATGTGGAGGGTTGCTTTACAGTTCTGCAGTTCTCTGTTCGAAAAGACACAACCCAGTGGCAGAGCCTGCTACATGTACACACAGGGAGTTAGACCAGGCTTCTTAGACTCCTGCCATTTGGGCTTCTAGAAAAGGCCATGGCATTACCATGAGCTACAGACCAATCTTTCTGACTGGACCTCAGAGGAAAGAATATGTGAGAGAAGCAGTTTCCTTCCCGGGTCTTAGCAAACAGAATCAAATGTTATTTCCTAGTTCCTAGTTTGTTTTGCTTGTGTGCGTGTGTGTGTGCGTGCGTGCGTGCGTGCGTGTGTGTGTGTGTGTGTGTGTGTGCGCGTGTGTGTGTGCGTGTGTGTGCGTGTGTGCGTGTGTGCGTGTGTGTGTGTGTGCGTGTGTGTGTGTGTGTGTGCACATGTATGCTTGCACCCAGGTGCACATGGAGAGCAGAAGAGGACATCAGTACCCTGCACTTCACTCTCCACCTTGAGATCCAGTCCCTTGAGACAAGGTCTCTGAACAACAAGCTCCAACAGTCCCTCCTGTCCTCACCCTCCCATCGCTGGTGTTACAAGTGTGGATGGCCAAGCCCAGCCCCACCCCCTTTAACAGGCAGGCTGATGATTTGAACATGGGTCCTCATGCTTACACAGCAGGAACTCTGATCTCCCCAGCCCTTCCCCAGCCCCAGTTCCTGCTTTGTCTCCTTCCCTACTGTTGATTGTCCAGGGAGGTCATTCCAGGCAAGAATGGCCTCTCTATGCCGTCATTGACCTCCTAACATTTGCTTGCTATAATTGTAACTAGCTGATGCTTCTGGGCCCTACATAAGGAGATAGTGATTATTAAGGCAAGCCATAATCAGAAGTAAGAACTCCAGGTCTGCCAGGAGTGTCTTCAAACCAAGGACAGGACAGACTGATAGCAGCTGGCATGGGGAGGGTTTGTGAGATGGGCATCTTGGGCTGAATTCAGCTGCTCTCCAGCCTGGCCTCCCTGCCCAGCTTCTGTCTCCTAGGTACCTCAGACATGCAGACAAAAGTTGGGAGTTACCACATGCAAAGGCCTGGCTCAGTATTAGTCATTTTCCTTACGTTAAAAGTCCCCTAAAGTTCCCATTAGGGCAGGATCAGAGGAGTAACTACTGTGTGTAACTACACTGTGGCCCATGTAGGCAGTGCTCTTAACCACTGAGCCAGCTCTTCAGCCCCTTACTTTGTCTTAAGGCAGTAAATTTCAATCTGTGCTCTTGCTGAGCCCTGGAAGTCCCTCAAGTCTCTTAGAAGCTAGGACTAGAGAAACAAAAGGGTTAATATTGTTTGATGTTGGGTCATAGGTGCCACAGAAGAGAAAGAAGTTCACTAAGATGCCAAACCTTCACTTTCTGAAGGAGAAGAGGAGTTCTCCTCTTCTTTTTAGAAAAGACTAACACCCAGCTGGCTCACTCCAGTTACTCTACTCAAACAAGGTTCACTGGGGCTGGGAAAGGCTCCAACTACTAAAGTCATCTTGCTCTTGCTGCCCATGAGAGCAGACAACCCACACGAATTTCTGTCCCTTTTGATTATGGCAAGCCATAATCATAAGTAAGAACTCCAGGTCTGCCAGGAGTGTCTTCAAACCAAGGTCGGCACAGCTGCAAGCTCTCAGGTAGCACCAAGTGCAGACTCTCCAGAGAAACACTTCTCCAAAGTTTAAACAGCCTCGAAACAGTTTCTCAGACTCTACTGATCAATCCATACATAGCAAAGGCTTTGCTACAACACTTCTCTCAGAGCCAGACACAGGGCCTTACTATACATTTCACTTAAAGCCGGCCATAAAGGCTCCAGGCTATCTAAGAGGATTTGGCTCCAGGCACCCAAACCTTCCACTTGAATTGAGCTTTATCTTGATAAAGATGGAAACAAACAAACAAACAAACAAACAAAAAACAACAACAAAACCTAAAGATGCTAGACATTAAAGTATATCTGGCCCATGTTACCTAACAGTTATATAAGTGGTGTGTTTTAATTTTGCCAAGAGAAAGAACAAACCACTCATTGGAAAGCACAGAGCTCATTCCCTGTGCTGTACATGTAAGGCCCATGGGAAGGTGTCTGTGTCTGCTCCTGTGCAGAAACTGGTCTAGAGACAGCCAGACAGGGAGGCTCAGCAGTTCTTCCACGGAGATGAACTTGATCCTTATTATTATTATTCTCTAAGGGCCCATTGGAGGGGGAGGCTGCTAAAAAATGGGAGGGAAGTCCTTCAATTAGCTCTGGGCAGGGCAGGAAGTCCCTGCACTCTCTGAATGACAGGGACTGGTGCAAAGGAGTGGGGACTGGTATGGAGCCTCTTCTGCATCTGGGCCAATGGGAGGGAGGTAGGGGTGCCCTGGCAGCTGTTGCTCTGTGACTCAGATGTCATAGATCCTGGGAAGAACCTTCTAGAACCAACTTTGCGGCTTCATTTTACCACTGGAGAAACAGGGTCTGGAAACAGGTTTGCCTCCAGCCATGCACCACGGGACATAAACCCATGCCTGCACAACAAGGTCTGGATCCACGGGTACTGTTCACTGCTGGAGGGAGCTTTGGTCGAAAGCAGCTTCATTTGTCTCACCGTGGGGAAGGAGAGGATGACCAAGCAGAGATCCTGGCCACCGAGGGGCTCTGGCATTTAAAGTGCTAGAGTGTCTTCCTCATGTGTCATCCAAGAGGTCAGGTTTTACGCAGTGACCCCTACATGGCTGGGCTTCTGGACCCACACAAATTTTGTTTGGAATCTTAATTGTGAGATTAACATAAAGATCGCTATCCTGGTCCTGTCTTTGGTAAGAGGTTTACCTCAAATTCTGTCCACCTTCATGTCCCTTCACAAAGCCCTAGAGGAAGGGTACTCACAGGGAAGACGGGCTCTCTCAATGGAGATAATTTAGCTCATAGCACTGAATACACTCCTATACCTTTTTTCATTTCTTCCTGAGTTAGTGGGATCTGAAAACCTCTGGGCTACACAGGTACCTTACGAACGTCCTTTCAGCCTGGTGGAGAGGGAAGGGCCAGATTTCAAGGCTGTTGCATAAACCTGTCTCTCTGGCCCCTTCCAAAGGTCTAAGGTATCTCTTACCCCCAGACACACTGAAGAGGTGAGCTGAATATAGTCTCTCTCTTTGTCAGGAACTGGCTGAATTTCTCAAGTAAGGGGCTGGAGAGTATATTTTGGGGCTTTGAAATTTCTGTTGTAAGTGTTCAATTCTGCCACTGTAGGGAGAAAACAGCTACAGAAAATACGAGGGTGGCTAGATACCAGCAGAACTTTATTTATGGACATAGAGTTGGCATGTTATAGAGTCCTTATGAATTCCTGAATACAATTTCTCCCATCAATTAAAGACATATAAACCATTTCTATCCTGTGGGCTATATATAAAACCAGGGGGTGGGCTGGATTAGGTCCAGGAGCCAGTGGACCCCTGGTCTAGAAGGTGCTTCCAGTTCTAAATAGATCAGAGCCTGCCAGGTGGCTTAGGGCAGCGTGCTCCTGTCACTGTGAGCACCTGTCTCCGCCTTGCTCGGAAAGTGAATTCACTGTAGGCTCAAGACAAAGGACTAACACATCTGCACCTGTCAGGGGCCACATGGGCCACTACCCACTGAACAAGTCTCTCTGCCTCCCTCCCTCCTCCCTCCCTTCCTCCCTCCCTCCCTCCTTCCTGCTCTCTGTAGAAGCCAAAGGACAACCTCAGGAGTGGTTTCTCAGGTGCCTGCCATCCACCATTTTCCCCCTTTCTTTTGGAGACAGGTCTCTGGGTAGCTGGGAACTTACTATGTAGGCTAGGCTAGCTGGCCAGTGAGCCCAGGGATCCATGTGTCTCCTCCCCAGCACTGGTATTGCATATATCATCACACACAACTTTTATTACATGGGTTCCAGTGACCAAACTCAGGGCCTCACAGACTGAGCTGTCTCATCAGCCCCCAGAGGTGGCCAGATGGTCTTCCCTGTTTATGCTAACGTACCTTCTCCTGAGTCAGAGGGCTTCCTGGGCTCACAGGCTTCAAGCTGTCTGCTCTGCATTTAGGACAGATCCGATCTTCACCATCTCTGGGGAAACATGCACAAGATTCTCACATAAAGCACCACACCTTGCTGGCACCCGCTATCGTCACTTGCCACCGTCCTGACAGACTTCAAAGCCCAGACCCTGCCTCTTGCAGTAATTCCACCATCCAGGGGCCCCACTGTCAAAGCTTCGAAGCTCTGGCTGTCCACTGTTTTCCTGAAGCCCCACCTGTTGTGACCGGATGGTGGCTTTCCACACCCATGTAGTGTGATGATGGATGTCTCACTGTAGAAATACCCATCCAGCACCTGGTTACAGGGTCTCTCCTTGAAGAATTATCCTACTCACTGACTTGCAAAAATTCTGAATCCCTATACTTCCAATCTCAAAGATTTAGGCAAGGGGTTATGGGTATGGGACTCCATTTGTTCTTCTCAATGCCATGTGTGTGGTTTTGGCCTCTTACTTTTTGGCCACGGCAGGTGACCATGGCCTATTAGGACAAGAAGAGGACTCAGGGTCTATCTACCTGGAATGGGTGTCAGATTAGGACCAGAGTGCGGTGTAGGACACCTGTGTCCGGAGTTCTAACAGTGAGTGCTGCTGATTCAGCCCATTTCTAGGTGAGGAAAACCAGGCCTCAGAGAATGGGGCCTTGGATGGGCCACGGGAGGGCAGAGGCACCTCCGGCTGCCATCCGGCACTTTCCAGTCAGCTTCTGCTCTGCCAGGGTTTCCTGGGGGCGGAGGGAAAAAGATGAACTCAGAGCATCAGCTGGCAGGAAGCCCAGTCAGTTGGGACCTCCGCCCCCACCTGGCCTTCCCACAGCTACAGCCTCCTGCAGCTTCTCCCCTTAGTCACCGAATTTGACCTTTTCATTTGACTGATTCGGTTTCCCCACATTCTTAAGCTGTGAGGTCCCAAGGAAAGGTCAAGCTTGTGGCCCAAGGCCCTTTAGGAGTACCTTCACCAGGAAACCCCAGGAGGCAAGCCTTCAGCTGGGGGGCAGGGTTTGCAGTTCTTGTCTGTACAATAGGGTAGTAATTGTACTGACTTCCGCAGGCAGGCTGACCTGAGGACGCAGGGATGGAACACTTGGCCCACAGCAGGTGCACAGCACTGCTCAAGGCTAATGCTGTAACATCTCAGTTATTTACACTTTAGGCATAAATATATACCCTATTGCATCTTTGCCCCCATTAACTGGGTTTAATAAAACAAAATAGTGTTTTATCACAGTTTGGTATTTGCCGAAGGGGCCTACATTCATTGTTGTGAGAAGTTTGGGGAATATTATTGATGGAACCTTGTCGCAATTTTGTGAGGCAGAAGGAAACTCCACAGGTAAGAAGTCAGGGCTCATAGACACCTGAGAGTTCAAGCCAGGCAGCTTAAAGGTCTACCTCAATAATGATGGATGCACAGACAGCTTTCTGTGGCTAATGAGCCATCCGCCCCCAGCCCGGGGCGGTATTCAGGAGAAAGGACTGTGGAAATAGAGGCCCAGAGAGGTGAAGCTGCCTGCTAAGGTCGGCAGTTCTCCTAAGTCCCCTCCCAACAGCAATCCTCCGTGCACTTCTTCACACCGGCCCTTGGCTCTGGCTCCTCACCTCAGCTTCTCAGAGAGACAGGCCGCGCAGTAGAGAGCCCTGGGCTCTGATCGGTCCTGGCAGGCAGCAGGGGGGCAAACAAATGGAAACTCATTTTCATCAGGGGCTGGGCGGGGGCCGCTGGCTGAGCTGGAGGCCATCTTGAGGGTCTGTCAAGTAGAACAGAGGGCCAGCCTTGAGGAGCCTGTGAAGAGAGGTGGGTTCTAGCCTGGGCCACACTTTCTGTGACTTTATCTTCTCCTCTCTGGCTGTGGGTTACAACGTCACAGCTGAGTCACAGCAGGGATGGAGTAGGAATTACCCTTTGTGGTTAGAAAAATCCCCTGGACAGAAACTGAAAACTTTTAGGAGTGTCCAGACATTTTTCAAAGTGAGAAAGAGCAAGAAACAGTCATAGGAAGAGAGCAACGCTCTCCAGAGTCACGGTTCCCCTGCCTGAGAACCACAAGCTGCTGCCGGCTTCCTCTATCTCCTTCCCAGGGCACTTTGGTAGAGAGACCATGGTTGGCCACTTGTCTTGCCCTTGCCCTGGACCTCTGAGCCATGTAGAATTCTCTGGAACAGTGGGGTTCAGCTTTCTGATGGAAACCCCAAGAGTCCTGAAATCAGGTCCAAAATTCGAGTTCTGAGTCCTCCAGGGTGTTTGGGTGGTCTTTAAATGCCACTTTCTCACATTGTCACTCGGTTACCCCATATTGAGAAAAAGGATTTCGACAGTGGTCTCTAGGGCTTGTGACTGAGGACCCTATGACTAAGACAACCAAAGGTATTAGGAAGTCCTCTAATGGCCCCGCCCTGCCTGTGGCATTGTGCATCACTCACGGTGGCTACAAGTGAACAGGGCCCCCTCCCTTGAAGTTCAAGGCTTTGGCAGAGACTCTGCAGAGCCCTCTTCCTAAGCCCCACTCAGGAAGTCATAGGTGGCTATGTATCTGGTCAGGAGCCACCACTTCCCTGTCGAGAAGGAAGTCCAGGTTCATGTGGATTTGCTCTCAGTCACCCAGCGGACTGTAGATCCATGTGTGCATGAAGGGTGAATATGGAAAACACAACTCTGGCCAGCCATTGTGTGCTGGGCAGTCTTTTTCCTCTAGTCCTTACAATTCTTTCTGTAGCCATGTACAGCTGTATGAAGCAAGGTGCGAGGCTCAGAGACACACAGCCTGAGGTTGAGCATTGGCATCGGAACCATGTCTGTTCTACCCTGAATGAGGTAAGAACAGGAAGCATGGTGAAGCCTCAGAGTCTGGGATGTTGGTCAGAGCATCCAGCTTGTCTCAGACTGTCAAATGACAAAGATGGCCTCCATATACCTTTCTACCCAACTGTACTTCATTAGGGTTTGTAGATGTACATGCTGCTTTCAAACTACAGGCTCTGAGTTCAGGCAGGTCTGAAGGGTTTCTGGATCTACCACATACATGGTCTTTTAATATTTATTTATTTATGGACAGAGTCTCACTTTAAAATTCACTCTGTAGACCAGGCTGGCTTCAAACTCACAGAGATCTGCCTGCCTCTCCCTTCCAAGCGCTGGGAGTAAAGGTGTGTGCCACCATGTGCCAACATGCACCGCTATGCCCAACTTGCCACACCCAACTCACCACACAGTCTTAAATGTGTCTATGCCTCAGTTCTGTATCTGTGAAATGGGGGGTAAAAGCATGTATTTTACCCAATTGCCGAGACAACCAAATGAGAAGGCAGGTGTTCTAGTTTCATTTTTCTTGCTATGATAAACACTCTGGCATCAAGCAACATGAAAGAAATTTATTTGGCTTACAATTCCAGGTTAAAGTCCATCATTGGGGAGAAGTCAAGGCAAGACTCTAAACAGTCAGTCAACTCACATCCACAGTCAGGGACAGAGGATAAAACAAATGTATGGATGCTTGTTCCTTCACTGTGATCAGCTCAACTCTCCACTCACACAGCCCAGAACCCCCTGTTTAGGGAATGGCACCACCCACAAGGGGCTGGGTGTTCCTGTATCAATTAACTTAATTATGACAATCTCCCACTGCATGCCCGCTGGCCAATCCAGTGTAGACAATCTCTGATTGAGACTTCCTCGGTCATGTCAAGTTGAAAGTTATAGCTAAACATCAAGTAGGTGAAAATGTGGCAGGGGTTGTGGCCCAAGTGACATGCTCCAAAAGCTTTGGTGCTTTACTTGGCGATGACCATGCCCTTCTTGTTCCTCACTACAAGGAAAGGGTTTTTAAATGGCAAATTACACATACACAGTGGTTTTGCATCTCTCAACTTCCTTGAGCCTCCCAGATGGGCAGAGACTCTGTGTTCAGTGGTTTTCTACCTTCCCTTTAATACAGTTCCTCATGTTGTGGTGACCCCAACCATAAATTATTTTTGTTGCTACTTGATAACTGTAATTTTGCTACTGTTATGAATTGTACTGTAGATATTTGAGATGCAGGATGTCTGGTACTCAACCCTCGCAGGGGTCATGGCTCATAGGTTGAAAACTACTGCTCTAGATAAACTCAACTGTCCACCCTCCCCAGGATGGTGCCAGAACATCCAGTGGCCATTGGCAAAACATTCCATTGTCAACTGAGCCCTGCCCAGCCTGCCAATGACCTTGGACTTACTTTCCCGCTCTCAGAAAGGCATCCCTTAACTGCTCAGCCCGAGCAACAACCCCCTGCACCCCCACATGTCCCCTTCTTCTCCTGTTGGGATACAAGGGAGGCATCCAATCTTGTTGCTCCATCTAGCTTCTGGGTACCTTTCTCTTGTCCTATCCCCCCACCCCTTCACGGAGTCCCCATCTACCAGCCCCTTCCCACCAGCATCAAAACTCCCCTAAAAGTCTGTGAGTAAGATGACAGGCACAGCTGTTTAGTGCTGTGTGTTAGGTGGTTTTTTTTTCTTCTTCTTCTTTGTCCTGGGTTCAAAACCAAGTTCTCGCTTACTGAGCCACATCTCCAGCCTTCTTTTAAGTACTTTTACAAACATCTCATCAACATTTCCCTCCAATCTTTGGAGGCCCCCTACTTTATAGCAGAGGGACCCAAAGTACAGGTAAGTTGAGTGCCTTTCTCAAGACCTCACAGCTAGTGGGCCAAGAAGGACTGAGTACAGACCTGCTCTTTTTGAGACAGGGTTTCTCTGTGTAGCTTTGGAGCCTTCCCTGGAACTCACTCTGTAGCCCAGGCTGGCCTGGAACTCACAGAGATCCGCCTGCCTCTGCCTCCCCAGTGCTGGGATTAAAGGCGTGCGCCACCTCCCGGCTTCAGACCTGCTCTTTAAAATGAGCATGGTCCTTATCCCCAAATTCCTCTTCCATATCTATTCTCTCTTCACTCCACAGTGAAAAGTTTAAAGAGGATTGTCCACACAGCTGCTGACATTTCAGGGAACCTACTCAACCCTGTTACAGGTTTGCTCACTGTCAAATGCTCTGGCCTGCTCTCGTTTCTGTCCTATCGGAAGCAACCAGAGGGCTCTCTCTGGCTCTCCTTTCTTGCCAGCACCTTCCATCTCTCATTCAGACAACCTTCCAAGTTGATACTTGTACCACGATGGTTCTTCATGGGTCTCTTGCACCTCTTTCCAACCTCCACCTCCTTTGGTCCCATCTCCACTGCTCCCAGTAAGGGGAATCTCTATGCTCTGAGTAGCGGTGTGCCAGCCTCTTTCTGGTCTTTGGGCACACACCTGGGCCACACCCACTTCCCCCGGAACATCTCGGTGACAGTGCCCAGATTGGGATCCCATGGCACACCTACCGCTCACAGTCAGGCATGCTGTCGGGCCTCCAGCCTGTGGCCCCCTGCCCTCCCGACTCCCTTTCCTTCCGCAGGTGACACCTGCCATGTCCATGTCAGGCTTCGATCAGAGCTGAGGGCAGAGCTGCAGTGACAGTTTTGGGACCATGGCACCGCTTGGTGGGGGGCTGGGGGAAGCGAAAGGGGCCTAGGACCTTGGTGGGTTCTGCAGTGCGAACCCGCGCCCGACGCTTGCGCTTGGGGATCTGCGGGTGCTGGGCAACCAACCTGCAAGCCGCTGCCTTCTCTCACTCGGAGGGCGGGAGCGTCCTTGGTGTCAAGCGGACAGAAGCCCAGGGAAGCAGGTCCTGGGCGATTGGGTGGAGCTGGTTCCTGAGGCCGGCCGAGGGCGGGGCGAGCGCTCCTCCCACAAGGAAAATGAGACCCAGATTGCATCTGTTGGGGTTGCGGTGCTAGCTGACTACTGTAGTGACTGCACCTATGAGGTACTCAGTACAATGCAGGTACACACATGCAGCGTTGAGCTCCAGTCTGAGATCCCGCCAGGGCACGAGAGGAAAAGCAGCAAGTCTGAACCTTAACCACAGTGGGTTCTTGCTAAGAGCCCAGCACCCTGCAGGCTCGGCCGAGCTCTGTGGATAGAGCAGACAGCAGTGAGATGGTGCAACTGTGCTCTCGGCACTGTGTGCTAACAAAACTGGGTGCAGCAGGGAAGTGGTTGTGCTTATAAAGCTAAATGCCTACATCATTTCACACACACATACTCACAGCATTTTACCCACACATACATATATACACAACACACACACACACACACACACACACACACACACACACACGCACACACACACACACACACACACGCACACACATGCACACAAGCACACGACTTCCCTAGTGCTGATATTACTAGCACGAGTCACCTTGCTGGGTTTTGTTCTGGACATTTGTCTAGCCCCCACCCATGGCAGGCCCACTCTGGCTTCAGGTTTCTAGCAGTCAGGTGATGCTGCAGGACTGGGCTGGGCATCTGGCTGGCCTTTGGAATAAAGACTCTTGAGGTTTAATTTGGAAAGGGGAACATTTGCCTGAAGACAAGTATTGTGTCTCAGGACCCCCTGTCCCCCAAACACAACCTCCATGATGTATGTAAGCATGGTCAGAGGCGGCCTCTGAGGGCTCTCCATTCTTCTTTTATATTATCTATCTATCTGTCTATCTATCTGTCTATCTATCTGTCTATCTATCTGTCTATCTATCTATCTATCTATCTATCTATCTATCTATCTATCTATCTATTGACAGGGTCTTGCTATACAGTTCAGGCTGGTTTAGAATTGGTGACCCTCCTGCTTCTGTTTCTTAAGTGCTGGGATCACGGGCCTAGCTTTGGCCTTTCAACTCTAATAGTAAAGGATTCTACGAGCTCCCTGTGTCCCTGGTATTAAAAGTCACCAATTCTCAAGTGCATTTGGTGAAGTGACATTTCTCAAGGCCCTGGGGCCCGTAAGAGCCACTCTTTAGCCCCACCTCTCTCCCACCCCCTCTTCCTCTCTGCCCTCAGGGTAAAGAGAAAAAAACGCAGGCCGTTCGTGTGCCACATCCTGTTTTCAGATTAATGAGTTCATATGCTGGAAATTTACCAAGGGGAATAGCTTAATTTTGGAAAGTACCAAAAACTCATCTGTAGTCACCCGGCTTAATTTTGGGGGCTCTTGAAATAGAGGGGGCATCCCCGGAGGATCACTAAGTACAGCCAGGGAACAGAAATTGAAAGCCAAACCTGGAGATACCTCTGCTTCAGAAAGAAAATAAACCTTTTGAAGACCACCCACCTCTGTGCAGGGCACTTGCTTTATTTTTCTAAGAAATTTCAAAAGAGAAATCATCTCCCTGGCCAAGGCCTCAGATGTGGTGGTCTATGGCTGGGGCTGTGATGGGGGATCAAGGAAGCAGACTCAGGCTGAGGGGTGTGGCTTAGCTGATAGGGTGTGTTTGCTGAGTATGCTCAAGGATTTGAGTTTGCTCCCCAGCACCACGGGTGGCATAGTGGCAAATACCTGTAATCCTAGCACCCAGAAGGTGGGTGAAGGGGATCCAAAGTTCAAGATCATACGCGATTATATAGAGAAGTACCCATTTCTCTGTCATTGGGCGATCCTTGTGTCTTTCTTAGGGTCCTGTTTTCTAGGTAGCCTCCCTGGAGTTGTGTAGCCGTCTAGTCATCTTTTGTTTTACATCTAGTATCCTCCTGTGAGTGAGTCCATACCATGTTCATCCTTCTGAGTCTGGGTTACCTCACTCAGGATGATATTTTCTAGTTCCATCCATTTGCCTGCAAAACTCATGATGTCATTGTTTTTCTCTGCTGAGTAGTACTCCATTGTGTATATGTACCACATTTTCTTTATCCATTCTTCAGTTGAAGGGCATCTAGGTTGTTTCCAGGTTCTGGCTATTACAAACAATGCTGATATGAACATAGCTGAGCAAATGCCCTTGTGGTATGATTGAGCATTCCTTGGGTATATGCCCAAGAGTGGTATATCTGGATCTTGGGGGAGATGGATTCCCAATTTTCTAAGGAAGTGCCATATTGATTTCCAAAGTGGCTGTACAAGCTTGCATCCCCACCAGCAGTGGAGGAGAGTTCTCCTTGCTCCACATCCTCTCCAGCATAAGCTGTCTTCTGTGTTTTTGATCTTAGCCACTCTGACAGGTGTAAGGTGGTATCTCAGAGTCGTTTTGATTTGCATTTCCTGGATAGTTAGGGATGTTGAACAATTCCTTAAATGTCTTTCAGCCATTTGAGCTTCCTCTGTTGAGAATTCTCTGTTTAGTTCTATAGCCGATTTCTTAATTGGACTGTTGGGCATTTTGGTGTCTAATTTCTTGAGTTCTTTATATATTCTGGATATCAGCCCTCTGTCAGATGTGGGGTTGGTGAAGACCTTTTCCCATTCTGTAGGCTGTCACTTTGTCTTGTTGACCATTTCTTTTGCTCTACAAAAGCTTCTCAGTTTCAAGAGGTCCCATTGATTGATTCTCTCAGTGTCTGTGCTACTGGTGTTATATTTAGGAAGTGATCTCCTATGCCAATGCGTTCAAGACTACTTCCTACTTTCTCTTCTATCAGGTTCAGAGTAGCTGGATTTATGTTGAGGTCTTTGATCCACTTGGACTTAAGTTTTGTACATGGTGACAGATATGGATCTATTTGCAGCCTTCTACACGTTGACATCCAGTTATGCCAGCACCATTTGTTGAAGATGCTTTCTTTTTTCCATTGCACTGATTATGTGTGCCTCCAGCCATTTTCTTCCCTCCCACACCTCTTCCTTTGGATCTCAGAGGCATGGACCACAAAGGTTTCAGTCTCAGTTCCCCTACAGCCAGACCTTTGACACTGAAGGGGACTGCCTGGCTCCACAGCCTTTACACAGTCTGTGGCACCTGCGGAGCAATTCAGGACTGAATGGCAAGGGGGATTCTGGGTAATTAACAGGGTGTGAGTCACTGTGCATTGGAGAGTATAGGACACAGATGAATACCCTAGAACTGTTTCCAAGTGTCTGGCCTATTAGAGTAAGATGTATGGCCTAACTCTAGGGTGCAGAGCAGGAAACTGGTGACAACTGAGGGGTCCTGGCCACTTGTGCTGCCATCCCCGCTCCCAGATCTGTACAGACACTGCACAATGAGCACTGAGCTGGCAATTAAGGAGTCTTTTGTTTTGTTTTATGTTTCTCAGTCACACAGTAGTTGTTTTCTGCTAAGGGACACATAAATGAAATGTAGCAATGCAAGACATATAGTTTGTAGATGTTTTTGATGTCCTCTGTAGATACATGTGCAGGTGCATGTGTGAGTGGAGGTCAGGGGTCAGCTTTGGAGTTCATCCCCCAGGAGCTGTCCATCTTGTTTTGTAGAGACAGGATCTCTCACTGGGACCCGGGGCTTGCAGATTAAGCTAGGTTGGTTGTGAGCAAGCTCCTGCAAGCCTTCTCTCCAACTCCAGCTCTAGAATACGAGTGCAGAGCACCATGCTGAGTGTTTGTATGGCTCCAGGGGATTGGATTTAGGTTCTCAAGTCTGCACGCAAGTGTGTGTATGGTGTGTGTGCATGCACAGGCAAAAGTAAATGAATATTTTTCTTCAGGAGGATCAGAAAACATTATGTTTGTCTTTGACCTTGCCCTTGGGTGTTGTAAAGTTAGAAGTTATGCCCTAGTAAAACACTCTTTAAAAGGCCTGGGTTTGTCAAAGGCAGACTCTGCTTGGTGACTTCCCTATCTTGGCAGACCAGACTTCAAGTTTAAAAATGCCCAAGCACTCCGGAAGTTCTCTGCGTTCTAAGCACTGGCTCCCTGAGATTTTTCCAGATGGCTTTTGACAGGACACTCTGAAGGCCATGTGGATGTCATAGAAAGGCCAGTGGCTCTTGGGAGCAGATGGCAAAGGTCCAGGAGAAGACCTTGACAGATAAGGACAACCCTGAGATGCCCACATGGGGAAGGCCATAACCCTAACCCACTTCTCTTTGCCTTCTCTGGCCACCCAGGTACCCTGTTCTATGAGTCTGCTTTTGCTGCGTGCCAACCCATTCTTTCGTGAGCTGGGGCAATCAAGGTTCTCTCTCATGGGTGGAAGGGAGCAGGGGCCTCCTAATTACTGCTCCACACTAACTGAAGGTGTGTCTTTCCTGGCTATTGGACAGTGCAGAAGAGAGGGGCACACATTTTAAACTAACTCAAGTTGGCATTTGGTGGGAGAGCGATACACCCTGATGTTCCTGGGGGAAGCAAAACAAGATGTATCAGGAATCAGAGGTTCTCAACTTGTGGGTTGTGATCCCCTTGGGAGTCAAATGACCCTTTCACAGGGGTTACCTAAGACCATTGGAAAACACATATTTACATTACAATTCATAACAGTAGCAAAATTACCGTTATGAAGTAGCAATGAAAATAATGTTATGGTTGGGGGTCAGCACAGCATGAGGAACTGTGTTAAAGGGTCGCAGCTTTAGGAGGGTTGAGAACCACTGCTCTAGAGGAACAGAACTGATAGAATGAGTCTATATATAGAGAAAGGGGATTTATGAAAATGGCTTACAGGCTGTGGTCCAGCTAGCACAACAAAGACTGTCTACCAATGGGAAGTCCAAGAATCCAGTGGTTGTTCAGTCCACGAGGCTTGGTGTCTCAGCTGGTCTTCAGTATACACCAGAATCCCTAAGAAGTAGGCTCTAATGTAAGTGAAGAAATGGACTTTGTAGCAAGGGCAAGAGCAAGCAGACAGACAGAGAGGGGAGGAGGAGAGGGATCTCTCCTTCTTCTATGCCCTTTACACAGGCTGCCACTAGAAGTGTGGCCCAGATTAAAGGTGGGTCTTCCAACCTCAAATGAGCCTATTAACTAAAAATCCCCGACAGGTGTGCCTAGTGACTGCGAGTTTTAGTTAACTCTAGATCCAGTCTATTAAGAATCACACACATGGTGTGAGGAGGAACATTTCTCATAACCTGCAGGAATGGGGGAAAGCTCTCCCATCCTTGTACCATACATCCCCCCAAAGAGTGGAAGAAGTTTCTCATCACATCCTTCATTATTCAAACCCTGCTGCTGGGGAAGGGGTGAAACCCACCTGTTTAGGGGTTTGCTCTCCATATTTGGGCTTGCAGTGGTACCAGGAACCATGGTAAGAAAATGCTGGAAGGTTCTATTAAAGGCCTAGCTTTTTGAACGATGGACTTCAATACCCTTTTTTCTTTCTTTTGAGCAAAGCTGTGTGCAAACCTCTCTCTGATGGCTTCTTCTCACAGCTCAAGCTAGGTGAATTCCCAGCACGAGCCGAGACCTGGGAACAGGGAAGCAGGCTGGACTGAAAGGATAAGAGCCAGGGCAGCAGCCTTTGCTCTTCAAAGAATCTGAAACCGAGGGCCAATTGACCTGTGAAAGTGGGGCTCCTGTTTCCTCAACCTTCCTACCTTCTTTGCCTCACACAGGGGAAACAGGAGCCCAGAGAGAAAGCCGAGTTTGCACCGTCTGTCGAAGGGCCAGGTGCAGCTTCTGTCTTCTCCCGCCTTTTGTCCAGAACACCTCTGTAATACCCTGTGCTTTGGTGCTGATCCCTCTTCAACAGAGTTTCCTGAGGGCCAAGGGGCAGGACAGATATGTCTCTGAAAGGCCCTGTCCCCTGCCAAGCCTACTTCTTGCATATAGGGGGGGCTCAGTTAATGTTTATTGACAGGGATGGATTTGTCATCCTAAGAGAACCCAGCGATACTAGGAAAAGATCGTTCCTGTGTTTCTCATTTGTGGGCTTCCAAAATGTATTTAACAAACTCATTTTTAAAAGAGGTCTAAATACTTTCTGGGGAGACCATTATCCACCCTATTTCAGACCTATTCTTACAAGCTCTTGTGTGTGCGTATATGCTTGTGTGTGTACATATGTGCATGTATGTGTGTGGGAGCACACAATAGCCTGAGACTGGTGCTGTGGTGAGGTAGTAATCACTGCCTCATTTATCTTGAGATGAGATCTCTCACTGAACCTGGAGCTCACTGATTTGCTATGTGGCCAGCATTCCCTGGTGCCAGCATTAGAGATGTGGGATGTTGTGCTCAGCTCTTTGTGTTGGTCCTAGGGATCCAAACCCAGGTCCACATGCTACCATGGGAAGCATTTTTACCAACTGAGTCCCTTGGGCCCCCAGTTACTACTTTCTGTAACTACTGTCCAATCGGCAGCCTTAGCTCTCTGTGGAGGGCAGGCAGACTCACTCTGGCCTTTGTTTGACCGGAGCTTATGGGAAGGCCAGCTCCTCCTGGTCCTGTCCTGCTTCTTCCCAGACAACATGTCTGCACACAAGCAGACATGAGCTACCTTGGATCCCCTCCAAGCACTGCCCTGGAAACCAGCCAGCATCGACAGTGCCCCTGGGCAGGACACATCTATGGAGAAGCAGAAGCCGTGGCATGCAGGCACACACACATGCTCATGTCTGCAGAATGCTTCAAAGGGAACTGGAAATGTGAAATTTTCTGTGAAAAATCTTGATTTTAAAAACATACCATAAGCAAAAGCCAAAACAAAACAAACAATAACAACACCCCCCTCCCCCAAACCACATGAGATTCTCCATACTTCCTTTCTATGAGCTACTGTGTGAGAGCTCTGGTCTAGCCTGGCATTCCATAAACACATCCTGAGTGAAGGTGTGGAAATGGTGATGTGCCACCCACCCAGGGCATACTCGTTCTCTGTGTACCCAGATGTGTTTACATGACAAGGGCCATCACCACAGTCAACAGGCAAAAGCACCTTGTCCTAAGTACTGCCATTTTGACTTCAGACTCCATTTTTACCTATAGGATGAAACAAAGTTCAGATTCCCAAGTCCTACAGGAGCTGGGAACCTTCCAGTAGCTGACGCACCTCCTCCTGAAACCTTAGACATGGTTGTTATGCATTCTTTGTTCTTTAGAAACATTAAGGCTAACAGAAGGAACAAATGAATATGATTGGTTAGACTGAAAGGCTTACATTGTATATTGGTTGACAATGATGGAACATTCAAGGAAGTCCCAATTTCTAAATCCTGATTGGTGAAAATGTTAACTGTAACTTGGCAACAAATGTTTATGATTTTTATGCTTAAATACTTGCTTCAACTGGCATTTTGGGACCACAGTTCAGCTCTGAAGTCTGTTCTGGGGCCCTGACTGATCAGCACCCCGCCTGCTTTTGTGCTGCCCTGCATTAAATCTTGATTTTTTTGGTAACCTCTTGTGTCGGCTTGGGTTGATCCAGAGCCTCAGACCACAACACACTGGAAACTGACACATGCATGCTATCTCCCAGGATATGGCCTTAATAGGTACATTTCTCATCTAAGAAGAGTGAATGTCAAGGAAATTGCTAAGGTCATGCAGCTGGTGGGTGGCTGGATAGGAATATAGGTTGCCTGACTACAAAGTCAGTGTCTGCCAACACACTCCAGCTGCCTCCCAGACACCAAAACTGAGATTGCCTGTTAGTTTGCTAAGCCCCGTGAGTTTAGATATTGTATTTTATTTGATTATTGTTCCCAGCAGAACATAGAAATCATTCAGTAAATAATGTGTGGGATTGTACCCACAGTTTCACACAAACATATGTCCAGACATGGCACACAGAAACATACATAACCCATCATGCCCAAGAATGTGTGCACACTCATGCTCCGACATTCACATTATTGTCCTCATCTCCTACTTCCAGGGCATCAGAGCCTAAGCTAGGCTACCCCGACTGAGTTCTTCCTGCTAGCCCTCTGCCAGCCTTGCCCAGCCTTCAGCAAGAGTTTCCTGGAGATCTCAATGTGGCTGTGGCACTCTTCTTCTCGAACCCAGGAGACCAATCAGCAGTTTTATTTTTCGAAGTCTGGTTTTCATAAACCTGGAATCTTTCTTCTTTTTTTCCACTAGAAATTTCCTTGGCCTCTTGCCTTTCTCCAGGACCTTAGCCTGGAGGTTACACTTGGAGCGCCCTCTGCTGAGCACCATCCTCACCACCTACTGGGCTCTTGCAGAGGGGAAGAAGTGGGTTTCCTGAAGAATGGAATGTGTAATCAAATGGAGAAACCAAGTCAGAGGGTTGCTGAGAGGGGGTGATGCTGGCATATGTGTGCTCATCTAAGTATGTGCCAATGTGTGCTACTGGTTGGTGGAATTGTGTGTGTGTGTGTGTGTGTGTGTGTGTGTGTGTGTGTGTGTGTGTGTGTTTATTAAAAATGAAAGAAGAAATAATTCTCAGAGTTCTGACTAAAAATCCTGTACTCCACCTGGGGGCCCTGAGTGGGGCCGCTGACAGGAGGTTGGGGACATCTCTAACTCAGCCTTGTTCTTCACTGTCTATCACATGTACCAGGTGAGGTGGCCGAGGCACAGAGGGACATTTAGAGAGGGGAGGGATGTTTTTGGGTATCTGCCCACTGCTAATTATACCTGCAAAGTCTCTGTTCTTTTAACCTTCTTCTCAAGTGGCCTCAGGAGGTGGGTAGTTTGGTTTTTTTCTCTGATATTTGAAGAGTGAGAAAGGGAAAGGAGAAGTCCTGGGCTTTGAATCCAACACCACTGTCGTCTCCTTGCCTCTTGAGTTTCCCCATTTGGTTCCAGGTCTGAGTTCTGTGGGGCCCAGAATGGAGTCTGAGACGAGACACCCCACAGTGCTCCATCTTAGAAATGAAAGTCCTTGACTATGACTCTGCAGAGGTGGTGTCCCAGCCCTGGTGGGGCTCCCCCACAATCAGCTCCTGGAGCCAGGGCTTCAATGGGGAGTCAGGTCCTGGATCCAGCAGTGGTACTGAGGCCCCTTAAGGAGCAGTGGCATTAGGCCTAAATCTCTCTGTAGACACTCAATTCCATTTTGCAGCTGTCCTGTAAAGAAAGCAGGTTCTGGGAGGTTTTGAGGTTGTTTTTCATTTAATGGGTCCTGGTTAACGATGCAAGGAAAGGCAGAACATGTTTCAGTGAGGGGTAGTTGCTGCCCTCCCAGGCCCCCTCCCCGCTGCCCTGCTCACTCCGGCAGGAAGGAACCTGAGACTCTTCTGTTTGCTTTTGGTCCTGCCTGGCCTTTTTCTCTCTTGTCTCATTTACAAAAACACACAAGACTGCTCTCGTCACCTTTGATGATTCCTGCCTGGAGTGACTTCATTTCAGCACATCTAAATCCTGGCCATTATTTTTAGTTGACTGACTGTTTTCCTGCATGCATGCTCAGGTCGGAGGACAAGAAGTTGTAGAGATTGGTGTGGGGAGATGTCTAAAAACCCTGTGGACAAGCCCACACAACCAGAATCAAAGCCCTCGGGAGCCATCTTACAAAGCTTTGGTCAAGTAAGAGTTCTGCAATTGACTCCACCTCTCCTTACCCCCATCTCTAGCCCCAGGGAGGGCAGCAGGAGAATCTGAATATACTCAGTGCTATTGGAGCTCAGGCAGAGAGGCTGAGACAGTGAATGGCATGTCACACGTTTAAAATTCATCACCAAAATTAACAACAAAGAAGCCACAGTTAGAAAATGGAGAAGGGAGGTCTTGAGAACAAAAGCATCTACTGATTTAACCTTCAGCTACAGGAATCCATCCATAGAGGGCCCTGACAGAATGGATGCAAAGATTGTATTTTTAAATCAAATTTGGAACCTTCCTTTTGTATAGGCCTGAGTGTTAGTTTTATGCGGTGCAATGTTATTCATTAAGTGGCACTGTTTACCGTGGGAGGAAAGCCACAAGGTACGACAAAACCCACTACAAGAGTTTACTAGGAGAAGGAACAGAGGGGATTGTGCTCTAGGCCTATGGACAGTTGTGCATGGAGACAGAGGAAGAAGGAGGAGAAGGGGGGAGGAGTCTGTGACCTGCTTTTTATGGATTCCCCGCACACGCGCGTATGGTCTCACATAGCTATGCCACGCATGTGCATAGATCGCATGATTATGCTGCATCCAAATTACGTGATCATGCAGCACACAGATTACATAGGATGTAAGACCCCTTGCTTGGTTACTGAACAGCGCATGTGAAGTCATGTAGCAACACTGAGGGCTTTGATTCTGGTTTGCTGGAGTATATGACCATAGAATGTCCTACTTCCTAAGGCTGATCAAAATAGTCAAAAGATGTTCAAGACTTCAATAAAAGGCAGAAACAGGACTCTCTCTCCCATCTGAGTATGCTCATACAGGCAGTGAGGAGAGAATGTAGATTCATGAGTATATGCAATGAGTTTTATTTGCTTGATGTAGGGATTATGTCTGTTTTATACCGTGAAACAAATCTCTTCTCTTTAGTTCTTCTAGTTGTGGGTGTTTCCTTCTATCCTGTTGATCTTGCTGCTAAGAACATGTGTTTTACCTCAGTCTAAGCCACATAGCCATCAACACAAAACTCAGCTGGGCATTAGGCTTCCAGCTTCCTCCTTCTGGGGACCCTGGTTGTTATGGATTATTATGGGGGGGCTCCCCCAGGGTATCCTGCGTGTGCAGGGAATCATGCTGGCATACTGGGCAGATGCAGTGGTGGGCTGGTGGGAGACCCACTCCATATGGGCGTGGCAGCAGGGTGGCGGGTGGACATTCAAAACCCAGGGGGCTGCATCCACGTGGAAACGGTTTACCATTATGAGGGATAAAGAGAAAGAAAGGAGAGGGAGAGAGAGGAAAAGGGTGGGGGGTTGTGGGTGCGTACCTTATAGGAGGGAAGTGGAGGAGAGAGAAGAAGGGGCAGGGTTTTTCCTTTTACATGCAGGGCAGGGCCAAGGGGCAGGATTTCAAGGGGACAGATCAGCATATTAACACTGGTGTCTTCAGGTTGAGGGTTCCACATCCACGTGCTCATGTTGAAAGTTCTAGGACAACCAGCTTCTGACCTGATGTTCTTCCAAGTGTCACAGATTAGGATTCATATCTGCCCCACTCCAGATCCTGTGCTTAGGACAGAGAGGAACAGGGCAAGAGCCCATCCTGAAGAGGATGACAAACTGTAGGGGCAGAATAAACTGCCTCAAGGAAAGAAACCGTGCTGGAGTTGGGTACAAGGTAGAAGTGAAGGTTGGAGTTTTCCCTCCACAGCTGGTTAGTTTTTGTCAACACGGCAGAAGCTGGACTCAGGTGAAGAGGGAACTGCCGTCATCAGACTGGCCTGTGGGCGTGTCTGTGGGCATTCTTCATTAATGGTTAATGTGGGAGGGCCCGGCTCACTGGGGGTGGGGTCACCCTTAGGCAGGTGAGTAGAAAAGAGAAGAAAGCAGGCTGAGCAAGCCATGGGGAGCGAGCCAGTGAGCAGCAGCCTCCATGGTCCCTGCCTCTGCATCTGCTTGAGTTCCTGGCCCGACCCTGATGGGAGAGTGTAAGCCAAATGAACTCTTTCCTCCCCACAGGTTTTTTCTGGTCATGGTGTCTCATCACAGCTTTCCATCCTCCCTCCCCAGGGCTCTCACCACGCGTAAACAGCGGTGGTAAGGAAGGGAACCCCTGTGGAGTTTTCCAGGAAGATGTGCAGGGAAGAGCTGGACCACAGCCTCCTGTGATGCCCTCTAGACACACAGCCCCGGGTCACGTGCAAGAACTCTACAAGTCTCAGGACCCTCAACTTCTTCCTTCTCACCAAGTGGCTGATGTGAGCATGCTCTGCTGCACATGCTGGGTAAGCATGTTAACGCGACAGCAATTAATATGAGCAAACATTTTACTCAGTGTACAAGGTGAGGGGGCTTAAGACCTTTGGGGGTGGGTGATAGATGGCTGGAGAGGTAGCCTTAATTATGACATGGTCTGTTTGGATCTAAACATTACTGCCTCCATCTATCTTAGGTGGGGCATTCCTTCAAACTCCTCACCCTTCAGCACAGACAGGTCACAGTCTATGACCTCTGCCTGCCTTCTGCCTGCCTGCCTCCTACTCAATGTTCTTGGATCTTCTATCCCTTTTTTTTTTTTTAGAACATGGTCCCTGTTTCCTGATAACTCCTCTTGCTCAGGGCCTCAAGGAGGCTCCACAGGAGGCTCTCTCTGCTGGGGGATGTCTTTCTGTATGCTGTGATATATGTTGTTCCCATTGGTTAATAACTAAACTGCTTTGGCCTTTGACAAGGTAGTTTAGAGGCAGGTAGGAAATCCAAGCAGAGATACCTGGCTGACACACAAGCAGTTTCTCATCTCTGCAGCCATCAGGGCTGATAATGTCACTTTCACTTCATGGGTGCGGTTCTAGAACTTTCCTGGGGTCACAAGCCAAGGTAGTTCCACACAGATAGGCAGAAGTTACACAGCAGTAAAATCGGGGTTCCTTTGTACTTTGGGGACAGCTCTTCTGACTCAGGCCTCAGCATCTCACTTCTACCACTTCCGCAAAGTAACACCCCTTCTTCCCCTGTTACTATTTCTGTCACGGAGCTGGTGGGAGGGGACCTCAGGCCACCAATAGGAGAAAGTAGAGCTGGTGCTGTGAGTCTGACTCTGCTGTGGAATCCTGGACTCGGGGGCTGATCACATGACTTCTGGGGGAAATCTTAAATGTTCACAGTTTAGAGCTGTGAGCAGTTTGTTCACTAGGAAAGTTTTATTTTTATTAAAGTTGTTACCTGTGGTATGCCAGGAAGCATGTTGCTAGTGAACCATGAGTACCCCAGTGCACTGGTTACCTGACAGAAGCCACATTAAGGAAGGGAGGGCGGCATGACTGGAAGTTTGAGGGCACAGCCCACAGCAGTGAAGGAGCCATGGTGGCAGGGCATGGGGCAGCTGGCCCACCATAGTTGGGACACATGAGAGATGGGCCTTAGCTCACCTTTCCTTTTGATTTGGTTCAGGATCCCATCCTGTGGGACGGTACCCACCTACCTTTAGGGCGAATCATCTCACCTCAGTGAACTAATAAAGAAAACCCATCCCTCAAGGCGTGTTCAGAATCGTGTCGCCTAGATGACAGACCCTATTGAGCTGACAAGCCACTAACCATCACAAGCTGCTTTTATTGTGCTAATCATTTCATGTTATCTGTGTTCTTACTCAAGTCTCACAAAATCCTCCAACTGGGGATGACTAGCAATTCTGTTTTTCAGATGTGAGAACTGAGACCAAAGGAGGTAAAATGTTCTTTATTATTAAGCAGGTGTGGGGATACTCTGGGTATTATCAAGGCCTGTCCCCTCCTTGCTCATGCAGTATTTGGGAAGGTAGTGTCTGGACTTTGCTTGGTCATCCCTGGTGCTTGGAGCTCGGCCCCTCTTGGAGAGTCTATGTTATCTTTGAACAGTTCTGGCTGTAGGAACATGCTTTTTCACAGGGAGCCCAGACCGATTTCTCTGTGGGCCCAGGCAGAGGCCTGGCACTGGTGTCTTGGCCCTCCATGCCTCAGCAGCACGGGCCGCAGGTGGAGGCTTCCCTGGGTCTGCTTTCCCAGGTGAGAACAGCAGATGGCATGAGGTGAATGCTTGTTTGTGGTTTGAACATTTTAAGGCTATGTAACTCATGACATCACATCCCATGTCTGCTCACAATGGTGGAAACAGGAGGATGTTCCAAGAAGCGGATTTGTTTCCACCATCCTGTCCCTGGGGGACAGCCCTGGCAGCTGTGCAGATCCTGGAGGGTCTTAGAAATGAAACCTTCATCTTATCTTAAGACCAGACCCGTCCTTCTCTCTCTCTCTCTCTCTCTCTCTCTCTCTCTCTCTCTCTCTCTCTGCTCCTTTCCTCTCATTCCCTTCACTCATTTCTTCTTCCTTCTTATCTGGCTTAGAAGCAATAAAGACTATTCTATTCATTTATCTAATTGTGTATGTGCACGTGCATGTGCAACACACACGTGTATGCGCAAGCGACACACACACACACACACACACACACACACACACATATGCACAGCTGCACATGTATAAGAGAGCACCTGTGTGTGGAAGCCACAAGACAACTTGTCTTTCCTTAGGTGGTATCCACCTTTTTAAAATTTTGAGACAGAGTCTCTCCCTGTCTTGAAATTCACCAAGCTGTGTAGGCTAATGACTGGTCAGAGCCCACCAAGATCTACCTGTTGGGCAGCATTGGGGTTCTAAGCATGCACCAGCTAGCCTGGTTTAAAAAAAAGTCAATTTAGAGGCTCAAACTCAGGTTCTCATGCTTGCAAGGCAAGAATTTTACCAAATGAACTCTCTCTAGTCCCTTAAAGGAACAGCTTAATCTCTCAACCACAGTTAAAGATCACGTGTCTGGTAATATATTTCTCACCACGCTAACTGTGTATAACAAGTTTCAGGAGTAGGAAAAGTCCACAGAAACTTAACCCAGAGTTGCTTTGTGTCTTCAGGAACCTCAGATTTGGCTACTAAATAGTAGGTGTTTTCCCTTCTGAGAGGTCCCTGCATGGACGTTCAGGGGGTGTCTCTGAAACAGATGCATGTGTGTGAGAGGAGGGCGGCCCTTGACAATGACATTGGCCTTGGTGTCTGGAGATTGGCCTGGTGCTTGAGGCCAAGTGATAGTGTTCTTTGTGTATTACAGCACAGAATGCCAAGGCCAGACAAAAGGCATGAAGACAAGAAAAGAGTACCTTTATGATCATGTTTGAGCAGAGAAAAAAACAAGAACACTGTCTAAACCATAAAAACATCTGTATCCCCTGTGCTGGCTAATCCGAGAACCAATGGCTTTTTATTCCCAACTAGAAGAGAGTCAAGATGCCCGTTATAGGGTTGCCTTTGTGTTCAGTTAGAGCAGAACTGTTTCCTTGAAGTCTCCTCACATAATCTCCACAGCCCAAATAGCATAGTCTTTTCTAACACCCTCTTACCAAGAGGGCTTATGCCCACCCCTCATGTTATGTTTTTCCCTGATGAATTCAACAAATTCTGTTCAATTACAAGTGTCCTGATTGAACTGACCGCATGGTCTGCAGCTTTAGATTTTGAAAAGAATGTGAATGTGACGGGAAAGTCCCAGAACCTAGGCTGACCTGTCCCTCTTCAAATTTACAACTAGAAACCTTCCCACTGAGAGATGGTGCGTTAGACCGTAGTCTGTTCACTTTCCCCCTTTCTGAACAATCACCTTCCATGCAGCCTCAGTTGCCCCTTCCACCCTGAGTCTCAGGTGATCTTCCTGCTGGTTTCTGAGACATGAACTTTCTCAACACATTTGCTCGCTTCTGCTTCACATACCCTGCCTCCTGCTGATTGCCATAGTCAGGGAGGGATATGCTGCTGACCAAGGGTCGAATCCATCTTCCTGCATTCACACCTGCATATTCTTCTCAGTTGTGATTGCACTACAGGAGAGCTGCCATAGAGGCCATAAGACCTGGGATGCCTGACATGTCCACAGATGCTTGAATCCAGCCCATGGCAAAGATAAGCAAGCGATCTGCTTATTGAATCCACTCTTCCATTGCTGTGGATATCGCTCTGTGTAAATAAAGTTCTGTTTGGCCAGTGGCCAGGCAGGAAGTATAGGCGGGACAAGAGAGAAGAGAATTCTGGGAAGTAGAAGGCTGGAGAGACACCTCCAGCCGCCGCCAGGAGAAGCAACATGTAAAGACACTGGTAAGCCACAAGCCATAAGCCATGTGGCAAAGTATAGATAAGCAGAAATGGATTAATTTAAGATAAAAAAAAGTAAATAACAAGAAGCCTGCCACAGCCATACAGTTTGTAAACAATGTAAGTTTCTGTGTGCTTTCTTGGTTGGGTCTGAGTGACTGTGGGACTGGCGGGTAAGAGAGATTTGTCCTGACTGGGCCAGGCAGGAAAACTCTAGCTACATTCCATTCCTCCTCCTCCTTTCAAAGACAAGGTCTGCGACTCATCAAATGGGCTAGGGTGATTGTCCAGAGAGTTCCTGTAACCCACCTGACCCCACCTGCCCAGACTGGGGTCACCAGTGTATGCTACCACTCCCAGCTTTTTACAGTTTCTGGGAATTGAACTGGCTTCTCTACCTCCCCAGCCTAAGATGAACTTCCTACATCTCAACTGTTAATATGTCAAACTGGCTTTTCCTTAAGAAAAATCTAGACCTTTACTTAATATTTTTCCTTAGAGTTACTTCTGGATACAGTTATGGCAAAAGAAGATTTTAAACCAGGGCTTGGACATGCTGCTTCTGTTTTCCCAGGACCTGCTCCATAGAGCTCTAACATGAAAACAGGTGATGTTCTGGTCAGCCTCTGGGTTATGTGTCTCCCCTCTGCTTTGAAGACGCTCCTGCATTCCACCTCCCCAGGGCCTGGCATCCTTCTCTAGGAAGCTCTGGACAACACCTTCAACTCTCTTCATCTTTACAGACAGGGATACATACCTCATTACACGCATGCACACATTTGGTTTAGTTTACTGTTTCCCATCTTAAGATTATCAGACTATCTTAGTGCTTTAGATAGAAATGACTAGAATATCCAGGTCCCTGTTTTTCAGACAACCAGATAGATTGTGGGAACTTAATTTACCAATGAGGGGCAAAGATGAATCTAGAACTCAGATCTTTATGTTCTTCACCATCAGTGAGAAATCCACAAGCAAGAGCTTCCTGGATCCCTGTCAAGTTCTGGGCATTGTTCCAGGTCCCCGAAATAAAGGTGGTTGCAAACCTTGCTCATGCACAGCTCATAGTGGACTCAGGGAGGCAACATGCTACACAATTCTACATGGTTAAATCATGGTAGGTGTACAAGTGCCTTAGAGGAGAAGTGCAGTATGAGTCAGGATTTGGTCTAGTTTCAAGCGTCACAAAAGGTGACTAAGGAAGTGTGCTTGGAAGGCACACGAGCAGGGAGCTACCAACAATTCAGCTGCATTTATGGCCTAAGCTGATCAATGGTCTGGCCTATTTGCCACCATGCTTGGGGACGGAAGCCCAACAGCTCCGCCCCTTGTGCCTGGGAAGCAGGTCTCTTCACTCCTCATTCCACAAGAAGAGGCAAGAGTGCTTAGCTGAAGCCTCTGTACTCTCACTTGGTATCTTGGTCATATGCTGTCATAGAGCTTGGCATCTTTTGGGCTTTGACACCAAAATGTCCTTAGTTCCTGGAAGTAGAAAAGGCCCTGCCATTGATAGACAAGCTGTGAAGCCTCAGATAGTGTCATTGACTTGGTAAAAGGCAGATTCCTTTGGTCCTTGTTACCATGACATCAACTGACCTAGTTACACATTTCTCATGTTAACTCAGCAGAGCTAGTCAGCTTACGCTTACGAAACTCTGGTTACATTTTGCTTTCAACTTAGAAAATAAACCAGTACAAGCTGTGGGCTCTGCAGGGCTGTGGACATGGGGCACACTGGGCTTTTATTTCTGCTTCTGCCTCACACCGGGCTGGGGAATTGCGTCATGTCTTGGAACCACCATTTTGGTGACTGTAAAGTGGGGTAAGAGTCATCCCTCCGCTCTGCGCTCCTTGATACACTGAATGTAGATATCTAGGAGAATGTTTTCCTAAGACCTAACGGGCTCCACGCAGAGTCACCTAGAACTTAACCTCTTGTATAAAGCACAAACTTAGGATCCAAGAGAGACTAGGTCCAGACCAGAAGGACAGTCTCTGAAGTCTTGGTTTTTGCACTGGGGTCTGCCTTCTGGTAGAGCAATTACTGGCAAGAGTGAGTTCCTGGGGAAATGGATATGTGCTAAGGGAGGGAAAGAGGGAGGGAGGAGAGCAGAGGCTTTCCTGTCAGGGGTGCAGAGAGCAGGAGAGGGGAGCCAGCAGAATGCAACTCTCCTGCCTTCTCAGGAGCTGAGGGCTCTGGGGGTGGTCTTCCCGGGTCAAGGTTCCCTATTGCCATGTCCCCTCCCTCTGTGTTCCTGAAGCCGAGCCAGCGTGAAATAACAGTTTTTAATAAGTTGAGTGCAAAGCCAAGCTTTAATGGCCAGTTTCCGCCCTTGGTATTTTTCTTTCAAGTAAAGGCTCTGTTTTTATAGGGTGCTGCATTTCAGGGGGCTCCTTTTCTGACCCCAGCACTCATTCCCAAATGCTAAGTGTTCAGCACTGTTCAGTTTATTGGTGCTGATGTCCAGTGACCTTGGGAACCTTTATTCATGTTCCCACAAGGCTTTGCTATTTCACAAAGTTGTAACTTCAACTCACACCTTACTAGAAAGAAAGTACATTGAATTTTAGGGTAAGTTTTCAAGAAAGACTGGCTTCCAGGGGAGAGAATGCCACCTGCAGGAGCCTATGGGGAGAGCCACATGGCCTAATCCCCTCAGGCATTTTCACAGCCGTTTAAAAAGATGTCTTCTGCAAACTCATCCAAATTAGCTAAAAATGCTTGACATGATGGACACGTTGTGTCTGTGGGCCAATATTCAATCCAGGTGGAGGAATCTAGAGGGTAGATGTACCTGTCAAGTCAAAGACGGAAACAGTGTTGGTGATGGTGGCCACAGACAGAGGAAAGCTGTACTTGATTTCCTTAGGAAGAGATCAGATGTGGGCAAGTGTGTGTGTGACTGTGTGATGTGAGTGGTGTGTGTGTAAGTGTATGGTGTATATGAGTGTGAGTGGTGTGTGTGAGTGTGATATGTGTGAGTAGATGTGTATGAGTGTGTGGTGTATGAATATGTATGGTGTGAGTGGTGTGGCTGTAGGTGTATGTGTATATATATATGTGTGTGTTGTGTGTGTGAGTGTGGTGTATGTGTGAGTGGTGTGTATGTATGAGTGTGTGTGTGGTGTGTGTGTATGAATGTGAGTGTGTGTGGTGTGTGTGTGTAAGTGTATGTGTATATAAATGTGTGTGTGTGGTGTGTGTGTATGAATGTGTGTGAGTGTGGTGTGTATGGTGTGTGTGCATGGGCGTGTGTGTGGTGTGTCTCTCTACACTTAAGACTGCACAGTGAGGGAGTGGGCAGTGGCCAGAGGATGTGGGCATGCGTTCTCAATTCCTCATTGGGTTTTGTCACTTGGATGGCCCTCAGTCCAGGCTTCAGCTGTTGTGAAACTCAAGAAGCTTCATTAATACTCATAATGCTTTGTTGGCTGAACTTAAGACACCAATGGAGTGTGAGTGTAGCTAAGAATAAATGACACTCAGGTTGGAGAAGAGGCCAGAGCTACAAATGCTGGCGACTTACTTGAAGCTGAAATTGAGTTTGATCTGCAGAGCCTCTTTGCCCAGGATCAGATACTGCTTCCCTTTCACCAGGCCAGCATTGGCACAGCTTATCTTCCTAATGAAGGTGATTTCAGAGCCCTTCTCAGTAGCGGCTTCCCCTGAGACAAGGAGGGTTATCAGAGTCACATTTTAATGTTGCAGTTATGAACTCTCTTCTTGAGCTGCTCAGGTCCCGTGGCCACGGGAGGCAAGTACTGCTGAAGAGGGTACTCCCCTGTGGTTGATAGGAGACTGCAGCCAGGCTATCTGGGCTCAACCCCATCAGTGCCACTTCCCACCATGTGGCTCTGGCCACTGATTTATGCTCCCTCATTTGAACAATGAGCACGACAATATTACTACAGAACTACTAAGAAGGCTAAATTGTCTAACATGAAAAGTGCAGAGGGCAAAGCAAGAGTTGTTAAGTGTTATTATTTCTCAGAGATCCAGGATCACTGTTCAATAGTTGTACAGTGTTTTTTGTTGTTGTTTTGTTTTTTTAAGACAGGGTTTCTCTGTGTAGCTTTGTGCCTGTCCTCGAACTCACTCTGTAGACCAGGCTGGCTTTGAACTCACAGAGATCCACCTGCCTCTGCCTCCCGAGTGCTGGGATTAAAGGTGTGTGCCACCACTGCCCAGCAGTTGTACAGTATTTATCTCCATGTGTTATATATACAATTAAGGATGTACTTGGTTGTTTAGAATATTATTCTAAGCTGTGTTACTTTTGTTTATGTTGCATTTGTTTAACTCTGTGAAGCTGTGTTACTGTGCTTGTCTAAAACACCTGATGGTCTAATGAAGAACTGAATGGCCAATGGCAAGGCAGGAGAAAGGATAGGTGAGGCTGGTAGGCAGAAAGAAGATATAGAAGGAGAAATCTGGGGAAGGGATGAGGAGCAAAAGAGCAAGAGGAGGACTTCGGGGCCAGCCACACAGCCACACAGCCAGCTACAGAGTAAGAAATCATGAAAAGTATACAGGAAGAGAAAAAGATAAAAGCCCAGAGGCAAAAGATAGAAGGGAATAATTTAAAGTTAAGAAAAGCTGATTAGAAACAAGACAAGCTAAGGCCAGACATTTATAATTAAGAATAAGCCTTGTGTGTGATGTATTGGGGAGCTGGGTGGCAGACCCCCCCAAAAGAGTGAAAAAAACAACCAACAACATTTTGGTGTACCAACTTGGGTCTCTTAAATTTCCACAGGGCCTGAGAAAGCTTTTAAAGAAAAAGACAGGGGGAAAAAAAAAACAAACCAAGAACAAAAAGGACTCGACTGTGTCCTTTAAGAGTCGCTGCTCAGCTGGCAATGCTAAATAAAAATGGCAAGCTAAGTAAAAACTGCTTGTGGCAACTCAGGTACCAGCTTCTATAGCTAGGAAGGTTTAATGCAGTTCCTCAGACAAACCTCTGACTGGCCAGGAGTTTCATGCTTAGTTTTCATGACCCAAGAAGTGGGTGGAGCCAGCTGAGAGCCATGTGTGGAGGATCCAGGTGCAGGTTAGCAGTTTAAAGGTTTGCTTACATGGTCAAAAAAGGCTGAAGATATGCAATAAAAGAGGTCCAGATGGAAAAACTTTTAAATAGATTACAGTGTGTTTTACAATGTGCATAGGCTTAAGAAAAGAAAATGGGTATAGTCATAGAAAGAAATGAATAGTTTAAAAATAACAAAGTCTTTAAAGAGAGAGTAATAATAATATAAAAGCAAAAAGCCATGTAAGATGGGAAATACACAGGGAGTCTGGATCCTGTATGTTATTGTGTTGATTTTGAATGTTTTCATTGTTGAAAAGCAAAGGAAAGCTGCAAAGAGACCTGAACTTAAAAGAGGGACTGTTGAAATAAATCAGCCTATATACTTTAGAAATGCCTTAACTTTTAAAAAAGTAAAAAATGTATTTGTCAAATGGAAACCAAAAATGCTTTGGAGTTTTGTTCCCACAGGATATGAGAGGCTGTGGATTCCCTCAGGGTTAATATGGATCAGGATTGATCAGGCAAGACCTCCTGAAACTTGACAGGTAATATCTATCAGCAAAGTTTACTGCTGGTCTTCCCAGGACTTGGCCATTATCTCAAATTTTCTCTCTGGGACCCTAAAGATACTTCATCCACAAACAGCAGGAAGCAGTTTGGAGAATACTAGTCCCACATTTCCAAGAGTTTGGGGGTGTGGGTGATTTTTGGTTATTTGGTGGGTGATGGATGTTTGTTATTATTTAGGGGAATATGGAATATTGATACAAACTAAAAGTTAATTTCGTTATGCTGTATATATGTTTCTACTCTTGTTTAAAGGATTTTTGTATATTGATAAAAATTTAAGATTATTTTTTGTTACAACATATTGTATATATGTTTCTAATCTTATTTAAAGTATTGTACCTATGTAGTTTACTTACAAATGTAAGGTACAATTCTAGTTTTTGAAAGCTATTATTATAAATTATATAGGACAATCAAGAAACATAGGTCAGTAGTTAGTTATTTATAACAATCATATTTGTAGATATGTTAGGTATGTTTCTAGGTTAAATAAATATATTATAGATAGATGATCCTCAATACTTCAAAGACCTATAGAATATGGCATTTAAAATGTTTTGTTAATTTAAAGTTGTTGTTTTTTTCTTTTTTATGACAACAAGACACATCTGCTCCTGGCAGCACCAATTTACTTCAGAGAAGATGATGGGCATTGAAGAAACTCCTTATGGAGTTTGCTTTTGTTGTGACAAGGTTAGCTACTGAGCAAAGAAACTGTTCTTGCTTTTGACTGCTGACAATGTGCTATGCAGACTAGACATGCAAGGCACATAGGAAAAAAAACTGTTGAACTTTGCCAAAACAAGGTAAGACAGTCCTTCAGATTTCCTGCTTCACTGAGAAGTCTATGGGTCTATAGGCTGAAGATGGATGCCCCAATGTTGCACGAGGAACTTTGGGTGACTGTCCAGGCAGCCAGATATCTTTGTCATTACTAGAGTTTTTGGAAGTTGTTTGCAATGCACTTTTTCTTACTCAAATAATATTATCCTTCTGGGTCTTTGATGGAGTTGAAGACTAGATAGTTACAGTTGCAGTTTTCTTTAGTTATGATAGAGTAAACTAGGTGTAAAACTTTAGATTCATTAAGATAGGATAGATAATGGAGAACTTTCTTTTAATTTGCCAGACACAAATCCATTACATTTTGAATGTAATCTTTACTTGATAATTGTTCTTATTGTGTACAGTCTTAATTATGTTAAAGTTAAAATCTTTCTTTTTTTTGTTTAGACAAATAGGGGGAAATGTTGTAGAATATTATTTTTAAGGTGTGTTACTTTTGTTTATGCTTTAAAATGTTTGTTTAATGATGCAAAGATATATTTGATTAAATAAAATTCACCTGCGGTCAGGAGGCTGAGTCAGCAGCTAGCTGACAGGAAGTGGTAGGGAGGAGCCAGGTGAGAAAGGGTTTTTAAGGAGGGTCAAGGAGAAGTATGAGGGCTTTTGGGAGGATGTGAGCAAGCAGAGAAGGTGAGCTACTTGCTGTTCAGTCTCTCTGAGGAACACAATTCCACCTTAACTTTTGAATCATGAGTGCTTTAGAGGGACAGAGGTTTAGTTACGTTCTCTTCACAGGTTTGCGAGAGTTGGAGCCTGAGGGAACAGATTTTGCTTTGGCTGTGGCCCTTGTGGCAGAGTTGCAGTTGCTGATTCAGACAGTTGTGGCTTAAAAGGCAGCAACCATTTTAAAAAAGGACAACATTTGGTAACTGGCAATGGTCAACTTTCTAGAAAGGCATGAGATGTGAAAAGATGGCAAATTCTATGGAAGATAACTTTCAGACTCAGAAGTAGCCAGGACATGTTGCTTCCACCCAGAATGCAGTCTTCCCCATGTTTGTCCTGTTGAGTTTCACATGTTTAAACCCTACCTTCACTTCTCACAGCATCAGCTAAGCCCTGCTTGTCTGCCTTTGCTGTAATAGTAACAGAGATCACTCCAGGGTCCCTACCACTGATCTATACCCCCCCTCTCCTTTCATAGCTTTACACCTTTATCTAATGCCCCCTCCCATTCCTCCCTCCTTCCCCCCAAACCCTCTCTGTCTCTCTCTGGCATATATGGATGTGCTTATGAAAGCATGAAGTTGACTTTGGACAGTTTCTTCTATCACTTTCCATCTTAGTTTTGGAGATAAGATCTTTTAACCTAGGGTCACCATTTTGACTAGACTTGATGGCTAGGAAGCCCCCAGGATCCGTTTGCTCACACCCCCCCCAGGCTTGAGCACTGGGTTTACAGATGTGCACCATTGCATCCCGTTATTTACATGAATGCTGGGGATCTGAACTCAGGTGTCACACTTGAGCAGCAGGCTCTTTCACCCACTGGGCCATCCCCCAGCATTTACACCTGAATTTCTACTCCAGTTTTCTGCCCTACCTGTCTCAGTTCTCAGATACACTAGAAACTTCTTGAGGGCAAGGACCGCACCTGACTCATTGCTGTAATATTTGGGGCCATTCTGCAGCTACTTATCTGTGTTATGGTCTCCCTAGCAGTGAAGCCTGGAGAACTCTCCAACATGCCAGTCAATGTATGTAATTGCTGCATACATAACTTTTTCTAGCACCATCGATTCTAGCATGCACATGCTAATTCAGACTGATTTTTTTAGACTGTCCAAGTTGTAGCCAATGCCTGAGCCACATTCCCAGTACCCTCAAGCCAGCCACTGTTGGAGAAAGCAGTGTGACAATACTGGGTCTTAATATTTTACAACTTTTTGTTAGTAAACAATTTCAAGTATGTTCAGAAGAGCAGAGAACAGTTAATTTCAGCAATCACAAACCTTCTCTTTTGTTCCCATATTCTCGCCTAGCATCCTTGAATATATAAAATAAGAATTTATCAATATACCTTGATACTAAATGGATTCTGTGCTAAGTAGGAAGCATGTGGGCTTCTGATATTTATATGACTTCAAAATTTCTAATAAGCATTAAAATTACTAGAATTAATCTTCAGAATCCAAAGGACAAAGGGAACGACACTAACGAAGGGCTGTGATTTGGGACCGCCTGATACCAGGTGAAATCAGAGCCATGTGGGTGTCTGTGGACACCAAGTGAGCACTGACATCAAACAAACTGACATTCCACGTTTCTCAGGAGAAAAAGATCTTCCTTCCTTTAGTGAGAGACAAATGGCAGCCAGAGGAGGTGTCACACACCTGCAAGTCCAGCATGTGGGTGGCTGACTGTGAGTTCAAGGTCAGCCTGGGTGAACACTAAGACATATCAGTTTAAAATTTAAAGAAAAGATGTGGTTAATTATTGCTTCTGATGTGAATATCAGATGAAAACAGTGCTAAAAATTTGGACAGTGGAAAGATCACACCATCAGAACGGCTCAAAAATGGGGAGGGGCCATCAATGATACAAAAATAAAAGCTGAAAATAGAAACCAGGAAACTAAACTGTGTGTGTGTGTGTGTGTGTGTGTGTGTGTGTGTGTATAAATCAAATAAAAAATTGGAAGCATTATGAAAAAATTTAACTCTATATAGGGCATGATTGTCAGAATTGATGAGGATACACGTTAATAAAAACATGTTACAATGTAGACTTATGGCCCCACTGACTGCAGAATTTATAGTTACTCCAATGAGACGTCGCTGTTTAGAGATATAAACAAGGGAATAAGCTTAAGTCACTTAACATATATTTAATCATCTATGTGTTTTAAGGGCCAGCAAGATGACTCAGCAGGGAAAGGTACAGGTTCCAAGCCTGATGACCTAAGTTCAAGGCCCAGGAGCACATGGGGGAAGGAGAGGGCCAACTCCTGCATGCCATGCTCTGACTCCTCATGTGTGCCAAAGGTGCACACACATGCACACGTGAGTAACTGTGATAAAGGTGTGTTTTAAGTAGCTTACATGAAACACAAAAGGCTAAAGATGGTTATGCTGACATGAAAGCATTTGCTAAAATCTGTGAGAAGAGAATTCACCGAGAACTAGAAACTTCCTGAAGGTGAGACTCTGAGACTGTTTTTGAGTCAACTCTGTGTCTCGTACAGTGCCTGGCTGGTAGGGTGCACTAAATGCTGAAGGGGAGCAGGACATCTTACCTGTTCTGTAGATGTCTAGAAGAGTTGCAGTGTACTTGACAAAAACGTTTTCTTCAGTGGTGGATGTGATCCTAACCTTATAAGCTGGTAAAAACAAAACATGACAAAATGAAACAGTCCAGACTGAACACCACCAATGCCACCCCCAGAGGAAGCCAGGGCTTGTCATCAGATGAGGAATGTGGACAGCAGGTATCAGGACACCCTAGGGTGGATCTCATTTATTCCCTGGATATTCCCAAATCCCTCAGCTAAATTGTTAGATTAAAAAAAGTGAAGATGAATTTAAAGGAAGGAAATACATGAAGTTGATTCTGATGTCAGTAATTCTGCTGAGAAGATCCTGTAGATCACGGTGGCACTAACAGCAGCACTCCATTCCTCTCACTACGTCCCCATGGCCTTCGGCAAACATTTAACCTCTTGGAACCTCAGTTTCTTCACTGGTATATAGTGACGGTGGTTTGATGCTCTAGGGTGGTGGTTCTCCTCTTCTTAACACTATGACGCTCTGATACAGTTCCTCATGTTGTGGTGACCCCAACCATAAAATTAATCTTTGTAGTTACTTCAAAACTGTAATTTTGCTGCTGCTATGAATCATAACATCTGATATTTGACCCCAAGGGGTTGAGACCCACAGGTTGAGAACTGCTGCTTTAGCGAGTCCTCATGGAACTCAGGCTGGGGTTGAGTGTGAAATGTCTTCCGGAAGAGCATGTGTTTGGACGCCTGGGTCCCCATTGATTGGGAAGGTTGTGGAACCTTTAAGACATGAAGTCCTCCTGGAGGAAGTGGGTCCCTGGGGTGGGCCCTGCAGTATTGCAGACAAGGCTCACTTCCTGTTTCCATTCTGCTTCCTGAGTGCAGATGCAATGTGCCTTCCCTGCCTACAACATCTCCCTACCATGGTGGGCTTTATCCTGCTGGAACAAGCCAAAATAAAGCCTTTTCTCCCTCAAGATGCTGTTATCATGGTGTCTTCTCACAATGATGGGAAAGGGATTAAGATGTCCAGCAAAAAACCACATTCAAAACATAAAATACCAAACCAGCTCTGTGTGTGTGTGTGTGTGTGTGTGTGTGTGTGTGTGTGTGTGTGTGCATGTGTGTATGCGTGTGTGTGTGTGCGTGCGTATGCGTGTGTGTGTGTGCGTGCGTGCGTGTGCGTGTGCGTGTGCGTAAACTTGGAAACAACATCCTTTCTGAGAGAATTTGAAAATAATAGTGCATAGTATTAACTCTCCACCAAAAAAACCAAAACAACACAAAACAAAAAAAAACAACAACCCAAAACCAAACCCAGACCCAAACTAGAAGCACTTGGAATAGATACAGGGAATGAATGAAAGACCAGCAAGGTGTCCCACACCACGATGGGCAGAGGTATCCCAAGCCACAATAGGCAGCATTTGACTCCAAAAATAAAGGAGTGATTTATTTAGTTTTCTTTCTTTTCTGTTTTCTTTCTTTTTTTCCCCCAGGGGTGTCAGATCCCCTGGAACTGGAGTTATAAGCAACCACATGGGTGCTGGGAATTGGACCCAGGTCCTCTGGAAGAGCAGTCAGTGCTCTTAACCCCAAGCCATCCCTCCAGCCCCCACTTATTTAGTTTCTACTGTAGTAATAAGATATACAGCTCTCATAGGTAACTCATAGAAGAAAAAGTTTATTTGTGGCCTATGGCTTCAGAATTAGGGCCCATGATGGCAGAGCAAAGGCACCATGACAGAAGAGCTAAGAGCTTGTATCTTGACCCTCTAGTTGGATGGAGAGAGAAGAAAGAGAGAGAGAGAGAGAGAGAGAGAGAGAGAGAGAGAGAGCGCATGGACTTTTGAAACTTCCAAAGCCTGCCCCCAGTGACACACCTCCTTCCCAAACAGTTCTACCAACTGAGGACAAGTATTCACATGTATGAGCCTGTGAGGGCTCATTCAGACCACCAGGAGGATTTAATTCTCTCAGGGACATGATACAGCCTACAGCTATCCATGGAAACTTAGATCTGAGCTCTGGACAATGAGAGAAGAGGAGAGCCCCAAGCGCAGATGGCAACTGTGTTCATATCAAAAGTTGTCTAGTAGCCCCCTCTTTGCCTTAAAGAAAAATTTAAAGAAAAAAAACCTTTGTTTTTTCTCCCCCTACTCTACTGTCTCCACTGGAAGAGCACACAACTGAAATCCAAGACTCTGTGGCCTTCCTTTCTTGTCATTTGTGTGTGTGTGTGTGTGTGTGTGTGTGTGTGTGTGTGTGTGTGTGTGTGCATATGAATGCAGGTGCTCGTGGGGGCCAGACAGCTTGTATCTCTGGAGATGGAGTTACAGGAGTAGAGGTGCCCAACATGGGTGCTGGGGACCAAACTCAGAACCTATGGAAGAGAATTACACAGGCCTAACCACTGAACCATCCCTTAAGCCCCAAATTCTGTGGTTTTTCAAAAGTTGTCTTGGAA
The DNA here is from genome assembly GCF_903995425.1 of Onychomys torridus. Classification (NCBI taxonomy): domain Eukaryota; kingdom Metazoa; phylum Chordata; class Mammalia; order Rodentia; family Cricetidae; genus Onychomys; species Onychomys torridus. The sequence goes on along the minus strand of NC_050446.1, from coordinate 3,935,150 downwards.
TAAGTGTAGTACATCTATTCAGAAGGCCTTAGTAGGGGAAGTGTTTTGCTGGACACCTGTCTCTCCCATTATCTTTAATCAAAAATCATACTTCTTTGCAGAATAAAATATAACTTTGTACCTTAATGCTGAAAATTGATGACATTTTCCTTCAAGGGACCCAAAGAAATGTTATATCCACATGATGTCACTAAGCACAGTGTTCCAGCTTTCTAACTGAACATGTATTGATGAAATTTCATGTTCAACTCTGTTGGACGTCTGCACTTACCATAGGCAATCTCCGGTTTACATGCCATTTCTTTCCTGGTGGCTGCAGAGATGGACAGGTCCACTTCTGCCTTCAGTTGCCCACAGTCAGCTGGGTTGTGTGGGGAAAGGGTGAGCGTTAGGTTAGTGTACTGAAGGGGGCACTCTCTGTGCAAGTGAACAGCCTCCCGTGAACCCAGAGACAATCTGGGACCATTTCTTACAAATGCCAGATTCCTAAAACCTGTCCATTTTCTTCTCTTCCAAGTGAAACATTATATAAGGCAAAAATGAAACCAGCCAACCAAAGTCTTACCACAGACTTATTACATGGCTACTAATTCCACAGTCAGCTCTTCAGAAAAGCACATCCTTCCCATGAAGGAAGTGTGTGTGGAGTAACTTTCCATTTTTGGAGTCTAATGAAACATAAAATGATGATTTGATTTTAGCTATAAGAGGGTACAATAAGGACCTAAGACGTAGAAAAACAAAAAATAATTGGAAACTACAAATCATAAACAAACCCTAATAGATGGTTAAACAATCAAAACCAATGTAGACTCACAGAGAGATGATGTTGATTTCTGATAAGGTTGGGTGAGTTGCCAAAAAGGCTTCCTTTGATTTCAAAGAAACAGAATTAAACTTGGAGAAGTGACAGAAAATCCCATTAACTAGAATTAAAAGGGAGAGGAAAGCCTGGTGGCATAGACCTGGTCTCTGTCCTCTTTGATTATGCCCTTTGCTGGAAACTCAGGTGAAAGTAAAAATAAACTAGATTATGTCCCCAGGACACCCTGTGCGGGCGGCTGGGTGGAGTGTCCGTTCTGGCGGAAGGTGGGTTCCCCCAGGGTGCTTGGGAGCTGTCAGGAGTTGGCTTAGGGAAGAATTACTTTTTAGTCAGCTAAGATTCCACATCTACTTCTGAGAAACCACAGTTTGGCCAGCTTCCCAAGATTCCCTTCAGACAGAGACAGGCAGATTAAACAGGCAATTACCTTCTACACACTGGCATGCTGCTCCTTCACAAACTCTCTGAAGCCTGGTGTCAGAAGTGCTATAAAACATGGTGCACTGCTTGTCTGCGGGAATGAGACACGGTCACAAGGAGTGGTGGGCTGCTACACAACACATGTAGTCATCGAGTCTCTTACAAGGGACTTCAGAGATTGTCTACACCAATCTTTTCATTTACAGCTCTAGGCCCACGGAGGTTAGATTATGAATTGGCTGTGCTAGAAGGGTTTCTGTTCCTGAAGAACCCCATCTCCGCTTCGCTATTTTGGCTCTGGATTTGAAATTTTACTGTTTAACAGCCATTTCTTAGAATGCACACACACACACACACACACACACACACACACACACACACACACGACATGTGATATATACATATACACATATATGCCTATATATGAGAAGAGAGATTAGGTATGTTCTATGTGAATTCAGAAGATGAAACTAGTGTTTGCTCCACTTAAACATTTTCTAACAAACACAGCTGCCCAAAGTGGACAGTTTCCCTTCTCAGAAGGCGTTGAGCTGAGTTCACATGTACTGGATGATACAAGTGAACATTATCAGGGCATGAGGATGAACATATGTGGGGGCTAGTGGGAACGTTATAAAATCAGGTAATTTCAGCACAAGGTGGTAACTGTGATCTGTGTGTCAACAGTAAGAGAATCAGAAAGGGTGGGGTCGTTCTGAGAGGATGAAACAATTGGGCAGTAACTGGGCTCTTTAGAGAGGAGGGATTCAAGAGACACCGGCAGTGACTACCACAAAGGAACTTAAGGTGAAACATTTTAAAGTTGAGGGTAATGTAATCCGGTTATTCTAAACAGGGGGAATATGAGAACCGAGGCATGAACCAATAGGCTTGATTACAAAGTTGTTTGAATGCAGTATTTAAAAATGAGTGTTCAGGTTGGACTTTCCAAAGTAGGCTTTGAGAAAGGCAGTCTGTAAAGTGTGCAGGCCTCCTTGGATTTCTAAGTTACACAGACTCTCTGTAGGAAACTAGAGTTGAGCAGAGCTGGTTACCTGGTCTATGATATTCATACACCGTGAAGGTAGCAGGATTCAGAAACCCAACTTGGAAAAGTTCAAATATCCGGAATCGGACACAAAGGAAATCTTTGGAAGGAATCTGTTTGATAAATTCAAGGTTGTAAGAAGCTGTGTGGGAGGGGTGTTCACAAAGGCTCAGCATGTAAAGATGTGATGGGAGGTGGGAATGCTGGGAGGCAGAACTTACCGAATTCAGTTGCAGAATCACATGGCCATCTTTGATCTGGTAATCAGTTAGGAGTTGATCCACTCCTTCCACAAGCTAAAGAAGAAAGAGGAGTGAGAGAGAGAGAGACAGAGACAGAGACACACACAGAGACACATACAGAGACAGAAAAACAGAAAGAGACAGAGCACTTGAATTTGCTTTCTTGTCTTTGTGCTTAATTATGTTTCCCCATTGATTAAGCCAGAGTATGATCCAGCACTCCATGGTAAGGATGACCCCCTCCTTCTGGAACCCCCAGCACACTGCTGCATGTACGCACATGTTTTGGTTAAGTGACCATCCTGCTTCATTTTCATAAGTCAAATCACAGTGGTTTTGGAAAGAATATTTTGGGTGATTGTATGAGTGAGGTATTAAAGTAAAAGAATATAAATTTGCCCATAAAATAATGTAGGAAAGAAACCCCAGCTTTCACAACATCTCAAAGAAAACACTTGCAGCACGTAAATCTTCTTGGTTAGCTCCAATTCCTGTTGGCAGAGAGATATCCATCACTGCATGGGAGGATCCAGATGCTGACTCTTCCTTGCTGGGCTTGTAGCTAAAACAAATCAGAGATTGAGAAATGGATTAAATAAATTATAAGATTTTTAAAGAAAATCTGAGCTGTCTTTATTTAGTTTTATATATATTGGAGACAGGACCTCACAATGTAGTCCTTGGCTGTCCTGAGACTATGAGAACTCAGCAGCCTAGGCTGGCCCCAAACACACTGAGATTGGCCTGCCTCTTCCTCCCCAAGTGCTGAGATTAAAGGAGTGCACACTATGCCTGCCCTCATCCTTTAAATTTTAAATTTGGTCCTATGTATGATGGTATATGGGTCAGAATCTGAGTGTTGAAGTTGCAGAGGGTCTTTGAGCCATCTATTATAATGCTGTCCTTGGCCAACAATGCCAGCACACCATTGAGCATAGAAGTCACCCACTCCATGACAATAGATGAATTAGGACTGGAGTGTGGCACCCGGCACAGGAAATGCAGGAGCTTCAAGCAGAGCTGTGTGTGAATCCAGGTTTCTTAATTCCTATTCTAGTTCTTTTTTAAGAGACTAATTCAAAGTAAAATATTAATTGTGTATCATAAAGAGAACCCAAACCCAAACACTAACCTAACCTTATTCATCCCTAACCAAAAGGACTGAACTTAACCCTAATCCAAACACTAAACCTAACCCTAAATGTAAGGGTTCTGTCCTTAATTACATCATTAGCCTAGGACATGGCCCAGCCTAAAAAGCGGGCGGGCCCTCTGTGTGTCCCTTTTTCTCTTTCCACTCTCTTCCCTCCATGAGGTCTCTCTCTCTCTCTCTCTCTCTCTCTCTCTCTCTCTCTCTCTCTGTCATTCTCTCTCTGTCTCTCTCCCTCTCCCTCTCTCTCTCTCTCTGTCTCTCTCCCTTTCTCTCTCTCTCTCTCTCTTTCTCTCCCAATAAAGCTCTAAAAGGTTGCACTGACTCTTCTGTCCAGCACTCTCTGCCAGCGGCCAGCCACCAGTGCCGCCACTTTAACCAATGGCTCATGACTCCAGCACTCTTGCTCAGTCGGCATGGCCACCAGCCATGAGCAGCGCAGATTTAACCAACATTTGGTGCTGTTCAGGCTCGGATACGCCAACTGAGGACCTGCTGACTGCTGCCGCTTGCCACCTCCTCTCCCGTCCAGCGAGACTGTGAGACTGCTGAGACCATGAGCGCTCACGTGCGCATGCGTCCCTCGCCTCCTCTGGACCCCTATACAGCTACGGCCATGACTCTTCACAGTGAGTCTGCCGTTCTCCCGGCAGTAGTCTGAGCTATATTCTTTGTGACAGACACCCCGGGGATTGTTCTCGGGCTGTGCTGGCAACTGCAGGCACATTTTTGCTCCTGACAAGGACGGGTGGACCAACTGCAGTCGCAGCTCTCATCCCTTGACGAAGAGGAGGGGGACTTGAGCTGATCTTAGATCTTACTCCATTCTCGGGGACACCCAAGTTGAAGTCTGATCCCAGTTTGTTATCTTAATTTTTTATTTTTCATTTTTTATTTTTCTCTCGGCTACAGCCATGGTACAAAGGGGCGGATACCACGCACTTACATTGGCAGATGGGGTGGGTACCCATAAATCTGGCCACTTAGCAGCATTGCAGGAACTTCTGCAAGCAAATGGGCAAAAGCCATAGAACAAAAGGGCGGGTACCGGTAAATCTGGCCACGTAAGAGTCACAGGAACTTGTGCCAGCGAATGGGCAAATAAGAGTTACTTTATCCCCAAGCTTTCTGCTGAAGCTCTAAACCCTTCTCCCTCCCCACTTCCACATCTGCCATGTGCAACCTTTTCTGTCTGACTTCTGCTGGCAGCGGGCGGGCTCAAATGGACAGGCTTGGGCGGTTTCTAAGACTCGCCCTAACTCACCTCAACTCCACCCACTCATTTTCAACTGCCTTAAGAAACACAGAAAGGTCTGAAAGTGGCTAAGATCCATACACTGAAGTTTACAGTAGTCAGGATGGCTCCTAAGCCAAAAAATCAGGTTATAGCCTCAGACAAGTCTTCCAAAAGGATCCGTTTACAGTCTGCCTACTGGCAGGTCTTCTAAAAGTTGTCCTTAAACCACCAATCATTAGGAAAAAAAATCCAGGACACAAAGTAAAATCCGTCTCTTATTCCCCAAACCTTCCCGACTAAAACTTAAGCATCTGGAGAGCAAGGCTCCTGACCCCACAGGCAAAAGAGTCATCTGTGTTATTTAAGGTGTGCCAGGGAAGAGATAAAAGCCCAAAAACAAAATTGCCAAGTGCTGGCACTTGCTGACTCCCAAAAGCTGTTGGGTCGCTGTTTTAAGTGAGAAAAAGGCCACGGGCTAGTGAATGCCCTGCCAGGCCATCAACAGCCTTGTTAAAAGTGCTGCCTAGTGCTGTGGATATTGCTCTGTATAAATAAAACGCTGTTTGGCCAGTGGTCAGGCAGGAAGTATAGGCAGGACAAGAAAGAAGAGAATTCTGGGAGGTGGAAGGCTGGGGTGGAGAGAGACTGCCAGTCGCCACCATGACAAGGAGAATGTAAGGTACTGGTAAGCCACAAGCCACGTGGCAAAGTACAGATTAATAGAAATGGGTTAATTTAAGATAGAAGAAGTAGATAATAAGAAGCCTGCCACAGCCATACAGTTTCTAAACAATGTAAGTTTCTGTGTGTTTACTTGGTTGGTTCTGAGAGTCTATGGGCCTGGTGGGTAAGAGAGATTTGTCCTGACTGTGGGCCGGGCAGGAAAACTCTAGCTACAACCTAGAAAGACAACCAGTCAGCTGACTGCCTTCAGGCACCAAGATGCATGGGTTCACCAAGCTAAGACCTCCAACAGACCTAGGCTTGGCTACAGACACAGCAGGGAACCCAGAAAGTAGCAGGGAAGCGATCTGTTTCTTCCCTTCTGGACACCAGAGCCACTGACTCAGTCCTGGGAGTTTTAGGATGTCACTTCTCCTTTCTATTGTTGGGAACAGAGGACAGCCTTCCTTACCTCACCAGATTTAATTGTACTTTCAGAGTTACTTAATAAAAAAAAAGATTTCCAACTAAGATAAGAGCTCATTGTCTCACTTTAAAGTTACCGTCTGTGTTTCTCATGTGCATACAGACAGGGCCATGATCTTTGCCTTGTCCCTAATTCAAAAAATAAATTCTCATGCACCACAAGCTTTTCTCTTCCCAGTTCCCTGTTCTAAGTTACTGTTCAGCCAGTGATACAGAACCAGAGTCCAAAGATCATCAAGTAAGAAACTGTAACAGCTAAAAGGTGTCTGGGCGCTACAAAAAGCCTTTAATGTAAACATCTATTCCTGTGAGATGCTTTTAACAAATGATCACCTGTCTCCTGGATGCTGAACTAGTAAAGGAAACAGGTGCTTTAAATAATCTGTCTCTGATAAAGCTTGACATGTTTCAAAATCCTTCTGGACAGGCTAGATCTACCAACATATAATAATAATGATTCTTTTCTCTCTAAGCTTTTTCTATGTCACCAGCATCTTGTCAGACAGAAGGTTCCCAGCCACAGCCAAGAGGGATACATGTCTCCAGAGCAAATGGATGACAGACAGCATCCCACAACGCCTGTCTATCTTGGAAGACTCCCCTTCTCTATTCCCCCAAGAGCCAACTGACGCCCAAAAAATCAGCTGAAAGCACTTTTTGAGAGGAATGACGCCCCTATTCCCATCTACCTGCTTGTTTTTTTTATAATAAGTGAAAGTCTGGGATGTAAGGGTTCTGTCCTTAATTACATCATTAGCCTAGGACGTGGCCCAGCCTAAAAAGCGGTGGGCTCTCTGTGTGTCTCCTTTTTTTCTTTCTGCTCACTTCCCTCCATGCGGTCTCTCTCTGTCTCTCTTCCTTTCTCTCTCTACCTCACCCCTTTCTCTCCCAATAAAGCTCTAAAACATTGCATTGACTCTTCTGTCCATCACTCTTTGCCAGCAGCCAGCTACGAGAACCGACCAGCCACCAGTGCCGCCGCTTTAACCAATGGCTCCTGACCCCAGCACTCTTGCTCAGTCGGCATGGCCACCACAGGTGGCCGCCCCCAAGCCACGAGCAGGGCCGATGTAACCAACACTAACCATAACCCCTAACCCAAATCCAAACCATACCCTAACCACTAACCCTAACAACTAACCCTACCCCCTAAAATAAGCCCTAACCATAACCCTAACCATACACCCTAACACAAACCATAACCCTAACCCTAAACCTGACCACTAACAATAACCCTAAGAATAACCCTACCCTAGCCTTAATCCTAAACCTAAGCATGAACCCAAACACCGGATCCTAATACCTAACACAACCCAAACCGTATCCCTAATCAATAACCCTAACCAAAACTCCTAACCCCTGACCCTAACACTAACACAAACCCTAACCCCTAACCCTAACAAATAACACTACTTAACATCTGACCCTAACCCCTACCCCCTGACTCTAAACCCTAAACCAAACAAACCCTAAGCATAACCCTAACCTCTGACTCTAACCCCTAACTCTAACTCCTAAGAAAATTGTAACCATAACCTTATCCCCTAACCCTAACCACATCCACTAACACAACCCCTAACAAAACCTTAACCCCTAAACCTAACCCTAACACCTAACTTAAATCCTAACCATAACCCTAACCCCAAAACAAACCCTAACCATAACCATAACCCCTAATCATAACCCCATGACTAACCCCTAACTGAAACCCTAACTATAAACCTAACCCCTAACCCTAACCCACTCCTAACCCCTATCCCCTGACCTTAACCCTAACCCCCAGCTGACATGTCAGCAGCTCCTTTCTCTGCATGGTGAGACTGTGCTGGGTTAAACTCCTTCTTTCTTTACTCTTGCCTGCTTTCTAAGTTCTCAAGCATGGGTACTTCAAGAAAAAACTGGTGCTTCAAAGACTCTGTGGTCTAGGAATTTTTCTAGTTTTGAAGTTAAGGAAAAACAGAGCGAGTAAAATAGGATCTCGCTCTTTCTCCCTCCCTCCTCGTCCCCCTCTCTCTTCCTCTCTCTCCCTGCCCCCCTCTTCCTCTTCACTCCCCCTGCCCTCTCTTTTCCACTCTATCTCTCCCCCACCCCATCCCCTCTGAAAGGGGATCAGGAAGTCTGGGTTGTCTCAGTTTTACTGAGCCATTTCCACATATCATTTTCTTATTTGTGGAAATCATTTGAGAAGCATAGCCAGGTGTTTTAAACCATCTTTATGACTCTTGGGCTTTGAGGAGGGAGGCTTAGTGCTACCAGTGGCAGTTAGGGGACTGAGGAGAAGGGCGGGTGGGGAGGAGGTGGGGAAAGGTGCCTCTGGGCTTCAAGATGCTCAAAAGCGGCTGCATGCTGGAGCAGAGCAGGGTGGTGGTGGTGGTGGTGGTGGTGGGGGCACTTTGGAAACAGGAGGTGAAGGGTAGGTAGCTCACAAATGATTTCACCCAAAGGAATGGGTCTTAGGGAAACATGGTATCGGGAGCTGGTGAAGTATCCAGGTATATCTTTTCCTCAGCCACCCGTGAAGAGCATTCAATCCAGCTCTTATGAGGAATTAAAAAAAAAATCTCATTTATCACAATAATTAAAGGCACTAAAAAAAATAATCCCTGACTCATAAAAATGTAACTCCCTCCTCACCAAAGGAGCCTTTTAGAAGGGAACACGGATGCCTTTGACTGGTTTCTTGACATCTGAGCATGTCCTTAATTAGATGGGGTTAGGTGAGGAGAGTCGGGGATTTCTGGGCTCACAGAAGCAAATACTATGTCTGCACAATGTGAAAGGTCCCCGTTACGCCCCCCCCCCCCCCCCCCGAGTGTCTATGAAAAGGTCGGTGGAGCTTGGTGACTGGTTGCCATGGGGACTGTTTCAATTGTTGAACAGAAATTCTTTGCTCAAGAAGCCCTTTGCCTGCTGCCAAATCCAGCAATCTTCCCAAAGGCATTTTGTTGTAGAAATGAAATCCTTCCCCGCCCCCTCCCCTTTTCTTACATTTCTACCAAGAGGTTGAAAAAAAACCTAAATACACAAAAGAGGCCTCTGAATGTACAGACAGAGTGCTGGCAATTTTTTAATCAGGAGAGAATATTTGAAGGCAAAGTATTTCTTAAATGAATAAAGACTGCTTAGTTACTTTGGAATCCACCCAAGTTAACTACAGTGTCACAGTTCTAAAAGCAACTTCCACTGCCTTTTTAGGACCCCCCCCCCCAAATTTGGAAAAAAAATCGAACAAAACAAAGAAACAAGCAAAAAAGCCAAAGCAAAACCAAAACAACACCCAAAAGAGATGCTCTCTAGCACCATAGTTCCACTTGTTCTTTTGTGCTCTGACAACTGGGATCAGGTGTCCTCTCCAGGAAGTCCAAGAAGGACTTTGAAAGCTCCCTTTTGTGTATAGGAGGGTTGGGGACAATCAGAATGGGCAGAAACTCAGAGGCAAGACAGTCCAATGTGCCTTCAGGACAGGCCTCCAGATTGAACTGAAGTACTCTGCTGAGGATCATTGGAATGTTTTGGGGGAAGGGCTACCGGCAAGTGCGTCACCCCTTAATTCCAGAGGTCTTCTCCAGCCAGCTCCAGAGGTCACCTGTCAGTCCTGAGTGCTGATTCTAGCTCTCAGATGTTTGCTCAGACTGCTCTGTGACAAGTGTTACACTTTTCAAAGACAGGGCGGGATTGCCAGGTCCCCAGCTTTGGGGACTTAAGAGCAGGCATGGTGGCCAGCTTGAAGAGAGCTTCTGGGAGAGGGTGACCTCAGTGGAAGGACACTGGGATGAGAAAGGTTTGAGAGGAAGCAGAGGGTGAAACCTGCCCAGGGCAGACGTAAAAAGGCTGGAAGGAAGAAAGGGGGGAAGGGGCGGGGGAGGGAGAGAGTGAGGAAGGAAAGAATTAAGGAGGGGAGGGCGGCTTCCCGCAGGGAATGGAGCAGCTGTGGTGAGAGAATCCAGAGAGACAGACTCAGGAGCACAGGAAAGGCTAAAATAGCTGGGAAGGAGACGGCGGAGGAGGCACCAGAGGACTATTTCTTGGGATCAATGGTCTTAGTATGTAGAGATTGAAAGAGGTAGTTTGGATGCTGGATGGGGGGCACAGGAGCCAGGGAGTTGAGACCTTGCCTCTGCCTCTGATGGAGAATGTGGCTGGCTACTTCACCTCCTTTATTTCTAAAACAAGGGAATTCTAGTCATCAGCAAAGTCCATTCAGTTAGAGTCTGGAACACATTTTGCACCAATTTTATCAGTCCACACTGGGCACTGACATATGTGATTACAGGTATGCACAACAAACAAAACAGGATTTGGCCTTTGCCATATTGTCATTGACAATATTGAGATTTATGGAAGTGGAACGTGGCAGGTGGTCCCGAGAAGTAATGGAAAGATGGAGTTTGTCCCAGGTCTGGCTGTGCTATCCGTGGTTCTGTGCTCACTAGAGCCAGAAGTGTGTGTTTCAAAACCCGTGCACACTTTACACACACACTAGGAAGGAGGCCGTGGTGAGCAGTGCACACTTTACACACACACTAGGAAGGAGGCCGTGGTGAGCAGTGCACACTTTATACACACACTAGGAAGGAGGCTGTGGTGAGCAGTGCACACTTTACACACATACTAGGAAGGAGGCCGTGGTGAGCAGTGCACACTTTAGAGGCTGTGGTGACATCCTAATCCCCTGAACCTATGAAGAGTGTGCCAATGAGGGCTTCACATGTGCAGCTTGATTCAGGATGGGGTGTTCTGGGTTATTTGGAGGCATTCACTAAACCCACAAGGCGCTTTGTAAAGGCGAGAGGAAAGAAGTCAGAGGAGGGGTGATGAGGGCTGAGTCAGAGCAAGCCAGCCAGTGTGCTGCCAGGCAGCAAGAAGAGACCGCTGCAGCGGCCAGTCTAGGGCTTTGCGGCAGATGGTTTGACATTAACAGTCTCAAGGCAGGCTGCATTAGATGGGCCTGAGCTTTGGGTGTTTCTGAAGTTTCTGACCCACGTGTGCAACTGGCCGTAGGGACCAGTTTGCTGGTAAATATGATTTGGGGGGTGGGGGAGAAAGAAAAAGGAAAACCCAAACCAAAATAAAACAACAACAAACAAACAGAACACTAGAAACAAGCAATCAAGCCAATGAATGGGCAAGCAACTGAGTATCCCTGGCAGGGTTAAAAGGCACAGAAGTACTGCACATAGTAAGAGCCCCAGAAACCCTGCTGTGGAATGGGCTCACCTGGCACATGCTACTATGTTCTTGTGTCCGGAGTCACTGTAGCTGGGGTAGCTGGAGGCTGCCACACAGACAACATAGAAACAAATTACAAATAGGAAGTACACTGTTTTTACTTATTTTGGAGCATGTGTCTCTAAACACACTTAGAAATGGTCTGTGATCGGGGATCTGGAGGGGGGGTGGAGGGCTGCATCTGAGAGTGCAGGAAGTTTCCTGAAGGAACAGTCCTGAGTTACTGATGAGGAAGGTTTCAGCACTCCCGTGGCCCTGGGGCAAAGGTTAGAGGAGCCCCGGAGCAGACTTGACTCTGGATATGGAAAAAGCCAAGAAGCCGGCAGGGAAGCTGTGTGTTTCGAGAAGGGGTACATTCTTAAAAGGCCACAAGCACTAGGGAGAGCCAAGAGGAGGGAGGGAAAGGACATGGCTGTGGGCAGAGGTTTCTTGAGACAGAGTCCTCACCAAAAAGCAACAGAAATCCAAAGGAATATTCCATTTCTAAGCCTTACAGCCTGTTACATACTTTTTTTTTTTTTTTTTGATACAGGGTTTCTCTGTGTAGCCCTGGCTGTCCTGGAACTCACTCTGTAGTCCAGGCTGGCCTTGAACTCACAGAGATTAAAGGTGTGGGCTACCACTACCTGGCCCTGTTACATACTTTAAAAGCATCAATAATAAAGTACCAACACTGAATACATTCAGTTTAGCTGCTATATCATTTGATATTAGTTTGTAAGTTATTAAAATTACATTTATTGTAATAAATAGTAGTGATAGTTACTTGGATGCCAACCTACTTAATAACTAGATTAAGAATTTTTCTCTCATAGACACATGTTTCCTAATTAGGGATGCTCTTTACCTGACGTTTTCAAAGTGTAGCTAAAATACAGAGCGCATCAGGCCATCTTACCGTCAATGTCTTGGGTATCAATTTTCAAGTAAAAGCTGCAAAATTCCTCAGAGACACTAGTTTTGTGAACCACAGTTTTGACCTATGTTGGGATATGGAAATAAGAAGATTCCATGTAAAATGGGAAAATGAAAAGGCATTACATTAGTACTCTAGCTGAGAGGAGAGGAGAGTGGTTTTTGGAATCAAGCACAAATGACATATTTTTCTTTCTTTTCTGTTGTTATTTTTCGAGACAGTTTCTCTGTGTAGCCCTGACTGTCCTGTAACTTGATCTGTTGACCAGGCTGGCCTTGCGGATGACACATGTGGATGAGTCAGTAACTCTAACAGTCCAAACAAACTCGAAGAACCAGAGAACACAAAATGATGACTTTTGGCCAAGCACAGTCTTCTTCCGAATCCCTTAGTCAGATCTGAAGAATGGCTCCCCAGCACCTGCTCCACAGCCAGTACAGTTTAACGTCTTACTGTAGTCTTAGCCAGCCTAAGAAGAGTTCACTTCTCCCAACCTCACACACTATCAAGGTAAACAAGTCACTGTAAATGTGTCTGGATGAGTGTTTGCCAGAAACAGATACACTGAGAGCAACCAGGATTGAGGGAAAGATAAACAGCCTGTTTTCCTCTGTGCCATTGTGTAAATAGTGCTTCAAGCAATAGTGTGCTAAAGGTGAAAACATATTAAAAGCATCAACAGAATGTTAGTTTCTGCTCAGAAAATGCAGACTGTGTGGACGCACACAAAGATGCTCTATATTGAGAGATGTTATGAACCATACAACACACATATCATGAGCCTCCTGAGTACACATGTAACCATAAAATTTATAAATCTGTATACTATGAAACAATAGGGATATTTTCTAAGAAACAATTCATTAGGCAGTTTTTCTATTGTGCAAACATCATAGGGCATATTTATACAAACTAAGGTAACCATGACATCACTAGCCATGCAGTCTTATTAGACTATAATGTGTGTAGCCAATTGTTGGCAGAAATATCATGATGCAGTTGCATGACTATACACAATATATACAAAACTTCCACAAATACACAGAGGGTGTGCACACAGGACCACCAGTTACTATCCAAAATAAGCTGGGAGACAGGTCACAACAGCAAGGAAGAAGAGATAAGGGAACCTGACTTTAGTTATGGTGACCCAAGTCATGTTTATGTGACTTTGCATCACAGTTTTTTTATATTACCTAGACACAAAGCTTTCCTTGGCATCAAATACTCACATATACTGTCGCCAAGCCACTGCTGTATCCTGTGGAGATGATGAGGTCGTCATCAAGAGGTGCCTGAGGGGTGGACAGAGAAACCATGTTTTCACTCATCACTTGATAGAGGGCAGAGAGAGCAAAGAGAAGAGGGGAGACCCACCAGCCTCTCTCTTGGTTCTTGTGAAATTAAACAGATGACATTGAAGAGCTGAACACAGGAGGCACACTGAAAGATGCTGGGGTCCTCCCCACCCTCCCTTCCATGTGTAAACAGAATGTCCTCCTTAGCGAGTCAACTAAAACAACACATCAGAGGTCATATATATATAAAACTAGATATTCATTAATTATACATGTATACACACATATATTCATTGTAAAAACTAGATATTTATTTCATTTTTCCAAGTGAACAAATTTCTTTTGGAGTCTAGTTCAGGACTTAGCATCTCATGTGTCAGCGGGGACTCCTTCCTTCCCCTCCCCTCCCCTTTCCTCTCCTCCCCTCCCCTCCCTTTCCTTCCCCTCCCTTTCTTTCTTTTTTGTTGTTATTTTTTGAGACAGGGTTTCTCTGTGTAGTCTTGGTTGTCCTGGAACTTGATCTGTAGATCAGGCTGGCCTTGAACTCAGAGATCCACCTGCCTCTGCCTCCTGAGTGCTGGGATTAAAAGTGAGCACCACACTGCCCAGTTGTGGATTGTTTTCATAAGCACCAAGAAGCAGGACTCTGAAGTGGCCACAAAATACCTGGGGTCCTCTACTGCATCCTCCTTTGCACCTCTCTTCTGCTTCTTGAGGGTTCATCTTCCTGCTTCTCAATGGCTTGTGCTTATTTAAACCCCAGGTATACCCCTAAGCCCCTAGAACTCTACCCCAAGTGTCTGGCCACCCCACTTAATCCTGCTACAAATCTGTCTTTGCTGTTCTTCTTCCCACTCTGCCAAGAGGAAAGTGAGGACAAGGATTCAGTTAAGCAGCCCTCCTCTCTAGAGGCATGCTATCACCTAAGCAGCCCTCCTCTCTAGAGGCATGCTATCACCTAAGCAGCCCTCCTCTCTAGTGGCATGCTATCACCTAAGCAGTCCTCCTCTCTAGTGGCATGCTATCACCTAAGCAGCCCTCCTCTCTAGAGGCATGCTATCACCTAAGCAGCCCTCCTCTCTAGTGGCATGCTATTACCTAAGCAGCCCTCCTCTCTAGTGGCATGCTATCACCTGCAGACTCAGAGTTTGGGGACATTATGGAAGATTTTCATCAAGACGGAGGACTCAGCTTCTGCCTCATTCCACACTTGCAGCATTTCTCTGCCTAGCATAGAGGTGCAAAGGGGGCTTGGCACACGTTCAAGTCTGTCAATCTTTCCTTCAAATCTTAGTAAACCTAGGGAAATAGGTCATCTCTCCTGTCCTCCCTGACAGGATGTAGCAGCATTTACTTAGGGATGAGTGCTTTGTGATGCTGAGTGAGAAAAGTTTCTAAGGTGAATGAGTCTGGGAACTACTGTGCACTGTACTCTGTGCACTGTACGCTGTGCACTGCATGCCATCAGTTCCTCCGCCTCTCAGAGTTGCCATGCTTAGCAGCAGACATAATAAAGAACAGATTTAAGTGCTTTTAAACTAGAGTGTCCATGCTTTATCAACAACTTCACACATTGCTCCACATGGTACATTTGAGGAAAAGCTGTGGCAGAGAATTCCAAGCTGGATAAATAGCAGCCCAGGTTTCACACGGAAGCAGCATCCACACTGAGGTTGGGTTATTTTAAGATGGCAAAGGGTCTCTCACTCCAAAAGAGAGAAGTAATTCTGCCTACTTGAAGTAGGCTGTGATGGTTCATTTTAATTTTCAGCTCAACACAATCAGCATCACCCAGGAAGAGTGTCTCATTGAGGGACTGTCTATATTGGGTTGGCCCTTGAGCATGTCTGTAGGGGTGTGTCTTAATTATTTTAATTTATATGGGAAGATCTACCACCATGGGTGGCACCATTCTCTGGGTATAAAACTGGAGCCAGTGAGCTGAAAGTAAGCATTCTGACACTCACTGGACTGTGGGACACAAGCAGCCACTGACAGCTCCTGCTGCCTCAATTTCCCCACAATGATGGATTGTGTCCCGGAACTGAGTTAAAAGGAACCATTCTCCCCTGAGTAGATCTCGTCAAGTATTTTATCACAGCTCAGGAAATGAAAACAAGACACAGCCCTATGCTGCTTGGACCTACAGCTCTTCCTCAGAGCTTACACTCAGAGCATGTGTCTCTGGTGATTTCTAAATGTTTCCTGGGACAAAAGACATGTCACAGGGTGACAGCACAGCCACCTTCAGAGGCCCAGAGGGTGAGAAAATATGGACACTAATGCATATGCATATATCATGTGACCAGCACAGATTGAAAAGGCCCTGCCCAATGCCTACAGGCCTGCTGCCAGATCTTATTTTCTCAAAGGAAGTTGGGGATCAGATCCGCATTTGAAATGTTTGGATCACTAATTATTGACATAGATCTTTGCCATGACCATGTCCTTACTACTATTATTATATTATCATTCTGCTGTGAGTCACTGGTTTGTGATTTTTGCTTAAGCTTTACTTCTCATATCTATTTAGTTTCACAAGCATGGTTCTGTAGGGCATGTAGACAGTGAGGACTATTCCTGTTTGCTTACATACTAAATGTACTAAATTCACCCATGATAATTGGAAAAATGCACATTCGTCTATGTAGACTGGCAGCAATAATAATATAGAATATACTTTGCCTAAGATATTCTTTTCTTTGGGAAATTTTCATAACCTGTTAAGAGTTTTCCCTTTAAAAAAAAAATCTAGCCTTGGAAATAGACATGGAGGAAGGAGTTAGAGAACCAGAAATACAAGTCCAAGCCAACTACAGTTTGTGAGAAAGACCAAGGACAAAAGGGACCTGCAGCAGGTGACAAACACGTCTTTCATGTCTCTGCAACCGCACTTCTGTGTGTCTGTTACACACGATGAATGCTCTCCCTGTGTCTTCATCTGGCTATCCCCCTCTGATTCTTTCAGGGTTAACCCACACATGTGGACATACCCTCCCCTACACACAGCCTCTGTCAGTCTGGATCAGGAGGCCCCTCTGCACCTCCATGTAGGTGTTTCTGGTCTCTTATTTAAATGACTGTCCCTCCCTAGGACATGAATTCTTTGTATTTTACTCTTGAATCACCAGGGCCTGAGCTATAATAGGCACCTTGCTTAGGAGTCCACTGGTACTCAGGGCACACTTAAATAGTGAATAAAAGCATATGTACAATAAGGAGGGAAGAGATGACTTCAATTCTCCCATCTGATGGCAAAATATTTCATTTACCTCCACTGGTCTCCCAAGGAAATTCTTCTCTGTCACCTTATACTGGTAGAAATCACCTTTGTGTTTGTAGGAGACATTGATATCCATATTCAAACGAAGTTGTGTAGACAGGAGTGAATATTCTGTCAGGCCCTCGATGGCATTAATTGTATCCTATCAACAATCAGCAAAGCACAAAAGCACATTTAGTTTATTGATACATGCTCAGTTTACAAATAGACCCTCTTTTGTTTTGAGAATAGGATTCTGATGTATACACTTGAAATACTCTTACTTCAGCCTCCCAAGTGCTATGTACACCCAACTCTACCAATCCTCTTCTTAGGAGGTGGTGGTGGCACTGTCTGGGGATGACACTCCAGCTGACTGAGTGAAGCCGGGACCCATTGTGGAGGTATAAGAACGGTCACTCTCTCCCTAGGAGGGACATTGTTTTCATCAGGGACAGGTAGGAAGTATGGCCTCAGGTCTGGGTTCTCTACATATTCTGCACATGTATCCTCAGGCAGGCCATTCTGAAAAATACCTCTGATGCTGCAGAATTATCTCTTTCTCATCCTTTAGTCTAGGTTTAAACACCCCCACAGTGAGGCCACAAACTATCTGTCCATGATGGTTTTAATGTTTCTTTCTTGCCCTTTATAGAGTTCACCGCAGTTTATAATACTTTCATGTATAGTTATTGATTGCTGCCTTCCCCACTAGAATGTAAGATTTAGGGAGCATACAGGGATCCATGTGTTCCTTGGTGTCTACTATAGCTGACTTTCAGTTCATGTATTGGAAACTCACTGTGGCAACGTGGGATGGGGGAGGTTCTAATGGGAGGTGTGCAGGTCATGGGCACCACCCTCACAAGTAGATTAATGCCATTGTCCTTATAAAAGAATGACTTTGCCCCTCCTCTCCCCTTCCCTCCCCCCCCTTCTGTCTTCTCTCCCCTCTTTTTCCTTCTCTTTGTCCTTCATGGGATGACACAGAAAAGATGTTCTTGCCCAAGTAAGGCCCCTCAATCTTGGTCTTTCCATCCCTGAGAAACATGAGCTTATGTATTTTTATTAATTATAAAATCATAATTTTCTATACATTATAAAATATTAATTATAATAAATGATAATTATTAATAGGTTATTTTTTGGTTTTTCGAGACAGGGTTTCTCTGTGTAGCTTTGCACCTTCCCTGGAACTCACTCTGGAGCCCAGGCTGGCCTCGAACTCACAGAGATCCGCCTGTCTCTGCCTCCCGAGTGCTGGGATTAAAGGCGTGTGCCACCTCCGCCCGGCTTTATTAATAGTTTTAAGGGCTATACTTTTATGTGATTGGCAGTGCAATAGGTTTGCTCACATCTTCACAAACAAGTAGTGTTTTCTATACAACATTATGATAGCCACAAATCTAGTAGTAGGCAAAAGGAAGTTTTCAGCTCTACTATAATTTTATGAATCACCATTATATTTATTGTCTGTTACTGACCAAAAAATTGTTATGCAACACATGACTGTGTTATCCAACTGTGTAACAATGGTCACAACATAAAACATGGTTGATAGGTAGCTAAACCTCACGCAAGAAAGGAATCATCAGTACCTTTGCTTCCATGGCAACCATCACTTATTAAACAGGATATGATGTAATTGCTGGTAACCTACCAGCCTTCCATGGTCTTTAAAGACAATGAAAGAAGCACCATGGGGCATAGAGTCAGGGAATTGGGTGCTCACTGACTCCTTAAATAACCCTCTTCAGGCTCATTTCCTCTTTTGAACAATGAGGTTACTAATACAGATAACCTCCAGGGCCCTAAGATTCTAGACATGGTTTGTGCCTATGGCAGCCCATTTGTTAGAAAGAGTCATAGAGGCCAGCGTGAGTGTAGAAGGTGTAGTGTGGGCAAGAGGCACAGATCAAGCTAACCACATGTTACCTGGGTGGAATAAAAGCCGCCTCCATACCTCTGCTCTTCAGACAACCACTTGATGATTGGGTTGATGTAATTGGTCTCCTTCAGGTTCAGGCTGGTGAGCAGAGCATAGGCTGTGGTCTCTACCATACCTGCTGTGCCGCTGTTAGGTACAGAGCTGTGTGTCTGGTGGTGAGTGTCTTTCCAGAAACGGTAAATGGGTGGATCACCTGATGGCAACACACGCCATTCATTAGTAGAAGTAAAGATGGGAACTTGGCCGGGCAGTGGTGGCACACGCCTTTAATTCCAGCACTCGTGAGGCAGAGGCAGGCAGATCTTTGTGAGTTCAAGGCCAGCCTGGGCTACCAAGTGAGTTCCAGGAAAGGTGCAAAGCTACACAGAGAAACCCTGTCTCAAAAAATGAAAAACAAAAAACAAAAAAATAGGAACTTGACCTAATCCTACCAGGTGTGTGATGGCCTTCTCACTTCTAGAAGTTCTCTTCATTTTTGTTAAGTTTCAAACCTGGGACAAATGGTTGAGGTGTCTGTTTAACATATCAAAGTGGACCTGGCTACCAGGTTCTCCCAGCATCCCTACCTATTACAGGGTATGGCTGGTACAACCTGCTCTCTATCCTGAACTCTTCAGCCCAGGGACTGGGCTGGCTTTCACACAGAGGTTCTTCCTTATAATCCAGACATTTTGGTTACCCTCCCTGTTATACCTTTGGTTTCCTGGCTGCTGTACCTGCTAACCCTTTCTTTCCCCTCCTCATCTCCACATGGCCCAGCTCGGCCTGGTCCTCTCCACTCTGGACTCTCCCAGATATTCCTGCCTCTGGCCATGCTTTCCCACATATCTATAATAAACGTACCCCTCCACCACACATAGGAGAAGTCATGTTCTTCTCTTTTCTTTTTGTTTCTTTTTATTTTCATTTCAACTTCATCAAGGTAGCCAAGACTAAATGAGATCCCACAATACAGTACTACTTATCTTCACTGTAGGATGGCTTTGCATGCCGGAGAGCACAGACAGGCTGGCATCAGAGCAGGAGCCTGATAAGCTGGGACTCAGGAACCAGGTTCTAGTTTGTTCTCTCCTAACTGACTGGGAAAACCCAGGAAGTTCATCAGTTCCATGGGACCCATACTGTGAGTAGATAATATTCATATCTATGTAGTGAGACTCACAGAAATAAGCAGGGAAGTGTGTTTATAAGCCAACAACCACCATGCATAGGTGAAGAATTATCATTATTCACACTGGAAGAATAAACTTGACATAATATCTTTCTCTTTTGAGGAAAACAAAAGCCACTACCTGGAATTTTGAAGGTTAATCTAATTTTGAGGTATCTTTTTACAATTAGTTATTACATGATTTACATGACTGAACAAAATATTTTCTTGTATTTCTCATACTCAGATTTACCATATTTAAAATTATATTTAAAATGAAAGGTTTATTTGGGTTTTAAATCTTATTTGAAGTATTCAGTTCCCCACTAGCTTTGAAAGTGTATGATTTTATAATACATCTTAGAGTACCCAAGACATCTGTGTGCCATTTCTGAAGCATCAAAGAAGTGGTTTTGAGGTATGTATTAAAACTTAGGCATTTTTAAAGGATGACAAAGGTGAAATTTTGTAGACAGTCATAAACCTCACACAAAACTTGTTAAACATTTAGAAAACTCAAAGTGGGACAGGGCTCAAAACTGCCAGCCATGACACCCACTGCAACCTCTTGGTAAGGCATAAGCCAGGTCACACACTCCTGGGTCAGTGGCTTCTGATGGCTCAAAGTGGCCATTAAAGCTGATGTGCTGGAACCAGGTAGCCCTGCGCTGGAGGACACGGTGCAGAGTGGGTGTGGCCTGGCCAGATTCAGCCTCAGCTCATCAGCTTGCCGGGCTGCTGTGGTTTAAGTTGGCTTGTCCTCAATGAGACCAGTGTTATGTGGGAAGAGCGTGGGCCATGAGGCTAGGTGCGGATGCTTTTCTGGGGGTGTAGGCTAGTTACTCTAGTTCAGTCCTCTTTTCAGTTTCCCCAAAGTGCCCACGTGCCTTCCCACTGTGAGGGCTTCACCAGAAGCCCTCGTGATGCTGGAGCTGTGTGCTTGGACCCCCAGAGCCACTGGTTCAAAGGGATCTCTTTCCTTTGCCCATCTCTGGTACTCCACTGTGACAGTAGAACATGTACCAGGACAGGTTCTTAACCATTGCATAGCTGTATACTTAATCCTGGAGACACCGGAATGACTCCTAACTCTCTCTCTCACTTCCTGCTCTCACTTCCTGCTCTCAGCTCTCTGCTCAGCACCACACTGGCCTCTGCGCTGCTGCTGGAACACCAGGAATGGTCAGGCCCCAGGGCGTGTGCACAGCTGTTTCTTGCTTCCTTTCCTTTCAGATTTACACTCAAATACAGTTATGTGCCACACAATGATATTTCAGCCAATGGCAGACTACATATATGGCATTATTTACCCCATTGTCTCCATGGCTACAGTCCTTAGGTTTGTGTAAGCACACTCTATGATGCTCATGCAATGGGAAACATTTCTCAGAATGCACCGAGTGTCATTTTTTTTTTTTTTTTTCGAGACAGGGTTTCTCTGTGTAGCTTTGCGCCTTTCCTGGATCTTGCTCTGTAGACCAGGCTGGCCTCGGACTCACAGAGATCCACCTGCCTCTGCCTCCCGAATGCTGGGATTAAAGGTGTGCACCACTACTGCCTGGCTTGTACCATGTTCTTGTGAGGCTTAAGTCCAGATGCACACCCAGCTCCTTGTTGTATCTCTTTTCTCTGTTTGATTTGTCTTCATTTCTGTTGCCATAACATATTTATAAAACGTTACTCCATCTTGCTTCTTCCCAACTGAAATTTAAGTATCATAAGGGCCTGGGTTTTTAAAAATATGTTATTTATTTGTTTGTTTATTGTGTGGGTGTAGGTGGGTACGTGTGTGCCATGCATGCTTGTGGAATCAGAGGACAATTTGCAGGAGTTGACCCTCCCCTTCCCCAGGCTTAGTGATTGGACTCAGGTTTGAGGCTGGGCAGCAAGGCCCTTCTTGGCCCTGCATGTTTGGGTTGGCTTGTCTTTTTCCAAGACAGGGTCTCACCACATAGCCAAACTGGTCTGGATCCCCCGCCTCGGTGTCTGAGTGCTGGGATTACAGGAGTACACTAGCACAGCCAGCCAGGTAGGATTTATTCTGTTCTGTTTGCTTTGTTGATCTGTCCCTTGAGTGTACAGCAGTGCCCAGCACCTCTGAAGAATCCATAGGATTCTCAATACCTACGTGTTGAATGAACGAATAAATATTTAGTGAGTGAGTAAGTGATTCATCACCTTGTGGTGTGATGAGTACCTCCTCGTGGGTAAGGATGGTGCCTCACTCTGCTTCCGTCCCACTCACTTCCCAGTGTTGGGTTGGAACCTCCAGCTCGCCCCTGCATGATCCAGTAAGCCCCATTCCCCACCCCCTTTCTCTCTCTCTCTTTTTTCTCTCTCTCTCCTCTCTTCCTCCCTTTCCATCCCACCTGCTCAGAGAGTCTCAGTTCCTCATTCTTGGCGGCAACTGCAGCCTCCTCCCCTGAAGTTGCCAGCTGCCCAAGTCCCCACCTAAGCGCTCAGCTTTTGACCACACTTGGGCTCAAACCCAGCTTGTGGCAGACACGTCATCACCCCTCACCTACAACCTATAAAGTCTCTGGGACAGGAAAACTCATCCTGGAGTTGCTTTGCTCAAATAAACGTGTTGTTATATCTTTTCAATTCAGCTTGATCTGGCTTACTGTGTAGGTGGAGAAACCTAATACCCAGGATGCAGACTCTGGTGCCCAGTTTGCACCTGCTGAGCAGCAGTGTGGAATGAGTCTTACCTTTAACCACAGCTTCCCTTTTCAGGGCTAAGACAATTGAACGAAATTGTGGGTGGGTTCTGTCTCCTAGGGAAAGAGCGTAGGCCATGATGGCCAGTGTGAAGGTACTCTTGGATGGCAGGGCATTTTCAAGCAGGAAGGAGTCAGCTTTAGTTAGTGCTGTGTCAATTTTCTGGAAACAAGAGCAGAAGACAATTAACTTTCTTTGTCCAACATCAGCCTGTAAACTGATGGGAGTAGTCCTGAGATTGCTAGCGAGCCCATGCCTGTCTGTATGTCTGTCTGTCTCAGGGGTGTGAAGACCCTGGAGACCTGTATATACAATCAACAAAACAAATCCTTTAGAGAGAAAGGGTGTAATCTATTTCAGAAACCACGTGGTTGTCAAATTGGCCTATGCTTTCTGCCACTGACTTCCTGTTTTCTCTGAGAAGTTTGTCCCTTGAGTTTCTGGCTCCATCATTGTCCCAACCCCTGAGGAGAAGCAACAGTGTAGACAGGGTTTCATCCTGTGTCAGCATAGCTGAGACAAAGTCATATGTTCAAAGGGTCATACCAAAACAAACAGAACAGAACCACAATGGCAAAAGAAACAGAACAGCTGGAGCTCCCTGGCCCGCACAATGCCTAGGTAGAGTCCCTGTCCTGTGCTGAGATTGCCAGAGAGCCAATACGAATAACAAGCCAGGGAGAGTCTGCTGGCATCCTGCCTGGCTCTCCTCCCAGATCAGCCTGGGCCTCTTGTGGCATGAGTGTCAATCAGCACCTAGACTGCTAGGCCTGGGTTCTTGTTGATGATTTTCTCTCAAGTGTGAACACCAATGCTCATGGAAATACTTGAACAGAATAAAGCTTTTGTGGCTCACATTCTGCAAATTCCCTTTGGAAATTGAAATTCCAGCTCAGTTCTGTAACCTGATTTACAGGGTACATCTAGTTGACTTTGGCTTTTCAGACAGGAGTGCTTAACCTCAGAGCAGAGCTCTCTTTCCACAAAGGACCGTTGTCTATGTTAACCTTTGGAAGCTTCTTTTACCTCCTTGTCTTTTTCGGCATGGACTCCCACTGAACCTGGAGCTTCCTAGTAGGCAATACTGGCTGCCCAGCAACTTGTAGGGATCCTTCTGTCTCTGCTCTCCAAGGACTGGGATCATAGGCATGGGCATGTCAGACCTAGCTTTTTATGTTCATGCTGGAGATCTGAACTCAGATCCTCCTGCTTCAGTGGCAAGCACTTTCCTGACTGAGCCATTTCCCACCTTCTACCTTGGGAAGCTTCTATGTTAATTTAAATAGGCAGGTCTTCTCTTTACTTCCTCAGCTTTCAAGCAAACCAAATAATATGACCCAAAGAAGTAAAAGTGTGACTGGATGCTAGGGAGTGCTCTCTCTACAGTGCTGAAGGCAGTATCAATGCACACATAATAGAAGAGGTAAGAGTGGGAAGCTAGGGGATGGAGAGGTGGCTCAGCAGGTTAAGAGCACTGGCTGCTCTTGCAGGAGACCCAAGTTGGGTTCCTAACATCCATATCAGGCTCATAGTCACCTATAATTCCAGCTCCAGGGAACCTGATACCCTCTTCTGGTCTCTAAGGTGGACATACAGACAAACAGGTACACACACATGCACAAAAGTAAAGTTTAAAATTTAAAAGAGAGGGGAGCTAGACACATTGACTCATTCTCCCACCACAGTACTATTTTGGAATATCAGTTGAAGATGTGTTACATTCATTTGTGCTGTGGAATATTTGTTTAATGATGCAAAAATGTATTACATTCTTTTATGTTGCACTTGTTTAACTCTATAAAGCTGTGTTACGTTGCCTCTCTAAAACACCTGATTCATCTAATAAAAGGCTGAATGGCCAGTAGTTAAGCAGGAGAGAGGGATAGGTGGGGCTGGCAGACAGAGAGAATAAATAGGAGGAAAAAATCTAGGCTCAAAAAAAAGAAGAATGAGAGGAGCAAGGAGCAAGAAAAGGAGGAGAGGAGGACGCCAGGGCCAGCCACCCAGCCACCCAGCCACCCAGTCAGCCATGCAGTAAGAAGGAAAAGAAAGACATATAGAATAGAGAAAGGTAAGAAGCCCAGAGGCAAAACACAGTTAAAGAGAAACGGGATAATTTAAGTCAAAAAGCTGACTAGAAACAAGCCAAGCTAAGGCTGGGCATTCATAAGTAAGAATAAATCTACATGTATTTATTTGGGACCTGGGTGGTGGGCTCCCAAAGAGTAAAAACCAAACCAAAACAAAACAAAACCCAAAAAAAACTCAACTTCATTTGGCATTCCAAAATTTCCACATAAGGCCTGAGAAAGCTAAAAAAAAAAAAAAAAAAAAAAAAGATACAGCTTCTTGAAGAGTCTCTGCCATATAGCAGAGCACTTAACCAGCCTTTTTCACACTAAAGAGAAACAAAAAACTAAGTAAAAAGCAACTGCCTCACTGCAGGGTGCTGTGGGATATCTTTCTGTATGCTGTAAAGGTGTTGCTCTGATTGATTGATAAATAAAATGCTGATTGGCCAGTAGCCAGGCAGGAAGTATAGTGTAGGCAGGATAAGGAGAAAGGAGAATTTTGGGAAGGAAAGGCTGAGTGAGGAGACACTGCCAGCTGCCACCACCATGAGAACATGTAAAGTACTGGTAAGCCACAAGTCACATGGCAACTTATAAATTAATAGAAATGGGTTAATTTCAGATGTAAAATCTAGATAGCAAGAAACCTGAGCCATTGGGCCAAACAGTTTAAATAATATAAGCGTCTGTGTGTTTATTTGAGTCTGAGTGGCTGCTGGCCTGGGCAGGACTGGAGATAGCCCCAGCTCCAGCATTCCAGATCAGGGTGGCAGTTCTGAGTCACCTACCTCTGACTGGCCCGAAAGCTTTAGGCTTGGCTTTCATGGACCCAAGAAGTGGGTGGAGCTATCTGCCAAATCTGTGGTGGAGGGCCTAGCCACAGGGCTTCACTATTTAAAGGTTCATGTGGCCAGAAAAGACGAGACATAAGCAGTAAAAGAGGTCCAGATGGAAAAATCCTCTAAACAGGCTACAGTGTGTTTAACAATGTGCATAGGCTTAAGAAAGAAACGAGAAAGCATATAGACAGTAATAGAAACAGTAAGTAGTTTAAAAACAATAGTCTTTAATGAGAGAAGTAAAGCAATACAAAAAAAGAATAAGCCACATAGAGATGGGAAATACACAGGGGGTCTGGATCCTGTACGTTGCTGTATTGACCTTGAATTTTTTGAACACTGATGAGTAAATGACAATGCTGACAGACATGGGGTTGTGAACTGAACCAATGTAGTTGCTTCAGGGCTACTTTAACTTTAAAAAAGAAGTGAAAAAATATTACTTTTGGGGGAGAGGTTCTGCTTTTGTTTCCACAAGAAATGAAAGGCTGTGGATTCCTTCCAGGTTAAAAATGATCAGGTGTGATCAAGGGAGACCTCCTGAACCTTGACAGGTGATATTTATCAACAAAGGTTATTGTTGGTCTTCCTAGGACTTGGCCATTATCTCAATTTTCTCAGGAACCCCTAAAGATGCCTTTGCCCACAGATAGCAGGAAGCAGTCTGGATAAGATGATGCCCACACTCCCAAGAGATGGGGTGGGTGGTTGTTGGTTATTTGGTGGGTTATGGATGTTTGTTATCATTTAGGGGAATACAGGGATACAGGATAAAAAGACAACTATTAATCTCAGATATTTTCCATTGGCATGGATTTGGTATATTGATACAAATTTAAAGTTATTTTTGTTATACTGTATATATGTTTCTACTCTTGTTTGGGGTATTGTGCTTATGCAGCTCATTTAAAAATGCAGTGTATAATTAAGAAAGGAGGTTAGTAGTTAATCTATAATAATCAAGCTTATAGTCACATTAAGTATGTTTTCAAGGTTAAAAAGGTATATTTTAGACAGATTGATAATTTTCAAACACTTCAAAGACCCACAGAACATGGCATTTAAGATGTTTAATAACCTAAGGTTTTTCATGACAATGAGACACATCTGCTCCTGGCAGCACCAATTTACTTCATAAAGCATGATGGGCATCAAAGAACTCCTTATGGAGTTTGTTTTCAATGTGGCAAGGCTAGCCATTTGGGCAAGAAACTGCTCTTGCCTCAACTGCTGACAGTGTGCTGTACAGACTAGACAAGCAGAACACAGGAGAAAGACTGTTGAACAAGGCAAGACAGTCCTTTGAGATTCCTGCTTTATAGAAAACTTTGTCAGATATTCTGCAGGACACAGAAGAAAGTGACTGCTGAACTTTGGCAATACAAGGCAGGACAGTCCTTCAAATTTCCTGCTTCACTGAAAAGTCCGCCAGATCTTCTAGACCTGTAGGCTGAAGATGGATGCTCCAATGTTGCAAAGGAACTTTGGGTGACTGTTCAGGAAGCCAAATGTCTGGGTTAGGTAGTACTACATCCTTCAGGGATCTTTGATGGAGTTAAAAACTAAATAGTTATAGTTGCAGTTTTCCTTCGTTATGATAGAGAGTAAATTATTTATAAAACTTTGGAATCACTAGGTTTAGATAGATAATGGAGTATTTTCTCTGAATTTGCTAAGTACTAATGGACTGAATATTGTAATTGTAGTTCTTACTTGACAACTGTTTTTGTTGTATATAGTTTACTATGTTAAAGTTAAAACCTTTCATCTTCATTTAGACAAAAGGGGAAAATATTGTGGAATATTAGTTTAAGATGTGTTACATTTATGCTATGGAATATTTGTTTAATGATGCAAAGATATGTTGCATTCTTTTATGTTGCATTTGTTTAACTCTGTGATGCTGTGTTACAGTGCCTGCCTTAAATACCTGATTTGTCTAATAAAGAGCTGAATGACTAATAGCAAGGCAGGAGAAAGGATAGGAGGGATGGGCAGGCAGAGATAATAAGTAGGAGGAGAAATCTAAACTCAAAAAAAGAAGAACAAGAGGAGCAAGGAGGAGAGGAAGATGCCAGGGGACAGCTACCCAGCCACCCAGCCACCCAGCCAGCCATGGAGTAAGAAGCAAAGAAAAATATATAGAATAAAGAAAGGTAAGAAGCCCAGAGACAAAATGTAGTTAAAGAGAAACAGGATAATTTAAGTTAGAAAAGCTGGCTAGAAACAAACCAAGCCAAGTCTGGGCATTCATAAGTAAGAATAAGTCTCTGTGTATTTATTTGGAGCTGGGTGGCAGGTCCCCAAAGAGTACATTGTCCAAGTTACTATCTCAGCCCTACAGTTTAGTAATTGGTAACACTGAGCAATGGGAGTCATCCTGCTTATGGTATCAGCTTTGTCAATTCTTCATGTATCTACAGATCAGACTAGATGGCAGAATCTATCACAGTTATGAAATCATTTGATTCTGGTCTTAAGGTTATTTCCAAGTAATGTGAAAAGCAGTAAAAGAAACATTTGAAATGAAGTGTCCTCTGATTGGTGAGGGCGTCTCCCTCCCCTGCCCCAAGTGTGTGATAGACTAAGCCAGGTGAGGGAAAGAAAACTAGTTCTTACCATCAGGGGGCATATGTCCATAGCCTTTCTAATTCCAATCACAGAAAAGGCTGTAAGATACAAAGTGTTCTCTTGGGCTTCAACAGGCAAAGTACCCTAAAACAAACAGTGTTTTAAAAGAAGGGCAGATGAAACTGTCAAAGTGAAATGATTGGTTCAAATTTCTTTTGGGGCCTATCCATGTGTCCACATCACACACGCCAGCTGGATGCCTACTGTTTCCCAAGGACACTGGAGTTTTTCAAGTGCCTTTCTTAGCCTGTCTACCCCATCTTCACCTGTCAGCCTCATCTCATGATTCTTTACCACATTCAAACTTGCCCTCTCCTTCAAGATCCTGTTAAAATGTCACATCCACTATGAGGCATCACTTAGCCCTCTTAGGGCAGCGTGGTCTAGGGCTTACAAGATCACTAGTGGAGTTATTCTTGCTCTCCAGAGCTATTTTTATGCCACTCACAATCTAATTTTCTTGGCTCTAGTTCTATGAATGAATTTTAATCTTTCTCTTCTCTCCTCTCCTCCACTCTGGAATTAAATTTTCCAGGCATAATTGGTATATGAAAAGTGTTTGTTGTTGCTAGTCATCAGAGAAATTCAAACTCAAACCACAAGGAGACAATAGCTCACATTGTTGCCATGGCCATGACAGAATGACCAGAGGGAGATGTTGCCACCTGTGAGCTGGAAGCCTCCTCCCAGAATTTGCTTTCAACAGGATATTTTATCACAGCAGCATTGATGAAACTAGGTACATTTTCCCTCTCTTCTTTAACCCCCATAGGAAGATGGGAATAAGATGGGAGTCTGTACATAAAACTAATGCTAATTTACACCTTTGATTGCCTTACCTGTAATTTTATTGGTAGATATTGGGAATTTTCCTTGAAAGATCCATTTTCTAGCTGACAGTTCTCAATAAGCCACAACAGAGAATTACAAATGGAGTTCTGGTCCTGCTTCACATACTTATCCACTTGTCCAAGCACTCTCAACACAAAAGCTGTTAACCTTCAAGAAGACAAATCACACACACATCTTAGAACATGGAGCCTCTCCTGACTTTCTTTTATATAGTATTTATTTGCGTGCTTTTATTCAAAAGAAATTAAAAGCAAAGACATGCAATTTTAGAGTAGGTCATCATTTTACAAAGTGACAAGGTAGGATATTTGAAAAATCTTCAAGACATTCAGTCAACAAATATGAGCAGCACACCTGTGACTATGACACTATTAGCTAGCACTCAAAAAACTGATTCCTGGTGACACACACACACACACACACACACACACACACACACACAAATGACACATTAAGTTAAAGGTCACAGAGGTGAGTCAAATCACTGATCCATAAAAGTGAGATATAGAAGAGGTAAAACGTGGGCATCTGAGCCTCATTGAAGTCTGAGTTCCTTTATCCCTGGAAGTGGCTCTCTTCATTCCTGTTAAGCTCTGCCATGGACTTAGAACCTGTCACCCAACAAGGAAGATGTAGGATGTCACCTACTTAGAAAGCGATACCAGTCCACCAGCGTCCACCCCGGACTAACAGTGAGGACAGGATTTACGACTCTGATGGCTGCTGAGAGCCCACTCTTAGAGCCCTTCTGACGTCCAGAGAACCCACTTTTGGTTCTGACGTCCTTAAACTTTTGGCTTTCCTTTCTCCTCACTTTAAAATTTTGTTTGAACTTGTAGTTTTAAAATGCATTTTAAACAAAAATATTTCCAGAGCAAAAAATTTTCAAAAATCCCAGAGCACAAAAGAATTGTTAAAAAAATAAATAAAATTAAAATTAAAAAAGTAAACTCCTTGCCAGGCAGTGGTGGCACATGCCTTTAATCCCAGCGCTCGGGAGGCAGAGCCAGGTGGATCTCTGTGAGTTTGAGGCCAGCCTGGTCTACTGAGAGAGATCCAGGAAAGGCTCCAAAGCTACACAGAGAAACCCTGTCTTGAAAAATCAAAAATAAACAAACAAACAAATCAATAAACTGTGTCCCCTTCCCTCTCCTAACAGGCATCTACTTCTTTCAGAATCCATCCAACAAATACAAGCATCATCTGTGGTGACTGCATTGTTAGCTAGCATTTAAGCTAACAAAGCTTCCAAATAGTAAAAGGAAGTCTACAGGTTTCTTTTCTACCTATCAGTCCCACCATATTAAAACATCAGCATTTACATGTTCCTGCCCTGGGGCTTTCTCATTTACTATCTTTTTGGTCTTGTGTTTTACTTTGAGGCAGTCTTGCTACGGATACCCTGTGAACTGAGGCTGGACAAGAGCTAAAAGGGGAGGGGTTAAGCTGGATTCTGATTTAGTGGAGGACAAGGGGTCAGTGGGGACGACATAAAAGCATGTTTGAGGAAGAGCAACGACTTTGGAATGTATCCAGACACCTAGAAAGGCGGGGCTGGGGTCAGGAGAGAAGTTAGGTCTTGAGATATGGATTAGAGACGTTTTGATCAGGGATCCGTCTACACAGAAGTGATGGAGGTCGTGGGCAAAGATAAGATTGTGCCAGAGAGATCACAAGAAATAAGAGGCCAAGGGTGAAATTCTGGGAAACATCTAAAATTTCAATAATTGTAAACTTGCTGGTCATGGTGTCACAGGCCCACAATCTCAGCACTCTGGAGGCAGAGGCAGGAGAATGGATGCAATCTAGGCCGGGTCTAAATAGTAAGTGTCAGACCAGCCAGGGCTGCATAAAGACTTCAACAAAAACCACTAAATGGCTGCAGACTGTGAACTCATGAGATCCCTTATGCAGCAGGACCTATGAAGCACTTGGACACTGTGAGGTCTTGTTTTGTCTTTCCCTCTTTGAGGACATCACCTTGTGATGAAGCCCAGCTTTGAACGTCTGCCCTCCAACCTCTTCCTCCCAGGCGCAGGGAGTTTCTTTTCTGTGTTTGTTAAAATTAAATATCTTGTGAAGGGAAAAAAGACAACAAACAAACAATTGAGTCAAAGCAGAAGGTGTGCTTTGAAAACAGACTGTAAATGTTTGATTCACCTAGACTGTCTTTCCTTAAATGATCAGGATTATGGAAACTACCCCTCACTGAATAAATATTCATTGAAGATACAAGGGAACATATGGAGCTGCCACACACCGCATCCTGATGGGGACACAGACAAGTAAAAGCGAGAATGTTAGCAATAAATGGAAGGAGCCGACCCAGCAGGGAAGGATTAAGTGCTGGGTGCTGTGGTTTGTGGTTTTAAAGAGAGTGAGACAATGGAGACCTCATTAAGAAGGTAACTTTTTCAGGTAAGTCCCTGAGGGAAATAAGACATCCAGTCTTGCCCGGGGAAGGGTGTGTGTGTGTCAGTGCAGAGACCCCCCCAAGGTGGAAGCCATGTCTGGTGTGGTGTGTTTGAGGAGCAATGAGGAGACCCTTGGGCTCAGGTGGAGCATTAGACGAGGTGGGCGTGCAAGGGAGAAATGAGCAGACAGTGGTTCTCACTCTAGGTGAGATGAGGCACATCTAAAGGCTCTGAGTGGTGTGGCCTCTCCAGCTTCTGTGCTGAGTGTAAACTTGGGGAATCAAAGTCCAAAGTCAGAAGAATGAAAAGGGATCAAATTCCAGGTTCCATTTGAAGGTGCAGCCACACCTGTTAACTAGATCAGTCATGGGTCGCAAGAGAAAACCAGAGTGCTGAAGGGGTGTCAGTCTGAGCAAATGGAAGAGGAGTCATTCTTATTTATTAGTGTGTGCATGCATGACAAAAGGAGAGATTGTGGAAGTTAGTTCTTTCCTTACACCACGTGGGTCTCAGTGATAGAATTCAGGGAGCCTGGCTTGGCAGCAAATGCCTTTACCCCCTGAGCCATCTCCATGATCCCATGGCTGTTTTTTTATTTAATTTTTTTTCTGTTTTTAGTTTTATTTGAGACAGGGTTTCTCTATGTAGCTTTGCACCTTTCCTGGAACTCACTCTGTAGCCCAGGCTGGCCTCGAACTCACAGAGATCCACCTGCCTCTGCCTCCCAAGTGCTGGGATTACACGTGTGAGCTACCACCGCCGGGCCCATGGCTGTTATTCTTAATGAATGAATCAACTACTGTATGAAAATATAAGATACATCTGTCACTCACCAGGTACTGGCACTTCCCCCGTTCCACATGCTATAGGAGTAGTCACTGTTTCTGTAGGACATGATGCTCACCATCCCTAAGAAGGAGCAGAAAAAAAGAACACAACACTTCACTTCGTGGGCGCACTGGGTCAGCCCCGGTATGGTGAGCCCTCTTTGGTGTGAGCAGCAATCGTGGCCAGCCTTGAACTTCTCACAGAAAGTGTGTGAATTACTCAAGTTGGGGATCAAACAGAACATTCTGCTCCCACTCAAAGAGGAAGGGGCGATCCTCAGAGTCTGGAAGGCAGGTGTCTTGTTTCTCATCTAGGCATTTTGGTGATTTAAGCCAAAATGCCTCAGAAAGAGTATATCACATGATTTTTTGTGGTTGTTGTTGCTAAAATTCTTTTATAATTAATCATATATATATATATATATATATATATATATATATATAATTCGTAACAATTTAAATATTACAGTAGATAAAATATTTGCTTTAAATCTTCAAGATGACATATAAAACAATTTTTTACCTTCTTTTATTTTTTTCTGCAGGTTCTGTTTTTCAGTTAATGAATTAGGATAAAAAATGTCCCAGTGCTTCCCTGCTTCCAGGTAATGGAAGACGTAGAACACTGGCACAATGCTCATGAGCTCTGCCTCGGCACTCCCCCCAGGGAGGTGGGTCAGGATGCGGATGCCTTCCTTACTCAGAACTGCAGACAAGAATTCTCCTATAAGCAGTCCTGAAACAAAAAGAAACCTGAGTAGAAAACCGCTCTCTATCAGCTTCCAACAGTGTGTTCTGAAGAGGAAACAACAGTGTCTCTCTTCTTCCTTTTTCAATATGAGCAGTTTACCTGTATTACAGAAATTGAGGGAGAAAGCTGGATTTGATTGGGAACATGGGTTTTTGGTGGTAGATAAAGTAATGTGGTGGAATACAGCTGCATAATTAGGTGCAGACATTGTAAACCGTACTGACTAATCCTCAAATGAAGCAAGCCAATAGAACCTGACCAGAGAGGGCGTTGACCTCTGAACCTACAGCAACACTGCAAACATGGGCAAGCCAACTTCTTATACATCTGACATCAGGATTCCACAGGATCAAAAAGGCCCCTTCTAGTGCCGATATTCTGATTCCAGCGTCTGAGATGAAATGTAGCCAGGACGTTCTGTCGTGTGGGTGGTGAGTGACTGCAGTGCAGAGGCTGACGCCCAGGGTAAACCCATCAAAGGTGCCCCTTTGTGAACAACCTGGAGTGGAGAGAGTCCCTGTCTGGCTTGAATACACCTGTCCCTCCATCTGCTGAGACCTAATCCACAGAGGTGATGGAGTTGAGGAGGGGCTTTCCTGGGGCTGGGAGACCTGCTCACTCCCCTTTGATGCTTTGCCCTTCTTCGCTCAGGCACTTGAGGGTGCCAAGACAAGGCAGTGGCTGGAAGAGCAGGAGCAATACTTGCCAGGCACTTTAATACCTTGATCTGGGACAAACTCCAGAATGTGAGGACTAAGAACCTGTCCTTTAGGAATTACCCCCAGACTCCAGTATTTCATTACAGCTGCACACATGGCTAAATGACCCCCAGCACCCCAGGACTGATACTTGGAAGGAGAGCTGGTGGCCCCTAAGCAACTCCCAGTATCCCCATCTCAGGACTGGCACTTGGAAGGAGAGCTGGTGTCCCAGACTGTTTGTAGGTCACAAAGTCTTCAATGGGGGCAGGACTGGCTGCTGAGAGCATGGGAAGTTAAGGGATGAAACAGCTGTACCCATTCTAGAGAAGTCACTGGGATAGCCACAGGAATCTCCCATCAGAGAAGAATTTCCAATTAAACCAGGTGAAGAGAGTCAGAAAAGTTATCAAGTGTTTGAAGATGAGGA
This sequence comes from Onychomys torridus, assembly GCF_903995425.1. Lineage (NCBI taxonomy): Eukaryota > Metazoa > Chordata > Mammalia > Rodentia > Cricetidae > Onychomys > Onychomys torridus. The sequence goes on along the minus strand of NC_050446.1, from coordinate 3,901,043 downwards.
AGGTGGGAGGCAGGGTTCTACCAAAAGCCAATTAATGTGTGTAGATGAAGAAAAATAAAGAATAATCATGAATATATGTGATTTGGATTTGAAGCATGGAGTAAAAAAAAAAAAAGAGATTTATGGCCAGGAAGTGGTGGTACACCTTTAATCTCAGCACTTGGGGGGGCAGAGGTAGGCAGATCTCTGAGTCTGAGGTCAGCTTGGTCTACAGAGTGAGTTCCAGGACAACCAGGATTACACAGAGAAACCCTTCCTCAAAAACAGAGAGAGAGAGAGAGAGAGAGAGAGAGAGAGAGAGAGAGAGAGAGAGAGGATTCTGTTCTGAGACAGGATTGCTCAGACTGGCCTCCATCTCACTGTGCAGTTACGGATGCCCCTCAGTTTCTAACCTGACCTGCATCCACCTCCCCAGTGCTGGGATTACAGGCAGGCATCACCATACCCAGGACTTCATGTGTGCTAGGCAGCTAGCCACTCTACCAATGAGCTTCATCCCTAGCCCATAAATTGGATTTATTTAATTTACCTTTTACACTCAAAATCCTTTTGACGCTGGTTTTGGGGACCAAATCTAATGGTATCTTGTATGGGAATTCCTTTCGTCTGCTAACAATACCTGCAATAATAAATAAATAAATAAATAAATAAATAAATAAATAAATAAAAAAACTAGATTTGCCTAGAGTTCTTAAGGGAAAGAACTATTTTTTGATTATATATCTACTAATTAAGAAATTTTCAAAATAAAACACATTTATAATAACAACATTAAAGTTTTAAAAGAAGAAAAAATGGTGAAAGATTTTAATCAAAGCCTAGGCTTGCAAAAAGTCCTTAAACAACACACTAAATTTGGAGTACTGACAGAGAGCCAGGTTTCCACTAAGCCAGCTAAGTGCAGGATTACATTACATTCTCACAGGACTCCTGCCTACAAGGTCTATTTTTATTGTTTCAGTTTTGTACAGGGATAGTACAGGTGGTGCCAAGATCCAGGCAAAGGAAGGGTTACTGCAGGGCTCACAAAAGTCACTGTAGTGGGAACCCAGCTCTAGCACTCAGCAGAGTCCCTGGCAAGATGAAGATGCTATGCATAAATTCTGAGATCTCATGGATGAGCTGCATGGCTTTGGCAAAGATACAAGAATGTTCCTCAAGAAACTTCTCTGTTATTTAATCCTTGATAAAACCTGAAGATATTGCATTAGAATCAATCAGTGAAAGAGTTTAGGAAGCCTGAAGTAAGGGTGACAGAGCTTGGAGTTTGAGGGGCTTGGTATGCATGTGACACTAAGCAAATCAGCCTTTCTATGCTCTGTTCACTCCTTAGTTACAGAGGTAATGATGTTTTTAAAGGAGTTTCTGAGGGGTAAAAATGATTCAGACAAAGGACCTGAATACATTGATAGTGTAACAATTTAACAAGGGCTGTAATAGTCTGTCTGTCTGGAAACAGTTGTTAGTGGAGCTGTTCTTTCGGAAGCACACCTGGACTTAGCCAGGAGTCAGTTTGCAAATGTTTGTTTGAAAAGTTCATGCTTTGAGAAGATTCTCCGGGGAAGGAAAAGAAGAGACACAGAGCAGTGAAGAAGGATTTTCTAAGTGACTGTCTCACTGTGGTGTTTCAAAGGGTGCTTGCAAAATAATCACAACATGGCTAGCTGTCGGGTGTTCTTTGGACAGAGGCTTCTGTGGTAAAATACTGTGTTATTGTGAGGATGAGCAGACTATCCAGTGAGGGGTGATTCCTGTTGTGTTGTGGATTGTTACTTTAACTAGGCAAAGATGTGTCACATTTGTTTATGTTGCAGAATACTACTTTAACTGTGTTTCTGCTGCCTTTGTTAGTGACGTAAAGATGTGTTATGTTTGTTTGTACTTGTAGGAAAAAAGGGCCAGCTAAAGAAACCCTCCTTGACCCTGGAGCCCAGAACCAGCAAAAGAAACACAGCCTGGATCTGGGACCTGAGCCAGAGAAACACTTTATCCCTGAACCCAGAACCAAAGAAACATGCCCTGACTCTGAAACCAGTGCCAAAGAAACACACTTTGTACTTAGAATCGGAGCCAGTGAAAGAAACATGCTCTGGCCTTAGAATTAGAGCCAAAAAGTTAAGAAAGGCCAGTGAAAGAGACACAGTTTGGCTCTGAAATCAGGGCCATCTCTGCCCCGACCAATGAAACTAACCAATCCCTGAGCAGGAAAAACTAACCAATCCCTGGACAGAAAATCTTCTCCTTGGAGAAACTCTGCCCCTAAGTAATCCTATATAAACCACTGGCCTGTCCGGTTGTTGGCTGTTCTTTCCCACCCTGGTAGAGGCAGCCCTTCTCCTGGACTCCTTTCCAAATAAATCTCTTTCTCAAAAGAGTCTTGGGTGTGAAGATCTTCATTCGCTGGCACAGAGAACAAGAACCTTGCTAAGATGTCCCCTGGTGGACTAAGCAGAAAAAACCTTGCAGAGATGTTCCCTTAGGGGGCTGAGAAGGCAGAGTTGAACAGAAGAACCTTCCTGAGAGGTCCCTTCCGGGACTGAGCAAGGCGGAGCTGAAAAAGTAACAACTTTTCAATGAGCCAGAGGAGAGTGCTACATTTCTGCAGGGCTTTTCCCTTTAGCAGAATGAAGTAAAATAAGCAACATCTTGGGCCAAAGAAGAAGCAGAGCTTTGCTGGGAAGCCCCTTGTAAGTGGGGGCTGAGGAACAGCTGAGCTGCTCTCCAGGAGAGGAGCAGGTTTGCTATATCCTGCTACCATTCTCCACCACACCCCAACTCAAGGTATAGCCTGACTCCCGAAGAGTCAGGATACCTTTCCCTCCAGAGCCGAGCTGTCCCATTGCAGCTCCAGCTGCCAGAGCTGTCCTAGAAGCTCAAGGTATAGCCTGACTCTTCAAGCAATCAGGGTACCTTTCCCCTGGAGTTGCAACACTCACTTACAGTGCTGCATTTGTTTAACGATGTAAAGATTGCTGCATTTGTTTCACCTTGCCTGACTAATAAAACACTGAATGTCTAACAGGTAGGCAGGAGAGGGACAGGTGAGGCTGGCAGCCAGAGAGAATCAATAGGAGTAAAGAGAAGAGGAGAAGAAGGAGGAGAGAATGAGGGAGAAAGAGAGGGTCATGCCTGGGGCCAGAAGCCAGGCAGCTTTCAGCCAGACAGAATCAGAGAAAGTAGGACGTACAGGAGGAAAGAAAGATAAAAAGCCCAGAGGTAAAACACAGATGAAGAGAGAAACAAGAAATGAGCCTATGCTAAGGCTGAGCATTCATAACTAATAATAAGTCTCTGTGTCATGATTTGGGAGCCGGTTGGTGGTCCAAAAAGAAAAAGCCATTAGACTGTGTGGCCCAGCAGTGGTACACACCTTTAATCCCAGCGCTGGGGAGGCAGAGCCAGGCAGATCTCTGTGAGTTCCAGGCCAGCCTGGTCTACAGAGTGAGATCGAGGACAGGCACCAAAACTACATGGAGAAACTTTGTCTTGAAAAACAAAACAAAACAAAACAGAAAACAAACAAACAAAAAGAACATGGGGCCCACATTTCCACACAGAGCCTGAGATAGCTGAAGAAGAAAAAAGAAAAGAAAAGAAAAAGAAAGAAAGAAAGGAAGAAAGAAGGAGCCGTACACTAAGCTAGGTAAAAATGCTTGCCACAGTGCAGGGCATCAACTTCCTAGAGCCAGGGCAGTTGAATGTAGTTCCTAGACAATGCAGCTCTGGACTGGGGCCACAGGCCTAGGCTTGGCATTCATGGACCCAAGAAAGGAGTGGAGGCAGCTGCCCTAGCCATGCAGAGGTCCTAGCTATCACTTAGCAGTTTAAGGTTTGGCTCATGTGGTCAGAAAAGGGCTGGGGTTAACAGTAAAGACAGGTCCAGATGGAAAAAGTCTCTAGCAGGTTACAGTGTGTTAAACATGTGCATAGGCTTAAGAAAGAAAAGAAAAGGGTATAGACAGTCATAGAAAAAATAGTTCATAAATAATAAAGTTTTTAAAGAAAGAGTAAAGTAATATAAAAATAATAAGCCATATAAGATGAAAAATAGATAGGGAGTCTGGATCCTGTATGGTGTTAACTTTGAATTTTTTGAATGTTGATGAGTGAATGACAACTGCTGAGAGATATGGGATTGTAAGAGGGGCTGCTGAATTAAACCAGCCTAGATACTTTAGGAATGCCTTAACTTTAAAATGGAATTCAAAAAATGTATTGCTTTGGGGAAGAGGTTATGTTTTTGTTTCCACAAAAGGGTGTGGGTTCATTCAAAGTTAATAGAGATCAGATTTGATCAGAGAAGACCCCTGAAAATCCTTGTTTCAGACATAAAGAAATAAACCTAGAAAAACAAGACAGTGATGTATATTTTACCTGCTCAAACATAAAAACAACAAAAAATCATCTTTGGCTGGGTTATGTATAAACATAAAAAAACTTTGACTGTCTTGTGTACAACCCACAGTCCATACATGTGTTAATGCAGATATGTTTGTGTGTTTTCAGAGCACAGGGAAAATTTCAGTGAAAATGGGTGGCCCAGATGATCCAGCCTCTCGGAGTGCCTCTGTTGCAGAACAGTTCAAGCCTGCTGGCTCCAAGGATCCAAGGCTGGATCACAGACTACTCCAGCCAGGACCACAGGTAAGCCTGTGCTTTCCCATTGCACAAGACTGGACAGCAAATGTCATGGCCAGTTTTCCAGGACTTGACCATTATGTCAATTTTCTTAGGTTCCCTAAAGATACCTTTGCCTGCACACAGCAAGAAAACAATCTAGAGAACACAATGCCCACATTCCCAAGAGGTGGGAGTGGATGGTTTTTGGTAATTTTGGTGGGTTATGGATGTTTGGTCATTTGGTGGTTTAGAGGAGATATAAAAATATAGGATAAAAAGACAACTATTAACCTCAAGTATTTTACATTGGTATAGACTTTGGTATATTGATACAAATTTAAAGTTATTTTTGTTATACTGTATGTATGTTTCTACTCTTGTTTGGGGGTATTGTGCTTATGCAGCTCATTTAAAAATGTAATGTTTAATTAAGAAATGTGGGTTAGTAGGCAATCAATAATAATCAAACTTGTAGTCATATTAGGTATGTTTTCAAGGTTAAACAGATATATTTAGATAGGTAGATTGTCTTCAAACACCTCAAAGACCTACAGAACATGGCATTTTTAATGTTTAATATTAAGATATTTAATAACCTAAGAATTTTCATAACAGTGAGACATGTATGCTCCTGGTAGCACCAATTTACTTCAGAGAAGATGATGGTCATCAAAGAAATTCCATATGGGGTTTGCTTTCATTGTGTCAAAGTTAGCCACTGGGCAAAGAAACTGCTCTTGCCTCAACTGCTGACAGAATGCTGTGTAAACTGGACAAGCAGGACACAAAGACTGTTGAACTTTACCAAAACAAGGTGAACAGTCCTTCAAAATTCCTGCTTTATAGAAAAGTCTGTCAGATATTCTAGAGATGTAAGCTGAAGATGGATACCCCAACACTGCAGAGGAACCTTGGGTGACTGTCCAGGCAGCCAGATGTCTCTGTTGTTTCTATAGCTTTGGAAGTGGCTTGCACTGCACTTCCTGTTATTCAAGTAATATAATATCCTTCTGGGGTCTTTAATGAAGTTGAAGCTAGTTATAGTTTATAGTTATAGTTTTCCTTAGTTATGATAGAAGGTAAATTAGATACAAAACTTTGGACTCACCAAAGTAGGATAAATAATGGAGTATTTTCTCTGAATTTGCCAAATATAAATGGACTGGATATTGTAGATATAATTCTTGCTTGATAATTGTTCTTGTTGTATATAGTCTTACTATGTTAAGGTTAAAATCCTTTTTATTTAGAGAAAAAGGGAGAAATGTTATGGAATATTAGTTTAACTAGGCAAAGATGTGTTACATGTGCTTATGCTGTGGAATGCTACTTTAATTGTGTGTAAAGGTGTGTCACATTTGTTTGCGCTGCATTTGTTTAATTATGTAAAGATGTGTTGCATTTGCTTCACCTTGCCTGCCTAAGGCACCTGATTGGTCTAATAAAAAAGCTGAATGGTCAGTAGCTAGGCAGGAGAGGGACAGGTGGGGCTTTTGGGCAGAGAGAATAAATAGGAGACAAGAGAAGAGAAGAAGGAGGAAAGAGGGGAGCATGCCGGGGCCAGAGGCCAGGCAGCCGCCCGCCAGCAGACTCGAGAAGCAGTGAAAGTGAGACAAACAGAAGAAAAGGAAGTAAAAAGCCCTGAGGCAAAATGTAGAAGAGAAACAGGTTAAGTTATAAGAGCCAGCAAGAAACGAGCCTAAGCTAAGGCCAAGCAGTCACAAGTACTAATAATTCTCCATGTCATGATTTGGGAGCTGATTGGTGGCCCCAAAAGAAAAATCCTGATACACTATTGCAATGTGTTTGTGTTGTAATGCTCAGTGAGTGTGGTTAAGAGGTCTGCTGGGCCTCAACCACAGGGGTCACAGCCAGAGAGGGCACTGCTGTAACAAGTGGACGCTGCTGATTCTGCACACTGAGCACTCTGAAAAGTGGCATTTTAAGTTACGTTAAAATTACACTTTAGTTTCTACTTATGAAATACAACACATAAAAATCAAAATATTTTTTCCTACCATAAATTCCCTTAGGGTCCAGTGTAACGCCAGCATAGTTTTCTCTTTTCACCCCTTCTGGCTAAAGTGAAAGAAGAAAACATTTTGTTAAGAGCATGATTGCATTTCTAAGAACTGAATTCCTTGGATCAAGTTTCTCCAGACCACTTTGCCAATTAAAAGAAAAAAACCCAACATTTTCTGAAAAGGCAAACTTTATATAAATACTTACATGTATACAGGCAATGAAAAGATTCTGGCTATTGAATATTGATCAAAGTGAACACTTTAATGGATGCTCTTATAGGTCGGGTAATTTGTCTAAATACTTGGCGTATATTAACTCATTCAGTCTCTACAAACCTCTTGATGGAAAGTGCTATCACTGCTCCCAGTGACAGGTGAGGAATCCGATGAAGAGATCAGTAACTTATCCTAAGTAATGCTGTTAGGAAGCTTGGAGCCAGGACTGAGAAAACCAAGAAGTCTGCTCCAGCTCTAAGTGTGAAACAGAGATACTCAGGATGGCACAAAAGAAATCTGCTTTTTTTTTTTCAACAAGGACGTCCATGGTGACCTCAGACTTGCCTTAGCCTCCTGAGTAGTTGGGATTACAGACATAAATCACTGTGCCAGCTGAATACATGTTTGCTGAAGTTAATGGTATAGAGCAAAACAGAACCCAAAGAATGAAGGCTTAGGAAGGCCTGAGAGGTGGTTAGCTAGCATGACACTCAACAAGAACAGTGTTTCATTCTAAATTAGCAAAACAGGACTGTAGAATCTCAGTGGTAGGAGAACACTCAACAGGTGGCAGGGTCAACAATACTCAGGGATTGTTTCCATGGTTTGACCTGCAAATTCATTTATAAAGTGGGAAATCTCTACACTGTGGGGTCTTTAATGCATGTGTACTGTCTATTACTGCTTTATATCTGGTATCTAGCCTGACATCTTACACATAGATTTCAAGATACACTTTCTGAATTAGTGGGGTGGAAGGGGTAACCCAGAAGATGTGCATCAAATAGTAAAACTTGGCAATCTCTGGGCTTGTGGGTTTATTGGTTCTTTTTCTTGGTAGATAAAAATCTTATCTATTCTTATTTTCTACAGTAAGCAGGTGTTATTCTTCTATTCAATACCTTAAGCATAATTTCAGATTAATGTATAAATTACAAGATTAGCACCAAAAAATGCGGGAGAGTTTCTGTCAGATTCCTGAACTGTTACTGTGTCCTGATCACATCATCATTTCTTTCATTTGTTCTGACCCCAAACATATTGACACAAATTGTTGATGGCATTTCCCCCAGAAACAAAGAACAATTTACAAGAACCATATTTTCCTTACCACTACCCGTAATGTCTTCACTAAGATTTCTCTTCCAAATGAAGTCTCTAGTGAGAAGTTGATGGGGTGGAGTCCAATTTCCAGAGGAAGCAGGCTGAAGGTCACCAAGTGACTGGAGGAGCCCTCAATCCTCTGGCGCACACATCTGGAGGACTTGGAAGCCTGATGGCTAACAGCTGAGCCCCCTGACATACAGATTCCCTCCACAGTAGACATTTTAACACAGAACTGAAACACAGCAGGTGAAGAACTGTATTAGAACACCTCATCATTTAAGCCACATTTGATGAAAAAGAAAAAAAAAATCTCTAAGTATATCCTAAATTATGCTGGTCTGGACACAAACTCCCCTGGTTTATTAGCAATGTCAGACTAGCCCCTCTGGTTCCAAGGCATGGCAGAAGGCTCATTTCAGGCTTCCTTCAGGCACATGCAAGCTGCTGTGGGTCACAGCAGTGTCACGGGGTGACTGAAGACTCAGTGCTAGAGTGGTTCTATCCTTCTTAGAGAGCTGCTCACTCTATAATGCTACAGCTACTGTCATCCTGTGTTCCTGCTGCTACGATGTGACTGTTTTGTCCTCTCCACAGTCTGTGTTTTGGACAGCAGGAGCCTTGCACAGCAGGAGCCTTGGGTTTAGGTGTTTGGAGTCTTACCTTTACCTCAGCCTTTGACTCATAATAAACGACAGTGGAAGGAATGATAGAAAACTCTGTACCTCAGCTCATTCAAAGGCTTACCTAATACACACCCATCTCTAGTCCTAATCTTATGATCTTCCCACTTGTGCCCAACTGTGTTTTATTCTACAATAAAACACGCTCTAGAAAGACATGGATTTAAACTTGGGCTCTCCTCTTATGAGCTGTGAAACAGATTGTGTGAGCCCTCTCATTTTCTGGTAACAGTATCCATTGATTTCTGGCTCAAAGAGTGAGTATATTTTCACCATCAATTTGGTGAACCAGTAGAATCAAGAACTATGCCCGAAGAATAAAATCCATTCATTCCAGAATCAAGCAGATAAGCAGGAGAAAATGCAGATATTCAACAGCTAATTTTGTGGGATTTCCCCCAAATGTAAAGTTCCTTCTGCTCTTTGGGCACATTTTTGGGACAGTGCCAACCATGGTTGATGGGGGAAGAGCTAAAGGAGACCATGGGTCAAGGATTCCCCAGCATAGCAGATGTGGGGCAAGGGAGCATTCAACACAAGTTCATTGTAAAATCCCACAATAGCTGGGCATGATGCCATGAGGCTCTGATGCCAGCACTGGAGAGGCTGGCCCAGGAAGACCCGAACTTTGAGGCCAGGCTGGGCTATGCAGACAGCTCCAGGCTGGCGTCAACTACATAGTGAGACCTGATGTGTGATATTTTGTTTGTGTTCTGACACTAGTTAACCATAGAGGCCAGGCAGTGGTGGCAAAAGCCTTTAATCCCAGTATTTGGGAGGCTCACCCCTCTGATCCAGTCCTGGAAGATGGAGACAGGAATATAAGGTGGGTGGAGACAGGATCTTGGCCACATTTGGTCTGAGGATTCAGAGAGATAAGAAGTCTCTAGTGGCTGCTGCTCTGCTTCTCTGATCTTTCAGCTTTTACCCTAATATCTGATTCTGTGTTTTTATTTATTAAGACTAATTAGGATCATGCTTCAGAGACTCTACCTCTGAACAAAACAGCCAAACTGAACCAAACAAAAAGCCCTAATGCAAACAATAATAACTACAATAAGCCCTTGCAGTAAGTTGGAATTAGGAAAGGACTTTTGAACCTGATGAGGCAGTATGGGTAAAAAGCTACCTGCAGCAGTAATTCCGATTTCCGTGATTGCCATGAGGCTAAGACCAATCGTGAACTCCAGACAATACATTTAAGCAAATGACAGCCACTTGGAAGAAGGGAATGGCGCCAGGATGGATATCTGTCTGTCTGTCTGTCTGTCTCTCTCTCTCTCTCTAACTGAAGGTGAGTTCCATTAGTGTTTTGAGTTGAGTCTAAATCCCCAGTAGAGACCTTCCACCTTGCTGGCTCAGGGAACCAGAGGACAGTGTGAGGAAGTCACCACAGCTGAGGAGGGAAGACACTTGAGGTCTGTGTATGTTCTTTACTCGAAAACCCTGCTGACCCTTGACCTACACACAGTACAGATTCTAAGGATCACAGCTAGGCCAAAAGAACTGAACAGGGACTCCAGAGTCTGGGATGATATCCATCTAATTGCCTGCTAAAACATGTAAACAAACCTAAATACTTTTCAGAGGAAAAGAACAAAACCCATAATCTTCATATAACTTCAGTTAACAAAGTCTCAGATTAGATCCAAAATTACTAGCCGTCAAGGCCCAGGAGAATGTAATTTATATTTAAAAGGAAAGGGAATTAGTAAGTGTTAGCCCTGAACTATCTATCATGATGCACTTGTTTTGATATAATGAAAGTATTGGTAAGTTAAAGATTATATACAACTGGTAATATCATAACCTTCAAATTTCAATTGTATCACCATATATCACAACGACTCTGGTGGTCTGTGCTGTGATGGTGTAAACTAGGATTGGGCATATAGGATATAGGGCAATCATCTAAAACAAATAATCTGAACACAAACTCCAGTGTTTAAAGTAAAAATGATTCAATAAAATATGTTGATAGAAGGATAATAAAATTGATAATATTTTTATTTTATTTAGAATGGAATTTATGCTAAGCCCACTATTATTATTTAGCCATAGTTAGTAGACTAGCAGAAAGCATTTTCTTAATACAATTCTATTTTTAAAGGTTTATTTTAGTTTTGATTATGTGTATCTGTATGTGTGTACACAGTTGAATGCAGATGCCTGCAGAGTCCAGAGTTGGAGTCTCGGGTGCTGTGGCCCTCCCCACTTGGCTTCTGGGACCTGGAATCGGTCTCCTGGAAGAGGAGTCCACACTGAACCATTTCTCCACCACACCCTCTTAGTAACTTAAAACACTTGTAATATACTGCTTTATTTGTAAAAATTTGTAACGTGATTTTTTAATCCATTATATACTAGTAGTATTTGTAACGGTAGCTGATACTAAAGTAGTTTCTTTTTAGAATCTTAAAATGAGGAGATCGAAAAGATTTTTGTTGTTATAAATACATTTGTATCAAAACACGACAGGAAGACCCACAGAAAGAAATTCAAGCAAAAGCATAAAGTCTGGGGAGTAGAATAAAATTGAGCTAATTAAAAGAGAAAAGAAATGATCTAAGAACTTATTTAAATATTTAAAAATAGATTACTTTGCTATTTAGATTCCAGTATACACATTTAAATGATGTAATAGTCTTATTTCAACTACTGATGTAATTTTTAAATATTTAAAACTATTTTAAAAGTTTTAGATTGGCATCTTTTAAAACTTAGATGAAAAATTTTATATGTCAGTTTGAAAGTGTGCCAATGCAATGCATAGTTTCTTTAAAAATGTTGGAGAGTATATATAAAATTTGGGTGAGGGACCACTGAAATACTCAGTCCTAAGAATAAAAGTAGAAATTTAAAAACATAGTTAGATTTGTGGACAGTGTTGGGTCCCATCTAATGTCTTGTGATTGTGATGAAACCTACCAGCCCACAGTATGGTTAGTTGTAGAGGTGCACCACACAGAAAAGACAAATGGGAAGGTCGGAGTTTTTCACCGTTTGATCCCAAGTGAGGGAGATTCATGAGAGTTGACGTAATTTTAGACAGTGTGGTTATATATTCATGAGTGGTTTGTACAAAGAGGAGAGTAAAGACATCAGCTGTTTGGAGGATAATAGAAAAGGTTTTGAGTCCATCAATGGATTGGGGATTTCTATGGGGTCAGACTTGCTACAGAATTATTGGCAATAAGTAGTTAGCAAAATGGCAAGGAGACTATGGCTGGAGGGTGAGGTGTTGAAAACAAGATTTTGGAGAGGACCACAAGATAGACAAAGAGAAGAAGAGCAGGGATAGCAAAAATGAAACACAGGATACGATGGTTAGCATTCAGGGGATTGGGGAGCTCAGATGAACCAAGCAGGAACTCCCTCTTCTCTCAAATTCACAGTACTTAGCTTCCTTCTGTTCTTTGTCCTCCAGCAGCACCACATGACCTCACTCTATCCCTTCCTCCTTTCTGTACCCCTGCACACTCCAAAGTGACGTCTAGGACAACACTCAATGCATGTGCTTATTGGAGGTGTGTGTGTGTGTGTGTGTGTGTGTGTGTGTGTATGTGTGTGTTGGGGATATTTTAATGACATTCTCAGACAACTAGAGAATATTTCTTTTGTCTCTTTTATTCTAACATACCATAAAGCACTACTCACCATTGTCCCTGAAGTCCTGTAATTGTAAACGGTTCCTTTCAATTGGATCTGTTCCCCTCGTACAACAGAATAGGGTATGTTCATCTCCAGAAAGATGTCTTTGAACACTTTTGCCTTGAGTGTATCAGCAACACATATACCTTCAGTCCAAAGGAAAAGCAAGGTATGATCATATTATGGAATTCTTATCTTACTTTATTGTGTCACATTTCCTTACTAAAATGTGCCACATTCTCTTTCTTTAAAAATAATATTTCATTTGTTTGCCAAATATTTAATTCTATTTAAAATATGAGAATGTGTGTTAACTAGAGTACCAAATCTTTTTAGATATTTATTGCTGAATCCACTGAATGACTATAAAGTTTTGACTGTAGAGACAAGACTTGTAAAAACAAAATTACTAAACAAATGACAGCAATCCTGTAGTTGTTTCCACAGCGTCTGTGTAAAGTCACTTCCAAGGGACATTAGCCAAGAGAGAAGACATAGATTTATTTCTAACTCTCCTCAAGCTCCCATGCTGTCAAAAGTGAAGGAAAGGAGGTGTTTGATCACAGAACTGTAACTGGCAGCTCATAGAAGAGCTGAAGAAATTCAATAGCTTCAAAGGTGTAGGTACATTGAAGTCTTTTGAGGAGAAAGAAAATTAAAAATTTGCCTCTTAAATCCTGGGCAAGGGGTTGGGGATTTAGCTCAGTGGTAGAGTGCTTGCCTAGCAAGCGCAAGGCCTGGGGTTTAATCCACAGCTTAAAAAAAAAAATTCTGGGCAAATGAAATTTACAATAGCAAAGAATTACATCTTGGCTAATCAGTCCCTCCAGAGATGGACATGTGACTCAGGGTTTCTTACCACTGTCTGAAATGCCAATGCCTTGGACCTCCCAGGTAGTAAGTGAGTCAGGCAGCACAACCTGCATCTGGCTTCTGGAAGTTCAAACATTGGTATTTGTAATGGTTAATATCACCAGCTTGACAAGATCTAAACTCATGCAGAAGACAAGGCTCTGGGTGCCCTGGGGAAGGGTTGTCTTGATTAGGCTAGCCTCCATCTATGCCTGTGAGCCATCTTCTTGATTGGGTTAATTGAGGAGTGAAGATCCACCCTAAGAGTGGGCAGGGCCTCCAGGTGGTGGTGCACACCTTTAACCCCAGCACCAAGGAGGAAGAGGCAGGCAGATCTCTGTGATTTCAAGGCCAGTCTGGTCTACAGAGTGAGTTCCAGGACAGCCAGGACTACACAGAGAAACCCTGTCTCAGAAAACCAAAAACCAACCAACCAACCAACCAAACAGAACCAACATAAAAAGGGCAGTGCCATTCCCTAGGCTGGGGTCCTGGACTGCACAAAGAGGAGGAGCTGGCTGAACAGGGGTATTTGTTATTCTTGCCTCCTAACAACCATTGGTGCCTCAAGCTTATGCCCCCAAGACTTCCCCACGGCAATGGACTGAATACCAGAACTGTGAGCCATAATGAGCCCCTCCTCACTTAGGTTGTGTTTTCCAGGAAGAGAAACACATACAATATTCAACTACAGTGCAACATTAGAGTTGACAGCATCACACCAGCTATTAAGGAAAAACTAACCCAGATAGTTACGTTCAGCTTCTACCCCACCTATCTCAGGTTTGCAGACATTGCTCCTGTGGCTTGAAGACGGGAGAGAGAAGAACACCTTTGCAATATTGCCCTGTCAGAGCATATAGTACAGAGAAAAACACATCCCCTGTTATCATGTGCTAAAATATGGGTGCAAGGTAATTAGCTGTGATACCGCTTATAACAGTATACTAAACTTACCAGCAAGGAGTAAGCCTGTGTATTTATTGTAGCTATGGCCTACTGGTTCTTCATTAGGTATGATACCAAGTACCAAGTACACAGTGTTTGTAAGCTATGGTCCTGCTGTCCACCGGTTTACAGTCCAGTGGAAGACAGTTAGGTAGATATTAAACGTGAGTTCCATGTCAGTGTAACCACTGTACCAAGATGGCATTCAAAGGGTCCAGTCAACACATTCATATTTATGTCTCTACATCAGGTCCTGGATATAACATAGAGACCTGGAATCATGTTTTGCTTTGGAGGTATTGACTTTTTAAAGAAGGAGACGGGTAAGGAGACAGGCTACTGAAATACCACGTGACCCCTGCACAGGAGTAACTGGGACTAGTAATTGGTCCAGTCCCGTTCTGGTGTGGGATGTTTTACCAGAAGTACAGAAGGAGGGCAATGCAGGGTGGGACACTGGACAGCCGTGCACAAGAAGGCTGTGCAGGGGAAGGAGGAGCAGATGCGCAGAGCCCCGGCTGGGCGCCAGTGCAAAGCCAGCGGCAGTGGCCTGGGAATGATGAGGTGGACTCAGGGTTTTCATCATTGTTTCCAGTCCCTGCTACAGGGAGACTTCTTGTTAGAATTAAAACCCTAATAAAGAGTTTAACAAAATATAACTCCATTTTTGTTTCATCTGTTTGTTTTATATACAGGTACTTTTATGTTGAAAATGGTTGCCCAATATGGCATATAGCACATGGGCAGTAGATGCATATTAAAGATAAACTAAATAGAGTAGCACCCCTCTTTACTGATATTTGGGGTCACCCTGGACTCAACTCTCAGACAAAAGTACCCTAAGCAAAATGAGAAAACAAAACGAAATTTAACCTAAGAGTGGCATTATCTTAATTAAAGGGAAAATAGTAGTATCCTGATTCGAGGCAGTAATATTTTAATTTTCTACATCTTCTTCCAGAGGAACATCAAAGATACCTTTTGGGAACATGATGAACTTCCCACAGCCAGCTCTCTGGAAAGTAGCTTCGAATATCTGCTTTCATTACTGGTAACAGGGTCTTTATGTCTAGGGGAAAATAAATTTAGTTATAGAAACCAATATAAATTCTGCTTACAGGTGAAGTTTTAACTACAACCATCCATCTGTGACTTGGTTGTTTTCTAACAGGTCAGTAAGGCATTGTCTTTAATGATTTCAAACAACTTTAAAATCGTAGAAAGCTTCTGCTGATGACGCTGGCGGAACAGCGAAGAAGCGGCTGAGGTTGGTCTTTTGTGCAGTCTCGGAAAGACCAACCTCAGCAAGCTGAGAGTTATTTGCAATTTGATGATTTTGACAATTAGGTTTATATCAGAAAACATGGAAGCTTTCTGCGATCTCTGACTTAATTGGTAATTTGTATTTCCCTTAATAAAATGAATGGAATGTCTGCTTCCATCCGAGATGCATTAATAGGGGACTGTGGATTTACCCCCAAGACTCAGAAACTTAGAAAACCAGATAGGATATCAGAAACAACAGTCCCCAGACATCTGCATAAGCAGCCTGGGCCTGGAATCCCTGAGAGGAGCTAGCTCTGTTCTCTCCAGTTCTCCACCTGGGCCATTCACAAGTCAGGGCAGGCAGAGGAGCCCCTGCAGCCTGGTGGCCTTGAAGACTGGTGGCCGCACAGATAGGACTTTGGGGGGTGTGGGGATGTAGAAAGCGGGTACCATGCAACCAAAGCCAACTGGAAGATACCAGTTGAAAAACTGGGCAGTGAAAAAAATGGGTGCACTAGATTGTTAGTCAGAATGGTGCTTGAATGAGTGAATAATACCATGGTTATGGTAAAATTATCCCAAATAGCGTGGATTTTTTTTATTGCACTTATGTCTGTAGGATGTATCAATGGAGACAGACAACACTCAAGATACACAGCTAAGCAAAGCAGACTAGAAAGAGGAGATGCTTTTGTTTCTTTTCTTTACCTAAAGATGACGCATAAATGAAGATCTTAAAAGTTTTGAAAACATAGAAAGTTTTACAAATTCTAAAAAACATCATTGGCTGAAACTGAAATAAGGCTTCCAAAACAATGTTTTGCTCAGTTTAGAAGTCTTTTGCTATATTTGGTCAGTGTAAACACAAACTTCATTTTCAATGGTCATAATATACCAGAACCATAGAATTTTAGTATTCAAGGGTATATTGGGGTTATCCAATCTAAGGCTCCTGCTTAAGGCTCACGGGGTAAATCATCACTCAAGCTTTGGGAATGAGTGGGCTTTAAATTTATACCAGATCAGGACCCAGGCTTTGTTGGGGAATATTATTTTAAGGTGTGTTACTTTTGTTGATGTTGCATTTGTTTAACTCTGTGAAGCTATGTTACTGTGCCTGTCTAAAACACCTGATGGTCTAATAAAGAGCTGAACGGCCAGTAGCAAGGCAGGAGGAAGGATGGGTGGGGCTGGCAGGCAGAGAGGATAAAAAGGAGAAATTTGGGAGAAGAGAGATCTAGGAATAAGTGAAGGAGGAGGACTTCAGGGGCCAGCCGCCCAGCCGCCCAGCCGCCCAGCCGCCCAGCCGCCCAGCCGCCCAGCTGCCCTGCCGCCCAGCCGCCCAGCCGCCCAGCCGCCCAGCCCAGCCGCCCAGCCACACAGCTACACAGCCACACAGTCAGACATGGAGTGAGAAGGAAAGAAAAGGTATACAGAAACAGAGAAAGGTAAAGCCCAGAGGCAAAAGGTAGATGGGATAATTTAAAGTTAAGAAACGCTGGCAAGAAACAAGTCAAGCTAAAGCTGGGCATTTATAATTAAGAATAAGCCTCTGCCAAACAGTTCAAGCTATTCAATTGTCTCACTTATCCAGAGGGCCTGATCCAGTTGGGGGCTCCACAGCTTTTGGTTCATAATTCATGTGCCTCCATTCATTTGGCTATTTGTCCCTGTGCTTTTTCCAATCTTGGTCTCAACAATTCAGCTCCACCTGGGGCCTGGCCGAGGATCTCTACATCCACTTCCATCAGTTATTGGATGAGAGTTCCAGCACGACCATAAGGTGTTTGGCCACCTGATCACCAGACTAGGTCAGATCAGGCTTAATCTCGACCATTGCCAGTAGTCTACAGTGGAGGTATCATTGTGGATTTCTGGAGAGCTCTCCAGCACTCTGCCTATTCCTGTTCTCATGTGGTCTTCATTTATCATGGTCTGTTATTCCTTGTTCTCCCTTTCTGTTCTTGATCCAGCTAGGATCTCCTGCTCCCCTGAGCTCTCTTGAACTGTTTGGGAGGCACGCAGGCAGTGGGACCCAGATCTGTCCTTAGTGCATGAGCTGGCTGTTTGGAACTTTGGGCTTACACAGGGACACTTTGCTCAGCCTGGAAGGAGGGGACTGGACCTGCCTGTACTAAATCCACCAGGTTGAATTGAATCCCCAGTGGGGTCTTGGCCCTGGAGGAGATGGGAATGAAGGGGAGGGACTAGGGTGAAGGAGGGGGTGGGAGGGGGGAGGACAGAAAAACCCATGGCTGATGTGTAAAATTAAAACCCAAATATAATAAAAAAAGATTAAAAAAAAATAAGCCTCTGTGTGTGATTTATTTGGGAGCTGGTTGGTGGGCCCCCAAAAAGAAAAAACAAACAACAAGGCTTGACTGGGAACATACCACTCTAAATCCCCAGGAATAACAGAAGTGTTTTTATATGTATAAGTCATCCATTCTACTTTTAGTTTTTACAAAGCAGCTAAGCTATCTTCATTAGCAGCATTAATTTACACAAAATCCCCCATATCAGATAGGATTCTGGCAGAAAAACTCATACTTACGCATCCTCCCCAATGGCATAGGTTTATGGAAGCCTTCTTGTCGGATCTTGTTTGCGATGGTACAACACTCATTGAAGGCCCTGACACAGTTTGGGCCTACAGTGACCCGGGCAGCTCGCTGTGCACAGGTTTCATGGTCATTACGCCGCGCTCCATCAAGACAGCATTTCCTCGGCACTCGGTGCTTGTATTTAGCAGCTGAAATGGTGACCCAAACCCTTATCATGCACAATCATAACATCTCAGATTTAGAACTCCGAGGGGACATTTGTTTCTTAACATCACATAACCCCTCACCACAGCAGCCACAGCTGGCTGGCTGGCCAGCCTCTCCTTGGAACTTCTCCAAAAGCAGGGAGAATGTGGCCTCAGCAGGTGGTCTGTTCTGACTCATGCTGAGTGGTTGAAGGACCTCCCACAACTAAGCTAAATACTAACTTCTGAAAGACTTCAAACAAATTAAATATCCAAGAGACTTTGGCACATTTAAAGATGGCTATTGTTATTATACAGTAACCATATATCCTACTTTTTCTAACACTTTTCTGACTTAGTTTATAGACCTTCACTAAGGTCATCTTGTAAGGACTCTCAATAGAAAAAGCATCAAAATTTATGAACTTGTCTAGATGACCCTTTCTAGTCCATGTTCTTTACATGTTTACATGTAAATAACTTATTAAACTAATAAGTAAAATTTTATTACCGAAAGATGGTTAATTATCATAATAACCTTTTAAATAATTTTCAGTTTTTAAAATATATATATTTAACAGTTAATAGCACTTAGAGCAGTGTTTCTCAACCTGTGAGTTGTGACCCCTTCACAGTTACCACCTAAGACTATTGGAGAACACAAATATTTTCATTACAACTCATAACAGTAGCAAAACCACAGTTAGGAAGTAGCAATGAAAGTAATTTTATGGCCGGGGGTCACCACAACATGAGGAACTGTGTTAAAGGGTTGCAGCATTAGGAAGATTGAGAATCACTGACTTAGATAATTTCTCTGTGACTTAGACAAGGTTTCTCTGTGTAGCCCTGGCTGTCCTGGAACTCATTCTATAGACCAGGCTGGCCTTGAACTCAGAGATACACCTGCCTCTGCCTTCCAAGTGCTGGGACTAAAGATGTGCACCACCACACCTGGCTTAAATAATTTCCATTAGCTATACTTTATAAAGATAATCATCTAAGTAAGAAAGAAAAAAAACTTTTTTAGTTTTTAGAGATAGAAATGCCTTCTTTTTACTCCAAGTACTGGGCATTGAACCCAGGGCCTGTGGATGCTGGGTGAACTCTACACTGAGCTGTGTCTCCAGCCATCATGATACTAGCAATAAAGACAGTCACTGAGATTATAGCCAAGGAAATACCAGCTCTGTTTGGATTAAACCTTCTGAAGGGTGATCTAGACCTCCACACGCTTCTTTTTTCACTCATTCTTTTTGGAATTGGGGGTGGTTCTACAAGGTTTCACTTCAATATGATCGTAATGTTTCATGAATACAAGAGACTTTGAGTACCTTGTTCTTGTATTGTCTGCTGTAGGAGCTCCAGGTCTCTTTTTGGCCTGAGAATTTCTTCACATGATTCATCTGTTTAGAAAAAGACAGAGACATAGAAAACGGGAGAAAGAACACAAAATCGAAAGAATAAGTTTCATGGAAGTATCTGAAACATCCCCAGTGATTTATTTAACAAGTCTGCACCATGAACCTGATTCAGATTAGGCTTGCTTGCATGGTATTGCACTTAGCCCTCTGCATACATGTGTGATTGTGCAGTATGGTGTTCTTGTGGGACTCCCAACATTGGGAAAGTGGGTGTCTCTGACTCTTTTGCCTGCTCTTGGGGCCCTTTTCCTCCTACTGACTGCCTTGACCAACCTTGATATGAGGGTTTGTGGTTAATCTTATTGCATCTTGCTATGCTGTGTTTGGTTGATACCGAAGGGAGGCCTGCTCTTTTCTGAAGGAAAATGGAGTAACAGTGGATCTGGAGGAAAGGAGAATTGTGAGGATCAGAGAGAGGGGATGCTACAGTCAGGATGTATTTTATGAGAAAAGAATAAATTTAAAAAAAACTAGATTAGGCTCTGTGTGTTATACCTTTGAATATGACACAATTCATCAAAGACCTACTATCATGTAATCTGGTTTGTTTTATGATCTTGGTTTTGAATATGGCTGCTTTTTGGATACATTGATTATATTTAGCAGGAGCTAGATTTTTGTTGAATTACCTTTCTGTCTTCTAATTTTGTTACATGTTTATTTATTTACTTGTGTGCGTGTGCTCACATGCAAGTGTGCATGTGGAGGTCAGAGGACAACTTGGATCAGCCGGTTCTTTCCTTCCACAGTGTGGGTTCCAAAGACTGAAGATCATTAGGATTTGCAAGCACTGGTACCCACTGTGCCACCTTGCTGGCCCCTATTTCTTTTATTTGTTTTTTTTTTGAGCTATATTATTTTAAATATGAGGATGAATATCATGGTACCAACTAGAAT